>NC_065594.1:52138421-52744810 GCF_024542745.1 Macaca thibetana thibetana | reverse complement strand
ATCTACTCTCTTATCATCACAAACATTTTTACCCAAGAACAAAGAAACCCAAGAACAAAATCATACCCCTCAGAGGCAATAGCATAAACATCTCTACCAACCTGCTACATTAAATAACAATTTAACAGCAATTTAAGAAATATCTTTGCTAATTTATTACCAAAGGATGATTCTACATATATAGTTTTTATAGTAGTAGCCAACTTATAAATACTATAATACAGCAGCTTTTTTCTCTGGAATTGAGGGGTGGACGTACCAAATTTTCTGCTACTATATTCCTAGTAGAAATGACATGTTACAATGCTATTACAGATTAAGTCTGATTTAAAGCCTTGCCGACAACAATCAAAATATCATATAAGCAAATCAGTGCTGATAAACTAGTATCACAAGTCAATTTCAAAATAATTTTCTTATTAAAATATAAACTTTCAAAAACCACTCTATAACAATGCATAAAAATATCTGCCACTGAAATAAATAGTATTTATTTTTCCCGAATTCTGCCAATCACTAACCAGGTGAGCCTAATATTTACTGATCTAAAAGTAACTGCATGAATGAAAATGATATTACTTCAGGATTACCTAATATGACATCTTTCACAGCCAGCAGCTAAATGAGGCATGTGTATATTTCAAATTACTATTCTAGTTTTAAAAAGTTTCCAGGAGAAATTGTTGGTATAATACAGGAAGAACTGGTATCTCAGTACTCTTTCCTTTTCATCTGTCTTCAATCTGAACTGAAACAAATGCAAAAACAGAAGTCACTAGTGTAAAAAAAAGACATAACAGGAGGCCGAGCACGGTGGCTCATGCCTGTAATCCCAGCACTTTGGGAGGCCGAGGCAGGTGGATCATGAGGCCAGGAGATCGAGACCATCCTAACTAACACAGTGAAACCCCATCTCTACTAAAAATACAAAAAATAGCCGGGTGTACTGGCAGGCGCCTGTAGTCCCAGCTACTCAGGAGACTGAGGCAGGAGAATGGTGTGAACCCAGGAGGCGGAGCTTGCAGTGAGCCGAGATCACACCACTGCACTCCAGTGCAGTGAGACTCCATCTTAAAAAAAAAAAAAAAAAAAAAGACATAACAGGAATAACAGAGCGAAAAGGTTAGTGTAGTAAATCTTGTTCTAAGACTTTACAACTTTCACGTTCTCATTATATTTAGATTTCTATTTATGACAAGTTTTCTTTAATGTATTCAAAAGACATTATATAATAGAAATAGCATTTAATTTCAATAAAGCTTCTATAACCTCCCAAGATAAATAAGATACCACACAAGCATTTTGTTTTTTACCTGTTTTCTCGTTCATACATTTCCCTAGAGGCATTTCGAAGTTGATCAATTTCTTGGTTGGTTTTCAATCTGATTTGTTCTAGTTCATCATGTAGTTTATTTTCATATTCTGTTTTATAATGGTCTCTGAAGGAGACAAAAGGAACAACCATAAATTTCCTTTTGAAACAAATAGGCTTTTGTACTCTATATAAGATTTTAATACCTTTCATCGAGTATGCTCTATAAACTATGTTACCTGAAAAACTTAACTATTAAGTATAAAATTTTATAATTCCTAAAAATACTGTTCCTAACTAGTATGATCTAAGATTTCAACCTGTTAAACATTATTTTCCAAAAGACTTAATTACTATATGAAAACTTAGTAATTCATGTGGGATAACTATTCATCTTCCAAAACACTTTTCTAGTAGTTTTAATGCATATGGTTGAAGCTTATTTTAAAATTGAGAATGTCCTTCATTTAAAAATAATAATCTGGTAGGATGATGTTGAGAGATGAATAATATTACAAAAATATAAAAATGAAATGACTCTGAGTCTATGAATCCTTTGCTTCCAAGCATGACAACCACAGCCACACCAGGATCTTTTAGCCAAGTCAAAGTATTATATAGGGTATGAAAAACTACTACAGGCTAGGAAAAAATTATGAATCTGTGAACTCTTTAAAAGTAAAATTTACCTTTACCTTTAAGGTAAAATTTGTTGTGTTTTAGTATTTTTTCTTTTTTTCTTAAAGAGATAATGCCTTGCTCTGTAACTCAGGATGAAGTACAGTGGCGCATTAATCATGTAACCCTGATCTCCTGGGCTCAAGCCATCTTCCTGCCCCAGCCTCCCGAGTAAGCAGGACTACAGGTGCTTGACATTGTGCCTTGCTAATTTAAAAACTTTTTTTATAGAGACAGGATTTTCTATGTTGCCCAGGCTGGTCTCAAACTTCTGGCCTCGAGCAATCCTCCGGCCTTGGCCTCACAAAGTGCTGGGATTACAGGTGTGAGCCGCTGCACCCAGCATATTTGTTTTTGGTATGTTGATAAGAATAATTCAAGGGTTATAAAAGTTATTAGTATTAAGGTACTTTAGTAACTTCTACACATCTAGTAGAAGAAAGAAGGCAGGACCAAAACATAGGGAGTCTCATTGAAGGGCATATAAGTTAAAACAGAATGTGATACTACCTCCTCATAATTCTTTTACATTTCACATAGGAAATCATTAGCATACTGAGATTTTCTTCCAAAATATACTTCTATAGAGATACTTTCATACTTTCCTTTAAAACATACTTCCATAGAGATATTAGTCATAGGAATTTAAAAAATTATGTCACAAATAAAAAAACAGTCATAGCATATATTTATCTATCTAAAAGAAATAGGCTTTTGGTATTGCTGAAAAAAGCCACAGTGTCTTTTAAAAAACCAAGTAGAAAGGAATATCATATAAGAAAATAAAATAGACAGATAAAACCCCCATCTCCCTGGGACAGAGCACCTGGGGAAAGGGGTGCCTGTGGGTGCAGCTTCAGCAGACTTAAATGTCCCTGCCCAACAGTTTCTGAAGAGAGCAGTGGATGTCCCGGCACAGCGTTCAAGCTCGCTAAGGGTCAGACTGCCTCCTCAAGTGGGTCCCTGATCCCCATGTATCCCAACTGGGAGACACCTCCCAGTAGGGGCCAGCAGACACCTCATACAGGAGCGCTCTGGCTGGCATCGGCAGGTGCCCCTCTGGGAAGAAGCTTCCAGAGGAAAGATCAGGCAACAATCTTTGCTGTTCTGCAGCCTCTGCTGGTGATACCCAGGCAAACAGGGTTGGCAGTGGACCTTCAGCAAACTCCAGCAGGTCAGCAGCAAAGGGGCCTGTCAGAAGGAAAATTAACAAACAGAAAGGAATAGCACGTCTACTCAAAGACACTCAAAGACCCATCTGAAGGTTACCAACATCAAAGACCAATGGTAGATAAATCCACAAAGAAGGGGAACACCAGTGCAAAAAGGCCGAAAGTTCAAAAAACCAGAATGCCTCTTTTCCTCCAAAGGATAACAACTCATTGCTAACAGGGGAACAAAACTGGACAGTGAATGAGTTTCACGAATTGACAGAAGTAAGCTTCAGAAGGTGGGTAATAACAAACTCCTCCGAGCTAAAGGAGCATGTTCTAACCCAATGCAAGGAAGCTAAGGACCTTGAAAAAAAGGATAGACAAATTGCTAACTAGAATAACCAGTGTAGAGAAGAACATAAATAACCTGATGGAGCTGAAAAACACAGCATGAGAACTTCATGAAGCACACACAAGTTTCAATAGCCAAATCGATCAAGTGGAAGAAAGGATATCAGTGACTGAAGATCAACTTAATGAAATAAGAAGAGAAGACAAAATTAGAGACAAAATAATAAAAAGGAATGAACAAAGCCTCCAAGAAATATGGGACTACTTGAAAAGCCCAAATCGACGTTTGATTGGTGTACCCGAAAGTGATGGGGAGAATGGAACCAAGTTGGAAAACACTTCAGGATATTATCCAAGGGAACTTCCCCAACCTAGCAAGATAGGCCAACACTCAAATCTAAGAAATACAGAGAACATCACAAAGATATTCCTTGAGAAGAGCAACCCCAAGATACACAGATACTCCTTGAGAAGAGCAGCCCCAACACACATAATCGTCAGATTCACCAAGGTTGAAATGAAGGAAAAAATGTTAAGAGCAGCCAGAGAGAAAGGTCGGGTTACCCACAAAGGGAAGGAAGCCCATCAGACTAACAGGGGATCTCTCTGCAGAAACCCTACAAGCCAGAAGAGAGTGGGGGCCAATATTCAACATTTTTAAAGAAAAGAATTTTCAGCCCAGAATTTCATATCCAGCCAAACTAAGCTTTGTAAGGGAAGGAGAAATAAAATCCTTTACAGACAAGCAAATCCTGAGAGATTCTGTCACCACCAGGCCTGCCTTATAAGAGCTCCTAGAGGAAGCACTAAACATGGAAAGGAACAACTGGTACCAGCCACTGCAAAAACATAACCAAATTGTAAAGACCATCAACACTATGAAGAAACTGCATCAACTAACGGGCAATACAACCAGCTAGCATCATGACAGGATCAAATTCACACATAACAATATTAACCTTAAACGTAAACAGGCTAAATGCCCCAATTAAAAGACACAGACTGGCAAATTGGATAAAGAGTCAAGACCTATGAGTATGCTGTATTCAGGAGACACATCTCACGTGCAAAGACACATAAAGGCTCAAAATAAAGGGATGGAGGAATATTTACCAAGCAAATGGAAAGCAGGAAAAAAAAAAAAGCAGGAATTGCCATTCTAATCTCTGATAAAACAGGCTCTAAACCAACAAAGATCAAAAGAGACAAAGAAGGGCATTACATAATAGTAAAGAGATCAATGCAGCTAGAAGAGCTAACTATCCTAAATATATATGCACCCAATACAGGAGCACCCAGATTCATAAAGGAAGTTCTTAGAGACCTACAAACAGACCTAGATTGCCACGCAACAATGGTGGAAGACTTTAACACCCCACCATCAATATTAGACTGATCAATGAGACAGAAAATTAACAAGGATATTCAGGACTTGAACTCAGATCTGGACCAAGCAGACCTAATAGACATCTACAGAACTCTCCACCCCGAATCAACAGAATATACATTCTTCTCAGCACCACATCATACTTACTCTAAAATTGACCACATAATTGGAAGTAAAACACTCCTCAGCAATGCAAAAGAATGGAAATCATAACAAACTGTCTCTCAGACCACAGTGGAATCAAACTAGAACTCAGGATTAATAAACTCACTCAAAAGCGCACAACTACATGGAAACTGAACAATCTGCTCCTGAATGACTACTGGGTAAACAACAAAATGAAGGCAAAAATAAAGATGTTCTTTAAAACCAATGAGAACGAAGACACAATGTACCAGAATCTCTGGGCCACATGTAAAGCAGTGTGTAGAGGGAAATTTATAGCACTAAATGCCCACAAGAGAAGGCAGGAAAGATCTAAAATTGACACCCTAACATCAAAATTAAAAGGACTAGAGAAGCAAGAGCAAACAAATTCAAAATCTAGCAGAAGACAAGAAATAACTAAGATCAGAGCAGAACTGAAGGAGATAGAGACACGAAAAACCCTTCAAAAAATCAATGAATCCAGGAGCTGTTTTTTTTGTAAAGACCAACAAAATAGACAGACCGCTAGCTAGACTAATAAAGAAGAAAGGAGAGAAGAACCAAACGGACACAATAAAAAATGAAAAAGGGGAGATCACCACTGATACCACAGAAATAAAAACTACCATCAGAGAATACTATAAACACCACTATGCAAATAAACTAGAAAATCTAAAAGAAATGGATAAATTCCTGGACACATACACCCTCCCAAGTCTAAACCAGGAAGAAGTCGAATCCCTGAATAAACTAATAACAAGTTCTGAAATTGAGGCAGTAATAGCCTACCAACCGAAAAAAAAAAAAAAAAAAAAAAAACCAGGATGACACGGATTCCCAGACGAATTCTACCAGAGGTACAAGGAGGAGCTGGTACCATTCCTTCTGAAACTATTCCAAACAACAGAAAAAGAGGGAATCCTCCCCAACTCATTTTATGAGGCCAGCATCATCCTGATACCAAAACCTGGCAGAGACACAACAAAAAAAGAAAATTTCAGGCCAATATCCCTGATGAACATCGATGCAAAAATCCTCAATAAAATAATGGCAAACCAAATCCAGCAGCATACCAAAAAGCTTATCCACCACGGTCAAGTTGGCTTCATACCTGGGATGCAAGGCTGGTTCAACATACACAAATCAATAAACGTAATCCATCACATAAACAGAACCAATCACAAAAACCACGATTATCTCAATAGATGCAGAAAAGGCCTTTGACAAAATTTACCACCCCTTCATGCTAAAAACTCTCAATAAACTGGGTATCGATGGAATGTATCTCAAAATAATAAGAGCTATTTATGACAAACCTACAGCCAGTATCATATCGAATGGGCAAAAACTGGAAGCATTCCCTTTGAAAACTGGCACGAGACAAGGATGCCCTCTCTCACCCCTCCTATTCAACACAGTATTGGAAGTTCTGGCCAGGGCAATCAGGAAAGAGAAAGAAATAAAGGGTATTCAACTAGGAAGACAGAAAGTCAAATTGTCTCTGTTTGCAGATGACACGATTATATATTTGGAAAACCCCATCGTCTCAGTCTAAAATCTATTTATGCTGATAAGCAACTTCAGCAAAGTCTCAGGATACAAAATTAATGTGCAAAAATCACAAGCATTCCTATGCACCAATAACAGACCGCGAGCCAAATCATGAGTAAATTCCCATTCACAATTGCTACTAAGAGAATAAAATACCTAGGAATACAACTTACAAGGGATGTGAAGGACCTTTTCAAGGAGAACTACAAACCACTGCCCAAAGAAATACGAGGGGACATAAATAAATGGAAAAACATTCCATGCTCATGGATGGGAAGAATAAATATTGTTAAAATGGCCATAACGCCCAAATTTATACATTCAATGCTATCCCCATCAAGCTACCAATGACTTTCTCCGCAGAATTGGGAAAAACTACTTTAAAGTTCATACGGAACCAAAAAAGAGCCCACATAGCCAAGACAATTCTGGGCAAGAACAACAAAGCTGGAGGCATCACGTTACCTGACTTCAAACTACACTACAAGCCTACAGTAACAAAAACAGCACGGTACTGGTACCAAAACAGATCTATAGACCAATGGAACAGAACAAAGGCCTCAAAAATAACACCACACATCTATGACCATCTGATCTTTGACAAATTTGACACAAACAAGCAATGGGGAAAAGATTCCCTATTTAATAAATGTTGTTGGGAAAACTGGCTAGCCATATGCAGAAAACTGAAACTGACCCCTTCCTCACACCTTAAACAAAAATCAACTCAAGATGAATCAAAGACTTAAACATAAGACTTAGGATTATAAAAATCCTACAAGAAAACCTGGGCAATACCATTCAGGATGTAGGCATGGGCGAAGACTTCATGTCTAAAACACCAAAAGCAACGGCCCCAAAAGCCAAAATTGATAAACAGGATCTAATTAAACTAAAGAGCTTCTGCACAGCGAAAGAAACTATCATCAGAGTGAACAGGCAAACTCCAGAACGGGAGAAAATTCTTGCAATCTATCCATCTGACAAAGGGCTAATATCCTGAATCTACAAAGAACTTAAATAAATTTACAAGAAAAAAACAATCCCATCAAAAAGTGGGCAAAGGATATAGACACTTCTCAAAAGAAAACATTTACGTAGCCAACAGACATATGAACAAATGCTCATCATCACTGATCATTAAAGAAATGCAAATCAAAACCACAATGAGATACCATCTCACGCCAGTTAGAATGGCAATCATTAAAAAGTCGGGAAACAGAGATGCTGGAGAGCATGTGGAGAAACAGGAATGCTTTTACAGTGTTGGTGGGAGCGTAAATTAGTTCAACCACTGTGGAAGACAGTGTGGCAATTCCTCAAGGATCTAGAACTAGAACTATCATTTGACCCAGCAATCCCATTACTGGGTATATGTACAAAGGATTATAAATCATTCTACTATAAAGACACATGCACACGTACGTTTATTGCAGCACTGTTCGCAATAGCAAAGACTTGGAACTGAAGCAAATGTCCTTCAATAATAGACTGGATAAAGAAAATGTGGCACATATACACCATGGAATACTATACAGCCATAAAAAAGGATGAGTTCATGTCCTTTGTAGGGACATGGACGAAGCTGGAAAACATCATTCTCAGCAAACTATCACAAGAACAGAAAACCAAACACTGTCTTGTTCTCACTCATAAGTGGGAGTCGATCAATGAGAACACATGGACACAGGGAGGGGAACATCACACACTGGGGCCTGTCGGGGAGTGGGGGTCTAGGGGAGGGATAACATTAGGAGAAATACCTAACGTAGGTGATGGGTGGATGGGTGCAGCAAACCACCATGACATGTGTATACCTATGTAACAAAACTGCACATTTTGCACATGCACCCCAGAACGTAAAGTATAATTAAAAAAGAAAAAAAGCAAACATATCTCACTTCATTTTTTAAATTCTTCTGCATTATTTGCAATCCAAATTATCCTAACAGATACATCAGCTCGTTACTATATTCAAGAAACGTGCCTAAAACCAAATGACAAAGTTTTAAAATAAAGGCACATGGGAAAATTACACCACATAAATATATGCAAACAGAAAGCAGAAATGTCAAAATCAAAAAATAAAATAAAATAAAATTAGGTCTTATCTTAATATTGTCCTATAGACCTTAAAAAAAAAATCACTAATCTTCCCCAAAGCCCAGAGCTCCCTCAAAGAAAATGTGTTAACTGATATCTATTTATGTGGGAAATAATGTAAATCTTGCCTGGATGCTATGTATTTTTCATACATCTCTTCTCTAGCCTTTTTGGTTTCTTCAAGTTGAGTTTGAAGTCTTTCAAGGCGATCCTCTTCGTGAGCACAGCGAACACTAAGCTCCATATTTTGGCGATTGAGATATTCTTTATCCTTTTGTAGTAGAGTAACAGTCTGCTGTAACGTGGCTACCTACATACATGTAGAAACAAAAAGTATCCAGAGTGATACCATCTTACTTTTCAATGTTGACTGTATTAATTTCTTTCCTTCATGTTTTCATTCCATGAAAATTTTCCTTTTAAAAAGGGCTAATTCTTGGCATGCAACTTTTTAAAAATATAAAAATAGCTACTAAAAGTCTCTTTTTGGGGCTGGGCATGGTCGCTCATGCCTGTAATCCCAGCACTTTGGGAGGCCAAGGCAGGTAGATCATTTGAGGTCAGGAGTTCGAGACCAGCCTGCCCAACATGATGAAACCCTGTCTCTACTAAAAACGCAAAAATTAGCAGGGCATCGTGGCACATGCCTGCAATCCCAGCTACTCAGGAGGCTGAGGCAGGAGAATCGTTTGAACCTGGGAGGCAGGGGTTGCAGTGAGCCTCTTAAGATCACACCACTGGCCGGGCGCGGTGGCTCAAGCCTGTAATCCCAGCACTTTGGGAGGCCAAGACGGGCGGATCACGAGGTCAGGAGATCGAGACCATCCTGGCTAACACGGTGAAACCCCGTCTCTACTAAAAAAAATACAAAAAACTAGCCGGGCGAGGTGGCGGGCGCCTGTAGTCCCAGCTACTCGGGAGGCTGAGGCAGGAGAATGGCATGAACCCAGGAGGCGGAGCTTGCAGTGAGCTGAGATCCGGCCACTGCACTCCAGCCTGGGCGACAGAGCGAGACTCCGTCTCAAAAAAAAAAAAAAAAAAAAAAAAGATCACGCCACTGTACTACAGCCTGGCCAACAGGGTAAGACTCCTGTCTCAAAAAAGAAAAAAAGTAAAAGTTAAAAAATTAAAAAAAAGTCTCTTTTTGGGAGGAACTACATAACAAAAAAAATGTCTCTGCCTCAAATCTACTCCGGGCTATTTTTTTCACTAATACTATACAATTCAATATAAGTGACTCTATTCATAAGCTTACCTCTTTTGATAATTCACTTCGTTCTTTTGTTTGAATTATGTGAGAGGCTTCAAGTATTTCATGTTTTCTCCTAAGCTCAATTACTTCCTGCTCAAGTGCATCACGTTCACTATTAAAAAATTCCAACAGACATGTAAATTTTACATCCCCTTTTACAGTGAACACTTTAAAAGGGCTGACTATGCATGAGGATGCTGAATAGAGACACTAGCAATGGGGCTTGAGTGTAATTCCATGAACTATAAAGTATCTACTTTTCAGATTTAGAAGGGACTCTGTTTCAGACCTTATTCAAATACATAAAAATCAATTTATTACCTTTAAGGAATAAATATATAAACTACATAATAATAAAACTTACTAACATACATTTGGTATTTTTTCATTAGTCTTCAATCTTATCTTGAGGTCAAAACTTTTAAAGAATGTATACATGGCTCTAGGCTTTCAGTTCAGTTAAGGTAAAAAAACACAACTTATCATTCCGATTGCATAGTAGATACGTAGGCAGGCATTATTGTGACTATTTCATTCACAAACTGTTTATGATTACCTAAATTTTAATTTGCATTTTAAGACAAGTTCCCCAGTTCCCCAAAAAAGTTATACCAAGAATTGGACTAAAACCTACAACAGACATTTTTTAAAATGAGCAGAGAAATCGATTTACTAACTCTTAACTACTTCCCTGCAGTCAGAAGTAGTGCCTTTGCACTTTATTTCACTGACCCATCTGGTATTTCCAAAGAGAGGGCTGTTAGGAATTGTTTTCCTTTGCATCAGCTTTTCAAAAGCGTTTAGAAAGCTTTTTTTTCCTCTAGTTAACAAAATATTATATTTATTGAAGAAAAGCTGAGCAAAGCACAAAATAACAATCACATACAAACCCAATAAGTAAAGATGACTATCAGTATTTCTATTCTGATACATATTACTACAAGTATTTCGTGCTTTTTTATTTTTAGAACGTTTAGATTATTTTTAATTTAAAAAATTAAAATTTCATTTTGTGCTTTTACATGCAATTTAAAAAAAAAACATTTTTTATACTTTTTTTTTTTTTTATGAGATGGGGGTCTCACTGTTGTCACCCAGGCTGGACTGGAACTACTGCACTCAAGTGATCCTCCTGCCTCAGCCTGCCAGATAGCCAGGACTACAGGTTCATGCCACCATGTGCCTGACTAATTTAATTTTTTTGTTTTTGTTTTTGGAAAGACGGTCTTGCTGTCTTGCAGTGGCTAGTCTTAAAATCCTGGGCTCAAGTGACCCTCCTGCCTGCGCTTCTGAAAGCACTAGGATTATAGACATGACACGCTGTACTCAGCCTGGTTCTTTTTAATACTTTTACTTACCAATCATTAATACTGTTGTATTTGTTTTGTAATATTAACTAAATATTACTTTGTTATATTTCTTCAATTCCTCTCTCTTGTTAATATATGTGAATATGTGCAGCTGTCTAATGGTATATGTAGAGAATGGGTTCCAGACCCACCCCCACAACCTGAATACGCAAATCTGTACACGCTGAAGTCCTGCAGTTGTTGCAGATCCCACCAAACAGTCAGTCCTCTGTATATTCAGGTTTCACATCCCGTGAAAATTGTATTTTCGGTTGGTGTTACGCTGATAAAAACCTGAATATAAGTGGACCCCGTGTTGGCCAAGGGTCATGTATCTACATGTGTATACATACCGACACACACATACTCATACATGTGCGCTTGTTTCCTCAACTGAGACATTAGGTCCCTTTATCCTTAAATAAATCAGTGTGAATTTACTAAGGTTAAAGATAGCCTCTTATATAATCACAGTATAATTATCACACTCAGGAGACTTAGCCCTAAGACAATATTATTTTCTAATATACAATCCATTTTCAAATTTTGTCAACTATCTCCCAAAATGCCCTTTGTGAAATATCTTTTTCCCTGAGCCAAGGATCTATCACCATAATGGTAATCCAAGGATCTATTATCATAATATTGTAATCTATTACCATGCAGCTAGATGTCATGTGGTTTTAGTCTCCTTTAACCTTTAAGAGTTCTTAGCTTTCCTGGTGTTTTATGACTTTTTATAGAGCACAGGCTAACTGCATCATAGAATGTTCCTTAATTTTCACTTGTCTGAAGTTTCTTTACTATTAGATTCAGGTTAGGCACTTGGGCAGGAATACTACAGAAATGATTCTCAGATAGAGAAATGCATTCTCAGTGTATTATATGAAGATGTACTGAGGTATGTGATGTCAGTTTATCCCATTATTGGTGATAGTAACTTTGATCACTAGGTTAAGGTAGCATCTGCCAGAGTTTAACTATAAAGGTATCCTTTTGCCCTTTAAAATTAATAATTGTGAAGAGATGCTTTGTGTAAATATCCTATTCCCTAACATACTTTTACTTGATGGTTTTATATTCCAATGATGATTCTGAATCAATATTATTATGCGGCTACAAAATGGTCATTCTTACATGCATATACATTTATTGGTTGGCATTCAACCGTAAAGATCCTCTTTCCCAAAAAGGATATAAATATATTTATTACCACTGAACTGTACACTTAAAAAGTGGTAAAGATGACATATTAAAAAAATTTTTAAGATCCCCTTTCTGTATTTATTATTAGCCTGCACTTAAAAACTCTTATTCTATTCAATGGACTATAATTCATCATTGTCACTATTTATTGTGATATTCAAGTTTGCCATATTTAGCCAGTTGGCACCTCCTCAAACTGGCTGTTGCAGTGTTGAATTGGAATTAGAAGTATCAACGTGGGCTGGGTGCAGTGGCTCACGCCTGTAATATCAGCACTTTAGGAGGCCAAGGTGGGCAGATTACCTGAGGTCAGGAGTTCAAGGCCAGTCTGGCCAACCATGGCCAACATGGTGAAATCGTGTCTCTACTAACAAAAACAAACAAACAAACAAACAAACAAACAAAATATATATATTAGCTGGGCATGGTGGTGCACACCTGTAGTCCCAGCTACTTGGGAGGCTGAGGCAGGAGAATCACTTGAACCTGGGAGGTAGAGGTTGCAGTGAGCCAAGATCATGCCACTGCACTCCAGCCTGGGTGACAAAGTGAGACTCTGTCTCAAAAAAAAAAAAGAAGTATCAGTATGATCTCATCCATAGTGTGTTAAGCCTCCTCCTCATTCTCCCTCCACTGTCTCTGCCTACTCAAAGGGCCTAGAAATAATGACCAATGTAGCCATGACCACAGCATCCAAATCTTAATTTCTAAATAGCATTCCCCACTAAAAGAGATCAAGACTTCTTAGAGAAAAAGCTGAGGCAATGAAATTACAAAATGAACAAACAAAAACCAAAACTAGGAACATTATGTTACACCAGAAAATAAGGAACTGCTAGTAAAAAAAGTGATACATTCACATCTGATTTAATGATTTTAACTGCTACATAAAACTATATTGCAGGATAAATCTCAATTTATTTTCCATTCTGCTTCTGAAAAGCATTTGAATTTATTTTAATAATGACACAATTAACATCCACACACCTGTTTCTTTTGTACATTTATGAGAATTTACCCAGGGCATAAAAGGCTTGTTTTTTCTTCCCCAGTTTATCTTATATTTCATGACCTGTCTGTTTTTAAACTCATTTCTTCTACTGAGTGAACTAAAAAGTGTCATAGTTTGAGTCCTTTCTTGTTTTACTATTAATTTTCTACCATAAAGATGTTTATCAAGCTTTTTGATCAAGGCTACATTTTTCCTTCCTAAGCTTTTATTATAGTGAATGAAAACATATGTAAAAATAGAGGTGATATAATGAACACCCATGCTCCCATCACCCAAATTCAGTAATTAACAACTCATGACTCATCTTGTTTCCTTGAGCATCCATGACCCTGGTGGATTATTCTGATGACTGCGCATTTTAGTTTTCCCTTTTTGTATTGTATCAGTCATTGATAGCGGCAGTGGGGACATCAAAATACCAACTGGTATCATCTTAGCATCACAATCTATTTAATTTTTATTCTTTGTTATTTTATATTTTTAAGAGATGGGGTTTCACTCTGCCACCATGCTGGAGTGCAGTGGCATGATGATAGCTCACTGCAGCCATGAACTTCTGGGCTTAAGCAGTCCTCCCACCTCAACCTCCCAAGCAGCTGGGACTAAAGGCATGTGCCACCATGCCTCTACTTTATTTTTAAATGCTTCTTTTGAACTCCAGCTTTATTCCAGAGCCCACTGAGCAGAGCTCTCAACGATTTAAAGCTCCAATAATTATCATATTTTGGCATAATACCACATATATAAGAAATACCATGTGTCAATCATAATGGGAGTAGAAATGCCAATCTTCTATGCACAAATCTTTGCAAATTCACATATGTTATTATGTAATTTATAATTTAAATTATGCAATTTAAATAATTCATTCATTCATTTAACAAATATTCACTGAGTGATTACCACATTTTAAGAATTATTTCAGGTGAAGTGAACAATTAAAGGTCATTCCATTTATATTACATACACAGTACATATATATTTAAAGACTTTCATAAATATTTATTTGATCTTAGTTTATACAGTGCAGCTATCTGTATTAGCAACATCTCATAAAAGATGAAACTTAGGCTCAGAATGAAAAGAGATGTACCAGGGACACACAGCTAAGTAGTAGCTCATTAAATTACCGAACAAACAACAGAAAAGAATATTCGTTAAACAAAGGTATTTGTTATAGCTACCTAGTAGCAAATATTAGGAAATATATTCTCAGAAAGTGTCTTTTGTTTTTTGTTTTTTTTGAGAGAGTATGTGTCTTCTGTCAGGAAGGAACAGCTGAAAAAAACTTCAGGGAAAACTGTTAAGCATTTAAATTGATTCCATTACATAAAAACAATCATCAAACAACCCTGAAAAAATATTTACACACGTGTGATTTTACTGGGTTTCTATCTTTGTTTACATTTTAAGACAGCAGTGACACCTAAATAAAACAAAAACCACCAATATAAAAATACAATATAAACCCAACAAACTGCTAAAACTGCATGCACTTGTGTAAAGAAGAATAAGGTAAAAAGTAAAATTAACGATTGTTGGTAAAAACTCAGGTGACTTTGATGCACGTTAAAATGGAGAACTACTACCACAGCCATTTTAACTACTTACCTCTTGACTTTATCATAGTTCTCTTGGCGGTAGTCACCTTGCTGAATTAACTGTTTTGTGTCTGCTAATTCTAAGGCCAAACGTTGACATCTAATTTGAACTTCAGAGTAGTTTTTTCTATCTTCCTCATATGTCTATAAATCAAAAGAATAATAACACATTTCAGACTAAACACTTAAAATAGTTGACCAAATTCTGTATTGAAGTCTTCTGTCAAGCTGTGATTGTCCTTGTAATTAAACAACAAAAAAATTCCTCGATTTTTAAATTTAGTAATTTTTCCCTACTCAAAGGCAAGTAATCTTAAGTTCACAGTGGTCTGTAAACTCAGTTGTTTAAAACTTAAACTGTTTTTCAAATTAAAAAATACAACAACTATGTTTTAGTTACTAGGCTAAAACATAAATGACTACAAATATTAAATGGCTTTTAAAAAACATTTACTGAGTTACTACTATCAGATGCTAAAGATACAGAAGTGAATAAAATACACTTCCTGTTCTTGAGTTTACAATTTAGAGATGAAAAGTCATATGGATATCAGTATCTACAATGAAAAATCATTACTGAAGAGATTAATCACGCAGTTCCAATTTTGGTATTCATCAAAAAAGGAATCGTGTGACCCTCGAAACACATCTTTACACTGTTCTTCCCTCTACTCTCCCCATGCCAGCAGCATGTAAGAAAGGCATTGCTGATATGGGAAGAGCAATGGAAGTAAAAACCTTAAAGTTGGTCACAAGGTTCTTTACAATCTGGTGCTGCTTACTACAAGCCCCATTTCTCACCATTCCTAATATTCACACTTCACCTTCCAACCCTAATGGAGATCTGAAGTTCTCTGAACCCACTAATGCTGCTTCTAACCTGTTCCCACTGCCTGAATACCTGCATATAATCTAAATGCTGTCTCTTCAGAGCACTGATCTCACTGTATCATTACCATCATATTAGTTTTCTCTTTATCTCACCAAAGTGTAAACATCTTAAGGGTGGGGATTTTGTTTTGCTCACTGCTGGACCTCCACCACTTTAAACATTGCCAGGTGTATAATAAGAATGAAATAAAGGCCAATAAAGAAATGATTAACTATGGGAAGCTGGGAGGGGAAGGAGATGGGACTAAATTCCTACTTATTTTCCTTCTTTGAACTCATCAAATCTTGCAACAAATCAACTCCACCTTCAGAAGCTGGCATGTTAAATGCATCCTGTGTTAAGTCATTACTGCTTAAGTAGCTGACCAGCTAAATCAGGTCCTATTCACTCCACACATACTGACTGGATCATTTCTGTGTGATTGGTTCTGGGTGAGGCACTACAGATACAAAGATGAGTAAGACAATTCTGTCCTTTTTAAACTACTAAATATAACTTTGATATTTCAGTCCCCAAATTTCTATCGAAGGGCTATTTAAGAGAAGTAATTATGGAAAAACTATATTCAGTGTGTTTTGCTTTGGTATGGTATTATGTTCTTGTTCTACACTGAAGTTTTACATGAGAATGGAATGTTACCATGGTACTTATTATGGGATTACAGCTGAGGATACGCTATCACCTCCTGAAGAATCATCACATACATCATTTCGGACCTAAGTCCTACAAGAATCTCTAGTTCTTCTGAAGAACGTGTTACCCTTCTAAACACCATTAATCAGGTCACTGTTTTGGAAGAGAGTATAGTGTTACGGCTAGGAAGGCAAGCTCCAGAATTCAACTGTCTAAAATTGAATTCCTGCAGTAAGACTCTGCGCATGTTAGTTTACCTCTCTATTCTGGTCTCCTACCTCAGAGTTCTCGTGAGGCATATATCAAGTAATACATGTAAAGTACTTATAAAAATGCCTAACATAGTAAATGCTGATTAACTATAAATTAATATTGTTAGAATGCTTCCTCTTTGCTTTGGCTTCCAAAGAGATCACAGCCAAATTAATAGTTCAACTTTAATAACTGTACAAACGCCATGACAAAATTTGGAGGAAAATAAATACAAGGAATATAAACATTAAAGGATGGGCAAAAAACAGATATCCCAAAAAACCCAAAGGAGTATTCGCAGAAACAATGGGTAAACCAGGGGTGTGTGTCAGGAAAAACAGTGGAAGACAGTGCTTTGAAGCAGTCAATAATATTGAGAAACACTACTGATTGGTACTAAGAAATACTACTGAGAACCAACGAAAAGCCTTTAGAGTATTCAGGGGTAGGGGCAGAAGGTGGAGTGCCAGGGACTAAAACAAATATATCTAAATACTCAGTATGTGCTTGTTTTTGGCTATTTTATATACATTGTCTGACATAATACTTAAATTTATGATGGGATGTAAAAATTATCCCCAGCTTCACAGATGAAAAAAACTGAGGCTTGGAAAGTCTCAGAGCTCCTAAGCAGTAGAGTGAGGACTCTAACCTAAGCTTGTCAAATCCAAATCAGTAGGCAACTCTTTCTACAGTTTAACAGTAAAAGTGGAGAAAATCTAGTAGCTAGAGAAGAAAACAGGGTCAATGAAGGTTTTAAAAGATGAAACAAGCTTGACAATATTCAAATATTGATAAGAAACAACTAATAGCAAAAGATGAATTACTGTTGGAGAAAAGGGGGCATATTCAGGGGAATGAAGCATACTCCTGAAAAAGGCTTCAGGATATGGGATCCACAGCTTAGATGTGGAGATTAGTCTTAGATCAGAGGCCATGTTCATCAAGGCAGGCTTTTTTCCAGCTGATACAGAGTATTAACAACTTGAATATTTTAGATAGCTCTTATCAATTTGCTACAGGCCACAGCCTACTCTTACCCTAAGGCTTCACAAATTTATATTATCCACCTGGTTTCTAAAGGCATACGATTTTCCCACCCCTTGAGGGCAAGACTCTTTCCATTATAAACAGTAAGAACAAACAAACCAGAATGAGTGCAGATATGAGTAGATTTGGTGGAAGGACACTGTGGGAGTTCTCATCTGAGGATTTCCACTTTCTCTGTGAAATGAAATGCCAAGTCATCTGCTGAATGTGACAAGAAATCTGGAAAACTGGAGATAGTGGCTGGTTGCCTTAGTAACCTCTGCGAAAAATGAAAGAACTAGAAATAATAGAATTATGACCAATTGTGTGGGTCCATTTGAGGCTGATAACAATAAACTGATAGTGCTTGTTACTGCTTGTGTGATTTTTGCCAGTAGTGCTCAGCTAGAAAAATAAAGAGTTGAGAGTTTTTCAGTCTGGTTTGATAAAAAGAAAGCTGGGAGAGGAATTAGAGGATACTGGCAAAAAAAAAAAAAAAAAAAAAAAAAAGTTTAAGACTGATAACGTGGTGAGGGAAGAAAATAAATTTAGGAAAGGATTGATAAATAAATAATATGGATTGGAAATTGTTAAAGACAAGTTGAAAGCAGACAATGGGAAAACATAAAAATATAGGAAATAGGATGTTTAGTGGATCAAAGTGAATTGATAACTTCAGAAGTAACTCAGTTCTGGGTGACAAGGAACCAAATGTGGGCTATAAGACTGAGTGTTAAAGTGGAGAAAAGGCAATCACTAGAGATGAGATCAATAAAATTCAAGGCCAAGACTACAGATGAATTAATCACATAAGTAACCTAGGTAGCAGCTGAAGTGGAAAGGAAGACTAAATCTAGAGCAAGGCTTTCATTAAACAAAGAGGAATGTCCCAGTGGTCTGCAAATGAGAAATACTGTAAGGTGGGGTATCCAGATGACGAGTTCCCAAAGAAGCAGTGTTTTCTGTGAGTGCAACTGCAAAGATCTAAAACGATAAAGATAATCTGATCCTGAAATATTCAGGATATTCAGAGAGCAGTTCCATAGGAGAATATACAGAGTGTAGTATTATTCATATTATATATAGCATATATATCGTATATGTATATATTTATAAATCTTCTTTAAATATAAATACCATGTGCAAGTATAAACAGAAGCAAGTATAAGCGCAGTATAGAAATGCATATATTCGACCAGCACTTTATTTACAATTTTTCAACTGGAAAATTTCCCCTTAAATTATGACTTTTGTATTTTGAATTTAAAAATCTCCTGCACTTATTGTGAGCAATTAAAATAGAGTAAGACATAGCATTGGAAACAGGAAAACTAGCATCTTCCCTCAAAATAAACCCCATGACTGCGTAGAACCGTGGTTAAAGCTATAGAGTAGAAAAGACTATTTTGTATCCTCCTCTGCATCCTTCCGTGGCTTGAGCTAAGCATCAACGTTTGTGGGAAGACTAAGCTCCAGCTCTAACTTAGAGTTTATCCTATTTTTTTCACAACACCTGATTCTTACCTGTCAGAAAAATGTATCACATGTGCTGTGGGCAGCCATTACTTGTCTCCCACATCATAAGGAAAACTTTAAGGAAGTTTTCTATAATCCTAGTAACTAATACTCTGCCTATTACATAGAAGGTTTGCAATTAATGTCTGCGGAAGAAGAGGAACAAAAGAGGACATTAAATAGACTAAAACAAAAGAAGCAAAAAAAGTAAACTTTCCAAACATAAAGAAATGGACACATAAAATTTCCAGTCATCAGCCCTTTCTAACAGAAAATTTCTACATCATAGTAAATGGGCCAATAACAGTCAAGTCTCAATGTCTGTTCTCAATAAAAGGCAATTACTATGGATGTAATGAATTTCTAAACTTCATTGAAGTCTTTTGTCTCTCCCATGATGTAAACTGAGAAGAAAGTAGTAACCTATGTCTCAAAATAAATCTTTAATAAATGAAGAACTCCTGCCTGTGTGGAGGACAACTACGGAAATTGGAAATAGGATATAGTGACATTTACCTTAAGGTTCAAATCTGAAGCAGTTTACATTGGACAACAGTTCAGTGAATGGTAAGAAACAGTTGGTTAGCTATTCTGGAAAACTAAGAATTCACTTGTCAGAATTCCCTCAAGTTTCACATTATCAATAATCTAATCCAAGCAATTAAATACTCAAAAGAACAAGAAACCTAATTAAGCTTTGACTGCTATAGGCTGTCCCTTGAAGTCACAGTGAAGTCTGTTTTGCTGCCAGAGACAACTCTTGTCATAGTTAAGATCTTCAGGAAATTTTTCAAAAAGAATTTTGACTTCTAACGACAGACAAAATCTGAAGTGGTAAAGTCTACTATGCGTTAAAATGAAAATCTTAACAATTTCTATTACATGCTAAAATTTCAACTATATCCATTTGAATAAATGTGAATTCAAATAAATATTTAAGGCCTTTTTTTTTTGAGACAGAGTCTTGCTCTGTTGCTCAGGCTGGAGTGCGGTGGCGTGATCTCGGTTCAGTGCAAGCTCCGCCTCCCGGGTTCATGCCATTCTCCTGCCTCAGCCTCCCGATTACTACAGGTGCCTGACACCACGCCCGGCGAATGTTTTCTATTTTAGTAGAGACAGGGTTTCACCGTGTTAGCTAGGATGGTCTCCTCGGTCTCCTGACCTCGTGATCCACCCGCCTCGGCCTCCCAAAGTGTTAGGATTACAAGCGTGAGCCACTGCGCCTGGCCGAGGCTTTTTTTTTTTTTTTTAAAGAAAAAAATAATTCCGTAATTTTTTTTTTTTTTTTTTGAGACAGGGTCTCACTCTGTTGCCCAGGCTGGAGGGCACTGGCACAATCTCAGCTTACTGCAGCCTCAACCTCCCAAGCTCAGATGATCCTCCCACCTCAGCCTCCCAAGTAGCTGGGACTACAGGCATGCCACCATGCTCGGTTAGTTTTTTGTATTTTTAGTAGAGAAAGGGTTTTGCCATGTTGTCCAGAGTAGTCTTGAACTCCTGGACTCAAGGAATCCGCCCGCCTCAGCCCTGAAAGTGCTGCGATTACAGCCTCCCAAAGTGAGATTATAGGCGTGAGCCACCACGCCCAACAAAACTCAAGAATGAAGAAAGGTAACTTTCATCACATGTGGTGGACCCTAGATTGGAATAATAAACATGGGTTCAGATTCTGTCTCTCCTACTTATTGCTCTAGCAAGTCAACTTTTCTGGATTTACCTGATGCTTCTGCAGAGTGTGTACACTGATTCACTGGCTCATTTATTTTTATGTGGTCATTATTGTATTACACACTCTATTACGAGTATTAAGACATCACCCCCTAGCTCATGGGTCTAGCAGACTCCACCACTGCAAAATGCTACACTGATGTACTGGGAGGCAACTTTTATAGCCAACATTTTATTCAGCAAACTACCATAACAAATTTGAAATACTGGCTTCTCAACAGGCATTGACCCAAATATGTTTGAACCAAACAAATTTAAGTCTTAATGTTAAAGAGACCAAGTTGCTAAACTATCTTAAAAGTATCACTTATTAACCCCCAAATTTATCAATGCAAGAAAAGTATGGTTTCCCATGCCTTTTGAGTAACTGAGATAAGCCTTAACAGTAGTAACAGTGTGATGGTGCATGCCTGTAGTCCCAGCTACTCAAGCGGCTGATGTGGGAGAATGGCTTAAGCCCAGTAGTTCAAGGCTGCAGTGAGGTGTAATCATGCCACTGCACTCCCGCCTGAATGACAGACTGAGAGCTTGTCTGGAAATACAGATCAATAAAAATTAAAAAGTATTAACAAAGTTAATAGAAAGGATAAAGTCCTATACCACACTTCTTCCCTCCAACAACGCCTACAAATTATCAGGAAAAAAATGAGACTATAACTTAACTACATTTGATTAATATGTTAATCATAAAAATTGCTATTTTAATGAGCTTGTCTTACTTAAGGTATGATGCTTCCATGTTTCAAGATTTTAGTTTTCTTCATATGAATCAATTTATTTTCTTGCTAGAGATGAATGTGGGGGGAAATATTTCATTCATAAGGTAACAAGCTCCTATGAAGAAAGCGATAAAATCTTAAGTGTTCAACACTAATTGCTTGCATCTGATATGTCCATATGTTCATGAAGCTATTCCCCCTTAATTTGCTGATGCAATGGATTATGCTTTCTGTGCTGGAATATATTCTGTTTAATCATAAGTATTATTCTTTTGATACAACGGTAAAGTTCATTTGTTAACATTTTATTTCAAATTTTTACATCTGTAGTAGTCAGTAAAATTGGCCTTAATGTTTTATTTTGCTTTTGTAGTCTCTTTCTCAGACATTTCTTTTTCAATAGTTGGTAGAGTATAAGTAAGTGGAACTAGCTGTCTCTTTTTAAATCAACTGTGAACCCATTTGGGGTAATCTATCTGTGAACCTGCTGGTAATTTTATCAGTTGTACACTTTTACTCATTTTTGTAATACCTCTATGGTAACTGTTCTAATTCAAGTTCTCACTTCTGTCAATTTTAGTAAACTATATTTTGTTGGCACAATCACTTTCCTTTCTGTTTTCAAGCTTATTGCCACAGAATTGTATGTATTTTCCCTTACTTCATGTCAATTAATTCCAAACACCTTACTTCTACTTATCTTTTTCCAGCTTTCTCAAGATGAGTACTACATGTCTTTATTTTTTATCTGTTTTTAAATAATAAAGGCATTTCAAGGCTATAGATTTTCCTTTGGCAAATCTAAAGATTTCCTTTCCTTTAAATCTTTTTAAAGATTTCCTTTCCTTTAAATGTGTCTAAGAATTTTGATCCAAAAATGTTCTCATTTTAATTGCTTTCAGTTTTTCTTTCCTGTTTGATCCAAAAGGTATGTTTCTAATTGCCACGTAAGTTTATTCCTCCTCACCTTTTATCTCTGGTTTCACTAAATTATGATAAAAAATAGAAACTATATAATCTGTTCTTAAAATTTATTATATAATTTTTTTCTTAAAATTATTTAAGTAATTATTTTTCTTTTCTTTTTTTTTTTTTTTGAGACAGAGTCTTGCTTTGTCACCTAGGCTGGAGTGCAGTGGTGCAATCTCAACCCAATGCAACCTCCACCTCCTGGGTTCAAGCAATTCTCCTGCCTCAGCCTCCCAAGTAGCTGGGATTACAGGCGCCTGCCACCATGCCCAGCTAATTTTTGTATTTTTAGTAGAGACGGGGTTCACCATGTTGGCCAGGTTGGTCTCGAACTCCAGACCTCAGGTGATCCATCCGCCTCAGCCTCCCAGAGTGCTGGGATTACAGGCGTGAGCCACCGCACCTGGCCCATTTTTCAATCTTTATCAATTTGCATTAAGCATATTTCCTATAAACAAATAGAGATGGGCTTGGTTTGAAGGTCAATGTGAGAGTCCTTCTTTTAACAGAACACTGTACATCCATTCCCTCACCTAGTGGAGGCAAAGGAGACTTTATCCACCTTATTTGGGGTGAGGAGTAAAGGGAGTAATCCACAGATTTGTATAGGCCGAGCTCTGCTGACAATCTGTTCTGCCCTTGCTTGGGGCTCTCTCACATTTTCTAGGCTTTCACTCAAGTCAGGGGAGAGAAATCTCAAATTTTGGTAGCCTATCTCCAAGACGGTCTCTATCGACTTCTTCCCTTGTATGCAGGAAGCTATTTTCTAATTAAGAAGTGTGTCTATTCCTCTTAATGATCTGCTTAACCAAAAGAATGTGGGAGAAGCAATTTTCTGGGATTTTGAAGTTACATCCTAAGAAGTCTTTAAGTTTCGTCTGAGTTTCTTGAATGCTTGCTTTGGAGGAGGCCAGCCGCCATGCCCTGAGACTGCCATGTTGAAGGACGCCCAAACTGATCACATGAAGAGGTCAAATGGAAAGGGAGTGATGTTTTGGTCATATCATCCTGGCTCCAAACCGGTGACTAAAGAAGACTTCAGATGACCCCAGTCTCAGTGAAGTAAGAAAAACTCAGCTGAACCTAACAACCTTCAGAGCTGTGACAAATAAATTATTTTGAGACAGCAAGTTTTAGGGTGATTTTGTTATGCAGCAATATGTAACTGGAACACTAGCTTTCCCAAAGCCCAAGACTTCCACTCAGATCCAGCTGCCTGCCAGAAGACAGCTGAGAGAGGGATAATTTGAACTGGAAAAGAAAGAAAAAATGAAATGCATTCACATTTTCATCCCCTAGAATTCCTTTACTTCCTCCTTTCAACTAAGCCTAAACAGCAATCTTATTCTATTCAGTAATGTTGACTATATAATTTAACATTAAAACAGTAAAATTAGCAGGAGTTCATTTAATTTTGAGTTTGGCAAGACTATGCTCAGTAGTGTGATGACTATATTGCCATCATTTTTCTCTATTTGAACTGTGAAACTTTTATTCATAGTAATGCATGATAGCACCTGGCCTTTATCTGGCTGAAATACCTAACCTACAAATTAAGTTGATGGCTATTTCTTTCTTATTTTTCTTTTTTTCTTTTCTTTTTCTTTTTTTTGAGGTGGAGTCTCACCTTGTCACACAGGCTGGAATACAGTGGTGCAATCTTGGCTCACTGCAACCTCTGCTCCCCCACCCCTACCCCAGGCTCAAGCAATCCTCCTACCTGGGATCACAGATGTGAGCCACGACACCGGGCGAAGTTTTTGGTTTTGGGTTTTTTTTTTTGGTAGTTTTTTGAGACAGGGTCTCATTCTGTCACCCAGGCTGGAGTGCAGTGGCACAATCTTGGCTCACTGCAACCTCTGCCTCCCAGGTTCAAGCAATTCTCTCACCTCATCCTCCCAGGTTCAAGCAATTCTCTCACCTCATCCTCCCGAGTAGCTCGGACTACAGGCCTGCACCACCACACCCAGCTAGTTTTTTGTATTTTTCAATACAGATAGGGTTTCACCATGTTGGTCAGGCTGGAGATTTTGTATTTTTGGTAGAGACAGGGTTTCACCAGGTTGGGCAGGGTGGTCTAGAACTCCTGAGCTCAAGCAACCCTCCTGACTCGGCCTCCCAAAGTGCTAGGATTACAGCCGTGAGCTACTGTGCCTGGACAGTTGACTACTGTTTTTTTAAACTGTCATCTGTGGTGCTAATGCCATGACAAAATTAAATGCAAACATGGGCAATGACATCATAGTGATAGTACTCTATTATAAATTACTCATCGTGATGAACCATCATATGCATCTATTAATTTCTGAGGTCATTAAAAAAATTAAATCATAAAATTAAAAATTATCAGAAAGAACTCTTAGATACTCCAAAACATATCTGTGGAATCTGGCTTGAGAAACACTATGCAGATCAAGAGAACGAAGTTATCATGGTATCTCTGGATTTAAACCAAGGTATTTGGTTAAGTTTCCTCCTGAGTTTTCCCCTGCCATAATGTAGTGATACACCCTTTTGGCCACTGGGTTCAAAATTTCATCTCAAAACCCAATAAGCCCTTCAAAACTTGCCCCTAAAATTTAAAAGCTCCTAGATTTACTAAAGATTATACACACAGTAGCAAAGGAAAAAAAAAGTCTCATTACTCTTTAAAAGATTATGTCTCTTCATACGGCATGTATAAAACAATCAGCTAAATGAAGCTTCTTCCCAATAATGTCACACTTAAAATTGCATTCATTTTAGCTTTCCCATGAATTTTTTCCCCTCATGCACTTTTATCCATAAGTCATTTGTGTTATTTGTAAAAACTTAACAGGTTTGTGAAGGAGCAATTTTTTAGAGATTTTAGAGGTATAGGCAAGAGATGGATTTTAGTAAGTCCAAGTTGTAACATAATAGTGTATGACTCCAATTATATTCTTGAATTTGTTAAATACATTAAAATATATTAATTTTATATTGGAGGCAAGAAATGGCATTAATATATACATTTCTCTCTCTCTTTTTTTTTTTGAGACGGAGTTTCGTTCTGTCACCCAGGCTGGAGAGCAATGGTGCGATCTCGGCTCACTGAATCTCCACCTCCTGGGTTCAAGTGATTCTCCTGCCTCAGCCTCCCAAGTAGCTGGGACTACAGGTGCCTGCCACCACACCCAGGTGACTTTTCTATTTTAGTAGAGACGGGGTTTCACGATGTTCAGGCTGTTTTTGAACTCCTGACCTCAGGCGATCCACCCACGTCAGGCTCCCAGAGTGCTGGGATTACAGGCATGACTCATGGAGCCCAGTCAATATATAAATTTCAAATCGTGAAATATAATTAAAAATTTAAGGTTATTTTTAAATCTCAATAAGTTAACAAAAATAACTTTAAAAAATGATTTGTAGTCATGATCCATGAACCTGCCACATTAGAATCTTGGGTTGTTTATTAAAAATTGAGGTTCTGGCCAGAAAGCAGTGGCTCACACCTGTAATCCCAGCACTTTGGGAGGCCGAGGCAGGTGGAGCACGAGGTCAGGAGATCAATACTATCCCGGCTAAGACAGTGAAACCCCGTCTCTACTAAAAAAATACAAAAAATTAGCCGGGCATGGTGGCGGGCACCTGTAGTCCCAGCTAATCGAGAGGCTGAGGCAGGAGAATGGCGTGAACCCGGGAGGCGGTGCTTGCAGTGAGCTGAGATCATGCCACTGCACTCCAGCCTGGGCAACAGAACGAGACTCTGTCTCAAAAAAAAAAAAAATTGATGTTTTTAGTTCCACCTCAGACCAAAATAGAACCCATGTCGGTGGCTATGAATCTAAATTTTAAGCAGTGCTTATGCACTTTAAATTTAATATAAAGAGGCAAATCTATCACCGTTTACTAATAAATCTGTTAAGCATTCTAGTATAATTATAACTGATGGGTATCTTCATAAAGATGTACCTTATAAAGAAACTTTAAGCTCATCACTTGGATAAGATAAAAAGAAATCTCAGAAAAGAGTTAATACCCCCTAAAATATAAATATTTTAATAAACAAATGTTTCATCAATGAAATAACTGATTTTCATACAAATAAAATTCACTGAATTACGCATGAATACTTAAGATGAACCTCAAGATAATCTTGCAGAATTTTTTAAAGAATGTAAGTTTCAAAACAAGGAAGTTATCTTGACAAAACTCTTCTTGCTTCCTAGTTACTAAAGTTCTCATAAGAGAAAAATATTTCACCATTTCCTCATGAAATGTAATAATTTTATTAAGTGTGGACTCACTAATGCCTTACACTATATCTCTAACATGACATCTTTTTGAAATGAAAAAGCATACTGAACTAACTCTATAATGGCAAAACAGCAACACACAGCTGAGTTGCATGTGATCAACCAAAATTTTGACCTGCTAATAGAGAAAATTCATAAGTAGGAAATAAAGTTATCTATAAGCACTTTTACAAACATAAAGTACCATACACAAGATCATATACATAATATAGCTCAAAATATGCTAGAATTAAACTACATTACTGGCACTTGTAAATAAACTCCAGACTTGAAGTAAAAGATGAGCCCTATTTTCCAGTGTTATAATAGTATCTAGACGTTATTTCCAACTAACTAAAGATCTGGAAAAAATTACAAAAGGAAATCCCAGAAATCCACTAAAACTGCCACTTCAGAAAGAGTAATTTCTTTTTAAAGGTCAAGAATCACATTCTGGCCAAGTGCAGTGGCTCACGCCTGTAATCCCAATACTTAGAGAGGCCAAGGTGGGAGGATCGCTTGAGGTTAGGAGTTCAAGACCAGCCTGACCAACATGGTGAAATCCCCTCTACTAAAAATACAAAAATTAGCCAGGCATGGTAGCGCATGCCTGTACTCCCAGCTACTCAGGAGGCTGAGGCAGGAGAATCGCTTAAACCCGGGAGGCAGAGGTTGCAGTGAGCCAAAATCATGCCATTGCACTCCAGCCTGGGCAAGAGCGAAACTCCGTCTCCCCCCAACCCCCACCCCTCCAAAAAAAAACCTTCTATTAAATTTCTTTAACAGTTTTCATCTCACACAAACAAAAGCAGAGTCAAATTAATTGTGTAATTGTGTGGCTTTAATGATTTAATGTGGCTTTAACAGAATTTAAAATCCTGAATGTTTTTGGTTTAAACAGAATTTAAAATTCTCAACATTTCTGGTAGGCATAATTATGAAATTAGTGCAATAACTGAGATATATCTGAATACATATTATGGAACACAAATTTTTGTTTTGATACTCCATTCTCCAAGTTCTAAATATATTAAATTTTACTAGAAAAAGATACTATCTGGTTGATTGCAGGCATTTTATATGAAATAATGAATATAAATTAAAATAAGGTAACTAAACGTAAAGCTTTGGGTCTCTAGGTCAAAAATAACCAGAATTTCCAAATAGCCCCCAACAGGTTTAATTAAAAAAAAAAAAAAAAAAAAGATGGACATACACTGCCACCAAGTGGTGAAAAAAATTAAGACCATTTTGGATAAGAGATCCATAAAGTAAAATGGAAAGATTGAGAATAATTTTTTTTTCCCAGATTCATGAACTTTCTGTAGAGAATAAACTTTTAAAGCAAAATGGAAAGTTTGTTTTCTTAATTGCCGGTCTCAAAACTCTGAGATATGCCTAACAAATACCTTAGTTTCTCTTAGTAAACCACTATGGAATTGTCATTATTGCTATCATTTTCAGCATTTAGGTGAGTTTCCTAGTATTTTTTGTTTTTGTTTAGTAGCGCTTAGCCTGAGGCCAGTCCCATTCTGTGCCAGGTTGGATGGATCAAGGTGCATCAGAAAATCTTTGGTCTTTCTAGGTTGGAGAATCAGAAGACAGAGTTTACGGGAACTGCAGCTGCTCTAAATGAGGAGGAAATTTCAGAGACAGCCAGAGAGGGGAAACTGAATTCTTTGGGTAATTTCTGCCTGAGTATCTGGCTACCCTCTAAACAACACATGTGTAGGACAGACTCTAAGCAGCCCTACTAAGACCAAAAAAATTGAACTGAAATTTGAACTGCTACCCAATAGACAGAGTATGTATGCTGTTTGAGTACAACGAAGTAATTTCCTGCTAAAACAAAAACATCACCACTGTTTAGAGGTACATAAAATGCAGCGTCTCAACAACATAATAGTCACAATGTTCTCATCTACATTTACTTAATGGTCTGAACAATTTTAAGTTACTTGACATCTGAGGAAAGAGGAACATGTGACTCATTTCTCAAAGAAAAGGCAATCAACAGAGATCAACTCCAAGGTGACCCAGTGTTTGGAATTAGCAGACAAGAATTTTAAAGCTCCTATTTTAACAATTCTCAGTGGTATAAAGGAAAATATGTTCATAATAAGTAAACAAATAGCAGATAAATAAAAGCTGTAATAAATAACCAAACTGAAATTCTAGAAGTAAAAAATTCCACACTTAAGTACTTAAGAGAAACAAAAACATGTCCACACAAAAAACCCTACTCAAATGTTCTCAGAGCTTTGTTTGTAAAGTCTCTGAATTGGAAATAACTCAAAATGCCCATCAAACGGTAAATAACTAGAGCCATTCAATGTAACATCACTCAGTAATTAAAACAAAGAAATTACTGACAAATGGAAAAAAAGTTCAGCATTTTCTCATAAAATTAAATGTGACTGGCAGATGGCTAGATGGAGAGATATTTGATAAAACAAATACAATAAAAATGTTAATGGCAGAAATTTAGTGATAAATGTACTGGTGTCATTGTAAAATTCAAGTTATATTTGAAAATTTCTATAATAAAATGGCAAAAAAATTACACTCTGGGGCAGGTGATCAATTTTGAACATGCTAATTTAGGGAATATAAGCTGACTGATAGTTATTAAAAAGAAAACACATTCATTTATAATCAGTCCACTTACCTTTTGAGATCTTCCTCCAATTT
Source organism: Macaca thibetana thibetana (assembly GCF_024542745.1). NCBI lineage: Eukaryota > Metazoa > Chordata > Mammalia > Primates > Cercopithecidae > Macaca > Macaca thibetana. The sequence continues at coordinate 52,715,023 of NC_065594.1, read as the reverse complement.
GCCCTACTAGTCTGTTGTTCTACTGCTCAGAAAAACTTTACAAACTTGAGATTATACTTTGTGCTTCCTCATCAATAAATGTATTAAATTTTTTGGTTTTTTTTTTTTTGGAGACAGAGTCTTGCTCTGTTGCCTAGGTTGGAGTGCAGTGGCACAATCTTGGCTCACTGCAACCTCCGCCTCCTGGGATCAAGCGATTCTCCTGCCTTAGTCTCCTGAGTAGCTGGGACTACACGTGTTTGCCACCACACCTGACTAATTTATGTATTTTTAGGAGAGACGGAGTTTTACCATATTAACCAGGCTAGTCTCAAACTCTTGACATCAGGTGATCTGCCCACCTTGGCCTCTCAAAGTGCTGAGATTACAGGCGAGAGCCACTGTGCCCAGCCCAATAAATGTATTAAAATGTTAAATAATGAATAAGATTGGACTTAACAGTTATATCTGAAGAATACTTCTATTTTTGTTTTTCATTTAGTTCTTTTTTATTCCTTTTTTTTTTTTTTTTTTGGCTCTTATCCTTCAACTACTAAAGAGCAAACAATTCCCTGAGAATTCATGATAACACTTCTTACAAAGTCTGTCCATTTCTCCCAAGAGGTAGAAGCAATTCAGACATCTATTTATAGATGAATGGATAAAGCAAATGTGGTATATACACACAATGGAACATTATGCAAACTTAAAAAAGAAGAAAAAAAAAAAGAGCATAAATTAGTTCAACCTAATTGTGACAGACAATTGTGGAAGACAGTGTGGTGATTCCTCAAGGATCTAGAACTAGAAATACCACCTGACCCAGCAATTCCATTACTGGGTATATACCCAAAGGATTATAAATCATGCTACTATAAAGACACATGCACACGTATGTTTACTGCGGCACTGTTCACAATAGCAAAGACTTGGAACCAACCCATATGCCCATCAATGATAGACTAAAGAAAATGTGGCACATATATGCCACGGAATACTATGCAGTCATAAAAAACGATGAGTTCATGTCCTTTGCAGGGACATGGATGAAGCTAGAAACCATTATTCTTAGCAAACCATCCCAAGGACAGAAAACCAAACACCACATGTCCTTACTCATAAGTGGGAGTTGAACAATGAGAACACTTGGACACAGGGAGGAGAACATCACATACTGGGGCCTGCCAATGGGTGGGGGGCTACGGGAGGGATAGCATCAAGGGAAATACCTAATGTAGATGACGGGTTGATGGGTGCAGCAAACCACCATGGCAGGAGTACACCTACGTAACAATACCTGCACGTTGTGCATATGTACCCCAGAACTTAAAGTACAATAAAAAAAAAAGAAAGAAAATTCTGTCACATGCTACAACATGGATAAACCTTGAGGACATTATGCTAATTGAAACCAATCACAAAGGGGCAAACACTCTAGGATCCTACTCATATGAAGAATCTAATCAAAATCATAGAAACAAAGTTAAAAAATGGTTACCAATGACTACGGAGAGGGGAGAGGGAGAATTAGTGTCTAGTGGGTACAGTTTTCAGTGTTGCAACATACAAAAGTACTGAAGATCTGTTGCACAACAATGTCAGTATACTTAACACTACTGAATTGTATACATGAAAATGGTTAATGTAGTAAATTTAATGTTACGTTATTCACTGTAATTTTTAAAGTCTGCCAATTTTTAAAAACTAGAATTAAAAACCCTGTCAATGGCTTTTTGAAAGTCCATGTAATTTGTTCTCTATTTTCTCTTTATATACAGGTGAAATATAATTTGTCCATTTATACTACTCTGTTGACCTTCCCCTGCAGGTTTAACTTGCCTAAGTATTCACTGATCCTAATCTTCATGCATTACACAAGCTCAGTAAGCATAAAAGTGTGCTTTATCAGTTTGTAAATGTGGAGGTCCTTAGTTTCTAGAGTCAGGCAGGCAATTTACCAGCTTTCAAGCAATTACACCTACTTCAAGTGCTATATTTGGTAACAGTATTACACATGTGCTGCAGTTTCAGGTTCATCCTTTAAGTCCCTTAGAATTCTTGGGTGAATACCATCCAGTCATGTTTTTTTCCAAAAGCGTATGTTGTATCCAACTTTAAAATTAAATAAAGTCATTAATAAGAATAATGTTGCTTATCTTAAGATATCCAACCTTAGATAAGTATAAGCTGAAGAATAAAATATTTGTTGAATCACTTTACGAAGATCTTTTGAATGTCATATGAAAAATGTGGATCATGTCTTATTAAAAATTAGTAACTTCACACAGGCGTGTTGGCTCACACCTGTAATCCCAACACTTTGGGAGGCCGAGGCAGGCGGATCACGAGGTCAGGAGATCGAGACCATCCAGGCTAACATGGTGAAACTCCGTCTCTACTAAAAATACAAAAAATTAGCCGGGCATGGTGGCCTGTGCCTGTCGTCCCAGGTACTCAGGAGGTCGAGGTAGGAGAATGGCGTGAACCTGGGAGGCAGAGTTTGCCGTGAGCCGAGATTGTGCCACTGTACGCCAGCCTGGGCGACAGAGCAAGACTCCATCTCAAAAAAAACAGCCGGGTGTGGTGGCGGGCGCCTGTAATCCCAGCTACTTGGGAGGCTGAGGCAGGAGAATCGCTTGAACCCAGAAAGCAAAGGTTGCAGTGAGGCGTGATTATACCACTGCACTGCAGCCTAGGTGACAAGAGCGTGAGTCTGACTCAAAAAAAAAAAATCTAGCAACTTTATAGTGGTTGCAGCTACTAATATCATGGACCTTCTCCCAAAACATACTATGGCAGTGTATCTTACCGCTTATTGAACAACGTAACACTTCCTTTTATTTGTCAAATTTAGGAAAACTTAGAATCAGTGAACACATTTTCACTGGATATATTTTCGATTTACTCACTACGAAATAAAATATTCATTCCTCTGTAAGGACTTAGAACAGACACCTTGAAACATGGCACCCTGGCATACTGAGTATTTTAACCTGAAGGAAAATTAAGAAAACTGCAGAAACAGGGTGGTCTCCCTGACCTTCTCCCAACCCATCTCTCTTGAAGTGGGCCACAGAAATGAAAATTTCCCTTTCCCCTTTCTCCCTTGAGGCAGGTCATCAAACCTAGGAAGGTCACTCTCTTTCTCCCTCCCCTCTCCCCTAAGGTGACAGGTGTCCCGCCCTATACCCAATGGGAAGGAATGTCACACACACAGGCCAAGAAGAATGTGAACAAACAAGCCTTGCTAAATTCTCCCAGTTGATTACCATCAGATCATACTCTTTTGTCTTCCAATCATACTTATGCATGACTATCCACAAAAATACATTTTCCCCGGGTCTTTTAATTCTCATTTCTGAAGGCTCCCATGTCACGTAAAATTTATATTAAATTATACATATAAATTTATATATACATTTGTTATGCTTTTCTCTTGTTACTCTTTTATTATTGGGGTCTCAGCCATAAACCTTGCAATGGGTGAGGAAAATATATTACTTTTTCTCCTATTATAGTTAAAAGGAAAATTTACTCTTTTGGGTCAAGAAACTTAAAATTAATGACACCATTGGAAAAGTCGAAATTTTCTTGCTGCTTCCTTTGGATATAATGGGCATTTCTGTGTTTTTATTGTCTGCTTCAGGCCAACAGTAAGTATATATACACAGCCCACAGACTGAAGAGGAAAGAAACATGAAATACCACTGGGTAAAAAACACTCAGATAAGAACATTCCAAGTAACAAGAGAAAAAACAGAAACCTTCAACTGAAAAACTGACAATTTCATTTAGCACTTTCATAAATTAGGGGTTTGTGATTAGTTTTAAAAGTCCTAGAGACAATGGTTCTCACTGATGACAACTGAACCTCAGTAACCTGACAGTGTCCAATCACCTCTTCAACTTCCCCCAGCCCCATTTAAATAACCCAGATCTTTTTGTAAACCCTCCTCTAGTGATCATAACATTCTCTATCTTCCTTACCCACTTACAAATATATTCTTCAGTTGTTTTTTAAATCGAAATTCAACTTTTTGTGACATAATTAAAACTCTAGCTATTAAGAGATAAATTATCTCACTTCACTAAATTATTATTTTTTAAACCACTATCTAGATATTAAGAAAGTCCCACAGAATTAATTAGGAGTAATTCAATCAACAAACACCCCTGTGTTCTAATAGTTTCCCCAAATATCATAATTACAGAAACATGTATTATAATAAAAAAAGACTCTTTTTATTACATGGATACTAAAGTGGGGAGCCTTAAACATAGTTATAACTGGGTATCCAACAGTACTGCCTACATTATTGGTTAACAATTACATGAATGTCCTTCTGCTGTTGTGGACAATGAGAAAATTCTTACGGTTACAATGTGATTTTAAATACATCAGTTGTGATCTCTCCTATCTTAAGGAAAAAAACAAAAAAAACAAAAAACAAGCCTTCCCTGACTCCATGTTTCCTGTAATTGCCAACTCTCTTTGTTCCTCTACACAGTAGTGTTACTCAGAAAGAGTTGTCTATACTCTATGTCCAATTCATTTCCTCCATTCACTCTCAAACACTGTAATCAAACTGTTGACCCTATCCCTCCTCCAGAACTACTCCTGACAAGGTTTTCAATGACCTTGTTAAACACAGTGTCAGTTCTTAGTCTTCATCTAACTGTACCTATCAACAGCATTTGAAACAGCTAGTCACTCTCTTTTCCTTGACAAACTTTTGCCCTTTGATTTCCCGGACATAAAATTCTCTTAATTTCCCTATTTCACTGGTAACTCCTCCTTCTCTCTCCCACATTGCAATGTTGAAGTGCCCTGGAGCTCAAGCTGTGGTCGTCTTCTCTTCTCTGCACTCACTCTCCTTTGGTAATCTCATCTTGGCTTTAAATGTCATCTTTATGCTGATGACTCTTGAATGTTTATCTTCTAAAGTTCACCACCTGTACATCCACATATCTTTGACTGTACATCTAACAGATCTCTCAAACTCAACATGTCTAAGATCCACACTCTTTTGCACTCAAGTCAGCCTCATTCACAATCTACCCATCTCAGCTGAACAGAAATCTATCCTTCCAGTTATTCAAACCAACATTTTTCAGAGTTAATTTGACTCCTATCTTTCTTTAACATCCTCCATCCAATTCATGACTACCTTTTTTCTATTGGCTCCACTTTTAATATAAATCCAGAATCTACCACTTCCCTTGCTACCATCTGGATCTGAAACACAATAATCTCTCACCTAGATTACAACAACCTCTTAACAAGTTTCTCTGTTTCCATACTTACAGCTCTACAGTCTATTCTCAGGAGAGAACTTTCTTTAAAAAACATTATCCAGGACAATAGGAAAGTTTTAAAATACTCATTAAAAGAAATTCAATAAATGAAACATTTGTTGACGGTCTACTATGTACCAACTAGAATGATACTTTAAATAGACTTGACTCTTGAACGATATAGGGGTTGGGGTACCAACTCCCATACAGTCAAAAAAAAATCCATGTGTAACTTTTAACTCACTGAAAACTTAACTACAAATAGCCTACTGTTGACTGGAAGTCTTACTATAATATAGTCTATTAGCAAATATTTTCTATATTATATGTATTATATACTATATTCTTACAATAAAAGCTAGAGAAAGAATATTTTTAAAAAATCCTCAGAAAATACATTTACAGAACTGTACTGTATTATGGATGCTCTAAGTTTTACATAATCTGTTTACAAGATTAATGGTCTGTCCAAAGGGCAACCCAACAGGTGCAGACCTCAATCTGCAATTTAAGCAATTTAACTTTTTCTTACAATGTCATAAATTTTCTCTGCTGCATGAGAGCTCTTCCAGCATCACTGGTGACACTTCGTATGGTTCCCATGGTGTTATCCAAGGCTTACAGTCCTGCACTAAACATGACGAAAAATAATATGCCAGAACTGCAAGAAATCACTTTTTATTGTGATTCACATTTTACTGGAGAACTGCTCACGTGGGGATGATTAGCATCATACAGTGTTTTAAGCGGATATCCCAAACCCTTGAGTCTACCAGAATCAGCCAGGAGGATGCTAAGAAATTATTACAGTAGTAAAGTATGTACTACAGTTAATTTTATGCAGTTATGATTTAATACTGCATCTTTACATTTGTTTCATTTGTTTCTACTGAAAATAGCACCATGTAAGGTGTGTTTGTATGCATGCTTTGATAAATTTTAACTTTTGATAATAGATCTGTGTAAATTTTATGGTAGTAAATGATAAAATATAGTACCTACATGTATTTTATGCATTCATTACATAACTTTTTCTTAAATTTTTTCTATATTTCTAGGCTACATAGTTCATACGTGAGTTTTTTCAAATTGTCACAAACTTCCAAAAAATTTTCCAGTATATCTATTGAAAAAAAAAATGTGTAAATAAACCTACACAGTTCAAACCCATGTTGTTCAACAGTCAACTGTATATGTCAGATTATGTCAGACCTCTTTCCAAAATCCTGCAACTTTTCATTTCTTTTAAGGTTAAAATCGAAGTCTGTATGATGACCTCAACAGACTCATTACCTCTCTGATCTTAACTACAACTATTCTCCTCCTCCCTTCAAGCATACCAGTCATATTATGCTCCTCAATCTTCCACAAATACCAAAGTACCCTCTTGCCTTTGCATTGGCTGTTCCTGCTATCTAGAAGCTCTTCCCTGAGCTGTCTCAAGGAAGACAGCCTTGTTCTCTCTCTCACTTCCTCAAGGCTTTGTAAACTTCTACACGCTGCTTAATGAGACCTACTAGCCAACCTTATACAATTCTGACAATGCTCTCTTCCCTGCTCTCCATATAGCACTCAATTCACCTTATCTTGAACTATTTTTTTCTTTTTTCTATTGCATTTATCAACTTCTGTCACACTACATGATTTGCTATTGTTTGCTTTCCCTTTTAAAATACAATACACATCTCACAGATATCCTTTAAAAATATAAACTCCATGATAGCAGGGATTACTGCTTTAACAAGGTATCCCAAGTACCAAGAATAATGCATGCCGTATAGTAAATGCAGGATAAACATTTATTGAAAGAATTTCATTCTTTATAATAATGACGTGTGGTAGGTATTACGTGTTATCATCCCTATTTTACGGAGGGAGAAGCTGTTAAGATGGGAGACAGGACTGTGTTCTCTACTATTTTGACTACAGTTGAATTTTTTTTTAATTGTTATGTTGCAGAGACGAGAAACTGTCTTTTAATTCCTCAAATAAATAGCAGTAAATAATTTAATGAACCATTTCAAAAAATAAACTCCAGAATATGTGACATTTATTTTAATATTGAGTACTACTATTTATTGTTTACTACATCCTGTTTGGCCAGGTGTGGTGGCTCATGCCTGTAATCCCAGCACTTTGGGAGGCCAATCTCTTGAGGCGGTGAATCTCTTGAGGCCAGGAGTTCCAGACCCGTCTGGCCAAAATGGCGAAATTCTATCTCTACTAAAAATACATAAATTAGCCAGGCGTGGTGACACATGCCTGTAAGCCCAGCTACTTGGGAGGCTGAAGCACAAGAATCACTTGAACCCAGGAGGTGGAGGTTGCAATGAGCAGAGATGGCACCACTGCACTCCAGCAGGGGTGACAGAGCAAGACTCCTGTTTAAATAAATAAATAAAGCTGTTTAATGATACTGGCTTTGCTTTTTATTTAAAAATATTTCTATTTTAAAATATTTACCTTTTTCCTAGTGTTTGGCAAGTTGACCTGTACCAGGTCCTTGACAGAGCAGAAAAACCACAAACTCTAAGGATGGTCTGAGTTATCTGTGTTCAAGAGAAATCACGCTGAGAAATCCCAAATATTAAAGTTATTTTAAAAAGGGTGGCTTGATAAAAACAAGGATAGAGAGCTCCTCCAGCCCTCCTACTACACAATAAGAAGTCCTTGAGGGATGCTGAGGTACTATAAGGTGTGTAGAACCAACTCTAAAACCTCGTCTAACTGCCTCTTCCCCAATAACCCCTGTACCACCAAAACCATCCTGCAATAGAGTATAAATGATTTGCCCAAGGCTGCAAAATTAGAAAGTGGCCAAACTGAGGCCTTCTCTGTTCTCTACTATTTTGACTACAGTTGAATTTTTTTAAAAAATTGAACTATCTTTCTAAATGTGCAAAACAGTTTACCTGCACAATATGACATGCTAAGAGAAGAAAGGAAAACAACTGAAGTTTGGAGTGGGGGGCACATCTGCCCCTCTAATTGCTCCTGCTGATATCACAGCTCCTCAGAGGAGAGGAAGGAAGCTGAGCCTTCTTGTTTGGTCTGTAATATTGATTCTATGGCAAGACTTAAGTAAATTCTCTCTAGGACTAATAGTGCAGCAAAGTAGAGCATTAAAAATACAAATTAAATTATAATTATCTATTTCTGGATAATATCATTGATAAAAACTGCCCTTAAAATAGGACATAAATGTTTGTATGCAACTTTGCTAAAATCACGTTTTTACTCTGAAAGGGAAACATAGGCAATGCAATTAAATAAATGAACAAACAGTATTATTTTATCCATTTGATAGAACAGTTAACATTATATGACCTGGTTATGGTCACACAGTAAATGAGAGTGTCAAAATATCATCTAATGTTCTAATTCTAACCTGCTAGAAAGTAAACTCCAGAAGGGCAGGCATTGCCTCTCTTGGGTTCACTGCAAGCACCTAGCACAGCACCATGCACATCACTGGGGTTAATGCTAGTATCAGTACACATGCTCAGAATAAATATTATGAGAGTTAACTGCACTTGACAAAGAAGCCACGTAAGTGATAAAAGGACAGTAGCTCCATCTCATATCACAAACAAGGCTAACTTGTAATGGAGAACTACAGCAGACCTCATTTGTAAACTACAAGTGTTTTCCTTTTAGAAGAATGAAATCTTTGAAGAAAAACAGCCACCCATTTCCAACTGTTACATGGTAGAATGAATCAATCTACCATTATTTTTTTGTTAGCAGACTATAAATACAAGAGTAATCTAGGATATCTGGTCAATAATATAATCAAGTTAATGATTAGTCCACCCTTCTATGTAAATGTTGATTTATGATTACTATATTCATTGTCTAGGCTGAGATACTTTTGAAAATAAAGGGGTGCTATTAATATTTATTCACAGGAATAATGGCAGCTGTCTTAGGCAAACCAGAACCTATGAGGCACTTCAGTTCAAAGTAAAAGTATTCTCTTTTTCTTCTTTCTTATGGCACCTGCAAGAGATCCCCTGCATACATTGGCCTACATTTCTTGTTTCTTGCCTAAATTTCCTGACAAAGTGATGTTAAAAATAGAGACAAATTATTAAATACTTACGTACATATGCATCATCTGAGTATATACAGCAATTTTCAGGTATAGCCCATATTAGGATTTCAAAAGCAGTTGATTATAAAAATGACTTGCAACAATAAAAGCTCAACTATGGGATATGTCAATATCATAGACTTGTCTTGTCAATTTTTAAGATGACTACTTCCAATTTAACCTCCTTCCCATTACTTAAGAACTGTAGCAGTCACCATCCCATAGTCCCATTTTTCAATCACTGACTTTTATACTCCTTATCACAAATCTTGAGGGACTCTATAGAAAAAGTTGAAGCTTCTTCCCACTAGCAATCAAAACCATACGAACCTCTGTTAGCTGTTTCAGCTGGCTTTTGTTTGTACTTAATTCTTCTGCTAGGATATTCTTTTTCACTTGTAGTTCACAGATTTCCTTTCTTAATGGATTCATTAGTTCATAGAACCGAACCTTGAAAAAGAAATTAATAAGCAGTCTTAAATCCAAATTACGATTAAAATTTGCTAATTTGTAGTGCTCTCACTTATCAGTAATAAAGAGACATGCTTACAAAACTACAACAAGACAGTCATTAATGGAACCTAGCCACTAATACTTTCTATCAAGCCTTAATGTTCAATTAACTTCCCTCAAGGGCCAGATGATTTATAACTTCCTATCTTTGACAGTCCTTCCTCCCTTCTACTGACACTCCATTACTACTCATCTACTACTGCTCACTCCACACTATCTGCTTGTAAACTTCCGGAACATATCACAAATATTCAGGAGTCTTGCTCTTGCTGTTTCTTCTGCTAGAGAAGTTCTTCCCCCATATAAATGCATGGCTCATGCCTTGTCTCCCTATAGGTCTCTGACCAAATATCACCTTACTATTAAAGCCCTCCCTGATTTCCCTACCAAATTTAAAGTAGCACTCCCTATTTCTCACCCATGCTCTTTTCTCTATAGCACCTTTGACAAACAGATATTCTACATATTTAACTTATAAGTTAATGGCTGTGTTGCTCCACTTCGACATAAGCTTCATGAGGGCAGGGATTTCTGTCTGGTTTATACACTGCTCTATTTCCAGTGCCTAAAAATATGATAAGCACTCAATAAATACTTGATGAAGAGGTAAACCGTTTTCTTTATTTTCATCCCAGGCTCTTGGCAAAGCTTTATTTACTGCTGTCCCTGCAGTGGAAGTCTAATCAGAATGGATCAAGAAGTATCTTTCACGTCACTACTTCCATTTAATTCAGGTCTCTCTTTCCACACATACTTCTCTCAGAGGAATTTTCCTGCCCTATCTCAGGAAAAAAAAGTGTTCCATCTGACAAGGTCCTATAAAACTAAGAAATCATCAGCAAATTAGGAGAGAGTAATTAGGGGCTATTTCTCATATAGGCATGCCGTCCGAAACTCCTTAACATATGACTGTATTACAAGAATACCATTATTTGGTAAGAGGCAAATCTTAATATTAGCCTTCAACAAAAAGAATCTGCATATAATTAAATTAGTTAACGATAATATTGTTTGTGAAAAGAAAACATGTAAGAAGGAATATTAAGAAAACAAACAGCAAAAATAAGTGTAACTGCCACCAGTGTGATACTTTATATCTACTGTAAATGAAGCCTCAAAAACAGAATTTGAGGTATTTGTTTTGGACAGTACACTTTGGATAGAAAAACTGTATTTGAGCCTTAAAAAGAAAAAAAACAGCTGAACAAAAAAGGAACTTCATTTTATCAGACATCACTAATCTGAAAATCTTTTCCCAATGAGAACTAAGAATAGCAACCACCACTAGAGGAAAAACAATAGGTAACATTTTTATGTGTTTACTATCTTATAAGCACCATGCTCATAAACATTTTACATACACAGTCATAGTCTTTACAATTATCCCCAACAGAAAGGCACTGTTATTCCTTTTTACAGATGAAAAAATTTAAGCCTCTTAGGGTAAAATGACATCTATATATTAAAAAGCAGCAGTTCTCAATATATGGTTTTGGGACTTCTGGACTCTGGCCCGCCCGCCACTCTGAGATCCTTTCAGGGAATTCACAAGATCAAAACAACTTTCCTAGTAATTATTAAGATTTTTTCCCTGTTTCATTTTCATTCTCTCATGACTGTTCAGTGGAGTTTGCCAGTGGCTACATGATATATGATGACATTATCACTCTTAAGGCCAATGGAATTGTGTACTTATATATTCTTGTGTTTAAAAAATTTATTAGTTTAAAATTCTAGTATGGTAAATACTAATAGACACAGCTCATATAAAAAAACACACATTGGGGTCCTCAATAATTTTTAGAGTGTAAATGAATGCTGACACCAAAATATTTGAGACCACTGCCATTGATTAATCTTAGCTGTTTCAGATTTGTGTAACCAGCTCAAGATCTTGAGCCAATCTCTCACCACAAAGTTCTTTCTCATCCTATCCCTTTATAATCACGCCAACTCCTCTCTCCCACTATCCCCAACCAACCCCTGGCAATAACTACTCTGTTGTTTATAATTTTTCATTTTGAGAATGTAAGAAACCACCAGTTCATGATAATTCATTTTTATGGACTATTCAGTCATTAACTTCAAAACCTATTTATGCTTGACTTTGGAGATCAATGGTCATGATCCTTTAAAATTTGGATCTCAAGACCATTCACCATCCATAGCCATAAAATAATGTATCAATTGGGTACTTCAAAAGTAATTGCTACTACATAAATGGTAAATTTTAGTCTGAAAATATATGCTGTAGTTAAAAATGGATGATACTTACAGATACATATTCAGGAATAGAAAGCTGATCTTCAGGAAAAGCTTTTAATTTAATATATTGGTCTTCTGTCAACTCAAAGTCACGCAGGTTTCGACGAACATCTCCAGCTTTTTCTCTTAGCTGAAGATTTGTCTCTTCCAGTTGTTTCTGTCTCAACAAAATGGTTTCCATTTCTTGTTTCATTAATTCTTGATATTTGCTACATTAGAGAGAATTTATGGCAGGCTTTGAAAAAGTCTTTGAGATTTAATTTTCTCACAGTTTCCTATTTATATCAACATAAAATTAGGAAATGAGAAGCCTGACAGTATTATTTACTTACTCCAGCAAAATGCTTACTCATAGTAACCAGTTAAATATGAAATGACAATACCATACTAATTATTAAATGTGTAGCCATATAAATTACTAAACAGAGAATTGATATTCTTAAAGAATAACTTTAGAAATTCAAATCATAAAATTATGCATTTTTTCTGCTTAAGGTTTAATGTTAAACATCAAGGACTTTACTTACTAATTTTCATTTCCCTTTTATCCTGATGCTTCAAGGATACCTCTTTAAGATGGTAACACTGAACCACCATAAAGTATTCACTCAACCAATGAGGTAATGAAAACAGTAATCTGCACATACTCATCATTCTCAAAGAATACATGTAGCAGATATTATTGTTAGTGGTCTACTGAAAGACTGTGATCATGAAGGGACAATCTGATATTATTAATCTGTTCTCATGCTGCTAATAAAGACATACCCAAGACTGGGTAATTTATAAAGGAAAGAGGTTTAATGGACTCAGAGTTCCACGTGGCAGGGGAGGCCTCACAATCATGGCGGAAGGCAAAGGAGAAGCAAAGGCACGTCTTACATGGTGGCAGACAAGAGTGCTTGTGCAGAGGAACTCCCATTTATAAAACCATCAGATCTTGTGAGACTTATTCACTATCACGAGAACAGCATGGGAAAGACCACCTCCATGATTCAATTACCTCCCATCAGGTCCCTCCCATGACATGTAGGAATTATGGGAGCTAAATTCAAGATGAGATTTGGGTGGGGACACAGTCAAATCACATCACTGATTTTCCCGTTCCCTACTGTATCAATCCCATTAACAAACATGCTGTTATTTCAATCTTAAAACAAATGAACAAACACAACCACAACTCTTGACCTCATTGCACTTTCCCCTTTGTTAGCCACCCCTTGGAGCAAACTTGCTCAAAAGTTGTCTATACTTATTGTCTCCAAAGCCTTTCCTCTTAAACCCATGATGATCATATTTTTACTGTCTCTAATGAAATCACAATGACATCTAAATTGCAAATGATCAGTTCTTAGCTCTTTTCATCCATGATCTAATGATAGAGTTTGATACAATTCATTTTTCTTTCCTTGACACATTTTTATCACTTGGCTTCCAAGACACCAATATTGTTCATTTTTCTTCTATTTTACTGTGGTTCCTTCTCAGTCTCCTTTTCTGCTCTGTCTTAATGTTGGAGTACTTGGTCCTCTGTCTGTATGCACTCTTCCGTGGGGAATTCATCTAGTCTCATGACTTGAATACTGTCTATACCCTAATGATCCCCAGATTTGTACCTCTAGACCAGACTTTTCATATACCTCCACATGGATTTCTAACAAGAAAACTCTAACTTAACATGTCCCAAACTGAACTCCTGCTTTTTACTCACAAAAACTTTTTCTACCATGATTTCCTCCTTCTTAGCTGACAGAAATTCCATTTTTTCATTTGTTCAGGCCAAAATTTTTGATGTAATCCTTGATTCCCCCTTTTCTCTTAAGCCTCACATTGAATCCATCAGCTCTGCCTCCAAAATATATTCAGAATCCAACCTTTTTTTTTTTTTTTAACCACCATCAGATATCTTATTACAATAGACTCCTAACTGCCCTCTCAACAGCATCACTGAATCTGATAGGTGTCTTATAGAATTAGAGTAGAAGACCTATAATTGAATACAGTGGTTCTCAAAGTATTGTTCCTGGACCAGCACCATCCGCATCACCTGGGAACTCGGTAAAAATGCAAATTCTCAGGACCCCTCCCAAATCAGAAACTCTGAAGGTGGGATCCAGTAGTCTTTTTTAACAAGCCCTCCAAGTGTTTCTGATACATACTGAAGTTTGAGGTCCACTAATCTAATGTAATAGTGGCTGATAAAAAGGTCTGATAATTTTTTACAATATCAGTTTAGTAAAATCTTAAAAAGGGAAAATATACCTATTTTACACATTTACCTGTAACTAAAACATAAAACTAAACATTCACATTTTTACATAGGATCCAGATACTTTGAATACAGAGGTATGCTTTGATTTTGTGTAAATCCAAGTTCAATTTCTTTACAATGGCATGAGATCCTAAAAGATACTTAGGAAGAAACCAATGAAGGTATCTTTTATGGATTTGATATTTGCTCTCAATCTTAAAACTTGTGTTGCTTATATTTAATTTCTTTTTTTTTTTTTTTTTTTTTTTGAGACGGAGTCTCGCTCTGTCGCCCAGGCTGTAGTACAGTGGCGCAATCTTGGTTCACTGCAAGCTCCGCCTCCCGGGTTCACGCCATTCTCCTGCCTCAGCCTCCCGAGTAGCTGGGACTACAGGCACCCGCCACCTCGCACGGCTAGTTTTTTGTATTTTTCAGTAGAGACAGGGTTTCACCGTGTTAGCCAGGATGGTCTCGATCTCCTGACCTCGTGATCCGCCCGTCTCAGCCTCCCAAAGTGCTGAGATTACAGGCTTGAGCCACCGCACCCAGCCATATTTAATTTCATAATTTTTTTAGTTCCTTTTATTGAACCTTTCCAAAGAATTTGATTGTCTATATAATTTTTAATTACATTACATAAGTATAATTGCCATAGGCATATTTAAGCTTGATAAGCCCACAACTGAGCTAGAGAAAGTATGCAGGAATAATAGAAAGTACTTCAAGCCAGGAAAGTCCAAAGGGCCATGAGAATCAATCAGTATGTTGAGTAAAAGAAGAAAGGTTAATGGTGGTCAGTTCAGAGAGCTTCCTTTATCATATATGGTTTATACTGACCAATTGTTTGTTGAATGAATGTTGAATTTTGACTTTTTGTATTTTATGTATTGTATCAAGTATCCTACTTTTTTTGTGGTCTAGGTGTAAAAATTTTTGCTATCTCTGACTTAAAATTTCTCTATTTTAGCTTACAATCACAAACATGAACAGGCAATAAAATTACTTTTAATTGCTAACTAGATATCGTTTTTTTAAAAAAACGTTTCTTACCTGGCGTCTTTCTGTTGAAAAGCCAATTGGTTGTCTAATCTCAATGTTAGTAGCTGCTTCTGGTGAAGTGCGTCATTAAGTTTCTCCTCCAACTCTTCAATCTTAATAAAGAGAAAAAGATCAATTACATGTTCAATTTTCAAATTTGTCATAAAGAAAAAATTTCAGTTTCAATAATAAACATATTTTAAAGACACTTAAAAGAAACAGGCTAAAAATGGATAAAGGCACCAGGCACAGGGGCTCACGCCTATAATTCCAGCACTTCGGGAGGCCAAGATGAGAGGCTTACTTGAGCCCAGGAGTTCGAGACCAGCCTGGGCAACAATGTGAGACCTCATCTCTACAAAACAATTTTTTAAAATTAGCTGCATGTGGTGGTGTGTGCCTATAGTCCCAACTACTTCAGAGGCTGAGGTATGAGGATTGCTTGAGCCCAGGAGATTGAGGCTGCAGTGAGCCATAATCTTGCCACTGCACTACAGCCTAGACAACAGAGAGAGGCCCTATCTCAAAACAACAATAACAGAACACAAAATAGGGTTGAGATTTTTTAAAAATGGTTGTATCCACAAAGACTGTTATGCTATAGTTTGAAACTGCTGCCTCATAAATTTTTTTTTGGTCAAGCTGTCATTAAGACTTTTTTTTTTCCCTCTCTCTTAATTCATTCTCACTGAGAAGCTCACTGACCACTGGGATTTCATGTTGGTGCCTTGCTCGAGTAATTATTTCCACGGCAGGCACTGAATTTATATTCCAGATCTATGTATCTGACTACTGCACATCTTCAATGGATCATCACAAAGGTGATGCTATAAACATCCAAAACAAAAGGAATAATCAACCTCACCTAATCCTGTATTCCCCGTATCTCCGGCCTCTAAAGCAACAACAACAACAACAAAAAAAGCACAAAAAAACCTGACTCGTGTTTGATACCTTAGTTCTCCCTAACTCCTGATTCTGATCAGAAATCAGTATTTTGTTGTTGAGTTTACTTCATGAATAGCTGTCAAAACAGTATCATCCTCTTTAATACCTACTGAAAAGTCTTCAGTTAGACCCTTATCATCTCTCACCTGGACTATTATAAGAGCTTCTTCATTGGTTTTCCTGCCTTCAGTTTTTGTGTTTGTTTTTTGAGATGGGGTCTCACTCTGTCACCCAGGCAAGAGTGCAGTGGTACAACTTTGGCTCACTGCCACCTCCTCCTGCCAGGCTCAAGTGATTCTCCTGCTGCAGCCTCCCCAGTAGCCGGGATTACAGCCAGGCCCCACCACACCCAGTTAATATTTGTATTTTTAGTAGAGAAGGGATTTTGCCATGTTGGCCAAGCTCGAACTCCTGACCTCAAGTGATCAGTCCACCTTACCCTCCCAAAGTGCTGGGATTACAGGCGTGAGCCACCGCGTCCGGCCTCCTGCCACCAGTTTTGTCAGTCTCCAAATCTATATTCCTTTATCTTATGTTTAAAAAATGCTCAAAAATTTATTTTCTGCTGGGTGCGGTGGCTCAGGCCTGTAATCCCAGCACTTTGGGAGGCCAAGGTGGGCGGATCACTTGAGGTCAGGAGTTCAAGATCAGACTGGCCAGCATGGTGAAACTCCATCTCTACTAAAAAAAATACAAAAATTAGCTGGGTGTGGTGGTGGGCCCCTGTAGCTCCATCTACTCAGGAGGCTGAGGCAGGAGAATCACTTGAAGCTGGGAGACGGAAGTTGTAGTGAGCCGAGATGGCACCACTGCGCTCTAGCCTGGGTGACAGAGCAAGACTCCGTTTCAAAAAAACAAATTATTTTCCTAGTTTTAAATTCTTCAGAGGATCCTGTCTTCAGAATAAATTCTAAACACAGTGGCGTAATACTGTGGTATTTCTTGATCTAGTCAACCACTTTTGTCGCGAGCTTAAAAGGAAACTCCATTTCAGCCCAAATAAGTGTTTGCCATCCCCCAAGTATGCTGTGCTTTCTCAAGCACTTGGATTTTGCTCTTAGTCTATTTAGAAAATTCCTTATTCCCTTTGCTTCAACCAAGACAATTACTGTTTGCCCCTTAAAATACATGAATTTCAGGCCGGGTGCGGTGGCTCACACCTGCAATCCCAGCACTTTGGGAGGCTGAGGTGGGCGGATCATGAGGTCAGGAGACCGAGACCATCCTGGCTAACATGGTAAAACCCTGTCTCTACTAAAAATACAAAAAATTAGCCGGGCGAGGTGGAGTCCTAGCTACTCGGGAGGCTGAGGCAGGAGAATCACTTGAACCCGGGCGGTGGAGCTTCCAGTGAGCCGAGATGGTGCCACTGCACTCCAGCCTGGGCAACAGAGCGAGACTCTGTCTAAAACAAATGAACAAACAAACAAAAATAGATGAATTTCACAGCCAACCCATAATATATGCAAGTGAACCCCTCCTCTTGCATCGTCAAGTCCCTCTTCTCTACCGAATCATTCTATCGCCAAGCAAATGCTCCCTTGATCACATCATTCTCTTTGCTACAGCACCATTTCTCTGTTGGTCTTCAGAGCAAAACTGCAATATAGTTTTTACCCCATACTATTCCAGTGAAACTATTCTTGTTAGAATCCATAATGCCCTGTCCATTGTTTTTTCCTACATATTTATCTTATTTGACAGCATGGCTTGCACTCTCTTTTAGCTTCCATGATACTCTTCTCTAATTTTATTAACTCACTAAATACTCTTAAGCTTTCTAGGCTCCTCAGCTGGTTTCTCTTCCGCTACATCATTTCTGAATGTTGGACTACCCTTTTGACTTACTTTATAGCCCTCTATTCTCCCTAGGAAATATCATACAAACCCATGGCTTGAGGTGTCACCTATATGCTGATGTATATTTCTTTCTTTCTATCTATCTATCTATCTATCTATCTATCTATCTATCTATCTATCTATCTACCTACCTACCTACCTACCTACCTACCTAAGAGTGTGTATGTGATGGACTCCTATCTGTGTGAGTTTGTGTGTGTGTGTGATGGATGCCTCCTAAACTCTAACTGACAATTACATTTAGGAATCTATAAGTTACATCTTCAAAACTGAACTTATTAATGTATTTTCCCTCCCAGATCAGTTTTCTCCCAGCCTTCCATTCTTATAAATGGCCCCAGTTAAATAAGCCAAAAACAGGAATCTAACATTAGGCAACAACCTAATAACTCTTCTGCTTCTGTCTTGTCTGCCCTTAGTCTATTATTTTAGTGCCATTTTGAATACAGAAATCAGGACATGTAACTCTAACTGCTAAAATTTGCCAATAGCTTTTCTGACTATAGTCTAAAGCAAGAGTTAAAAAATGGTGATGGGCTAAATCCAGCCCATGAGGAAAATCTGATGGGGCATAGGTAGCCTATAAAGCGTAAAATATTTTCTGTCTTGGCCATAAAAAAGAGGACCTTTGTCATATTCATTGGCATACATCCAGCAACATCTCAATAAATAACTTAAATCAAAATAAAATATAAAATAAACACATTCTTCATAATTACTATTTCCCAAATCAAGGATACTGCTATATGTTGAGCATCCCAAACCCTAAAATCTGAAATTCAGAATGCTCCAAAGTCTGAAACTTTTTGAGCGTCACTATGACACTCAAAGGAAATGCTCAGTGGGCCATTTTGGATTTCAGATTTTCAGATCTGGGATGCTCAACTGGTGTAACACAAATATTCCCAAATTTAAAAAAAGAAATTCAAAAATCTGAAATACTTCTGGTCCCAAGCATTTCAGATAAGAAACAACCTGTATCACAAGGAAAAAAAAACAAAAAACAAAACAAAAAAAACCACATTTTTTTCAGGGTTTCAACTTTTACAATTTCAATTAACTTCTAAATTAACTCCCATACCTCAGGGACAAGCTGGGAAATGCATCCATTTCCCAGGTAATAAGGAACCCACAGATCTCTAATGACATAAACAAAAAGAGTTTGGGGCATTTAAAAAATTGAAAGAACTCAATTCTGTGGCTCAAGCTGTAAACTTAGCACTTTGGGGGGCCAACGTGGGAGGACTGCTTGAAGCCAGGAGTTTGAGACTAGCCTGTGCAACATAGTGAGACCCTATTTCTACAAAAAATAAAAAAAATTAGCTGGGTGTGGTGGTGCACGCCTATAGTCTCAGCTGCTCAAAAGACTGAGATGAGAGGATTGCTTGAGCCCAGGAATTTGAGGCTGCAGTTAGCTGTGATCATGCCACCACACTCCAGCCTGGGTAACACAGTGAGACCCTGTCTAAAAATTTGAAAGGCAAGAACAGAGAAGAGGAAAGGAATAAAGAAGTACAATAAGGAAGGAAATCTAGGCAGGAATAGATGGAAATAAAAGTGCAAAGCTAACAATTCTCTAGTATCAGGAAGTTTGGCCCGAATAGCTACTCTTCTGAGTAGCTTTTTTACATTCTTTCAGTTAACAAGCAGCTGAGTGGGAAGTGCTTTTAAAGTTTTCCTGGATCTGCTTGTTCTGTTTTTAGACATGGAGAAATCAAATGAATATGGCCAAGACTATTCCTAGTACATAAAGCCATGTATCCATAAACATTTGTATTGCTGCCATAATGGAGTGGGACACATTAGATTCAAATATTTTCTAACTGAAAAGATTTTGATGGGTGGAAGAAAAAACTTACTTGCCTCCCAACATCAAACCTTCCCTTCTTTCTAACATACTCTGGTTTTTATTAGTAACAACATGTCCAGTTAGCTTCCCATCCTGTGTAGGAAGGGGTGGTCATGCTATTTAATATTAGTCAATTGAGGCCACTGGCTTGAACTTCTGGAAGAACTCTTTAAAGAGGATTGACTCACTTGGCACATGCCCCCTTTTCCACTACTCTTCTCCTTATTATTGTCTGTTACATGTACACACTATTGGAGGCAGATGAGCTATCTTATGATTTCAGGTGAAAAGCGCGTGTTAAAAATAGCTGAGGTAGAAATGAGCCTGGGTTCCTAATGTGATCAAGGAGTAATCATATGAGGTCTACTAAATTACCTATTTTTGGATTTTTGTTATACCAAAGAAACAAAATCCTTCTCTTGCTTAAGCCATGGTTTCTAGGTCTCTGTTACCAGCAATCACCATTTTCCAAGTCTCTGGTATTAACTGCTGAACTTAATCCCTGAAGCCCTGGGCAGTTGGTTCAATCTCTTTCCAAAATAGAAATATCTATATTATTTATTAACAGTTGACTATTCAGGACTACTTAAATGCTTCCAATGACAGGAAGCTCAGAAACTTAAGATAAGGCCATTTCAATGTTAATAGCAGTAACAGGCTTACGTTGAGCAGAAATCTACCTTTCCTGTGACTTCCAACCATTATCATGGAGTTATAGTCTAGTGAGGAAAATGTATTTTTCATAATGTTAGCAAATGATGCTCAATAAGCCTTGGTGAATGAATGACCAACTAAAAATACCATTCTTTCAAGACCTAGGCTTTAGGTTTCCTGCCCAGGCTAAAAAGTGTATGGCATGGCTGGGTGCAGTGGCTTCACACCTGCACTTTGGGAAGCCGAAGAGGGTGGATCGCTTGAGGCCAGGAGTTCAAGACCAGCCTGGCCAACATAGTGAAACCCCTATCTCTACCAAAAATACAAAAATTAGCTGGGCGTGGTGGTGCGGGCCTGCAGTCCCAGTTACTCGGGAGGCTGAGGCACAAGAATCGCTTGAACACAGGAGGTGAAGGTTGTAGTGAGCTGCTATCATGTCACTGCACTCCAGCCTGGGCGATAGAGTGAGCCTCCGTCTCAAAAAAAAAAAAAAAAAATTAAAAGAAAAAAGTATATGGCGGCACTACCAAATTGAGCCCCTTTCTTCTTTGCTTAAAAATTCAGAGAGGCTGTGACCAGACAGATTTGAACCAAAGACCACATGGTGTTACCAGATCCATTAGGATTTTGGGGGCCCTGTTCATTTCAAAATATCCCATGAACTTTCTTTGCTTTCTTCTAGAGCTGGACCTCACTGAAACACCAAAAAACAAATAGGTCTAACACCAGGAGTCCAATATACTTCTGAGTCCTCACAATCGACCAGAGAGACAAAATGCAGTGGAGTGTACTAGCTTTAGAATCAAGGCTCACAAGAAACAGTGTAGCACTTTCTGTTCATCTGGAGTGCTTCACACATACAGACAAAAGACAAGACATAACTAAACATATAATAACACATACGAATAAAGGTGTTATTTCAAAACATAAAAAGAAATATGTCACATACTCATTTATACATAAATAAGTGAAAAATATATATGTAATGTGTGTAGTGCTGTTTGCCTGTCTAAGGTGGTATTCCCAGGGGTTGTTTATATATATATATATATACACACACACACACACATACACACACACACACAATGCACATATACATATTCTTTAATATTTTAAAAATATTCTTTCATCAACTCTAGACCTACACTTTCTCACATTGTAACATCTCTAAAATTGGAATGCATTTTACAATCTAAGGCACTTAATAATTCAACTGGCAGTTTTTAACCTTAGCAATGCATGTAATGATGAATCTTACAATAGAGGTGCTTTAGGTTCAATAAATTATGGAAGGCTAACTCTACAATAGGTATTTCTTGATATATTTGAGAGCAAACATCTTATTCCTAAGGGGTCTTCAAGCAGAAAATCCTGAGTGCTCATTTGATAGAGAAAAAACTCCACTAATATACAGCAGGATAGCTATTTTGGAGAGAACCTGGCAGTACACTTAAATGAAGCAGACGTTTATATATGTCAAAACATGCTCACAGAGGTCCAGAAGAGAAATGTCTAATGCTGCATGTGTTGGCAAGGAGCTGGAGGCAATCTGGATGCCTAGCAATGTAGGAGTAGATAGACTGGTAGATGCACACAAAAATTATATAACAGTTGGAAGCAAAGGACTAGATGTACACAAAGTAACAGATAATTTCAAAAACAGTGCTGAGTAGAAAAAGAGATGAGAACAAAAACAAAGCATACAATTTACCTTTCTGTAAAGTTAAAATAAAAGATACACATTCTCAATACACGTAAACAAAACATTAAAATGTTTGCATTAAGAAACAGAAGAAGGGAATGAGCTATAGGAATAAAAAGAATAAATACATTAGATAAACAGTGGCCTTCCAGGGATCAATGATGATTATGTGTCAAACTCAGGAAAATGACTAATTTAATCTTCCTCATTTTCAGCCAAACTAGAAAACCACAACAAAACTACATTAAGCACCATGGAAGTAGAAAAATAATAATACTGTGCTGAGTAAGTACAGCTACAAATAAAATAATATGTAAATAGTAAGTATATTATTAGTATATACCAGGCATGTATGAGCTTACATACATTGATAAATCCTCCCAATAATTCCATGGAATAAATACTATTATCAGTTTATAGGAATTCAGGGAATAAACAAGTTAAGGAATTTAGTAAGGCTGTAATTCAAAACCCAAACTGTGTGCACCTAGAACTGTAATTTGGATTTGTTACACTAGAGAGCCTGTCACGAATCAGCCAACATTTCTATAATATAAAGCTTACACCTAAAAAGAAGCAAAGCCGTTGACAACCAAGCATAATGCAAGCTGAAGACAAATAATAAAAGAGGTGGCCGAATAAAATGTAAGTCTGGATATGGCATATAGGCGGCACTTAATAAAATATTTGCTGACTGAGTGGGTGAATTAATGAGTGGGAGATAACCTCAGGTTGATTCAATGAGTTGCACCAAAGATCTGGAGAGGTGACGGTAGATGGAGTTCACGTGAAATGCAAAAAGAGTAAGGGAATACGGATGGGAAACCACTGGATGCGTGGATAAACTACCAAGTGACCGAGACTAGGGAGGTGACTGTATATGGTACCTAAAAGAAAGTGTTTGGAGCTTCACTTGTGTAGAGTATAGGCTTTAGACCTCCTAGGTTTGAATCCTGTCTGGTTCTATCACTTTCATCTGAATGGCCTTGGGTATGCTATTAACCACCTAGTGGTTTTGTTTTATCTGAGCAAAATGGGGTTCAGTCATTCATTTAAAAAACAGCTGGGCACTTATTTTGTGGCAGGCGCTGTTCTAAGTGCTGGAAATACAACCATGAATACAAAAACATCCTTGTCCTCACGGACCTCATAGTCTATTCACAAATAACAAACAAATTCAGTCTGATGGCCATAAAAGGCACAGAAAATGAAAGGGATGAAACAGATAAGGATACTATGTTAGTTGATAACAACAACAGCTAATACTTACTGTGGACTTATTTTCTGTGTCCCCTCAAAATTCGTATATTGAAACCTAATCACCAATGTGAGTAGCAGGAAGTGGGGGCCTTTGGGATGATTAGGTTATAAGGGTAGAACCCTCATTGTTGGGATTAGTGCCCTTATAAAAGTGATCCCAGAGAGCCAGCTTACCTTTGTGCCATAGGAGGACACAGTAAGAAGTATGCAACCTGGGAGAGTGCCCCCATCAGAACCTTACCATATGAGCACCCTTATCTTGGACTGTCTTGCTTCCAGATCTGTGCAAAATAAATTTTTGTTGTTTATAAGCTACCCAGTCTATGGTATTTTGTTATAGCTGACCAAATGGACTAAGACACTAAGTAACCGGTACTATCTAACTTACTGTATGATTCATTTAATATAATGGTTCAGGGAAAGCCTCCTCCCCTAAAAGTACCTATCTTTCACAGGGTTGCTATGAGGCTTAAATGAGGCAACACTTAAAGGTTCTTAGAACAATGTCTGGCACAGCATAAGCACTCAATAAATGTTAGCCATTCGTGTATTTTTTAAAAGTTTACCTAAACTGGTCCTTTACTTCATCAAGATTGAGGCTTTGGGTAACTATGAGAGGCATGATCAAGAAATTTTTCAGTGGCAGGATACTGAAGTAAGTTGGCATACATAGTCAAGAACTAAAATAGGGGACAGACTTATCAAGTGAGATAGTCTAAGTGAAACAATAAAATGTGCAGGTAGAAAGAGCTGGACCAAGAGGAAAGATGATGGGTTTACCATGGGAAAGCAAAGATGTTCTCAGTGACAGTAGGAAAGAACTCTTTGGTCTTTCTGAAATCGCTGTAAAGTACTCATAGCTAGTGACAACTTTATAAATCTTACATCAAATCCTATAACTGTCGATAACCACACAAGGACAAAAAACAATGACTAGAACATCTTTAATTTGTATGGCAAACATCGTTTGCTAATGATTATGGAATCTGAATTTATGCATCTTATTATGACAAAGTAACTATAAAATAGACAGACACAGTATGTAGCAAAAGAAATGTACCAAAGAAACCAAATTTCCAGAGCAAAGATAATTATAATTTTGGCTGGTCAGGTGCGGTGGCTCACGCCTGTAATCCCAGCACTTTGGAAGGCAGAGGGAGGCGGATCACGTAAAGCCAGGAGTTCGAGATCAGCCTGGCCGACACGGCAAAAAACCCTGTCTCTATTAAAAATACAAAAATTAGCCAGGCATGGTGGCAGGCGCCTGTAATCCCAGCTACTCAGGAGGCTGAGGCAGGAGAATCACTTGAATCTGGGAGGAGGAGGTTGCAGCGAGCCGAGGTCACACCACTGCACTCCAACCTGGGCAACAGAATTAGACTCTATCTCAGGAAAAAAAAAAAATTGTAATTTTGATTCTCCCTATCAAATCAGTCATATCAGTTAGTGCTAAATGAAGTAGCAAACAACATGGTAAGAAAATACATCTAAGGAAATATACTTCCACTTTGGGAGGCCGAGATGGGTGGATTACCTGAGGTCAGGAGTTCCAGACCAGCCTGGCCAACATGGTGAAACTCCATCCCTACTAAAAATACAAAAAAAATTACCCGGGCGTGGTGGTGAGCACCTGTAATCCCAGCTATGTGGGAGGCTGAGGCAGGAGAATTGCTTGAACCCAAGAGGCAGAGGTTGCAATGAGCCCAGATTGCGCCACTGCACTCCAGCCTGGGTGACAGAGCAAGACTGTCTCAAAAAAAAAAAAAAAAAAAAAAGAGAAAATATACCTCATATGTGCTAGATTTTTAAAACTGAGTCTACAAAAGTAATTAATCCATATCTACCTTTAAATCACTCCATATTTCAATATTCAAATTATTATCATTTTGAGCTAGGGTCTTGCTCTGTCACTCAGGCTGGAGTGCAGTGACACGACCTCAGCTCACTGTAATCTCTGCCCCTGGATTCAAGTGATTCTCCTGCCTCAGCCTCGGGAGTAGCGGGACCCATAGGTGGAGCACCACCATGCAGGGCTATTTTATTTTATTTTATTTTATTTTTTTAGTAGCAAGGTGGTCTACCATGTTGCCCAGGGTGGTCTCGAACTCCTGAGCTTGACAGCAATCCACTGGCCTCAGCATCCAAAGTGCTGGGATTACCGGTGTTGGCCACTGCATCCGGCCTCCAATTATTATTATTATTATTAGTTTTTGAGATAGTCTTGCTCTGTTGCCCAGGCTGAAGTGCAGCGGCGCGATCGTGGCTCACTGCAAACTCCACCTCCTGGGCTCAAGCGATTCTCCTGCCTCAGCCTCCCGCTTCAAGACTCCTGAGCAGCTGGGATTACAGGCACCTGCCATCACGGCTGGCTTTTTTTTTTTTTTTCAGTAGAGCTGGGGTTTCACAATGTTGGCCAGGTTGGTCTCAAACTGCTGACCTCAGGTGATCCAACTGACAGATAAAACTGTATTTGTCAGGTACAACATAATGTTTTGAAATATATGTACATTGTGAAATGGTTAACTCTAGCTAATTAACAAATGTTCTACTTCACATAGTTATTTTAGTAATGAGAACACTTAACATCTGATGTATTTTTCAAGATTACAATGTCATTAACTATAGTCACCATGCTGCACAATAGATCTCTTGAATGTATTCCTCCTATTCAACTGTAATAATGTATCCTTTGACCAACATCTCCCCAATCCTCCTTTACCCCAACCACATCAGCCCTTGGTAACCACCATTCTATTCTCTACTTCTATGAACACCAAAATTATTTAAAGGCTATACTTGTCAAGAAACATAAATGTATCATTTCAAGTTCAGATAATGTGTGTGTGTATTTAATTCTTATTTACCTGCCATTTGAAGACAATAAAGCATACAGAAAACAAAATTTAAACCTGATCTTACCTTTGTAAGATAATCCACTTTCAAATTGTCGATCATCATAGTTTTCTGGGATAGCTCAATTTTTAGTAACTGAATATTATGAAGTAGTTCTTTTCGTTCAATTAGCTGCCTGGTGATTTTGACTTTACCCTCTCGCTCTTCTGATGAGGAAATATCGTCCGTAGGAACTGTTGTTTCTAAACTAATATCTTCAGATTCTAGAGAACTAGAGATGTTCACTTTTTTTGACTCCTTTGAAATTTTTCGAGACATTTTTATTATTATGGATCAGTTTTCTTCTCTAATTCGATTTTAGTATTCTGTAGGTTAAAAAACAACATTAATTTAAAAATTAACTGCAGAAATCATGGACCGTATTGAAGAGAGACTAAGGGTTCCTTAAATAAATATTAGGCAATTTAGTGCACCCCTAATCTAGAAAAGATTATTGCAGTAAGTTAGTGCTCAAATCAAACACATTAATTCCTACTACGAACTCAAGTCTTCGAGGAACTTTAAAGAAACAAAACAAACAAACAAAAAACAACAGTTCCTGGGGGGAGGAATCTTATTTGGACGAAACAAAGAAATGTACAAGATGAAGAAAAAAGCCCATTATAATCAAGAATGGCACTACTAAGAGCAACACATGCTCAAAGATAACAGAAATCACGACTGAGTTGGTCAGAGAAAGGTTACACGGAGGTAGCACTTAGACTCTTGAAAGACTTGGACAGGCATAGTAAAGAGGAGAAATCATGCAGTTATTAACGATACGTGAGTGGAAGTAAAAAAATAAAGCCAAGTCTTGGAATAGTTACTCCTTCCATTCCCCCCCACCCCCAAAACACACACACACACACACACCCCCCTCAACGATCAAGACTGGAGGGCCTCATAATGTCAAAATATGGTTGGATTTTATTCTATAGGCAATGAGTCATCACTGAAAGTTTTTTAAATAGGGAAAACAGGGAGACAAAAACATTTTTTATAGATAGCAGAATGAAAACAACAGGATATAACAAAAGTTAAAGAAATTCTAAATATAACTTCTTACTCTTTCATAAGAATGTTAGCAACTACCTTGTTTTAATACCTCATGATATAACAAATTATGCTATTAAATATTTCAGTTTTTCTAAACTGAATGATAAGGAAAGGTGTATGGAGTGGAAACAGCGAGAACTATACTAAGATGGGCCTCCCTCCTTTTTGAAGGGAAATGGGTAAGAAAAAGTGAATTCAAAGACAAATCCTCTCCTCGATTACAAAGGACCCGAAACGGAGACTGCCTACACACTCAGCGCGAAAATTAAGCCCCAAACTTGGCAGGTCGGGGGATTCCTTGCCCCACGCGGCAAAGGGATGCTAGTCGCTAGTTACCTCGAAAGAGTCAATTACTCCACACTGAACGCTTGACCAGCGGCCAGTGCAGATACTTCGAGGGACCAAAGGCGTCTCCAGTCGGAAGCTCAAGGTTGCAGGCCCTCAACAAGGGATTTCAGGACAGGGGACCGTTAGGACCAGTAACCAAGACAACCATCTCCGCACCCGTAAGGACGATAGAAGCAGCACTCCCACAAGCCGCCGGAAGTCAGCTCTCCCGGATGTTCCGAGGCGCGGAAAGCAATACACGATGGGAGGTGGAGTCCAGAAGCGAGCCCCGCCTAGGCTACGGGCGGAAATGGCTCCTCGCCTTGCTTTGTCGCCCCTCCTCACTTTCGCCCAATCGCGGCCGTCAGAGAGCCAATCAACTTTTGTCTCGACATTTCCCGCGAGAAGTGTTACTAATATCCAGGAACGGAAAAGAGAGGACTTCTGGATGAGGCATAGTTGTGTCCTAGCTTGAAGCGTTTTGCTGGAAGAGCACTGCTGGGGTTAGGATTCTGCGCGGCGAGGCAAGATGCTCAAGTCCAAGACGTTCTTAAAAAAGACCCGGGCGGGCGGCGTGATGAAGATCGTGCGCGAGCACTACCTGCGAGACGACATCGGCTGCGGTGCGCCCGGGTGCGCAGCGTGTGGCGGGGCGCACGAGGGGCCGGCCCTGGAGCCGCAGCCCCACGACCCGGCGAGCAGCCTCTGCCCGCAGCCGCACTACTTGCTGCCTGACACTAATGTGTTACTGCACCAGGTGCGTGGGCGGGCGAACCGCGGACAGCGAGGCCCCACCGGGACAAGGGGATATGACACGTAGGGAAACTGAGGCTCAGGGAGGAGGGTCTTTGGCAGTGTCTCAGATCTAGGGGAAGGGAAACCCCCTGAGGACCCAAGCTGCCTGTTCCGCAGGCCGAGGTTCTTTTCCTTGTGCTTTAAAAAATGTAGTTCTTGGAGTCGTATTTTAGACACGTTATTTTTCTAACTCCTGGTGTCTCTTCTGCCTTAGATTGTAAGTGCCTGGAGGCTGGGGACCTGGGCTTCTGTGGCCTCCAGCCTGCGACTCCCAGGCAGCTTGTAAGTGCCTACGAACAAAAACTATGTGAGCCAACGTATTTCTTTATTAATACCCTTAATTCTACGAAGTCTTGCATTGGTCTGTTTAAGTGTGCTTTTTAAATAGATCTGAAGGATTTAGTGACTATTGTTTTCTATAGCCAAATAGCTTCTTGGCTTAACTTATTCAGTGTATTTAAAACATAAAGTATTTATGCCCAACATAAAACGGGATTTTGTGTTTGACAGAAACTACTTACAAATGAATATAGGAAAAATTAACTTACTTTCTTTTTTTAAGATTGATGTTCTTGAGGACCCTGCCATCAGGAATGTAATTGTGCTACAAACAGTTCTTCAAGAAGTGAGAAATCGCAGTGCCCCCGTATATAAACGTATCCGAGATGTGACTAATAACCAAGAGAAGCATTTCTATACTTTCACTAATGAGCACCATAGGTAGGAGGAATATTGCTAAGTTAAATATCAGGAAACCACAGAATTAGCTAAATTGGAAAGAGGGTTCCTGTGAGTAATTTGTGACATTGTCAGTAGATAAGTGATAGATTTCATACCCTATTTGATTCTTACATCGCTGTGCAGAAGATAATGCTAAGTGAATCTCTAAGGTCACACAGGCATTGATGGGCTCAAGCCTAAAACCAAGGCCTGCTGACTCCTAGACTACAGTAGGTAATTTTATTTCTAAAATGTTTTCATTTTGAATTGGTTTTAGCTTGAGTTAGACCGTAGAATCTTGGAAGATGAGATTTGCCTAAGTTCCTGGAATGCCATATAATGTGAAGAACAGGGCAATGAAATGTATGAGTTTGTGAAGTTTCTATTTTGTTTAGAAATAGAAAGTATATTTATTCTTAATGGTCTTTTAAAAAGTTTAATACTTTGCAGCAGATTACATTGAGCAAGATTAGGTTAAGGAATATAATTCTTTTTTTTTTTTTTTTTTTTTTTGAGACACAGTCTCACTCTGCCGCCTAGGCTGGAGTGCATGGCATGATCTCGGCTCACTGCAACCTCCACCTCCCAAGTTCAAGCGTTTCTCCTTCCTCAGTCTCCTGAGTAGCTGGGATTACAGGCAGGTACCACTATGCCCGGCTAATTTTTGTTTTTTTAGTAGAGACAGGGTTTCACCATGTTGGTCAGGCGGGTCTCAAATTCCTGACCTCGTGATCTGCCCACCGCAGCCTCCCAAAGTCCTGGGATTACAGGCATGAGCCACCACGCCTGGCCAGGAATAGAATTCTTTGTTGTGCTTTTAGATTCAAGACCTTTGAACTCAGTGTGTGGTCTCAGAAAATAAGATATTGCCTATTATGTTATATTACGTAAATAATCTATGATGGGTATTTATGGTACTTTTATTGGATTGGATCAGGGCTTCTCAATCTTGGCATTATAGATATTTTGAACTGAATTTTTTTGTGTGTGGTGGGAAGGCTGTTTTATACATTGTAGGATGTTTAACAGTGTTCCTAGCCTCTTTGGCAGAATCACCACCCCTTACCCCCACCACCACCACCACTCAGTTGTAATGATGCAAAATGCCCTGGGGGAGCGAATTCACTCAATTGAGAACCATTGGATTAGTGTGTAGGATTCTGGTAATGAAATTCCATCAGATTATGCACATTTTTAAAAACCTTAATTTATCAACTTTCTTGATTCTTATATTTCAAACTTCAATGTCCTTGTAAAGAATACCAGTAAAGCCCTTGTAGGCTTCTTATTGTTAGTACCTCCTTGAAATCCAGAAATAGGAACATCACTTGTTTTTCAGTGCAGAAAGACCCACCTTTAAAACCAATTCAAAAATTGATGACTCTGTCTTTCACTGATAAGCTTTAAGCATTAGCAGCTGGGCGTGGTGGCTTATGTCTGTAATCCTGGCACTTTGGGAGGTTGAGATGGGCAGATCACTTGAGGCCAGGAGTTCCAGACCAGCCTAGCCAAATTAGCTGGTTGTGGTGGTACATGCTTCTAGTCCCAGCTGCTTGCGAGGCTGATTTGGGAGGATCGCTTGAACTCGGAGGTAGAGGTTGCAGTAAGCTGAGATCGTGCCACTGCACTCCAGCCTGAGCTGCAGAGCAAGACTCTGTTTCAAAAAAAAAAAAAAAAAGCATTAGCAAGTGCATTCAACGATGAGGAATAAAATAATTCTAAAACTATTAATATAAATCAATCAAATTATAAAATTGAACTCTATTACCATTAAGTACTGGAAGCTATTGTAGTGAACTTTGCTGTTGTACTTAAACCTGGCATTGATGAACAGATTTAAAGAAATAGATGAATGTATTGACATTTGGGAGTTTAGATAGAAGAAATATGTAATATCTATTAATACACCTGGCTTTTCAGTCTCTACATAACTTCAGCTATTAGTGTTTACCATGGATAATTTACATGCATTATTTATTAATGACTGTAGAATTCTGATTATAAAATGATCTAATTATACTATTTGTAGCTTTTAGAAATTGCTATTAACCTACAGTGTGAGTGAAATCTGATTATCAGACCTGTGAAATTGTATTATAATTTTATCTCAACAAACTTACTTAGTGTCTCAACCTAAAGTATAAATTCTGATCTTGAATTTTTCTTTTTAGGAAAAGAAATTCTATTAGTCTTTTTCTTGTCCCATTAATAACATAATTTTCTTCTTTTCCAAGCAAATTGTTTCTTAAAAACTTAATTATAGGAATCTTAATTTCTTCTCTGAGGTGTACATCTGAATACATTGCAGAGAAAAGATATACCATTGACTTTTTCTGGGTTAGTGGTTAAGCATGTATGTGCTAAGAGTTTTCACATATCCTTGTGTCTACTGATTTCCTTTTGTTTCGTTTTTTCCTTTCCTTTCCATTTAGAGAAACCTATGTAGAACAAGAGCAGGGAGAAAATGCTAATGACAGGAATGATAGAGCTATTCGAGTAGCAGCAAAATGGTACAATGAACATTTGAAGAAAATGTCAGCAGACAACCACCTGCAAGTTATCTTCATAACAAATGACAGGAAAAACAAAGAGAAAGCTGTAGAAGAAGGAATACCAGCTTTCACTTGTAAGTCTAGATGTAGAAGTACTTAGTGCATGTTTGCAAATACGTGGAAAAATAATCATCAGACCTATAGTCAGATGTTCACTTTAGTATTTTCGTAGTCCTATGTAACTTCATGTGATATTTTTGTATTTTTAAATTTCACATAGTTTTTAAGCTAAATATGTTGTGGTGCCCAGTGGTTGTTAATTTTCCCCTCAGTATTTGCAACTGGTTTAGCGATGAAATCTCATAAATACACTGGAACGCCTGCCTCTGCTTTAGGCATGATCACATCA
Source organism: Macaca thibetana thibetana (assembly GCF_024542745.1). Taxonomy (NCBI): domain Eukaryota; kingdom Metazoa; phylum Chordata; class Mammalia; order Primates; family Cercopithecidae; genus Macaca; species Macaca thibetana. The sequence goes on along the minus strand of NC_065594.1, from coordinate 52,682,625 downwards.
ACAGATTTTTGGATTTTGTTTCTTAAATAAATTGAGGCCAGGTGCTGTAATCCCAACACTTTGGGAGGTCAGGGCAAGAGGCTTGCTTGAGACCAGGCGTTCAAGACCAGCCTGGGCAACATAGGAAGACTATGTCTCTACAAAAAAAAAAAAAAAGAGAGAGCCATGCATGGTAGTGTGTAACTATAGTCCCAGCTACTCAGGAGGCTAAGGCATGAAGATAGCTTGAGCCCAGGGATTCTAGGCTGTAGTGATGTGTCATTGCACTGCTGCACTCCAGCCTGAGAGACAGAGTGAGACTGTCTTTTAATGAATGAAAGAATGACATGTATACTGTCGCAAACAAGACTATCCATCTTTTTCATATCTAAGGAAAAAAGCACTATCAAAAACAACATAAACTTATTTTTTCAGGTGAAGAATATGTAAAGAGCCTAACTGCTAACCCTGAACTCATAGATCGTCTTGCTTGTTTATCTGAAGAAGTGGTATGTTTTTGTTTTGTTTTGTTTTTGAAAAGTAAAAATATTAAAATAGCCACTTTGGAATATTAGGCACATAGATACCAAATTTAAAAATTGGAATGTCGGTGGGTAAGCTGGATTTGGAATAGTTGTATTATAAACAAGAGTGGATGTCATAGGCTTATTGAAATGCCATTCCTAAAAGACAACTTTCTAAAATAGATATATTTCCTTTAACCTGAGTAGGGCCTGGTACATGGTAGCACTGTTTGGTTGAGGAAAAAATGAATGGAATCCATGGCTGATTTGTGAATAAAGAGTAGCTGTTGACAAATACAGAAGTGGCAGGCGCTGCAGGCAGAGAAAAGAAGAGGGAGGGGAGTGTCCAGATAGTAAAGACCTATAACTTATTCTGTAGGTTAGTAATTTTTCAATTGATTTATAAAGATCTCTCAGAAGGGCTGCTATGAAGAGGAAAGGATTCTGAGATCCCTTTCTTATATGTCAGGCTAAGGAAAAGCAAGGGTATATGAATGTGGATTGGTGGAGCAGGAGAGAATGATCATAAATGGTATTTATTTGTAAGACCACTCTCGTGTCAATATGTAAGATTATGCATTTTATCCAGGAAAGATTAGAGGCAGAGAAGTGAGTAAAGGAGTCATTGCAATAGCTGATGTGAGAAGGAGTGCTAAGGGAATAATTAAATTCTGAGCCTTCATTTTCTTATATATAAATATGTAATGTTTAGCAATAATGACTTCATAATATTGTTGTAAGGATCAAATAAGATGATAACTGTGGCATTAATACAATTTTCATCTCAGTGCCTGGCACATAGGTATGGTAAGTATAAATGGTAGCCCTTGTTACAGAAATAGGTTTTAAGTGATAGGACATTATATGTAAATCCAATCTTTACATTTCTGTCATCCCTTCTTACTTTTATAATACTTTATGAAACCAAAAGGAAATGAGAAGATAAAAGTTGAGTTTGATTTTTGAAATACAGATTAAGTATTGCCCTAATACGTAGCCACTTAGTTATTTGTGACTGTTTAAATTTAATATGTATTAAAAATTCAATTTCTTGGTGGTACTATCTATCTTTCAAGTGCCCAAGAGAAACTTATGTCTAGTGGCTACCATATTAGAGATCACAAAATGAATACTTCATCATAGAAAGCTGTTTTTGTTAGCACTGGCCTATGAGAAAAGCTACTATATTTTCTCCTATTCAGAGTTGTGTATACCATAATGTAGATTTCAAAAATTCTCTGATATTAATAATAGTTGTGTATTGAGTGAACAGAAGACTTATTAGTGGCATCTTTTGGTTTGCTTATTTCATAGAATGAAATAGAAAGTGGAAAAATAATATTTTCAGAGCATCTTCCCTTAAGTAAGCTACAGCAAGGCATAAAATCTGGTACATACCTTCAAGGAACATTTAGAGCCAGCAGGGAAAATTACTTAGAAGCTACAGTATGGATTCATGGTGACAATGAAGAAAATAAAGAGGCAAGTATATAAATAAATTTCTTATACACTAAAATAAAGATGCTATTTTATATATTATGACCAGTTAATGGTAAATACTATTTGCATAACATATGAGGCTTCACATACTCTAAAGCAAATGGTAACTTTTTTCTTTCTTTCTTTTTTTTTTTTTTAACAGTGCTCATGATTTGTCAGGTAGTTTTTAAAATCTTTGCGCATGGCATTTCATTTAATGTTCAACCCAACCTATAAAAAACTAGGTAGCGTACTCTTATTTGACCAATCAGGACCTTGAGATTTAGAGAGCATAAATAATTTTTCCAAAGTCTCTTGGTACCAATGTAAGTTAATGATGGAGCCATGAACACAAGCTGTATATTCTGACTTACGTTTTTTCTACCTGCTATTGAGAAATTAAGGTTGTGAAATTAGGGACACAATAGAGAAAGAAAATCTATAAAGGAGGAATAGAGATTCCATAGAGGCATTCAGAATGTATGTAAATATCTGTTAGATGATCTTCCCTTTAATATATTGCCATTAAAAATATTTGGGCTCATGCCCTCTGTTGTTTTAAACAGATAATCTTACAGGGACTGAAACATTTAAACAGAGCTGTTCACGAAGATATTGTGGCTGTGGAGCTTCTCCCCAAGAGTCAGTGGGTAGCACCATCTTCTGTTGTTTTACAAGATGAAGGTCAAAATGAAGAAGATGTGGAGAAAGAAGAAGAGAGAGAACGAATGGTATGAATCTAAGCAGGATTTTTTTTTGTCTGTGCAGCTTTGTATTAATATGTCAGCTTTGGAAGACAACAGGTTTCATTGCTTTCAGATTTATTGCATAAAATTATAGTTTTGATATTTAACACATGTCATATACATGTTTTTTTTCTCTTCTATGTAGTTTTATTGTCTTAATTTGCTCAAATAAATGGGTTTAAATGTAAACAGACTGTTAATACGAGTATGAGTTAATACAAGTATGAAACTGAAAATTTATAACATTCAAGTATATTATTTGATTTAGTGAGGTTTAAGCAAATACAAATTTAAAATTTTCTGAAATGCTTTAAGTAATGTTTTAGGAAATGTTTTAGAAATGCTTTAGGTGAAATTCCCTTAACATAATAGATGTACTTCTGGGCCATTATATTTGGGCAACTTATCTGGTACCATATTTATTATGAAGAGAATACTTTCAGTTTTTTCTTATGATATGAACTAAGTCTACTTGATACGACCTTTTTATTTCTGTATTTTATAATTACAGTAATATAAATAGTTGGAATACATATAATAGTTTTTATATTCTTCTTTTTCCATCATTTATATTCATTGCTCTGGAGTCTCATTGTATAATTATCCATGGAGAGTCCAGGCCTTTGGATAGTATTAAGAGGTGAAATACCATAGGAACTTTTGTTATTTCTAATAGCAGACACTCTTTATTTGGGTTTTTATTTTGTATAAGGAAGAACCTTTAGAATGAACAAATAAAGGTCCAAAGGGAACTAGTCACCATACCACATAGCTAATTTACGCAAACTAGTACTCAAAGCCTAGTCTAATTCGCAGACCTGTGTGTCTATTTTAGTCAGTAAATCCTCATGTTAATCCTGAAAAGTGCTGAGTTCTAACATATGTATTCAGTTATATTTATTTGTTTGTTTTTGCTTTTTGATTGTTTTGTAGTGCTTTATTATCAAGAGAGAATGTCTGTGGTTTGGTTTGGCACGTTCTTGTCTAGAATTTTGAAACATCAGCATTCTGTAGTCTTATGTCATAATTTACTGCCTGAATGGATTAGTATCCGTGTATGTATTTTGATTTTGAAAGGAAATTGCCTAATACTTAGAGGAATATAACTGAACATTATTACTTTTATATCTCAGCTTAAGACTGCTGTAAGCGAGAAAATGTTGAAGCCTACAGGCAGAGTTGTAGGAATAATAAAAAGGAACTGGAGACCATATTGTGGCATGCTTTCCAAGTCTGACATTAAGGAGGTGAGTAAAGAGCATTTACTGTGTAATAAAAAAAAGGATAAACATTTAGTAGAACTTACAGCCTTTCTTTTTTTTTTTTTTTTTTTTTTTTTTTTTTGAGACGGAGTCTCGCTCTGTCACCCAGGCTGGAGTGCAGTGGCGCGATCTCGGCTCACTGCAAGCTCCGCCTCCCGGGTTCACGCCATTCTCCCGCCTCAGCCTCCCGAGTAGCTGAGACTACAGGCGCCCACAACCGCGCCCGGCTAGTTTTTTGTATTTTTAGTAGAGACGGGGTTTCACCGTGTTAGCCAGGATAGTCTCGATCTCCTGACCTCGTGATCCGCCCGCCTCGGCCTCCCAAAGTGCTGGGATTACAGGCTTGAGCCACCGCGCCCGGCCTTACAGCCTTTCTTTTGCCTCCATCCTCAGATTTTTTGTGTGTAAAATCTTTATTCCTAATTTTTGCTAGTCAAGAAGACATCTCTTTACACCCGCTGATAAGAGAATCCCTCGGATTCGCATAGAAACCAGACAGGCTTCTGCATTAGAAGGACGGAGAATCATTGTTGCTATTGATGGTTGGCCCAGAAATTCCAGATATCCAAATGTAAGCTTAAAGTATTAATTTTATTTGCGGATGTTTAATTCAAATTTTGTGAATAGTATTTCTGCTTTTAATAAAAATGGAATCACTTCTATGTAGGATTTGTACTGAAATTTAGAGATATTTCACAAAGTGACCTGGTAAGTAGCATATTTACTTTGCAAATTAATTTTATGAAATTCCAGTGTAAATCATGTGGTTACTTTTATGTAAATTTCTTGTTTTTGAGAGAGTCTCACCCTGTTGCCCCGGCTGGAGTGCAGTGGCGTGATCTCGGCCCACTGCACCCTCCACCTCCCAGGTTCAAGTGATTCTTGTGTCTCAGCCTCTCAGCTGGGACTACAGGTGTGCGCTACCGCACCCAGCTAATTTTTAGGGAAGACGGGGTTTCGTCCTGTTGGCCAGGCTGGTCTTGAACTGGCCTCAAGTGATCCACCCGCCTTAGCCTCCCAGAATGCTGAGATTACAGGCGTTAGCCACTGTGCCTGGCCTCTTTTATGTAAATTTTTAAACCAATGACTTTTATTAATCATGGCTATGAAAACTGAGTTCTATACAGATTCTAATCAACAAATTTTGAAAAGATTATATTGGAAGCACATTTTAAATTTGAACGTTAATGAGAAATAGATGCTTTAGAATGTAAGAGCTGGACCCTTACGAAGTTTCCATCATAAATCAGTTGAGAAGTCTTGTCTAATGTACCAAAGAGTCATTTTTCAGAAGTCGTTATGGAAATATTTAGGAATACTGAGATGATATGTAAATGCTGAAGAATTTAATATGATGAGATGTAAATTTACTATAACATAGGCATTTCTAACAATGCCTCTTGGTTTCAGGGACACTTTGTGAGAAATTTAGGCGATGTTGGAGAGAAAGAGACTGAAACAGAAGTTCTGTTACTTGAACACGATGTTCCCCACCAGCCTTTTTCACAGGCTGTTCTTAGTTTTCTGCCAAAGATGCCCTGGAGCATTACTGAAAAGGTAAGTTGAAAGTAATTTGTAGTGACTTTATAAATTATTATATCTTCCCTAGTTTTGTTTAATTTCTGTATGTGTTTTTAAATATGTAGACACCACGGGCCCTCTTTCCCTGCATTTTGTTGGGTCTAGCATTTTTAGGAATTACAGAAGAAGTCGTTTGCTTCTTCATTGAAAGGTAAGTTTGTCTATGGGACAGACACTTGCATATGTTAAATGTTTCAAAGGGAAGGAAACCATTAGTTACAAATCATATGTGGCGTCTCTCTGCTCCAGTGCAGGAAAAAGAAATGTGATTGTTATCAAGAAAATACAGCTAAATTGTTTTTGTATAAGTATTACTGGTTTCACAAGAGCTATTAATATGTTGTAGTTGTGCTTTGGAAATAATTTATTTGTTTATAATTTCACGTCTTCTAGGACATGAAAAACCGAGAAGACCTGAGGCATCTGTGTATTTGTAGTGTAGACCCACCAGGATGTACTGATATAGACGACGCTCTACATTGTAGAGAACTCGAAAATGGAAATTTGGAGGTATAAATATGTAATCGTGTCCTTACCTAAATGTAGTTCTGTTCTGAGTTCATTTTCTTTTGACCTAGAATAGAATTTGCTTGTTAATTACTCTTGTGAAGTGTAATTATAGCTGCAGACTATTGGCCATGTGTCAGAAGTTGAAATGGCAGAGGTGACTGAGTCTTTTTTGAATTTAGCTAAACTTTATCTTACTGAAACTCCCATGAGGTACATTTACCCAATCAAGCATATTGACATCCTTTTATTTTTATCTTTTTAAGGTTGGTGTTCATATTGCTGATGTGAGCCATTTTATTAGGCCAGGAAATGCCTTGGATCAAGAATCAGCCAGAAGAGGAACAACTGTGTATCTTTGTGAGAAGGTAAATGTATTGAATTAAAACATTTAGCAATCATGGACACCTAAGGATTTTTAAACAGCCATGAATTAGCTAAGAAAAATACATGGAATAAGGTGGCTTTAAATCACTAAATATATAGAAAATTTTTGTTACCAAGTGGTTCAAATAACAAGTAAAGTATTGTGAAAGTCAAGGGGAAGGTTAAACTTAGTCTCAGTGATTTCCATAAAAGTTTAGTTTCTCTTTTCTTTTTTTGGTATTTTAAAAACACCTTGTAGTTTGTATTAAGCATTGGAGAAAGGTCCAGTCATAGAGTGTCAGTTATCAAGTATAAACTTACACAGACCAGAGATTTAAAACTTTCAGAGGACAGCTGGGTCGTTAGTATAGAGGACTTAAACTTAGATTAATTGGCATGAAGTCCAATTTTCCTTCATAGCTTTCCTTCCTTAACAATTTTGTGTAAGTACTTTTATAGAAACATTCCTTTTATTTGATCTTTTCTCAATTATCCTATTTATAAACAACCAGAACACTTTTCTTTCCTTGTTTAATTAATATTATTTGAGAATAGAACCTCAAATAAATGTATGGATACAGCTAAGTAATCTGTGGTTCTATTTTTATCTTTTGCAGAGGATTGACATGGTTCCAGAGTTGCTTAGCTCTAACTTGTGTTCCTTAAAATGTGATGTTGACAGGTATTTCTGCATGTTTGTTTTTCCTTGAAGACATTGTATTTACTACTTTAACCCAATTCCCATTAAGAAATACTCTGTATTTTCCTTCATAGGCTGGCATTTTCATGTATTTGGGAAATGAATCACAACGCTGAAATCTTAAAAACGAAGTTTACCAAAAGTGTTATTAATTCAAAGGTTCGTTTCATGGCTAATAATCTCTAATTTTTAAACTTTTTGGTACTTTTTTGAAAACTAAAGTTAAATTTTTAAAAGATTCGTGTATATGTATATATACACATATGTAAAAATATATATTTGAAAAGGGATGTTATGTATAATAGTTTATATGTATATTTACTTAACCTAAAATAGAAAAAATGTATACATATAAATGCCTGTGATATAAACATGGTCTAAAAAAGTTCACAGCTGCAGGCACGTGCTTACACACGTACAGATGCACTTAAATTTACACTAAAACTCATTTGGCTCTTTTGCTACCTACTCTCGGAGAAGAATGCGGAACAGGCCACCAGAGTCTTATTGCCAGCTTTCTTGACCTAGCTAATACCAGGCCAAAGTAACCAGCCCCAGCCCCGGTGCCATCACCTAAATTTGAGATTGCTGCCCACTTCTTGAGAATTTTTCAATCAAGCTAGATGCTCTTTTGAACATGTAAAGTGGGTACAGATAAATGTATTTCAGTTTGAATGGGGGAGGAAGAGTCTTTGTAGGCAGAAAAACAAGTGCTAGGTCTGTGCCCTCAGGATAGAATGGGGGCATTGTTATAGCAAAATTAAGAAGGTGTTTTTTTTTTTTTTCCCAGTTATCTGCTTAATTTTTAATATGATTCAGAAACTAGTTCATGTTGCAGTTGTCCTATATTCAGAAACTTACAAAGTATATATACTTGAGAAGACCAACTGGTGGTTTTATGCCTTAAGTCAAGAACCTTAGTAATTGAAGCTGTTCCTACTTATAAATAGTTAGTGTTTTAAAAGTTAGCAGGTACACTGCTTCTTTCTTCACATTTTCTCACAGAAACGATGTTTAATTCACTGTTGGATTTCAGTAGAACGAGCCTGAGATCTTGTTTCTTCGGAATGGAGCCAGGTTGTCTTTCTTGTCCTTTTCCTTTTTTTTTTGTACTTCTCCCAAGAATCCTTTATGTTCTGTCTTATTTTGCCCTACATGTTTCTTCAAGGTTTGCCAAGCCGCTTATCTTCTAATGATCTGTTTTCCAAACTTAACCTGTTTTTTCTGGCCCTTTGGCATCCTTGCTGTTCTGCTAGCTAGTGGTTGCAAAGAAAACTGTTAGACTGATAAAGAGTGATGTGTGAATTATTTAAGCCATCACAGTTTGTACTTTTAAGTAAGAAAGACTTAGTTCTTTAAGACTTGGTCGGTATAACAAAATGATAAGAAAACAAACCTGGTGAACATATAACATAAAACCTCTTTCAGAGGGGAAACTCTTAGTAGATGAGTTGGCTATCCCAGGAATCTGACCGGACCTGCGTTATCTAACTCTGTTATGCTCTTTCTTCTTTTCACTTATGAAGCTACTCTTTAAGCAAGAAAAAAAAAAAAAAAAGAAAAAAATGGTGGATTTCTCTGAGAGAAATAGGAACAGAAGCAGTTATTTGTATATTTGCATTGTTTATCATTGGGGATTTAACTCTTTTCTACTATGATTTGTCTGGTTTTTACAAGCTTAATTTGGGTATTTATTAGATTTCCTGTAAAACATGATGTCTCACCTCCTGCAGTCTTAATTATTTGCGGGAGAATAATGATCATCTGGAAAGGATTTCACATTTGTTATCAGAGGAAGAATCCATCTAACCTTTATGTTTTAGCATTATCTGGGTATTTATACAGTAACTGGAATATACAAGTAAAGTTTAAAGTTTATTTGCTAACAACATTGCCATTTTACCTTTTAAAATATGTTTGTTTATGTTGTATAATGCCTCAGATAAGAATTAATGAACCAGAAATCATCAATGTGAAGTATTGTATCATAGCTAAGAATTTCTATTTCGTTACTGATTTTAGGTTTTCTGAAATCATGGATTTTATGTAGTTAAAGTAGGAGGACATATTGAAAACCATTTTTCTATCATTTATAAGAATTATATAACATACAATTTCTTTTTTAGGCATCTCTGACATATGCTGAAGCTCAGTTGAGAATTGATTCAGCAAACATGAATGATGATATTACCACTAGTCTCCGTGGACTGAATAAACTGGCCAAAATTCTGAAGAAAAGAAGGATTGAAAAAGGGTATATTTTGTTTTTCATAGTATTAAGATAATTTTTATACTCTTTACATTGTTTGATCATAGGCAATAATGAATTATTTAAAAGGGTGAATAGAGACTTCTGTTTCTTCTAGCTTCCATTCATTCATTCATTCATTCATTTATTTATTTGAAACGGAGTTTCACTCTGTCACCCACGCTGGAGTGCAGTGGCACAATCTCGGCTCACTGTAACCTCCACCTCCCGAATTCAAGTGATTCTCCTGTCTCAGCCTCCCGAGTAGCTGGGATTACAGGTGCCCATCACCACGCCCAGCTAATTTTTGTATTTTTAGTAGAGCCGGAGTTTCGCCTTGTTGGCTAGGCTAGTCTTGAACTCGTGACCTCAGGTGTTCCACCCGCCTTGGCCTCCCAAAGTGTTGGGATTACAGGTGTGAGCCACTGTGCCCAGCCTCTAGCTTCCTTTTAAGTGTTATCAACTTGATTCTGGACTGATGTTTGTTCAAGAGTTCCATCCTTGTAATTTGTTGTGTTAAAAAATTGTGTTTGAGTTAAAGATACTGAAGAAATTCCAGGAAGGCAAGAACTCCCTAAGACTCTGTAAATTGTTTCTAATTTTAATTAGAAATAAGTTTCCAGATTGGACATTGGGTTTCAGAGGTTTAAATAAATGAAGATTAGGTCCTCCTTGCACTTTAAATTTTAGAAATTATTTAATTCAGCCTCCTCATTTTTTAGGCAATTAAAAGTGCATAAAAGGAGTCTTCCCAAAGGTCTGACTAGTAACAGATCTGAGTCTTTTAGCTGTTAGGGCATGGCTTTTGCCTAACTACAAAAGGCATAAGGTATAGAGTATTAACTCAGGCATATTGAAGGAAACCAGTTAAGAGAAATTTGACTCTTAAAAGATGTTGTTGATTATCAGAGGAAACCAAGTACATGACTCTTCCAGATGTTCGTCTCAGAGTTCCCAAGTCCACCTAGGATAGGGTCACAAGCAGTTACTAAAGGTGTGGTGAGTGCGGATTGTACCTTTGTGTCATTTCATAAGATGCACCTATTTAAATTCATTAAAATGAATAAAATTAACAACTTAGTTCCTCAGCCTTACTAGCCATATTTCTTTCTTTTTTTTTTTTTTTTTTTTTTTTTTTATTTAAGTTCTAGGGTACATATGCACAACGTGCAGGTTTGCTACATATGTATACATGTGCCATGTTGGTGTGCTGCACCCAGCTCGTGAGCACCCATCAACTCGTCATTTACATCAGTAACTCCCAATGCCATCCCTCCTTCCTCCCTGCTCCCCATAATAGGCCCCGATGTGTGATGTTCCCCTTCCCATGTCCAAGTGATCTCATTGTTCAATTCCCACCTATGAGTGAGAACATGTGGTGTTTGGTTTTCTGTTCTTGCGAAAGTTTGCTGAGAATGATGGTTTCCAGCTGCACCCATGTCCCTACAAAGGACACGAACTCATCCTTTTTTATGACTGCATAGGATTCCATGGTGTATATGTGCCACATTTTCTTAATCCAGTCTGTCACTGATGGACATTTGGGTTGATTCCAAGTCTTTGCTATTGTGAATAGTGCCGCAATAAACATACGTGTGCATGTGTCTTTATAGCAGCATGATTTATAATCCTTTGGGTATATACCCAGTAATGTGATGGCTGGGTCAAATGGTATTTCTAGTTCTAGATCCTTGAGGAATCGCCATACTGTTTTCCACAATGGTTGAACTAGTTTACAATCCCACCAACAGTGTAAAAGTGTTCCTATTTCTCCACATCCTCTCCAGCACCTGTTGCTTCCTGATTTTTTAATGATTGCCATTCTAACTTGTGTGAGATGGTATCTCATTGTGGTTTTGATTTGCATTTCTCTGATGGCGAGTGATGATGAGCATTTTTTCATGTGTCTGTTGGCTATATGAAAGTCTTCTTTTGAGAAGTGTCTGTTCATATCCTTTGCCCACTTTTTGATGGGGTTGTTTGTTTTTTTCTTGTAAATTTGTTTGAGTTCTTTGTAGGTTCTGGATATTAGCCCTTTGTCAGATGAGTAGATTGCAAACATTTTCTCCCATTCTGTAGGTTGCCTGTTCACTCTGATGGTAGTTTCTTTTGCTGTGCAGAAGCTCTTTAGTTTAGTTAGATCCCATTTGTCAATTTTGGCTTTTGTTGCCATTGCTTTGGGTGTTTTAGACATGAAGTCCTTACCTATGCCTATGTCCTGAATGGTATTACCTAGGTTTTCTTCTAGAGTTTTTATGGTATTAGGTCTAACATTTAAGTCTCTAATCCATCTTGAATTAATTTTCATGTAAGGAGTAAGGAAAGGATCCAGTTTCAGCTTTCTACTTATGGTAGCCAATTTTCCCAGCACCGTTTATTAAATAGGCAATCCTTTCCCCATTTCTTGTTTTTCTCAGGTTTGTCAAAGATCAGATGGCTGTAGATGTGTGGTATTATTTCTGAGGGCTCTGTTCTGTTCCATTGGTCTATATCTCTGTTTTGGTACCAGTAGCGTGCTGTTTTGGTTACTGTAGCCTTGTAGTATAGTTTGAAGTCAGGTAACATGATGCCTCCAGCTTTGTTCTTTTGACTTAGGATTGTCTTGGCAATGCAGGCTCTTTTTTGGTTCCATATGAACTTTAAAGCAGTTTTTTCCAATTCTGTGAAGAAAGTAATTGGTAGCTTGATGGGGGATGGCATTGAATCTATAAATTACCTTGGGCAGTATGGCCATTTTCACAATATTGATTCTTCCTATCCATGAGCATGGTATGTTCTTCCATTTGTTTGTGTCCTCTTTTATTTCACTGAGCAGTGGTTTGTAGTTCTCCTTGAAGAGGTCCTTTACATCCCTTGTAAGTTGGATTCCTAGGTCTTTTATTCTCTTTGAAACAATTGTGAATGGAAGTTCATTCATGGTTTGGCTCTCTGTTTGTCTGTTACTGGTGTATAAGAATGCTTGTGATTTTTGCACATTAATTTTGTATCCTGAGACTTTGCTGAAGTTGCTTATCAGCTTAAGGAGATTTTGGACTGAGACAATAGGGTTTTCTAAATATACAATCATGTCATCTGCAAACAGGGACAATTTGACTTCTTTTCCTAACTGAATACCCTTGATTTTTTTCTCTTGCCTGATTGCCCTAGCCAGAACTTCCAACACTATGTTGAATAGGAGTGGTGAGAGAGGGGACCCCTGTCTTGTGCCAGTTTTCAAAGGGAATGTTTCCAGTTTTTGCCCATTCAGTATGATATTGGCTGTGGGTTTGTCATAAATAGCTCTTATTATTTTGAGGTACGTTCTATCAATACCGAATTTATTGAGCGTTTTTAGCATGAAGGGCTGTTGAATTTTGTCAAAGGCCTTTTCTGCATCTATTGAGATAATCGTGGTTTTTGTCTTTGGTTCTGTTTATATGCTGGATTACGTTTATTGATTTGTGTATGTTGAACCAGCCTTGCATCCCAGGGATGAAGCCCACTTGATCATGGTGGATAAGCTTTTTGATATGCTGCTGGATTCGGTTTGCCAGTATTTTATTGAGGATTTTTGCATCGATGTTCATCAGGGATATTGGTATGAAATTCTCTTTTTTTGTTGTGTCTCTGCCAGGCTTTGGTATCAGGATGATGTTGGCCTCATAAAATGAGTTAGGGAGGATTCCCTCTTTTTCTATTGATTGGAATAGTTTCAGAAGGAATGGTACCAGCTCCTCCTTGTATCTCTGGTAGAATCCGGCTGTGAATCCGTCTGGTCCTGGACTTTTTATGGTTGGTAGGCTATTAATTATTGCCTCAATTTCAGAGCCTGCTATTGGTCTGTTCAGGGATTCAGCTTCTTCCTGGTTTAGTCTTAGGAGAGTGTAAGTGTCCAGGAAATTATCCATTTCTTCTAGGTTTTCTAGTTGATTTGCGCAGAGGTGTTTATAGTATTCTCTGGTGGTAGTTTGTATTTCTGTGGGGTTGGTGGTGATATCCCCTTTATCATTTTTGATTGCGTTTATTTGATTCTTCTGTGTTTTCTTCTTTATTAGTCTTGCTAGCGGTCTGTCAATTTTGTTGATCTTTTCGAAAAACCAGTTCCTGGATTCATTGATTTTTTTGAGGGTTTTTTTGTGTCTCTGTCTCCTTCGGTTCTGCTCTGATCTTAGTTATTTCTTGCCTTCTGCTAGCTTTTGAATGTGTTTGCTCTTGCTTCTCTAGTTCTTTTAATTGTGATGTTAGGGTGTCAATTTTAGATCTTTCCTGCTTTCTTTTGTGGGAGTTTAGTGCTATAAATTTCCCTCTACACACTGCTTTAAATGTGTCCCAGAGATTCTGGTATGTTGTATCTTTGTTCTCATTGGTTTCAAAGAACATCTTTATTTCTGCCTTCATTTCGTTATGTACCCAGTAGTCATTCAGGAGCAGCTTGTTCAGTTTCCATGTAATTGAGCAGTTTTGATTGAGTTTCTTAGTCCTGAGTTCTAGTTTGGTTGCTCTGTGGTCTGAGAGACAGTTTGTTATAATCTCTGTTCTTTTACATTTGCTGAGGAGTGCTTTCCTTCCAGCTATGTGGTCAATTTTGGAATAAGTGTGATGTGGTGCTGAGAAGAATGTATATTCTGTTGATTTGGGGTGGAGAGTTCTGTGGATGTCTATTAGGTCCTCTTGGTGCAGAGTTGAGTTCAATTCCTGGATATCCTTGTTAACTTTCTGTCTTGTTGATCTGTCTAATGTTGACAGTGGGGTGTTGAAGTCTCCCATTATTATTGTATGGGAGTCTAAGTCTCTTTGTAAGTCTCTAAGGACTTGCTTTATGAATCTGGGTGCTCCTGTATTGGGTGCATATATATTTAGGATAGTTAGCTCTTCCTGTTGAATTGATCCCTTTACCATTATGTAATGGCCTTCTTTGTCTCTTTTGATCTTTGATGGCTTGAAGTCTGTTTTATCAGAGACTAGTATTGCAACCCCTGCTTTTTTTTGTTCTCCATTTGCTTGGTAGATCTTCCTCCATCCCTTTATTTTGAGCCTATGTGTGTCTCTGCACGTGAGATGGGTCTCCTGAATACAGCAAACTGATGGGTCTTGACTCTTTATCCAATTTGCCAGTCTGTGTCTTTTAATTGGAGCATTTAGTCCATTTACATTTAAGGTTAATATTGTTATGTGTGAACTTGATCCTGTCATTGTGATATTAACTGGTTATTTTGCTCATTAGTTGATGCAGTTTTTTCCTAGCATCGATGGTCTTTACATTTTGGCATGTTTTTGCAATGGCTGGTACCGGTTGTTCCTTTCCATGTTTAGTGCTTCCTTCAGGGTCTCTTGTAGGGCAGGCCTGGTTGTAATAAAATTTCTAAGTATTTGCTTGTCTGTAAAGGATTTTATTTCTCCTTCACTTATGAAACTTAGTTTGGCTGAATATGAAATTCTGGGTTGAAAATTCTTTTCTTTAAGAATGTTGAATATCGGCCCCCACTCCCTTCTGGCTTGGAGAGTTTCTGCCGAGAGATCTGCTGTTAGTCTGATGGGCTCCCTTTGTGGGTAACCCGACCTTTCTCTGTGGCTGCCCTTAACATTTTTTCCTTCATTTCAGCTTTGGTGAATCTGACAATTATGTGTCTTGGAGTTGCTCTTCTCGAGGAGTATCTTTGTGGCGTTCTCTGTATTTCCTGAATTTGAATGTTGGCCTGCCTTACTAGGTTGGGGAAGTTCTCCTGGATGATATCCTGAAGAGTGTTTTCCAACTTGGTTCCATTTTCCCCCTCACTTTCAGGCACACCAATCAGATGTAGATTTGGTCTTTTCACATATAATCCCATATTTCTTGGAGGCTTTGTTCATTTCTTTTTCCTCTTTTTTCTCTAGACTTCTCTTCTCATTTCATTTCATTCATTTGATCTTCAATCATTGATACTCTTTCTTCCAATTGATCGATCGGTTAGTGAAGCTTGTGCATTTGTCACCTATTTCTCGTGTCATGGTTTTTATCTCTGTCAGTTCGTTTATGGCCTTCTCTGCATTGATTATTCTAGTTATCCATTCTTCCATTCTTTTTTCAAGATTTTTAGTTTCTTTGTGCTGGTTGTGTAGTTCCTCCTTTAGCTCTGAGAAGTTTGATCGACTGAAGCCTTCTTCTCTCAGCTCGTCAGTCATTCTCCGTCCAGCTTTGATCCGTTGCTGGCGATGAGCTGCGTTCCTTTGGAGGGGGAGATGCGCTCTGATTTTTTGAATTTCCAGCTTTTCTGCCCTGCTTTTTCCCCATCTTTGTGGTTTTATCTGCCTTTGGTCTTTGATGATGGTGACCAACTGATGGGGTTTTGGTGTGGGTGTCCTTTCTGTTTGTTAGTTTTCCTTCTAACAGTCAGGACCCTCAGCTGTAGGTCTGTTGGAGATTGCTTGAGGTCCACTCCAGACCCTGTTTGCCTGGGTATCAGCAGTGGAGGCTACAGAATATAGAATATTGCTGAACAGCGAATGTTGCTGTCTGATTCTTGCTCTGGAAGCTTCGTCTCAGGGGTGTACCCTGCTGTGTGAGGTGTGAGGTGTCGGTCTGCACCTAGTGGGGGATGTCTCCCAGTTAGGCTACTCAGGGATCAGGGACCCACTTGAGCAGGCAGTCTGTCCATTCTCAAATCTCAGCCTCTGTGCTGGGAGATCTACTGCTCTCTCCAAAACTGTCAGATAGGGTCATTTACCTCTGCCGAGGTTTCTACTGCTTTTTGTTGAGCTATGCCCTGTCCCCAGAGATGGAGTCTACAAAGACAGGCAGGCCCCCTTGAGCTGCGGTGGGCTCCACCCAGTTTGAGCTTCCCCGTGGCTTTGTTTACCTACTTAAGCCTCAGCAATGGCAGGCGCCTCTCCCCCAGCCTCGCTGCTGTCTTGCAGTTAGATCTCAGACTGCTGTGCTAGCAACGAGGGAGGCTCCGTGGGTGTGGGACCCTCCCGTCCAGGTGTGGGATATAATCTCCTGGTGTGCTGTTTGCTAAGACCTTTGGTGAAGCGCAGTATTAGGGTGGGAGTTGCCCAGTTTTCCAGGTGTTGTGTGTCTCAGTTTCCCTTGGCTAGGAAAAGAGATTCCCTTCCCCCTTGTGCTTCCCAGGTGAGGTGATGGCTCGCCCTGCTTCAGCTCTCGCTGTTGGGGCTGCACCAGCTGACCAGCACTGATTTTCCAGACTCCCCAGTGAGATGAACCCAGTACCTCAGTTGAAAATGCAGAAATCACCTGTCCTCTGTGTCGCTCGCGCCGGGAGCTGGAGGCTGGAGCTGCTCCTATTTGGCCATCTTGCTCTGGTCCTACCAGCCATATTTCAAGTGATCGGTAGCCACATGTGACTGATGACTATCGTACTGGACAGGGCACACATAGAACATTTCCATCACTGTCGAATGTTTTGTTGGATAGTGTTTGAGGTAGTTATGTACCTATGTCTACTAACACCTCCGTTTTCAGGGAATTTTTTATGTGATCTTAAATATGCAACTTGAAACTGGAAGGATCATTTGAGTGTGCTAAAACCCAGTGGACGGTATTAAATTTGAGCAAAACTTTCACACAAGCTAGTCACTTGGATACAAGAAGAAGATAATTAATTTTTTGTGTGTGACACAAAACACCGAGTTTTTTTTTTAAGCAATGTAAAATGTAAATTGAAGCTGTATTTATTTTAATAGTTTTAAAGTAAGAATTCGCATTTGTAACATAGCTTTTTAAAACTGGAAAGGATTTTTTAAATTTCAACAGTCTGTATTTTTAATTTGGTTAGTAGATGGTTTCCTACTGGGAAAACATCACTGAATCATTTTAGTCTTAGGGAGAATTGAAAAAAAAAAAGAAAACTATCTTTTGCCTTCTTAAAGTATTAATACTCATGGGTAGACAAAACATTTTAGGTGTTCTATGAGGAAAAATGATCAAAATGTGATAAGTATACCTTTTTATGTCAAAATACATTAATAAATACATATCAGACCTGATGTAGAGCCTTATTTCTTGCCTGCTACAAGGCAAGAAAGGAATATTTTTGAGATTCTCTTTTTAGTATGTATTCCTACTATAGTTCTTTTAATACAGGTGAGGAATTGAGGAAGACAAGGACTTAGACTTTGTATTTCACTTAACTTGCTCCATCTTATTTTAATTTTTCTCCTCCCCTTCTTTTCCTTCTCCATGATTGTTCAAGGTTGCCCAGCCTCATTAAAATTTTTAGTTTTAGGTTGATTTAGAGCTGACCTCATGAAAGTTATGTCAAGGTATAAGAAACATTAGACTTGCCTTGCCATATGGGGATTTACTTTCCAAAGGAGAGCTTGCCAGCTCATTAAATGAACCATGTGTGTAAAGTCCTGAGCATGAATTGTTTATCTGACACTTAGCACTCAAATATTAATAGCCATCGCTACTTGTAACATATTAGTGATAGTAGGTTATCAGTTGCTTCTATGTTGGTGTAATCTTTGTGGAGGAATCTTTGTGGAGGATACTTTTGAACTGTGGGTCTCCTGGTGTTATTAAGCTACCCACAGCAGCTTCCCTTTTGCCCCTCTTTATTGTCCCCTGCCCCAATAACTGTTCTCTGTAGTAAATTAAATACAGCCAAATCCCCTTCTTTATATATAAAAGTGATTAAAAACCTATGTAGCTCAATAAGAACTCATTGTTTGGATACAGAAGATACATAAGCCCTTAGAAGCACAGGGATTCAGATTTCCTTGTGTTGCTATTGTCCTCTCTTGTTAAATGCATTTTAAATCTACTGAGCTGTTCATGAAAATAGAACATGAAACAGCAGATGTCATAAAGCCTTCAGAAGAGCAACTATTACATACTTGCTGTAGTCGTTGTCTTTTTTAAAAGAGTATTTCTATAATTTTGTCTTTTATTGGCTTGCTTGACTATAATTTTTCTCTTTAATTTTTATTTAGGGCTTTGACTCTATCTTCTCCTGAAGTTCGATTCCACATGGACAGTGAAACTCATGATCCTATAGATCTGCAGACCAAGGAACTTAGGTTTGTAATTTTTTTTGATGGGCAGTAGATAAGATTTTTTATTTTAAATGTCATGTCTACTATAAGTACTAATAACTAAAACATTTATATACAAAATAACGATTAGGGTCATGATTTCTACATTATTTGGCTTACGAAGGACAGAAAAGTAAATTTAAGCTCGGTTTTTCTTCTGTAAAACTGCGTTTAGTCGTGTAATATAAGAACTTTCAATTTGAATTTGTTTGCTTTGATGTGTGATGTATTAGAACTTGACTAGTAATAGTTATAGTAAGATAAAAAAAGATTACCCTGATTAATTTCTAAAGTAGAATATACTGTAGTGCAGGGGTTCCCAGCCCCTGGGGTATGAGCATTACCACCTGAGATCCGCCTTCTGTCAGATCAGTGGCAGCATTGGATTCTCATTGGAGCGCCAGCCCTATTGTGAACTGTGCATAGGAGGGATCTAGGTTGCACACTTCTTATGAGAATCTAATGCCTGATGAAACCATCCTTTCCTCCCCTCGTCGCATAGAAGAATTGTTTTCCATGAAACCAGTCCCTGGTGCCAGAAAGATGGGGGGTAGGATAGAATAATGGATAGTAGGATAGATAGTAGGGTAGAATAACGGTGAAGATCGTGGGCTCTGAAGCCAGACTCCCTAGGTTTGGATGCCTCTGCTGTTACTACTATTATATCGTGAACTAAAGTAGTTATATGACCTCTGTATGCCACAATTTATTTGTCTGTAAATTGCCTATGACTGATAATGGCACCTACCTCATAGGGTGCTGTGAGGGTGATATTAGCTATTGTTGTTTATTGATTTAGTTAAGATGTAGGAAACAAGAATTTTTTTGTTAAATCAGAGTTTAGGCCTCTTTCCCTGCCTCTTATTTATATTAAGATAATTCTGGAATTCAACATGCATATGCACTTTTCTAATAGATGACCAAGGGTTAAAAATGGGAATATACTCAAATTTTTTACTTAGAACCAATATGTGCTTTAGTGCTATTATAATATCTAAAAATCCCTTATAGTAGAACTTCTATGTATGTCTAATGTTAATGCTAATAATGAGCCCAGTACTAAGAGCTTTTATGAGCAAAAGGTTGACACTAGCTTTGCCAAAGTAAAACGCCAGTCATTTCTTCTTACCAAGAAGAAGAAAGAACACATTTCTAAGATGTCCCCATATGATTGGAGGTCTTTCTAATATTTTTTAAATGAATATAGTTTAGAAATATTGTTAAGAAGTTACAAGATGAAACCTGAATGAAAGGTTAATACTATGTGTTCATTGACTTGCAAGACAGAAAGCACTGTATCGACAGAAGATGGATCATTTTCTAAACTAACCTGAAAATGGATGTGAATAACTATATAGAGAATGACAGCAGTATCAGATTGGTTGAGAGTTTTGAAGTCAGATTGTGTGAACTCAAATTCTCATACTGCTAATAACTCTCACCTTGAGCAAGAGAATAATGAACATATCCTCAGTTTTCTTATCTGTAAAACAGTGTGTAGGGGGGTGTGTGTGTGTTGAGGGCGGGATGTACTTATAGCACACTGACTGACCCATTAGAAGTATCGAAATTAGCTATTATAAATATGTCCTCTTCATTTGAGTAATTGTTAAAAATTTTGGTTTTTAAGCCAAAATTTATATGATCTAAATAGCTTTTAATTCTTATAAACTTTATTGATTTACAATTAAATAAAAATATTTTTGGACCTAGTAAAAATGCTTGTTTTCATTTTATATATAAATAGAGTAGTAAAGCTTCTGTTTTTGAGTGCAATTTTGTTGTTGTTTTTTGACACAGAGCCTTGCTCTGTCACCCAGGCTGGAGTGCAGTGATGCAATCTCGGCTCACTGCAACCTCCACCTCCTGAGTTCAAGTGATTCTCATGCCTCGGCCTCTTGAGTACCTGGGACTACAGGCATGTGCCACCAGACCTGGCTAATTTTTTAATATTTTTAGTAGAGTCGGGGTTTCGCCATGTTGGCAAGACTGGTCTCGAACTCCTGGGCTCAAATAATTTGCCCGCCTCAGCCTCCCAAAGTGCTGGGATTACAGGTGTGAGCCACTGCAACTGGTTGAGTGCAATTTGTATAGTGTCCTCTAGCATGTAAGATTTGCTCTAGCATGTAAGGTTTACTCATGCAGTAGTTGCATAATAAGAGATTGTTAGCAGAGTAACAGAGATGAAAGAATCGTAAGTTATTTAAAATACAGATGTACACAGACATATGAATGTTTACATAGGAAATGCTCTTATTATCTTCTTTGTAACAAAGGTAACCTGTGAAAAAATATGATATATAGAAGTCTCAGATTCTTTTTTTGTTTTGTTTAATGCTTTTTCCATTGGCAGGGAAACAAATTCCATGGTTGAAGAATTTATGTTACTTGCCAATATTTCTGTTGCAAAAAAAATTCACGAGGAATTTTCTGAACATGCTCTGCTTCGAAAACATCCTGCTCCACCTCCGTCAAATTATGAAATTCTTGTTAAGGCAGCTAGGTCAAGGGTAAGGT
This sequence comes from Macaca thibetana thibetana, assembly GCF_024542745.1. Classification (NCBI taxonomy): domain Eukaryota; kingdom Metazoa; phylum Chordata; class Mammalia; order Primates; family Cercopithecidae; genus Macaca; species Macaca thibetana. Next base: position 52,661,704 of record NC_065594.1, on the reverse strand, counting down.
CCTATAGTTTGAAAAATCATCTATTTGTATTTTCATCTACCTGTTGTTCTAAATAATTTACATTCATATTTCCATAAAGGTTTTATTGTTTGTTAATAACAAGAATATGCCAACAGTTCTTTTTTCTTTTGTTTTTTTTTTGGGGGGGGACAGGGTCTCACTGTCACCCAGCCTGCAGTACGGTGGCACGATCTCGGCTCACTGCACCCTCCATCTCCCAGTCCTAAGCCCTCCTCCTGCCTCAGCCTCTGGAGGAGCTGGGACTGCAGGCGCACACCACCATGAGTGGCTAATTTTTTGTATTTTTGTGGTAGAGATAGGTTTTCACTATGTTGCCCAGGCTGGTCTCAAACTCCTGGACTCAAGTAATTGTCTCATCTCGGCCTCCCAAAGTGCTGTGCTGGGATTACAGGTATGAGCCACCGCACCCAGCCTAATGTTTTTTACCGTATGCTAAAGCCAGATGTTTAGACTAAGATATATGTAGCGTCCTGGTCATATAAAACTCTTCCATATTTCCTTGCCTTTATGCATGTTTCATATGTCTATGTTGCTTCATGGCTCCTGTCAACCGCTTAACTTTACAAATAATGTGTTTTGTTTTTGTTTTTGTTTTTGGGTTTTTTTGGGTTTTTTTACTTCAACTCAGTTAAATCCTTTACATTTCATGTTCGTAAGAAAAGTATATTTATTCCATACATGGAAAAGAGGAAACTATAGAAAGAGCACATTTTTTCAGCCCTGTATACCCACTGCTTCTTGTTAGTAGATTTTCATTTATGGGTGCTTACCCCTTGGGTGACTATGGCTTACATTGCTTTTCCTTGGATTACCTAGTTAGGCCCTATCTTTCTCATCTAGAAGAGAGGGAGCAGTAATGTTGGACTGCAGAGCATTAGTCTAACACGATGGCATTGGTTTCTGATTTTTGGATCAGACCTTTATGGCATGCATGCCCAGCTTCTCCAGATTCATAGGAATTGAATCAGCTTCTCACTCCTCTGCTCCAAGGCTTACTCTGTAAATAGGAATTTTTTTTCCTTCATTATCTTACTTCTTCCAAAGACCTAAGAGAAGAGATGTATATTTGACTCATCTTCCTAGGGTAGAACAAGGCAGCTAAATTTGATGAATCCCAACATTGTTCTAATGGAACTGTAGTGACCAGTACAGTTTTGTTTCTGGCTATTACTTCTACTTTGAAGGGAAGGAAAATAACGAAAACATGATGTTTGTTCAGTCAGATCAGTTATATTTTGAAGACATAATGATACTGACTTAGAAATGTTTAATATGGTGCTCTTCCTTTCTTTTTGTTTACAGAATTTGGAAATCAAGACTGATACAGCCAAGTCTTTGGCTGAGTCTTTGGATCGGGCCGAATCTCCTACTTTTCCATATCTAAACACTCTGTTGAGAATATTGGCCACTCGCTGTATGATGCAGGCTGTGTACTTCTGTTCTGGAATGGATAATGATTTTCATCACTATGGCTTAGCATCTCCAATATACACACATTTTACTTCACCCATCAGAAGGTATTTTTTTATGAAATTAAAGGAGATAGAAAATAATTTTGAATTTTAAAAGCACATATTGGTACTGACATACTACGGTTCTTATTTCTCCTTCATCTGTCTAGATACGCAGATGTCATCGTTCATCGGCTTTTGGCTGTGGCTATTGGGGCTGACTGTACTTATCCAGAGTTGACAGACAAACACAAGCTTGCAGATATATGTAAAAATCTAAATTTCCGGCACAAAATGGCTCAATATGCCCAACGTGCATCAGTGGCTTATCATACCCAGGTATTTGCCTTCTGTCGATACTGCTAGAAAAGATGAAGTTTTGTTCATTTTTAATTTAATTTCAATTTCTTTGTTAATTTCAAAATATTTTAAGACTAAACAAGTTGTATGTTATTTTACAGTTATTTTTCAAAAGCAAAGGAATAGTAAGTGAAGAAGCCTATATTTTATTTGTAAGAAAGAATGCCATTGTGGTATTAATTCCAAAGTATGGTTTAGAAGGGACAGTCTTTTTTGAAGAAAAGGACAAACCAAACCCACGACTTATTTATGATGATGAGGTACAGTATTTCTCATGTTTGTTTTCTTTTCTGGGGGCACTTTTTCTTTGGGAGTTCATAAATGGCACCCATAAAGCATAAAATTATTTTTTGTACCCTGAAGAATTTATCCAGATCTCCAAATACATGCCAGGAAATCTACATTTAATTTTGCCAACTAAGCTATGGTTTTACTCCCAATTTCCCACCACTATATATCTTCTCATATGCAATTGTTGTCTTTGATTTTTTCTTTTATACCATGTAAAGTTTTGCCCTACATGCACCAATAAAGTAAAGGAATAAATGACTATTTACAACTCAGGGAAGAAACTTTTTTTTTTTTTTTTAACTTACTTCCAGTGTTTCTTATGTGACACACATACTCCCTATTCACCTTAGGAGAACCACAGCCCTGAGAGAATATTTGAACAATAAACTGGCCAAAGTACCTTTGTGTTCCTCTACTAAACTAAAAATTTCCTATTTATTAGTGAGTTGATAAATTAATCACCAAGATTTTAATGAACATATATATATTAGAACTATCTTAATGAAGGAGAAAGTATGCACATAAATAGGTCATATTTATGTGAGACTACTAGGTTTATGGCCTTTGTTATGTTGAACACGTAGATGCTTACTAATTTTTATATTTAAACTTTCACTATGTAAGATAAATTGTAAAGGGTTAGAACAAAGCCTCAAATGTAAGGAAGCAATTAAGAATGATAAAATGTGTTTTGTTTAGATACCTTCACTTAAAATAGAAGATACAGTGTTCCATGTATTTGATAAAGTTAAAGTGAAAATCATGTTAGACTCATCTAATCTTCAGCATCAGAAAATCCGAATGTCCCTGGTAGAACCACAGGTAAGGCCAAACTTAATATTTCCTGGTTGTGATGGAACAAACAGTACATATTTTGTCAGAGAGAGGGACATAGTTATTTCTGTTTAATGTTAGAGGGAACCCTATAAGTAGTGTAGAAACCAAATATTTGCATAGCAAATCCTGTTTTCTCATTGATTTCTTTAGGCCACGGGATTCTAGACATCTGAGATTCTGCTCAGGTCTTTGGTGGCAAAATAAAAAGATCTTCCATTCTCCTGCCTAGTCTTTTCTGTCTAGAAGTTTTGAACTCTGCACTTTGAAGATGAAGTGTAGGTTTTTCACCTAAGATACTGGTTCTTAACCTTTGTCCTTCCCCAACACACTTGAAACCTCTGATTCTGTCGATCACAGTGGCTCCCCATGGGGAAGGCTGTTTTATAGTTAAAAAGAACACTTCCTAAATGACATGCTTCTCACCTATTGAGACCATGTCTACCTTCTGCATTTTTGAACCACTGTTACTTTGTAAAATACATTCTGTGTATAAAACCTTTAATTAGCCCCCTTTCCCCTCCCTACCACTACATCCTTTTAAATTTGAAACTGGCAGTGGGGAAGGGGAAGATGAGGATGAGATGTATTTTATCCTTTAAATCACCTTATTTCCCCCCATTTGCATTATCTTAGATACCAGGAATAAGCATTCCTACCGATACTTCAAACACAGACCTTAATGGACCAGAGAAAAAGAAGATAAAGCTTGGAAAATAGCTATATTCAACAGAAATCTTCAAAGACTGGTTTTATTTTTAAAAGAAAAAACTTGAAAGAACACTTCTAAGCCTAAGTGTGTGATACAGTTTGTTACTTTTAAGTACATTTTAATAATTTCAGACATTTGCATTTTTATTGAATGGTTGACTGTATCTGTCCCATCATACTGCTTTACTTCTGGGTTGAACAGAATTATTTATGCAGAATAATTCAATTGAATATCCATCACTTAAATACAGTGACAGGATAGCAACTTCAGGGATCTGTAAAGATCGTTTAAATGGAGTGCTCATCTCATTGAGGAGCAGATTAATTTTGCATAAGTACTTTGATTATTTAATATTTGTAGGAAAAAACTTTCATTTTCCTACAGAGGAAAATAGAACAATCTTAGAAGCAAGGAACAATCTTCTTTTCTAAGTCTTGGAAGCTGTCAGTGTTGAGGATGTAATCTCCTTTGCCATCTTTAATTCACCTAATTTACACTAAGTATTCTCTTACTGTCTTTAAAAGCTTCCTGTATTTTATTAGTGGTCCTTGAACAACTGTGAATGCTTGGGAATTGGTAGAAAGGCAAGAAGTAGTATATTTTGACCTGACTGGAAAGATGGTTGTTTTTATTACCAGGTAATAAGTGTGATCATCATTGTTGAACTTCAGCTCCAGTGTCTCTCCAGAATAAGACATTGGCATTCAAATGTCTGTATCTTGTTACTTACAAAATAAAAAACAGATAATTAGTGGCTTTTAAATTGTAGTTGTATCAGTGTATGTACACGAGGGGAACTGTATAAAGGCATACTAAAGGGAACAGATTAAAATAAGTATTATTAATAAAATTTGGTGTGCCAAACTACTTCCTTTGCTAATCACAGAGATTGGTAATGATTAAATTAATGCCTTCAGGAATATTTTGGGATAGGGTTGCCTTAAAACGTTTTACTTGGCTTATTTATTCAATTTCTAAAGCACTTACGGTGTGTCAGGTTCCACTCAAGTAAACTCTGTCTTCAAGGAGCTTGCAGTATAGTGAGAAAAGCCTGGCAAGTAAATCAGCAGGTATACCAAATAGGTAGTCATTTAGGCACTCAGTAAATGTTGACTAATTTTTCCAGTTTCCTATTACTGAGGAAAACCTCCATACATTGAGACAGAAACTTGTGTCAGTTGGAGGAAAATAGACTTGAGTAGTCTTTGGTCCAAGTAAAATGGGTCAATGACACTAAGAGTAGGAGTCAAAAAACCTTTTCTGTGAGTGCTGGAACATTTTAGACTTTGTTGGCTATGGTCTGTATTGCAACTATAGTACACAACTCTGCCGTTGATAGTGTGTAAGGAGCCATATACAATACATAAACAAATCAACATGACTGTGTTCCAACAAAGCCTGATTTGTTAAGTTTCATATATAGTCATGTGTCACTTAATGACGGGGATACGTTCTGAGACATGTCACTCGGCAATTACATCGTGTGAAAATCATGATGTAATTACACAAACCTAGATGGTATACCCTCTGGTATCCTATATGGGACAACCTATGGCTCCTAACCTATAAACCTATATGGCATATTACTGTACTGATTGCTGTAGGCAGTTGTAACACAGTGCTAAGTATTTGTATATCTAAACATATCTAAACATAGAAAAGGTACAGTAAAAAAAAAATATAGGTATATGTAAGATATAAAATGGTATACCTATTTAGGACATTTACCATGAACAAGTTGGCAGGACTGGAAGCTGGCTCTGGGTGAGTCAGTAAGTGGTTAGTGAATGTGAAGGCCTATATTACTGTGCACTACTGTAGGCTCTTATGAACACTATACACTTAGGCTACGTAATTTCACTATGATGTTACCATGGCTGTGTCCCCAGGCAATAGGAATTTTTCAGCTCCATTGAAATCTTACGGGATCATCATGATATATTTGGCCATTGTTGACCAAAAGTTATGCAGCACGTCATTATAATTTTGATGTCACAAAACATTACTCATTTGATTCTCCCCACCCCTGCCAACCATTTAAAAAACTTTGCCGGCTAGGTGCAGTGGCTCACGCCTGTAATCCTAGCATTTTGGGAGGCCGAGATGGGTGGATCACCTGATATCAGGAGTTCGAGACCAGCCTGGCCAACATGGTAAAACCCCATCTCTACTAAAAATACAAAAACTTAGCTGGGTGTAGTGGCAGACGCCTGTAATCCCAGCTACTTGGGAGGCTGAGGCAGGAGAATCACTTTAACCTGGGAGGCGGACGTTGCAGTGAGCCAAGATCGCACCACTGCAGTTCAGCCTGAGCGACAAGAGTGAGACTCTTGTGGTGTTCATGGTTAGTGTGTTGAAGATGAGCCAGGTACATAACGCGGCACATTTTCTGCAGGTCAGCAGTAATATTTCAGGGTACAGTTGAGGAGGAAAGAAGAAAATGACACATTGATAACATAGGTCTTTATTTCCTAGGGGTACATATGAATTATTCCTTTTTGAATGAGACAGTTTTTAAAAGTTGATTTATAAATACAAAAATACATTCTCCAAAGATAGTATTTCCAAACTCTTATATACGCATCTACTCCCAACATGGATATAAGTTTTTTTTAAAAAAATAGTTGTATATAACATACACATCTGCCCCAGTGTTACTTCACAGGCCTATGCCCTACAGGAACTCCACTCTCCGAGCCCCACTTTTTCTCTTCGTTCTCCCACACTCTTATTCTCCCACATCCCTACCCACGTTTGAGCTGGAAAGGATGTCCCTACCCTAGGCATGAGGTATATTATTCTGGGCACCACACATTTGCCCCATAGATAACAATACATGTGATGATGTCGCTAGTACTACCTTTCCAGTATTTACATATTTAAAAGTAGTAACTAGAACAGTTATCACAGGAACTAAGAATTTTCCCCACAGAGGTGAACAGTTTAAGAACTAACATTTCAGGAAACCTGTTTAATTTCCTTTTTTGTATCTTCGATAAGTTTTATATCTAAGATTTCTGGGTTATAATTCATCTGTATGTTCAAGCTTTTATGTAAAAATATATAGGGCCTTCAGTTTTAACATAGTTTCTTCACATGTTCTCAGAACTGCTAAATTCAGTGCTATCAGGAAGGCTTAATAAGTAGTTCATTGACCCTGTCAGATAGGAGCACTCAGCTCTGTCACAATTTGTTGTTAAACACATCACTCAATGTAAAGTATAAAAATATTTATTGATAAAAAATAAATTTATAATTCAGCAACTTGAAGTTCCAGGAGCATTTCCGTTGTTCCTATGTCAGTAAGCCCTTGATTTTTCACATTACGGAGGGAAAGCGAAAAATGTTACTTGAAGTAATTTTTTCCCCAATCACCATCACATTGATCCTGTGCACAACGATATATGTGAGGAACTCTTAAGCTTAGTCTTTGATTCTTATTCTATGGACTGCTGCACTGAAAAGGACTTGCTGTTTTCATCCAACATCTCTGTGTTGTGTGGTCTTCCTGTGAAAAAGAAGACAACACCTCGTTTTCAGTTTTAGTAGGACCACTCGAGGATGCAGTTATCGGAACTGTTTTTAAAACCTAAAAGCACGTTTCTTTAGCTGAACTCTGAAGGTACAGTAAAGATGCAGTATTTTATAAATCAATATTCTGTATCAAAAAGAATTCCAACGCTTTGAGAGGCCAAGGTGGGAGGATCGCATGAGCCCAGGAGTTTGAGACTAGCCCTGGCAACATAGTGAGACCCTGTCCCTACAAAAAATTTTAAAAAGCTGGGTGTGGTGGCACATGCCTGTAGTCCCAAGCTACTCGGTAGGCTTAGGTGGTAAGACTGCTTGAGTCTGGCAGTGAGCTGTGGTCATGCCACTACACTCTGGCCTGGGTGACAGAATGAGACCCCGTCTCAAAAAATAATAATAATAAAATTTTTAAAAATCCTCCATGTATCTCTACTTATGTTTAGATAGATAACTACATCTGAAACAGGATGGATTTTGTTCAGGTTAATATTAGAAGAGACCTTCTCTGATACTACTTACAACAGAAAGGCAATTTGCTCGTACTACATACAACAGAAGGGAAAACTAAGGTGGCCTCCCTATCAAACTTTGGTTGCACATTTTGCTGATATTTATAGTATTTTGTAAGAAACTGGCATACAACAGCAGTGCGAGGTGGTTCACACCAGTAGTTCTAGCTACTCAGGAGGGTGAGGCAGGAGGATTGCTTGAACCCAGCAGTTCAAGGCTGCAGTGATCTATGATTCTACGACTGCACTCCAGCCTGGGTGACTTAGAATAAGACCCTGTCTCAAAGAAAAAAAGAAAAAGAAGAAATGGCATACAAGGCTGTGCATGTTGGCTCATGCCTGTAATCCCAGCACTTTGAGAGGCTGAGGCAGGAAGACTGCTTGACACCAGGAGTTTGAGACCAGCCTGGGCAACACAGTAGGCCGTGTCTCTACAAAAAAATAAAATACAAAAGAAATTGGAATATAAAATTAAAGACTGTCCTGACTAGTGCCTGAAATTATGAGTTTCTTCAAGTAGGAATATATAACCTTCATCTGGAGGGTTCAGTGAATGCCCTCATCAAATATATGCTACCTTTGCACACTCTGTAGTATGTAAGATACTTGTGTTACTATATTCAGAGTAAACAAAATATTTCAAGGCTATTGGATTTCAAGAAAATAGGCTTTACCTTTTAGTGTTTTAAATTTCATATAGTTTCTCAATAGTACTATTGTCTAATAATTGAAATTATTTTATATTTCTAATCTAAACAATATTAGGTTTTCTCTATATTTTCTCTGTACCTTCATATTAAATGCTTGAGATATACTCTCAACTTCACAGGTTTGTGCATCACTTTCTTTGCAGTAACTTTCTGCCCCAATTGTATCCGTAATATTGCTTCCACAATTCTGCGTATTATAGCCACTATCCATCTGACAGGAGAAAAAAGAAAAAAATATGTTGTGAGGAACTTAAAAGTCAAATATTTAAATAAGTAAACCACTATAAACTGTCACTCACTACATCTGAACGATCCTAACATGATCATGTTGAACAAAATTCAAAAGTAATGCACAACTATAAAAGGTAGTTCTGCATAGTACTGATTATTGTAGTCATTTTATAATTCCTTCCAATGAAATATATCTTGTAACTTCCTTAAGAATCAGTGAATAGTCTACTGACAAAATGCTTTCCTGTTACTTTGTGATCATACCTAGTAGACGACAATGAGTATTACAACTAACTTCACCTTCCAAGGCATTTTCCAGGCTTGTCTCTAAATGGCTTGGACGCAGCTCTAAATAAAATCTACCAAAAAGGCATGCTGCCTTTAAAAAGGTTATACTATATTCACACCTAGTTGTTCACAATCATGCCACATATATAATGGCTCTAGATGTTAATTCAGTTTTTCATATTAATAAAAATTGTAGCATCCTAAGATACACTTTTTCAGTGCAAAAGAACAAAAAAGAAAGATTCTAGCCAATTTCCAGCTTGACATATATAACACTTATTGAGTGTCTCTAAAAAGGCCAGGCACTATCTGTATATATTTAATATCTTTTTCTCCTTTCGACAACCCTATTACTTTACTAGAGAAGGAAATTAAGGCTTAGAAAGGTTAACTTTCACAGTGTCATCCAGTGATGAGGTGATGAAGATGTGAGACCTCAGTCCAGGTTCTGTTCACTGCACAACACTCCATTTACCTGTATAATGCTGAGCACCAAAGAAAGCAATCCACAAGGGAATCACTTTGCATTTAAGCCCTCCCTGCAAGTTAGCATCAGAGGGAAGGAAAAAGCAGACTCTCATTTTGTTTCCCTCACAAAGGTACAGACTAGCCGAGAAAATGCAGTCTATCAGTTATAATCCTGATACATATCTGGATACACATCTGCTTACTACTGGAGGTCATGTTCCATTAGAACAAAAGTCTTGTGACGTATAGCATTTTTGGGGGAAAGCCTTGTTCTGCTATCATTCAATAGCTACTTGATCAAAAACATAAATGTCAGATTGCTCCCAGAGATTCTGCCAATAGTTATTCCTTCTAATATTCATCACTGCCAAATAGCTGGCTTATAATGCAATACTAATATGTAACTGGATATATATGGAAGGAAAAGTTACTCATTAGTACAGCAGAAGTAAGGCATGTAGGGAGTTTGTCCCACACTATGGGAAGAGCAGGATCCATGGGAGCCAAGTTGAGATGGTGGCTGACTTCACTGTCTCTCATCTAGACTTCTGCTAATGTCAGTGCCTAATACGTACCAACCAGGCAACAGATACCTTGTTATCCCCCACAGGCATCAAGGTAGGCATCAATCTCACTTTATAGCTAAGAAGGATGAGGGGATACAAATTAAGAAGTCGTGTTCTATTCACTGCTATGTAAATCTTGCCTTAAGATCCCACAGCCTGGAAATAAAAGAACTCGAATTCAAACTTGGTTCTCATTGCAAACTTTACATTCCAGTTGGGCAATGGTGCCTTTAAATGGTGTCTCTATGTCAGTCATCTAACATGCACTTTGTTACTAAATTTATTTTTCTACCACATAAATCAGACATTATTGTCTTTTAAAACATTTAATTGGCAACAGTTGTGCCCTGTGATAACATTCCTTGACATCTGGGCCCAGCACTTTAGTCCTTCCCTCATCATTCTCAGTCCCCCTTGTTTGTTAACATTCAGAGGACCTTGCCTCCCGTTACTACTTACGTTTTTGCTTTCATTATTATTTTAAACTGACACACAATTACACACATTTATGATGTATGTGATAGTTTGATATGTTTACAATGTGTAATGATCAAATTGGGGTAATTAGCATATCCATTAACTCAAACATTTATCATTGTGTTGGGAACTTTCAAAATCTGCTCTTCAAGCTATTTGAAAATATACCATAAATTGTTAATTACACTCACCCTATAGTGTTATAGAACACTAGAATGTACTCCTATCAAGCTGTACTTTTGTATCCATTAACCAACCTCTCCCTATCCCTGCTCCCCCTACCCTTCTCATCCTCTACTACCCACCACTATTCTACACTCTTCTATGAAATCAACCTTTTTAGCTTCCTCATATAGAAGTGAGAACATGTGGTATTTATCTTTCTGTGCCTGGCTTATTTCACTTAATGTCCTCCAGTTCATCCGTGTTGCTGCAAATGTAAGGATTTCATTCTTTTTTATGGCTGAGTAGTATTCCATTGTGTATACCACATTTTCTTTATCCATTCACCTATTAATGGACACTTAGGTTGATTCCATATTCTGGCTATTATGAATAGTGCAGCAATAAACACTGGAGTGCAGGTATCTCTTTGACATACTGATTTCCTTTCCTTTGGATATACACCTACTAGTGGGATTGCTAGATCACATGGTAGTTCTATTTTTAGTTTTTTGAGGAACTTCCATAATAGTTGTACTAATTCATATTCCCACCAACAGTGTTCAGGCACTGTTTACTATTATATTAATCACAATGATCATGCTAATATCCTGTAATCCTATTATTATCCCCATTTAAAGAAGAGTAAACAAGCTGAAAGAAACTGTCACTTTCTGGGATTTATAAAGCTAATGGAGCTGGGCTATAAACTGAAATCTGCCACTACGGTTTCCCAAGCCCATGTTCTTTAATGCCATGCTCGCCCCTCAACTAAATACATTTGCACCCACACCCATCCTGGCACCCTGGCCTTTAAACATGGAGGAGTTACTGTGGGTACTCCTATCAGGGCTCAGATTCTACCCCCTCTTGCATGCCTCAGTTCCCTCAATTATAAAACAGATCACCATTTGACAGATGACGATATCTATTATCTAGTAAGAGAAGTTAAAAAATGAATGGAATATCCCTGCAAGTGTAATCAAGTATAGATTGTTTGACAAGTTAGTAGTGACAATTATGGGAGAATATGCTACCCACAGCTTCCAAAGGTTAGTTGGATTGGATGATGATTAAGGTGTATTTCAACAAAAGTATTTTTGTAATTCGTCTATAAATGCTCTGCTAAAAAAGAGAAAGAGAAAGTGAAAAAAAGGCAGAGAGTAAAAGAAGCAAACAATGCCTTTAAGGCATATACTTTTAAGCCTGTATGTGCTTTTTTCTATTTATGAAACCAACTTCAGAGAAGCAAAAATATGTAAAAGTGATTCTAGTATAATCTTTTTTGAGCAATGAAGCTGTAAGTCAGGATAGGCAACAGAAGCATAAAAATATGAGCAAAATACTATATTTAGTTTTGGGTCATTTAGAATCCTTCCCGGAGTTTTAACTTCAGCATGCCCAAACTGACACCACCAAAGCCTTATAGGGTTGGTGTGAGAATTAAATGAATTAATAAAGTAGTTAGAAGAATGCCTGGTATATCAAAATACCATGTGAGTATTAGCTATTATTATGAGTCAGTATTAACTTTTGGATTAAACAACATGGACCCTAAAGCCAGACTGCCAGGATCAAATCTCAGCTCTTCCACTTACTACTTGTATAGAAACTTTAGGTAATTTACTTAACCTCTCTGACCCTCAGTTTCCTCATCTGTAAAACAGGGATAATAGTATACATACCTCACAGGATTGCTGTAAAGATTCAACAAATTAAAACATGTAAAGGTCTCAGAGTAGGACTTGGCATATAGTAATGCTACATCAGTGTTAGATGTTATTGCTATCCCCTTCTGATTTTTGAAGTTCCTTCAAAATTCTCAGCTCAAAGAACACAACAATGAATGGAACAAATGCCTTTCCAAAGTGCTGATTATGAAGTATATGTATCTATCAAATGAATCAGGTTTTCCAGTTGTTGGGAGACATTGCAAAATTGGTAATGTATAATTTCATGAAAAATGTTGCTATAAATCACATTTCTAAAAGAAAGGTACAAAAATGCATACATAAAAAAACTCTAAGGTCGGGCACGGTGGCTCACGCCTGTAATCCCAACTACTCAGATGGCTGAGGCAGGAGAATCCCTTGAACCCGGAAGGTGGAGGCTGCACTGAGCCAAGTTCACGCCACTGCACTCCAGCCCGGGTGACAAGAGTGAGACCCCATCTCAAACCCCCCCACCAAAAAAAAGGGGCTCTAAACTCTGTTTATCCCCCCTAAATCACATAAAGGAAAAACAAAAATGATTTTAGTTTTAGAATACAAATACTATACCAGACCTTGCATGTTTTGGGGGACTGGATCCACATAAAACAGTGATGAATTCTGCCTGATGCTAGCAGGAATTATTTCTCTAGAGCAGGCTAATTCCTTTTCTGCCATCATCTTTTCCTACTCCATATAAATATCAGTTAATGTGAATATAAAATATGACTTATCAGTCATATTAAAATAAATTTACTCTTATATCACTTGGTATTGATATTTTAAAAAAATATTATATAATAGTCCTCATGTTTACTCCATTATCTTTCTTACACTATAATCTTACAAAAGAAAGGATAAAGAACACCAAGGCAGTGAGGAAGGGGCTATAGAATACTAAATACCTTACCTGAATGTTACTGCTTTCACAAGGAATGACACTGCTTTCAGCAAGAGGTGACATGCACATATGAGAGTTTTCAATACTGAAGGCAATGCCACTCACAAAATCAGTCATGGGTAAACTGCCATTATCAACCGGCTCCTTAATCCAAGTGTTCTCATCTGCTATCTCTATAGGATCAACCATATCCACAGTGTTATTGTCTTTTTCCCTTTCAACATCCTGCAACAGTGCTAATTCTTTCTCGGAAGCACTGGACTGATTTTGTGTAACAGACACGGCAGTCACAACCAAATGTGTACCATGTGTAGAAGCCTCACTACTAAACTGCTGTAGGTGTATTCCCGCAGCATCCATGGCTGGTGATGAGACATCTGTGGAAGGAATAGTCTCTTTATCTTCCTCATCTTCACCTTGAGTCTCAAGAGTAAAAGGTATCTGAATCAGTGAGGTTCGATACTGAGTACCACCTCTATACATCTCAAGTCTCATAGGAGACCAATTTTTAATTGGCGAGCAGCCATCTATATAAGGACTTCTGATACACGGATTAGTAATCCCATTAGAATTTGTTCCAGATGAAGCATCAGGAGAATGAACAGTAAACTTCCGTTGTTCTGAAAGGTGGGAAGGGAAAAAAATCATGTCATAAAAACATGAAAATGGAAAAGTCAGTACTAAATGGTAATCATGTTTCATGCCAGGAAAAACTATTTCTCTAACAGTTGTATTGTTTACCAAAGTGAAATTCTGATGTCAAAAACAATAGCACAAATGGATGTGTCTTAATAAGCAGGATGAGGCTCTTAAAAAATAATTTCTTTGGCACTGTCTTTTTTTTCTTCTTTTTTTAAAATATGGTCTCACTCTGTCGCCCAGGCTCACTCTGAGGTGATCCTCCCACCTCAGCCCCAAGTTAGCTGGAACTACAGGCGTTCCACCATGCCTGGCTAATTTCTGTTTTGTTTTTTGTTTTTTTTTGTAGAGATGGGGTTTCACCATGTTGCCCAGGCTTGTCTTGAACTCCTGGGCTCAAGCAATTCACTGGCTTCAGCCTCCCAAAGTGCTGGGATTACAGGTGTGAGCCATCACATCTGGTTACTTTCTCTTTTAATTAAATTATTTTACTCACTGAGAATTATTTGCTTATGAGTATATTGCTATTGTACTAAAATTGTTCATATACAATGAAAATCCCTAGCAAATCAGCTGAAACCTACAACTTAACAGCTGTACCTGGCAAATGAAAAATGTGAAAATACATGTGTTTATGTAAAATGCCATAAGCAACACGAAAAAACAAACAAAAAACTGGAAAATATCTGCAACAATAAAGAGCCTAACAATGATAATCAGAATGATAAAAATGCTTTAAAACTTTAAAAAATACTTTTTGTAACTTAATTAGCTTAATAAAAACAAAAGTTTTAAAAATGGACAGAAGCACATAAACAACCTTTCCAGTGGTAAACATGCAAATGAAAAGTGTTCAGCCACATAAAATAATAAAAATATGAAAGTTAAAGCAAAGGAAGGTCATTCATTTAATAGTAACATTGGTTTGAACTTAACAATTCCCCCTAAAAACCATAAATGACAATAAATATTTGGGAAGAGCTTAATGTCATTAGTGACCAAAAATACAAAATTTAAAGCAGTGAGAGATCTTTTTGTAATATGCCAAATTTGTAAACATCAAAAATCATAGCAGTGATTCTCGCTGGGAAAAAATGACTTTCTTACAAACCACTGATGAAAATTTCAATTGGTACAAACTTTTATGAGGAAAATTTGGCAAGATTCATCAAAAGCCTTAAAAACATTCACCCACTTTGACCAAATAAGTTCACTTCTGAGAATTTAATCTAAGGATATAAACATGTATAATATCATGTATACATAAAGATATTAGTTTTGTGACAAATAAAACTTAGAAAAATTTAAATGTTTATAAGTGGTTGAAAACAAATGATGCATTCATATGAAATATATAGCAATTCAAAGTTGTGCTTTGAGACAATTATAAATGACTTGAACAATCTATGAAAATACTCATAGAATGCTTTGTGAAAACAGCAGGATCTAGACCCATCTATATACATGTATATACATGTATGCAACTGTAGGTGTATATGCATATATACACAAAGAAAAGCAAAATAGAGTTTTCACTTTTCCAATTTTTTGTACTAAGAAGTTTTTAAAAACTGTGAGTAGTTTTCAAAAAGTGCTATAATTTTTTCAAAGAGAAATTCATGTATTGCAAAGAGAAATGTGTAAATTTCCAAACATCATGTTTACATTAAAAACCTTAATCAAATATACCTATACAAAATGTGAATATTACCAAAGTCTAAACCTACAGGTCAGAAGGCATATGAAACCAACTTGTCTCTAAAATTGCTATATTTCTTTTGATAGTGTTTGATGTATATATTGCTAATTAAAGTAACCGTATTTAACACTACAGTAGAAATTGGTTGAGAATTTCAGCCTTTGAAGGTAAATTGTTCTTTTATTTAAAATTTAAAGTTTCTAAATATTAGAAGGTTAGTGATCATTTTGAGCTCTATCATTATGACAAATTAAAAGAATCTCTGTAATAACAAATATTGATAGTATAAAACTTTTAACTAGGTATTTCAGTATGAGACATACCTGAGAGTGGGGTCTTTCCTATCTGAAATTCAATTGGTGAGAAAGTGGGTGAAGAAACAGGTGAAGGACTAGTTATGCTTCCCAAGCTGTATTTTTTTGCACTAGCCTGAATAGGGCTAGAAGAAAACTGCCCCTGTAATAAAATTAGATAGTAAATAAATGTGTATGGTTCTCTTCCTTAACTCTTATGCTGCATGCTATTTATCATGGTCTTCAAAACACACTTATAAACTAGGAAGAGTTCACAAGAACCACCAAAAGACACCTTGCAACAAGGACAACTAAGAAGATTGCTACAAAAATTCTGAAATAGTACTGAATATGTTAGTCAAAATATAAACACATTGTATTTGAACAAACCATTAAGTTTCACACTAAACAACCATCTGTGAAAAACGTTTAAATAATTTACTGTTAATGCCAAGCCAGTTGTAATATACTGTAAATCTCACATACGTTAGTAAATAACCTATGCTGAATTTCCTTGAGACTCATGATAAATCCAGTCATCCTGTACACATCTAAATACAAAATTGGAGAGTCTGACCTAAACATCCCTATGACTAATGATAACATATGAACTAGAGTTAGTTTCTGTGAAGCATAATACTCAAAAGACAACCATCCCTCCTTCTGAAAGCAATCTGGGCAGCTTGGTCCAACTACATCTCACAGGGGTGTCCAGGGGAGAGAATACAGTCATGAGTTCTTAGTTTCTGTTTCTGGTTGGGCCAGTAAAGGCCCTTCCTCTTCCCTCTTTTCCACTTATTACTAGAGACAGAAACCAAAAACCATGGCTTCAGGCTGCGGAAAGCCTAAGATAGAACAACAACAAAATAATGTGGGTTGGACAAGCTTGACAGCAAATTAGCCAACTGCTTTTTAGTATACTTCTCACCGAACTTGGTGTCTGCAAGGGGCTCCTACACTTTACAGGAGACAAATCTATTGAATAAAACATCTCAAGTGATGTTTGAACACCACTATGAGGACTTCTGGGAGAAGCTGAAGGTAAGGAGTCAGAGATGCTTCCGTTCCCATCTAAAAACAGCTTTCTTCTGAGGGATGAAGAACTGAGGTTTCCAGGAGATTGATCTGCAAATTCATCAGCTCTAAAATAGTCACCTATATTTAATAATAGGAGAAAAGGCAAAGCTAGTCATTTTAAAGAGCAATTATACTTCTGTTACTCAACTTTTCAGAAGCCAGCATGCACTTCATGTTTGAATTTTTTCCCCAAAAGAAGGAGTTTAATTGCATATGTGATGTTTTACATCTTAAATTATTCCTTAGTTTTTAAGTGCTACATTGTGAGTATAATACCAATCAAATGTTTATAGTTTCTGTCTATAGTTTCTGTTTATAGTTTCTGTCTATAGTAATAAAGTTCATTATGATAATAAGGCTAATTCAAACCATGTTCAAGAAAAAGAGAAATTTCAGGACAGTTTCCCCACTTCTTTAGAAAGAGGTACTGCCACATATTTCCCATGTTACCATTTACAAAAAGCCAGCCAAACGAAACCTTTGGTTCAAGTTATTAAAGGTTTAAACAAATACAGTATTTACCTAATATATTTTCTAAATTAAAATCCACAGGAAGAGACAGCAATGTCTGACAAGCAGCTGGAAACAAGCAAATAAATAAATAAATTCAAACATGGGATAAATCAATGGAAGTATACGATATGCAATTCAGCATGTGCTGCCCAGTCAACCATCTCCCCGTGATGTTCGAGCCACACGGAATTATGGAATTATTCTATTTCTGCATTCTATTACATACCCTGCCACATCTTTCTAGAAGTGGTTTCCCACACTCTCTGCCACTAGTGTAAACGTGTTAATAGTAAAAGTTAACTCCTGGCTCTGGTACTGGCACTTGAAAAGGAAGCCAGCCTATATTTGGGGGGAGATTTCTCACATTAACCAATTTTCAAAAGAATGCTTTCCAAGACCAGAAATCAATTCACATGCTTTGAACAAGAAAACAAAACACTACAGCCATTTCTAAAACATGGCTGGATGCACCTGTTCTACTATACTTATTTGTAAAGGTCAGTTCTCATATGGTTATTATGCAGCTCATTCAAAAAATCCAAACAGGCCAGGCTTGCTGGCTCACGCCTGTAATCCTAGCACTTCGGGGAGCCAAAGCGGGTGGATCGCTTGAGCCCAGGAGTTCGAGACCAGCCTGGGCAACATGGCGAAACGCTGTCTCCTACAAAAAATACAAAAATTAGCCAGGTGTGGTGGCGGGCGCCTGTAGTCCTAGCTACTGAGGAGGCTGAGGTGGGAGGATCACTGGAGCTCAGGAGGTCAAGGTTGCAGTGAGCTCTTGATTGTACCATTGCACTCCAGCCAGGGTGATAGTAAGACCCTGTCTCAAAAAAATAAAAATAAATTTAAAAAAAAAAAGGAAACAATTTCAATTCCAGAGTAAAGTGTTACAACCTGAACTGGGTTTACAATCCAATTTAGCTTAATATGGAACATACTTCTTTTCAAATTGTATTCATACTCACCATTGCTTTTCTCAGAATGAATGGTCAGCTTGTTTCCAACTGGAGAGTCACTATTTACGTTAGTGCCTGTAAGATATTTTAAGTGAAAAATCCTACATTTTATACTCTTCATTTGCTTTAGCATTACTTTTTCCAGAGTAAAAAATTAAGAAAGTGGGAACTTACTTTGCAACATTAAAAAAAATCTGCATATATAAGTATATATTTTGGCATGTTTCTATTATTTTTTTACCTTTGAGGGAATACAAGGATAAAACTAAAGGATTACCACAGCAAATAAGGAGGCACCAAGCAATACTTTTTTTACATTTTTCTTTAAATAATTGTATATATTTATGGGGTACAATGTGATGTTTCAATACATGTATACACTGTGACAAGAGAAAATCAGGCTAATTAACATATCCATTGCCTCAAACATTTTTCATTTCTTTGTAGTGGGAACAATTAAAATCCAGTTTCAGCAATTTTGAAATATATGACACCTCATTAGCAGCTATAGTTACCTGCCTGTGCCAACAGATCACCAGAACTTATTCCTCCTGTCTAACTGAAACTTTGTACCCTTTGACCAATATCTCCCCCACAACCCCTCCTCCCTACTGTCTGGTAACCACCCCTCTATTCTCTACTTCTAAGAGTCTGACTTTTTTAGATTCTACATATAAATGAAATCATTCAGTATTTGTCTTTCTGTGCCTGGCTTTTTTCACTTAGCATAATGCCCTCTAGATTCAGATATGTTGTCACAAATGACAAAATTTCCTTTTATAAGGCTGAATAGTATTCTACTCTGTGTGTGTGTGTATATATGTATATATACACACACACATATATATGTGTATATATATACATTTTTAAAAATCCATTCATCTGTTGATGGACACTTAAGTTGATTCCATATCTTGGCTGTTGTGATTAATGTGCAGCAATAAATATGAGAGTGCAGATATCTCTTTGAAATACTAATTTCAGTTCCTTTGGATATATATGCAATAGTAGGACTGATGAATCCCAAAGTAATATATTTTTTTTAAGGAAATGATGGTTACTCTTCATGATGTCAACCTTAAAAGGTCAGGGATACCTTTTATCTATCCTCAATGTCCTCAACAGATTAAAATGCCAGATTATTTGGACAAAACCTGAAATTTCATCCATAAAACCATACAGTTTCTTTCACAGCAAGAGTTAAAAATACGGGTGCAAATTATTTTAACTCTAAAGTTTTATAAGGTGAAAAATCTCCAGATTAAAAAAACTCAAAAACTAAAACCATGTCAAAAAAGACTAATATAAGCAAGATAAAAAGGAAGAAAAAGCAAGAGGACTAAACAATCGCCCCCGCCCCCCGCCCCCAAAACCAGAAACAACTCAGGAATTCTAAAATAAAACAACAAAATAGAGTACAGTAACCTAACAATCCTAAATTTTAAAATGGGTAAGTGGGTTGCTGAATAAGTTAAAGTTCCCTGTTAAATACTATCAAAATGGGTAAACAAAGAAAATTTTGGATGCAGATGACTTTGTCATCGCATGCATAGTGACCTTCTACAAGACAGATGTAATCAATACTCTCTCTGCCTAAAACCCTGCAATAGTCTTTAGGATAAAATCTAAACGCTTCAATGGCTTACAAAGCCCTTCGAAACCATATCTATTTCTTTAGCATGGTTGCCATCTAACTAAATATTATTTGAGTACCTAAAACAAACAAACCAGAAACAGGTATCTCTCTCATCTCTAGGTATTATCTTATGCTCTCTCCTCCCTGCCTTTTCTCCCCTGCATTTCAAGAGTCTGACTCAAATCTCAGCTTAAATTTTATCTTCTGTCAGCATGCCTTCCTTGCCCTCTTCAGACCAGAAAGACACCTACAGCAACATTATCATATCACTTTTCAACTCTATTCCAAGTGTTTTGGTTGTTTCCCCTAGAAGGGCTTAGACAAATTTAAGACCACAATCAAATGAGGAAAAAAAATCGATGGATTTGATTGCACCAAAATAAGAATTTCTGTGCAACCCAGGATATCAAGAACAAACATTAATATACATATGACAGAATGGGAGATAACATTTGAAATGTTTAAGACCAATATAACTGCAATATATATGATATCTTAGAAATTAACAGGAAAAAAAAAGGTTAACAACTCCAACTGAAACATATCAATGAAATACAAATAGACATTTTCTATGAAATTTAAAAGGTCATTAGTCTATGAAGACAGAAGGAAAACTGAAACAATCATTTAGAATGTCAAATAACCTATAGGAAAGGCAAAGATGTAAAAGCTGGATAATGCCAAGGGCAGGCAGGGATGCTGGGACACAGGAACCCTAGGGACTGCTGGGGCTGTGCAGACTGTGCAGATATTCTAGAGAGCACTCTAATACTATGTAGTCAGATTAGGTAAAGATATATCCTATAACTCAGAAATCCTCTACCTGCATATATATCCCAGGGAAATTCTCACTCAAGTCCATTAAAAAAACACATGAGTATATGCGCTGAAGCACCTTGCTGCATAAATATTAATAATAGTAAATGCTACCAGCACAAGCTAACATGTATAAACAAAACCACTTTTCCCCTCATTCATCATTTTCTTTGTTAATCTTTAGGTAAATAACCAAACACTTACCATGTGCTAGGTACATGATCTTAGAGGCACCACAGTAACCATCACTTTATAGATAAGGAAACTGAGGCACAGAAAAGCTAAGTAACTCACCTAAAGTCACACAGCTAGTGAGCTTTTCTGGGTACAATTCAAACATAGATAATACTACACTAGAGTAAGGGTCAGCAAACTATGCTTCACGGTACAAATCTGGCCTTTCACCTATTTTTGTAAATACGGTTTTACCAGTACACACTTACATTCATTTACATATTGTCAGCGACTGCTTCTGTGGTACAGCAGTAGAGTGGAGTGGTTCCAATAGAAATTGTGTGGTCAGTAAAGGCTTAAGTATTTATTATTGAGTCCTTTACAGTTAAGGGCTGCCAACCTTGGCCCTAAAGTAGCACCCAATAGAACGTTTTCTGGGACGATGGAAATGTTCTCTATGTATACTACTCGATATCCACATGGCTATTGAGCACCTGAAATGTGAATATTGTGAATGGGGAACTCCATTTTTAAATTTAACTTTAAATTTAAATAGTCACACGTGGCCACAACTGTCAAGAACTATGAAGGGTCTAAGATTCTACCCAACTTGCCAACTAACAGGTGAACATGTCAAAGTTCCACTGGTGCTGGCAACAGACATGAGGCTTCTGGGGGCAAAGACAAAGGACTTCATTATTTTCAGCACAGCAGGCAGCATGAACTTAACGTTCCTATTAATTCCCTTTGCCCACGAGTGCCAAGAAGGTGACATGAAACAGCCCAGGGCAGTGAATTCTTGTATTGTGCATACAAGTTGGACTGTCTCATACAAAAAGCAGGGCTCATTCACCCCTGACACAGTTTCCAGTTCTATACCTCAATGTGGTTGATCCAGATATCCGCCTTATATAAATTTCTCCTGCTAACCACCTCCCTACGGGACAGCTACATATGGTCTACCTGACTGACCCCCCAACCCTCATACCTCACATGGACTATACAGACATGCCACAGTGACTACCTCTCCGTCACTGTGTGACCTCCTCAATGCAAGACTGCTTGCTTTAAACCCACCAACTAAAACTCTGTTTGGATAATGCCCTGGACCCAATAAAGGCGTTGGCCCATGGGTCCCTTTCTCTCTCTCCCTGACCTCCATGTGTCGTGTTCAGGCATGCTGTGTACTCCTAGGACTTGTAAGTAATAAAATTTTTATTTCCATCTTGTGTCTCTCCTAATCATGGGAGGGGTGCTCTCTTAAAAAATTCTAAATTAAAATACCCAGGTGGCTGGTGGACACACAGTGGGTTTTCACACACAGCTTAGGAAATCCCATTCTTTTGTAAGAGACTGCAAACAAATCTGCTCTAGAGGGAGACATCATCTTTCTTATACTGGACAGCAAAACAAACTTACCCTCTGCCCTGGTGGGACATGGTATCTCTGCCTTCCAAGGATGTTCACAAGACGAACACCCTTGAAAAGATAGTTCGGAACAGAACCTGTCCATGCCGCCCCATGAAAGGTGTGCAGAAATGTAGGCCTATGGAGAATTGTCTCCCAACAACACAGTAAACAGCACAGCTCTGGAGCCTATCCTATTAACCACTGCACTGTTATTGTGGGCTTGATTAGGTTTCGAAGAGTCTAAACTATTTTTAGCATCTTCCAGATCCTGCATCACTTGAACTAAAACAGGATACTTGGAATACAAAATGTTATTTTAAAAAATCACTTAAGAAGGTTGATTCATCTGTTGAAAAAATCCAGTAGTAAAGAATCTGGGAGTGAAAAACTAGTATCTATGAGAATGTCACCTTGGACACACAAATTTTAGAGCTAGGAGGGATGACAACGGACAACTCTAGTTCAATCCTTTTATTTTACAAAGAGATTGAATAATTTGATCAAAGTCACCTCTTTGGTTTATATAAGTGGGAAGTTTTACAATCCAGATTTCCATCTACTACTGCATGCTACCATTAATTCATAATGGCTAAGAATACAGTATCTGATGAGAATGCCTCATTTTGAATCCAGGTTTTCTCACTTTTATCATCTCTGTAACCCTGGACAAATGCTCTCACCTTTCTAAAACTAGGTTTTCTTATCTATAAAATGGGGCCAATAACTGCACCTAGTTCATATGAGTTATAAGAAATTACTGAAAGCACTTAGCACTGTCCAGGCATAGAGAAAGTACTAACCCAGCTTACCTATTATTGTTGTATTATTATGCTTTTTTTTTGGATAAAGAATGGAACAAATATTTCCTTTTATACTGAGAGCATAATTAAGGTGTACTACAATAGACAGTGTAATTCCACTGTGATGAGGGATGCATATATACAAGTGATGCCTGAATACTGCCTTAGAACCCGAAGAGGAGTGAGAACAAATATATGACAACCAATGCCTAGAGGTAGAAAGATATTTGATAAGCTTACAGGCTTCCCTTTAATTTCCTTAGTAATTTTGCAAATACTCAGCAATAATACACTGTCCCAGAGGTCATATTAAGTCTTCATCCTTTCTTTACCTTTATAAGAAATCAGCAAATTAGCAAAAGGTAACACAATTTAGGGTTTTATTTAAAATATTAACCTTCAAAATACTGCTAAAGTCATTAACAACTCATCTCTATATTCAATACCAACTATTTCTTCATCTATGGATTCTCTATAACCATCATTTTAACTGACATTCACAATAGTCATGAAGAAAAAGTTAAATTCAGAATAGAACAGCTAAAAAAAAATTCAATAAATTTTAGTCAAATTTTTAATTCCAACCCTAAATGGAGTTAAATTCTATGTTATCCAGAATTTTAAAGCAAGCTCCTTACAAAGCAGATACACTGGCACTTTGATTTTTATTCATATCATTTTTAGTACACTCACATTTATTGGAATGATATTGTGAAAGCTGTTTCCCTTCATGATCAGTCCAAGGAGAGGGTACGATGACATCTTTAGTGAAAAACTAGGAAAATTAAAGTCATACAATTAGGCATAAATTCCGCCCAAAATGTGAGAAAGTACCTGTGTTTTTCCAAATAACTATTAAACATGTTATATACTAACTTTATAATTGTATGCAAAAATTTTAATACTTAAAAGCACAAATGACCAAAGGGAAAATGGAAGAAATTTAAAGTATATAAGAAGAAGAATCTTAATATTTCAAATCAACCAGTTAAATTTGAAACTTGCAAACTAAACTAAGAGGATTAATCATAGACAAAGTATTTTAAATTTCTTTCCCAGGTTTTTTTTGATGGGGTTACAAAAAAAAGGATGAAAAGGGAAGGAATATATTAAGACAGACATATGCAAGGAGGCCAGTATGAATGGTGGCACTGAAGCTGGCTTGTTTGTTCTGGCTCTCAAGATCTAATTATTAAATTTTCAAGAATTCTGTGCACCAGTTGTTAAAACCAATATTAAAAATAAAATTATGTAAACTTTCAATTAAATATATTAAAAATAAAGGTAACAAATATTCAAAACTCACCACTTGCTAATTATTTTATACATTTATCAACATCTGTGCTCTTGAGGTTAATAATGTCTTTTGTAGCTATATGGTGGAATTCCTAAATATAATGGTGTGCCACACTATTCTTCCTTTTCCATTCAGTGATGTCACACCAGTAGCTTGAAATTGGCCATGGTTGGAGTACTTACACTACGGATAGCAGCAGTTGCTATAAATCATACTCCTTCCATGACCAGAGAGCCAGTTGTTAAACATTTACCAGCACACTACTGGCCAGTATATTCAAATGGAGATACAGCATTTGGATACTTTTCTTTCCTCTTTCATTTCTAACGCAGTATTTTCCCTTCCCTAGGTTTTGCAAGGAACCAAACACATTTTCTTCATATTTTGCTACACATATGACAAAGAGCCAATTTTCTTAACTAAATTACCCATGAATCTACAACGAAAAGATTAAAAAAAAAAAAAAAAAAAAGGTGGACCGGGGCAGACAAAGACAATTACCAGAAAAAAAATTAAAGGACAGATAAACTTACAAAGTGATGCATAAATTAACTCAAAAGTAAAGAAATACAAACACAAAAAAGGTCATTTTTAAAGTAATAAGAGTAGAATAAATTAAGAACTCTGATAATAATCAATATTGGAGATATGGAAAATTGAGCAGCGTCACACTGTAATCAGGAGTATAAAGTGGTATAACCTTTTAGGAGGTAATATGGTAAAATCTACCGAAACTGAAAATTCACAAAGCCTCTGACTTACTAAGTCCATTTCAAGAATATAAAGATATATATTCAAATCACTGCAGCATTATTTGTGACAGAAAAATAATAAACACAATTTAAACATCTGTCAATAGGGGCTAGGTTACTATGCTGTTGCTAAGAGAATGTAAAAATCTGTATATGCTGGTTATCAAAAATTTCTAAGAAAAATCATGAAGCAAAAAAAGGACGATGCAGTATGAGAATGATAATCCTATTTGTCAAAAATATTTTAAGGACATATGCTATTAAATACACAAAATTAATCTGAAAGTATACATAAGGAATGTTATAGTCATTACCCTCATGAAGTGGGATGGGGAAACAGGAGGCTTTTTATATTTTTTCTTTTTGTTTTTACTATAAGCATATGTTTATTCTATTTTCAAAAATATATATTGAAAAGAAACACATTTTCTTAAGTTTACCTGCTGGGTTTCCCTTTAAAATTAAGGATTCTTAAAGAAAGCATTTTTCTAAAATGTTGGAAATTTCGAGAGTCTGAGAATATTCAGGTGGGGAAGAACCAAGTGATTGAGTCAGAATGAAAACTGTGCAGTTACTAGATAGATAAATAAGTAGGTAATGTTTGGCAGGAGTAAACAGTCTTTTGGGGTACAGAAGAGCCAAGTATGGCTAAGGAATAGAGGAGGGTTGAGGGGGCTAGAGGGGCGGAAAAGGAAAAATCAGAAATGCTGCCATCACATAAAGACTTTCTGAGGAAAGAACTAGGTAAATAACCCTTACTTAGATGCTGGGCCAGGCACAGTGGCTCACGCCTGTAATCCCAGCACTTTGGGAGGCCAAGGCAGGCAAATCATCTGAGGTTGGGAGTTTGAGACCAGCCTGATCAAGATGGGGAAACCCCGCCCCTACTAAAAATACAAAATTAGCCAGGTGTGGTGGTGCATGCCTGTAATCCCAGCTACTCGGGAGACTGAGGCAGGAGAATCACTTGAGCCTGGGAGGCGGAGGTTGCGGTGAACCGAGATCACGCCATTGCACTCCAGCCTGGGCAACAAGAGTGAAACTCCATCTCAAAAATGAAAAATAATAATAATAACCCTTATTTAGATCCTAAGAGAGGCAGTTGAACAGACAGAAAAAAAGCAAAAAACTTATTTTTATTTTTTTAAAAGCCTACCTATACCTTTCCTGCTTAACAGTAAGAGATTTTATTTCATGAATGTCTTAAAAATCCAAAGTATTAACAAAAAAAGATAAAGCCATTCCCAATGCCAATCTAGACTCTGAAGGCCTGAGAATATTCAACTTCCTCTACGTAAACTCCAACTTGAAACAAATTTGTGCTAATCAATATTTTGAAGGCACAAGGAAGACAGATTGTGCTAGGTCCTGAGAATGAAAGGATGAAGTACAGTATTGGCCAAAAAAGATTGCATCTAGGGGAGAGAAACACTAAACTGATCATTACAATAGTATACAAGTACTATGCAAGGTACTGGGACAGCTGGAAATTATAGGTCTTAGGACAGTACAGAAGGGTGCTTTATATAGTTGGGACTGTGAAGGGCTTTGTGGGGAGATGGGACAGTGAAGGATTTGAAGAATGTCTTCCTAAAAGAAGTGATGTACATGCAGAATTGATGCTTAACTGGTTTAATGATCAGTAACAGTTTAAGTTACCTCTTCAATGGCTTTTTGTCTTTTGTCTTCCACATCTTTATCTATTCTATACAAAGATAAAGAAGAAAAATAACCATGCTATTACTTAAGCTTATGAACATTTAAAATAATAACCTTTCAAAGAAATAATCTCCCTCCACTGCAAACTGGCAAATGTTAAGCTCACTTTATAATAAATACTGGTGGTATCTTGTAACATTTAGTAAATAGCAGTATTCTGAAATTCAACAGTTAGCTATTAGGCTTACATCCCTCTTTTCCATTCAAAGTTTGAATGGAATGATGCTTTATTTCAAAAGACTTACATTGATATTAAATTGCTTTTAAAAATATAAATTTGATAAACTTTGTCCCTTAATACAAGTTAAGAAGTATTTAATTCAACATACATCTAAAAATTGTCCAAATTTTTTCTCTTCAATTATAACAAGTTTATCATGGCAATAATTTTAGAATCAACTTTTACTGTAAAATAGATGAGGATAGTTATCACAGTTCTAAACAGTCAAAAATATTAAATCTGAAATAAAACATTGACAATATAACATTTTTTCCAAATGAATTCTTTTTTTCACTTTGATACAATCTGCAATTACTGCAACATAAACTTCTCAGCTACAAGATTTAATATAAAATTTCGGGTCCCAAGCACAAAGCATATACTTGCCAAGGACTCAGCAGTTAGCCTTCCAGGACCACTTCTTTATTCTATTACAGGAAAGAATGCTTGCCTTCCATCAATAAATTGGTAAGACATATTTTTTTTATAATTTACAATTATTTTGTCTCAGAATTTTTTCTTTAAGTTCAGGGGTACAAATACAGGTTTGTTATACAGGTAAACTTGTGTCATGGGGGTCTGTTGTACAGATTATTTCATCACCCAGGTATTAAGCCTAGAATCCATCAGTTATTTTTCCTGATCTCCCTCCTCCCACCCTCCACCCTCCACCAGCCCCAGTGTGTACTGTTCTCCTCTATATGTCCACGTGCTCTCATCATTTAGCTCCCACTTCTAAGTGAGAACATGAGGTGTTTGGTTTTCTGTTCCTGTGTTAGTTTGCTAAGAATAATGGCCTCCAGCTGCATCCATGTCCATGCAAAGGACACGATCTCATTCTTTTCGTGGCTACACAGTATTCCAGGGTGTGAATTTCTTTTTACATATAAACTTGCTCATGGCTTAATAAAGCTCATATGAGAATGTACACATTTCAGAAATTAAGTAGATTTTTCAAGTGGGAGAATTATGAGAAAATAAACTACAGTATCAACCCACACATCCCAGCTTGAACAGTAGCCATTTTGAGGATAACAAAATGGCTCTTCATCTTATGGCTCTTCATCTTATCAATGGTTCTCTTGATCTTGTCATGGTCTTAACCAGGTCAAAATGGCAGCACATAATAAGCTTAGCAAATAGCAAGTAAGCTCTGAACTAGGATTACTGCGTTCAGAAACCTTTTGCTACTTCATCAGAGGGACTTTGAGAACCTGAAATACTCAGGTGATTGCTGGAAACAGTAAAAATCAATGTGGCCAAATATTCTAGAGTCAGATCAAAGAGGATTCTAAGAAGCCATCCAGGGGAGAGCACCCTGACCAGCATACACCAGTATGATGCATATGGGTACAGGTGTGGCCTGAATGTTGAGCCTTTGCAGGGTGGCAAAGGAAAGGGGACCTCTGGACTGGTCACCTACGTGGCCAAGACTCACTGGCTTACACTGGTATGCTTTACAGTTATAATTTTCTGTGTGGATGGTGGCATGAATAGGATGGGAAAAATTGAAGTAGAGGGCTAATATGTAAGAAGAAATACTGAAAGACACTGCCTGTTTCTAAGGATGAAACAAGATGCTCTGTTAAGAATATATTGACAATCCTTGGTAGAAGCCATAACCATTCATTGAATTATATTAATAAATTAAATTAAATTAGAATATTTTCCCACTCTTTTCCCTTCTTCTATATAATAAATCTATGTACTAAGAGACACCAAGATTATCTTTATAAACCTTTGCAGACAATATATCATTTAGTAGTAAGTACAGAAGCGTTGTGTTACAACTTTGTTCTAATTATATTTTTGACTCTTGACTCTTAACATCCTGCACTTCTTCAGTGTTTCTTACAGTCCCTCACAGTACTCAATATCTCTTGACTGATCAATATAATAATTGTCCATCATTCAATATATTGAAAAAATGAGACAAAATAATTAAGCATAATTAAGTTCGTGTGAAACAAAAAATTAGTCACTAATTGTGACTTTGTTTTTAGATATTCTCACTTTCTCTTTCAAAGGTATTATTTATTTATTTATTTATTTATTTATTTATTTTTTGAGATGGAGTCTTGCTCTGTCCCCCAGGCTAGAGTACAATGGCACAATCTCAGCTCACTGCAACCTTTTCATTCCAGGTTCAAGCGATTTGCCTGCCTTAGTCCCCCGAGTAGCTGGGACTACAGGTGTGTACCACTGTGCCCGGCTAAATGTTTTTGTATGTTTAGTAGAGATGGGGTTTCACCATGTTGGCCAGGCTGGTCTTGGACTCCTGACCTCAAGTGATCTGCCTGCCTCAGCCTCCCAACGTGCTGGGATTACAGATGTGAGCCACTACATCCAGCCTCAAAGGTATTATTTAAATTGAAGTTAAAATTCTTTCATGCTTTATCCTCATTCTGTTCCCTTCCTATTAACACTCTGGATGGACATTAATTTTATGAATGAATGGCCATCATGTTACCAAGCAAAAAGATGGAGGAGAAAAGCCAGGAAGTATTCACCAGAACATTTCAATATGTGTGCAACTTTGTGTGACTGAATTCTTAAGTCAAAGGGAAAAGGATTATCCTTTATTTTGGACTAACAACGTGTCTACCTTAGGACAGCAAATTAAAATCTGGTCATACCATGTATTTGATTTTTTTCAAATATTAAAAAATCAGACTATAAGACATATAAACAAGAGTCCCTAAAACTACAAATGAATAATATGACCTTATACTTTGTAATAAAAAACTAAATCTGCAGTACCTTAGTGCTTTGAAACCTAAACAACACAGTGACAAGTAAGACTGCACTGGGTGATATGCAGAATTCTAGAAAATGTAATGCAGATTCCAAGTGAATTGTTACAGTTGGATGATGTCTAAAAACCGCTCTGTTGCTAATGGATACCCTTCCACTCAAAGCCTACTTAACTCTTTAAGGGGATTTTAGGTTTCCCCAAACATAGATAACAATGAAACAGCATTTTGCTTCACCCCAAACCATCAAAAAGACAAACTAAAACAAGTTAATGGCAGAAGCCACAACCATGTAGAAAAGTGCAAATTTCAAAATGCTCTTCTCTTTACTGAGTGCTAGGGGTATAGAGCTGTCCCCTCAGTAGCAGAGGGAAAAGGTAACCTGTAAAAGAAAAAGGTATCTACCCAGATCTCGAACTGTTGGCAAGAAAATCTTTCTGAATGTAGTTCTTTGAACTCATTCATTTAGATAGGAGAAATCTGCATCAAAATTTTTTCTCCCTGGTATCTTTACATAGAAAAATACTCAACATTTAGAATTTCCTACCTCTCTTCACTTGAGAGTGTTATTACACTTAAGTGCAAGAAAGGAAAACTTACCGAGAATGACTTAAGTATAAAGCTTGACGATGAATATCTTCTGGGTCTATTTCTACAGGATTTATTACAGCTAGTTGATCAATAGACCATCTAAATTTCCCTGGAGTCTTAACAAAAGAAAGTGAGCTTATGAGTAAAGGCAAACTAAAATAGTTCATCAAAATGCTAACCAATGTGTTTATAATACAAAAATATTTTAAAGCTTGTATTTTAAAATTTGACTTTACCATGAAATTAAATGGCAAAGGGTAATCATATCATATTAGATCAACTGACTTAATTGTATCTCTCTCTCTCTTTTTTTAAGATAGAGTCTCGTTCTGTCACCCAGGTTGGAGTGCAATGGTGTAATCTCAGCTCACTGTAACCTCCACCTCCCGTGTTCAAGCAATTCTCCTGCCTCAACCTCCTGAGTAGCTGCGATTACAGGCGCCCACCACCACGCCCAGCTAATTTTTGGGTTTTTTTTTTCAGTAGAGACAGGATTTCACCATGTTGGCCAGGCTGGTCTCAAACTCCTGACATCAAGTCATCAGCCCACCTTGGTAGTGCTGGGATTACAGCATGAGCCACAGCGCCCAGTCTGTATGTCTTTTAAAATAACAAAATATTCCACCTGGGTTGGAATTACATAATACTAGAAAAAATCACAACAGAGTAATGAAGATACAAAACTTTCATAATTAACACTCATCAGTGTGATACACTAAGCCCATGTAAAACTAAAAATCTCTTACAGTTATCAAAAATCTTTACTTTCACTAAGAAGGAACTGGAATTAAACAAAGTCCTTAGTCACTTTGGAGATGGCTGCAAAAGCTCATAACATAGTTGATTCTTAAAATAATTATGAATGGCAACCAGTGCTGCCTTTCTGTACTCAACCATCCAACTGAATCAAAGGTTTATCCAAATCCTAATCTGTAATTAGAAATATATTCTAGGCAAATTCAGTCCTAAAAATGCAAGATGCCATACATTCCAACTTTGAGAATTAAGCTGCCGTAAATCTATTATTTATTGTTAGTAAGACCAAGAGATAAATTTTAATATGATTCAATTAGAAATCATAAGGTCAGACTGATGAAATGACTCAATATAAACTGCTCGACCTTCCACTAGTACATACCTGCTCATTGTAAAACTTATATGAAAGTGTAGCAGAAACAGCCACCCTATTTGCAGTTTTTCTAAGTAACTTGGTAGGCTGAAAGATCCAAGGTCAAAAGAACTTATCCAGTGTAGCAAGTAACAGTAAAATAAGATAAAGTGACCCGGGCACGGTGGCTCATGCCTGTAATCCCAGCACTTTGGGAGGCTGAGGTGGGTGGATCACATGAGGCCAGGAGTTCGAGATCAGCCTGGCCAACATGGTGAAATCCCATCTCTACCAAAAAAAGAAAAAAAAGATAAAGTGATGAAGCCTTTTCTAATATCCCGAAAAACACTTTTCCTTCATATTACTATTGTGCTAAGCACTAATCACCTATCACACTGTCCTGATATTACTCGTCTAGTATTAGATGAGTAATAGTCTAGTCTAACACATTAAAATAGGGGTTAGTTTCTTTTTATAATAGATTGCAAGCTAAGAATTATTTTGACAGTTTTAAATGGTTGGAGAAAAAAACAAAAAAAAAAAAATCTTGTGACATGTGAAAATTATATGAAATTCAAATGTGTCCATAAATAAAGCTGTATTGGAACAGAGTAACATTTATCTCTTTAAACATTGCCTATGGCTGCTTTTGTGATTCAAGACAGAAGTGAGTAGTTGTGACAGAGATCAAATGATCAGTAAAGCTTAAATATTTACTGTCTGGCCCCTAACAGAAAGTTTGTGACTCCTACATTGGAGTATAACTTCCTTAAGGATTTGTGCCTAATGATCCTAACTTGTTCACAGCGTAATCCCTGCTTAGCATTGTATTTGACACATAGCAACACTCAAATAATGTTTGCCAGGTAAGTGAGAACAGAATATTAGATGATGCAGCTTCTTCTCTAACGTATTAGCAGCTATATCATCAACCACAGAATGTAGCTACACCCACAACTGCAGGAAGCTAACATATGTTGTTCTTGAACTTAAAAAAAAAAAAAACTTCTAGCCAACTTATTAACCTAACCACTAGATTATAATGAACACTACAATTTTTAAAAGTACATTGCAGTTATATATGCTCCATCATGTATTTCCTCCTTACCTTGTAAAGACAGATGTTTACATTTAAAATTATTTGTAATTATTTACATTTAAAATTAGTTGTAAACACTAGTCAGGAATAACTTACTGGTAATTTTGTTGATTTAAAAACAGAAGGACTGGCGAGAGTTTGTTCATGGAGATTAGAATAATCACTAGGACTTTCAAAAGGATTTAAAACAGGGATCCTTCCTGGAGTTTCTGGTGTTATTTGCATTTTAGATTCCTTGACATCTCCCATAGCACAGAGAGAAAACTAAAGAGAAATCAAGAGTACATATGTTAAAATTACAAAGTCCCATAGATATTAATTTTACCTATTAAAATGTATTCGACAAATGTGTCACAAAAACAACTCAAAACCTAACACTCTTGGGGCTATGATACAGCTTATGAAAAAAGTATCACATATAAATGTTCTCAACTGATCCTCGAAATAACCTTGAAAGCTATAGCAGTAAGTTATTAGTGATATTATTCTGTGAAAGAATTAACAAGCTCAGAGAAGTGAAGTGGCTTATACGCAGCAATCAAATATGAATTCAGATCTAAAGGTTACAACAGGCACAAATCTCTTCTCAACTAAAGGACTTATAGCTACAATTTTTTTAAAATTCATCATCTCACGTCTCAACACTATGAACATTCTTCGGATACCCCATCCAACTACAGTTGCTATTAAACAATTCTTTGTAGCAAGCAGGTAAGAGATGCAGAAGCTTGTGCCTTTCTTACACATGAGTCCTAGCCAGAGAAGTATGATTGACAGGGGCTAGGAAATTAACTGCCTTGAGTCCCCTTTCCTCCAAAAATCCTCCTTTCGCCAAGACCTCCCCCTCACCCCTCCCAGGATAGAAAGCGACTCTGCATTATTTCCAATCAAAGGAGGCTACAACTTGGCGGGGTGGGGTGGAGAAGAGTCTACTTCTGTAAGGTTGAGATGCAGCCGGCTTCCTCGGACGGAGCGCCGAGGAGGCGTCGCCCCCCACCCTACGTGGCCACTCTTTCTGGTGCCCCTGTCTTCCACACCTACTCCCTGACTGCTCCCATTCACCAGGGGCCAGCGGGCAGGCAAGTCAGGAGCTGGGAAAAGAAACCTCTCCATTCAGACAGGAGGAAAGGTCAGGGACCATAAAAAACCTACCTACCGGTGCGTAGAAAACGAAGCCCCCAATACCGACTACAGGGAGCTCCCGGGGGCCAAGCCAGCTTCCACGTCAGGCACAGACTCTTTAACTCCCCGCTTCCGCGCTGTCTTGGGCCAACCAGGGCACGGGGCTTGTGAGCGACTGGCCAATCGCGTCGTCCCGCCATCCGCGAACCAACCAATTGCACGGAGGCCGCGTAGAAAATTCGAATAGCAACTCCTCGCTCCACGTTCCGCGCAGAGGAACGAGGCTCCAAATTCAAATCAACGCAGCCTCACGCCGGCGGCGAGCGCGAGGGGCGGAGCCTGCCCGGCGTGAGCGGAGACGCGCCGTGTGATTGCCCGGGAGAGAGGAAGGCGCTCCAGTTCCGGGTCAGGCCCTTCTCCCGCTTCCCTCGGCCTTAGCCATGGCGAGTAGCAGCGGCGCTGGGGGGGCGGCGGCGGCCGCGGCGGCGAATCTGAATGCGGTGCGGGAGACCATGGACGGTGAGTGTCAGTTGCGCTCCTTTTACCTTGCCTGCCTTCCCAGAGCCAAGGCCCCCAGGCGGAGCTGAGCCTGGGGAGGACTTCAGGTCCCCTTCGTGCCCCAAACGGCATCTTCGAAGATCTTTGGAAGGGACCTGCCAGGGCCGCAGGACTGATGGCCCTATCCCTTGAGAGTTGTCTCCGCCGCTGCGTAGTTTGTCGCGCGCGCCAGACGTTGCGGCCCCCTAGTCAGCCGGTTGCGCACCGCGTCCCTCTCGCGCGAATGCTGCGCCCCTTCTATCCCGCGTCCCAGGTCCGCCCTACCCGCCCGATCTCCTGCGGTGACAGCGCCACGCCCACCCCACCCAGTACACCCGTTCCCTCCTGCGCGCCGCGTCCCACCGGATTCCCGCGCAGGGCGCTTCGGGGGTCCCCAAGGTTGGGATCCCCAAGGTTGGGATCCTGGCGGGGACAGGGGCCAGGTGTTTGGTCACCGCTATGCCTCGTGTTCTTCGCACTTAAGTAGGCGGCCTTTAATATCCTGCGAATGATTAAGTTCCCCCCTTCGTCAGAATTATCCTAGTTTCCTCTTGAAGCGGGTGACGCCAGTGCCCAAGTGCTATGGGTGTCGCCTGTTTTCGGCCCTGGAGCCTACACAAGCTCTGGAGCCTACACAAGCCCTGGAGCCTACACAAGCGTTGCAGAACACGAAATTAGTGTCTTGCCGGTTACCTTCTCTCTACTCTCTAATGCCACTTTATAACCCTGTGGTGAGCTTGGACTAGATACTTAAACATTGAGCCTATTTGTTTAAAATAAAATCCTGCCTC
Source organism: Macaca thibetana thibetana (assembly GCF_024542745.1). Taxonomy (NCBI): domain Eukaryota; kingdom Metazoa; phylum Chordata; class Mammalia; order Primates; family Cercopithecidae; genus Macaca; species Macaca thibetana. The sequence continues at coordinate 52,626,484 of NC_065594.1, read as the reverse complement.
CAAGAGTGGTGAATATTTAAATAAGACAACCATGTAAAAATATATCAAAGATGATCAATTATTTTTATATTATTTCCGATGTCATCTCTCTTGTAGTCTCCTTTGTCTCCTTTTTACTCACATCCACCTGTATTATGAGTGTTTGATCGATGTTAAATGTCATTTGCAGTGGGCCTAGACGTTTTCCAGAGGCTACTTAAGTCAGCTTCCCTCTCTGTTAAAAGATAACCCTATGAAATTCTCACTCTTGTATCTCTTTCTCCTTCACTGTAGGCTTTTTTTTTTTTTTTTTTTTTTGAGATGGAGTCATGCTGTGGTTGCCCAGGCTGGAGTGCAGTGGCGCAACCTCAGCTCACTGCAACCTCCGCCTCTTGTGTTCAGGCAACTCTTCCCAGCCTCAGCCTCCGGAGTAGCTGGGATTACAGGTGCCCGCTACCACACCCGGCTAATTTTTTTTTATTTTTAGTAGAGACGGAGTTTCACCATGTTGGCCAGGTTGGTCTCGAACTCCTGACTTCAGGTGATCCACCCACCTGGGCTCCCAAAGTGCTAGGATTACAGGTGTGAGCCACCACCCCCGGCCTCATTTTCTTACATAGCCCCTGCAGAAGGGCTGCTGGCTTTTTCTGCACTGGCTGCTCGTTCCTTTTCAAAGAATTACATTTTTAGAGACTTTGCATCTAATTTTTCACTTGTTCAGTATCTACCTTGCTGTTTTTCTGAGAATGTTAATATTCAGCCTATTTTTCTATCCTTTTCGATGTATCAACACTTACTAGTTTTATTTTGTAAGTGAATTTATGCATGTGTATGTGTGTGTGTGTGTGTGTGTGTGTGTGTGTGTGTGTGTGTGTGTGTCTGTGTGTATAAAAATTTACTATCTTGTATGTTTCCTTGGAAAAAGGTAGAGTATAAGACCTCACTTCTAGCCTGTTTTCTTATGTTAGCTGTACTTAGGTTCCTTATGTATATGGTCGTAGGATCCTATTTGAATAGAAAACTCACATTTTCTCTCTGGTGGAACCACTGATGTACAATTGAGAACTGATGATTTGTGTTGGCTACATCATCAAGATCTTTTCTGAGAAAACCTGGTGTAAAATGAAGATTATAGAGAGAATAAGAACATGAAAAAGTGAAGTAAAACAAAAAATGAAGGAGAGGGGATGTGGTGTTTCACAGTATTTAAATCAACCCATGAGATCAAAAGTGAAATTTTCAAAACTTTGAGTACCATTTCTCCCCTCAATGGCAGGATTTGTGAACCCCCCTTTAAGTCATATGAATTGCAGAACTCTTGGCTACATTTGCGTTTTGATCATGAAATGGAAGGATTTTGTTAAAGACATGGGAGGCAGCAGGCTGACTTTGTATTAATCAGTTATCTGTGTAGCTCACTCTGAAAAGAACTATCCCTGCCTATTTAGAATACGGTCTGCATGAGATCTTTGCTTTCATCCTTATATCCTTAAAATTCTGCATTCTCTTAAAATAGTCGTGCCTTTTCAACAACACCCCCCGCCCAACCCACTGTGTATGGTTGCCTCCTTTGCTTTTCAGTTTTTTGATATGTTAGGTATTCTCTGTTGATTGCTTTATACTTTAATTTTTGTTTTCCTCTCAAATCATCCTATGCATCTGAATTTTAATTTTGATAGTTATTCCTTACGAGAGTCTTTATCATAACACTTACTTTTTTTTTTTTGAGACTGAGTCTGGCTGGAGTGTAGTGGCGTGATCTTGGCTTACTGCAACCTCTGCCTCCCAGGTTCAAGCTGGGGATAGGACCCAATTCTCCTGCCTCAGTCTCTGGAGTAGCTGGGATTATAGGCGCCCGCCACCATGCCTGGCTAATTTTTGTATTTTTAGTAGACACAGGGTTTCACCATGTTGGCCAGGCTGGTCTCGAACTCCTCACCTCAGGTGATCCACCCGCCTCGGCCTTCCAAAGTGCTGGGATTATAGACTTGAGCCACTGTGCCCGGCCTGTAGCACTACTTTAAATATATATATAAAGTAGTACTATACTTTAGTACTTATATATAGTATATATATAGTAGTACTATATATATACAGTACTTTAGTATATATATAGTAGTACTATATACATATACACTACTATATATAGTATATATATCTATACATACATATAGTAGTGTGTGCATATATATATAGTAGTATATATATTTGTAGTAGTAAGCTCAGGCACCTGTATTCCCAGCTGCTTGGGAGGCTGAGGCAGGAGAATCGCTTGAACCTGGGAGGCAAAGGTTGCCGTGAGCCGAGATTGCGCCACTGCACTGCAGACTGGGTGACAGAGCTAGACTCCATCTCAAAAAAAAAAAAAAAAAAAAAGGAAACACATTATAGAGAAAGGAGTTAAGAGAATCTATGGTATATATATTCCATTTGACTAGCACTGCAAGGCAGTGCCAGCAAAAGAAACAGGTAGTCCATGCTACCACCATCAATCCAGTTGCACATTTGAGAAAGAAATCTGGAAGTCTGTCTTGCTTTCTCACCTCCTCTGCCTCCTGTTCTTCACTAAGCTCTTTCAATTCTTGACTCATTTCAGGTTGGCTAAATATCTCCTGATCATACTACCCACCCGTCTTTTATCAAAATTGTGATATAACTGGACTTTTTAAAGATTCATTTGATACTCAGCCAAAAAGTCCTTAAATTGCAAATTTGATCTATTCATGTTCCTATTTTATATCTTCCAATAGCTTTCCACAGTTCTAAGATCTTCACTAGGACTTATCTCATATTTTATACCCATTCACCCCATTAATTACATTGCCTTCACAATAGCAGTTCAGGTCTGTGAATTTATTAAGTTCCCTCTAGTGTAGGAACCATCACACAAGCTGTTTTCTTTGCTCTCACCCATCACCCTTCCTCCTGCCTCTGTATTAGTCTGGTTGATTTCTTCTCACCTTTGATGTCTAAGTGAAGTTGTAACTTCTTCAGACAAGTCTTTGCTAAACACTGTGTCCTTCCAAACTTGGTAAGATGCCCTTGTAATTTGTTTCAGAAGTATTCCACTCTTTTTCTTTATTTTACTTATATCTGGAATCAGTTATTACTTTAATGTCTATCTCTCCTCCTGGACTAATATCTGTGAGGACCGGGACCATATCTACCTTGTTCGTAACTGTATTTGCAGCAGTAGCATAATAGGCACAAAATACATACAGTTGCAGGTTGATTATCCCTCATCCAAAAACCTTGGGACATGTTTTGGATTTCAGATTTTTTTTTTTTTAATATTTTCACATACATAATGAGATATCTTGGGGATGGGACCCAAGTCCAAACACAGAATTCATTTATGTTTTATATATGCCTTATACACATAGCCTGAAGGTAATTTTGTTTTATTCCCTCAGGGATGCCGAATGAGCTGTGTATTGAGCACCTGCATTTTGACTTTGATCCATTATATGAGCTGTGGAATTTTCCACTATGGTGTTATGTCAGTACTTAAAAAGTTTTGGATTTTGGAGCATTTCACATTTCAGATTTTGGGATTAGGAGTGTTCAACCTGTACTAATCATATAGTGGGCACTAAAGAAATAGTTTTTGATTACAGGTGATTTGTGAAAATAGGAAGTAAAAATAGGTGTCCATTTGAAAAGAAGGCTTAAAGAAGAAATACCGGAGATGAGATGAACTAAGAAAACAGCATTGAGTTATACGAAGGGAGGAGAAAAGGCAGAGGAGAAAAGCATGAACAAAGGCGTGAAGTCAGGAATAAGCATAGCCTTTATAGGTGGGGGGTCTACCATGAAGAGAACAAACTGGACAGAGAAGGGAGAGAATCAACTGAAAAACTGTTAGAAGCATCATAGAATTCATCAAGGTGACTGGTGATTAAAAAGTGTAATATGTAATGTTCCAGTATACTGATGGTAACCACTTAGAATGTACAAGGGCTAAGTAGAATCCATTTATGAAGACAGTCAAAAATAAAGTGAAGATTCAGTATGGTAGATTGAGCACTTGCTGAAACTCTAAGAATATAAAAATAATAGGAAATAGTAAGAAAATGTATCAGGATAGACCTGTTCAAAAGCAAGAAGGGAAGTCCCCGTTGATTAGGAAAAGAGAGGTTTCCCCCAAAAGAAAGGAGCACATGGGAACCACAACAGGGAATTGTCGGGAATAGAACCTGACAAAGCATGCTACCCTGCCTCACGGAAGCTGGGAGTCAGAAATGTGCCATTTGTCACAGCCAGAGATTGAGAAGCACCGTCCATGTGTTTTTTGGATCTGAACCAAAAATACTACAAGGCCTGATCTAGAGGCCTAAGGCTAGGGTACAGCGTCCTATCTTAGAATGTGTCACCAGTCCAGGACACCTAAAATAAATCTATGGAGGATGAGTTTTCAGCCAAGAATGACAAAGCACGTAAGGTAGATGAAAACCATGAGCAACTAACATGGAAAATGAAAAAGAGGGAAAGTGGTAGTAACAGGGAACTCTTTTATTGAGCCCTACTGTATGTCAAGCATCATTCCAAAGGACCGCAAGGCAGTTTCAGCAAAACAAACGGATACCATTCTCAGTGTATCCTTTAATTCTCACACTAATCCTTTAAAATAGGTACTCTTATCCTCACTTTAGAGAATGGTGAAATAAGGCACAGAGAGAGTAACTTGCCTACTAAATACTACCGCTAGAATTTGAACACAGGTAGTCTGGCTCTAGAGATCACACTCCTAACCACTATCTTTTGCTGCTTGCTTATACTTCAAGAAATAGAGATAATAGAGCAATCTCAAATACAGTTTAAGAATATAGCCTTAAATAGATGAAGGCAGGATCAACAGCTGTGAAATTAGTCACTATAAATAAGCATTTAGTTATAAAACAAGTGATTATGGGGAGAAATTGGAAATCTTAAAAGGTATTGAAATAAATTCAGCAGATAATGTGAATAACCAGCTGGATACAGCTGAAGAGCAAAGTATCAGTAAACCGGAATATCAGAACTGAAGAAATGAAAATGGGAAGGGCTGTCATCTTCCAGCCAAGATGGAGTAACAGAGATTAGATTTATGCTTCTGCTTGAAACAACCAAGTAAACTCATAAGCATACAGAACAATGGTTTTCAGGACACTGGACATCAGGCATCAGAGTACAGTGATCCCTTAGAGACAGGAAACAAGCAAAGTGATTTCTTGGGTTGCCCCAGCTCACTGCCTTCAGAGAGTTCCAGGCCTCAGTATAGCAGGGAGAACCCAGGCGGAACCCAGTGGACACACTAAAGTGAATTTAGAAGACTGAAGGAGTTTAGAAGACCCAGGAGACCAAGGCAGGTAGAGTTTGAATAACAGTACCTGAGAGGGGAGAACTGCACAGAAAAAATGCTGGAGATCTGTAGAAGTGTGCCCCTTAAGTATTCAGAGCACTGATTAGCAGATGTGTGAGGAAAGTACTCAGAAAACTGGGAGGGTACCATCTAGAACGACTGGAGTGAACAGTGCACCATGCTTACACAGGGCTGAGGATAGTACCTGTAACTACCAGCCAGAATGGAAATCTTTGTAATTCATGAGACATTGGATAGAGTACTCAGAATTCTTACCTCAGTCGTAAGGGGAATAATTAGTCCTATGCTAAACAGGGCTCTGGTCCTGCCTAACAGATCTAAGAAGTAATACCTGAAAGAATCAAACCATTTCCAGATAACGGTATCTCATTCTAAAGCTCAAGAATATAGAAATACAAAAATATCCTGTACCTAAGTAAAATTCTGAGTACATGGCATCTAGTCAAAGATTACCAGGTATGCAAGGCAGAACAGTGTGACCCATGACGTGAAAAATTCAGTCAATTGTAATAAACATCCCCCCGATCACACAGATGTTAGAATTAGCAGACAAGGGCATCAGAACTATATTCTATATCTCCAAACAGTTTAGCAGACGCATGGAAGACATTTTTTTTTAACACTCAAATTGAACTACTTTTTTTGTTTGTTTTTCTTTTGAGACAGAGTTGCTCTTGTTACCCAGGCTGGAGTGCAATGGCGCAATCTCGGCTCACCGCAGCCTTTACTTTCCGGGTTCGAGCAAGTCTCCTGCCTCAGTCTCACAAGTAGCTGGGATTAAAGACATGTACCACCTTGCCCGGCTAATTTTGTATTTTTAGTAGAGACAGGGTTTCTCCATGTTGATCAGGCTGGTCTCAAACTCCCGACCTCAGGTGATCTGCCCACCTTGGCCTCCCAAAGTGTTGGGATTACAGACGTGAGCCACTGCGCCCGATTCAAATTGAACTTCTAGGGATGAAAGTGAATATCTGATATGAAAAAAATGGGAGGGACCTATCTCATGAACATGATAAATACTGTAAGAATTTTCAGAAAGACTTAGACTTAAATTAATGGGTGACTAAATATTGATAACTTGTCCATTCTCCCAAAATAATATGTAGTTTTTATACAGTTAATCAGAATCCAATTTGAATTTGTTTTTAGAATTGATGAAAAATTTTAAGTTCATCCAAAGAATAAAAGGGCTTATATAAATGAAAGATAATGGAATGTTTACCCTACTACATGCAATATAAAGTTAGTAATTAAATGGTTGCCTTTACAAAAGATAGACATGTAACAAATTTGTAGGTATATGGGAATTTACTATGGATAAAGGTGGCATCTCAATTGGGTAGGGAAAACTTAGGTCATTCAATAAATTTTACTGGGGCAACTGGCTCATTTCTGGGAGGAAAAGTTAGATCCTATTTTCCACCCAAACTCCAGGGAGATAAATACTTATGGGGGGTATTGGGAAATAAACTTTCAAGTGCTGGAAGAGAATACTGGTGGATATCATCTTTGCGTGAGGAATAACTTTCTAAGCATAATGCCAAGGGGAAATGATATAGGAAACAGTAAATAATATGTTGACAGTTGACTTAAAATATTCTAAATACTCTCCGGGAAGCAATCATAAAACAAAATTCAGTGGAACCGGTGTACTTACAACCTGTAATGGAAGGGATTCAGAAAATCACTTTGGAAACCAACTTTCTCTGTTTGTGCTTCTCATGTTAAAGAGTTCTGGCCGGGCGCGGTGGCTCAAGCCTGTAATCCCAGCACTTTGGGAGGCCGAGTCGGGTAGATCACGAGGTCAGGAGATCGAGACCATCCTGACTAACACGGTGAAACCCCGTCTCTACTAAAAAATACAAAAGCTAGCCAGGCGAGGTGGCGGGCCCCTGTAGTCCCAGCTACTCGGGAGGCTGAGGCAGGAGAATGGCGTAAACCCGGGAGGCGGAGCTTGCAGTGAGCTGAGATCGGGCCACTGCACTCCAGCCTCGGTGACAGAGCGAGACTCCATCTCAAAAAAAAAAAAGAAAAGACAAAGAGTTCTATCAACTACAATAAAATGTAGTACTATACAAATGAAGTTTAAAAAAATATAAAGTTTCATTTTTATTATTAGATTCAACAGACATGGTTTACGCTGTCAAATTGTCATAAAAGTTTCTAAACACTTTTAAAGCCTTAAATATGTACATTACTTTTTTTTGACTATTGTACGTCAGTTGAGCAAATATGTATATTACTGACTGAAGAGTTGTACTTCTAGAAATGTATCCTAATGAAATAAAATTTAGTATGTACAGATTCTTATCAATATTTGAATGGGGGAAACATGAGAGCAGCCTAACTTTTAAAGTAACAGAGCAGTTAAATGTAGCGTTTCCATAAAATGGCACAATATGCAACTAACTAGTTAAACTGCATTTTAAAAGAATACTAAAAAATAAGCAAGCGTTCAGAATTATCCTAAGTATGGTAGATATGTGTTAGATATTAAATGAGTGCCAGAATATATACCAAGATGTAAAAGGCAGTTATGTGAAGGGAAGTCTAAGTTTATATTTAAAAGTTTCTAAAACTAAGTAAAGGCAAGAAAGTATTACATGCAGATTTCCAAAATCTGGGATGCTATGCTAATTCCTTGGTATTGTGCAGTGATATGTAAATTAATGAAAGTACTATATGCATATTTTTAAATGATGTAAGCCTTTTTTAAAAAGTTTCTTTTTGTTTCTTTTTTCAGTTCTGCTTGAGATTTCAAGAATTTTGAATACTGGCTTAGATATGGAAACTCTGTCTATTTGTGTACGGCTTTGTGAACAAGGAATTAACCCAGAAGCTTTATCGTCGGTTATTAAGGAGCTTCGCAAGGCTACTGAAGCACTAAAGGTTGGAGATTCCTATTAGTTCATTCTAAATAAAGATGTTTTTATTTAGAAAAATGATTAATGATGAAGTTATGGGAAACATCCTGGCTAAACAAGGTTAAACTAACATCCAACACCACCAGGAGACCAGGAGCTTAATAGCGTATGTTCATATCATAAAAATTACTACTACCAGTCTGAGCACGGTGGCGCACGCCTGTAATCCCAGCACTTTGGGAGGCTGAGGCTGGCAGATCACAAGGTCAGGAGATCGAGAACATCCTGGCTAACATGGTGAAACCCCGTCTCAACTAAAAATACAAAAAAGTTAGGCGGGCATAGTGATGGGCGCTTGTAGTCCCAGCTCTCAGGAGGCTGAGGCAGGAGAATGGCATGAACCTGGGAGGCGGAGCTTGCAGTGACCCGGGATGGCGCCACTGCACTCCAGCCTGGGTGACAGAGCGAGACTCCATCTCAAAAAAGAAATTACTACTACCATGGACCATGTTACATTTTCCTAGAAGTCTCTGTTTTTAGAATTGTGCTATTTGTTGAGTAAAATTGTGCCTGCTCCAGAAGAGGTATATTCAAGTCCTAACCCCTGGTCCCAATGCATATGACCTTAGTTAGAAATAATACCTTTGCAGATATAATCAAATTAAGATGAGGTCATCCTGGATTAGTGTAGATCCCAACCCAATGATTGGTAGCCTTATAAGACAAGAGAAATTTGGACACAAATAGCCAAGGAAAGTTAAGGATTTTCTGTGGCCACAAGAAGCTAGAAAGAGGCAAGGAAGGATACTCCCCTAAAACTGTCAGAGAGCATGACCCAGCTAATACCTTGATTAATTATGTATAATATGTATGCATTTCTGGCCTTCAAACTGTAAATAGATTTTTGTTGTTTTAACCCACCTAATGTGGTTACTTTGTTATGGCAGCCCCAGAAATCTGATACAGATTTTGGTACTGGGAAGTGGGGTGTTGCTGTAACAAATACTTAAAAGTGAGGATGTGGCTTTGGAATTAGGTATTGGATAGAGACTGGACAGTTTTAAGGTGCTTGATAGAAAAAGACTAGATTTCCTTGAAGAGGAACTGTTTGTAGAACTGGGAATGTTCAGGCAATTCTGGTGAGGGCTCAGAAAGAAGAGAAGAGAGCTATAGAGAAAGCTTCAGGGCTTTTTTGAGACTAACATTAGGATCAGAATGTTGCTAGAAATATAAATGTTAAAAGCACTTTTAGTGAAGACCCAGATGGAAATGGGGAACATTTATTGGACACTAAAAGAAAGGTGATCTTTGTTAGAAAGTGACAGAATGGGCCAGGCACAGTGGCTTACGCCTGTAATCCCAGCACTATGGGAGGCCAGGGTGGGTGGATCACCTGATTTCAGGAGTTCAAAACCAGCCTGACCAACATAATGAAACTCTGTCTCTACTAAAAATACAAAATTAGCCAGTTGTGGTGGCACATGCCTGTAATCCCAGCTACTTGGGTGGCCGAAGCAGGAGAATCACTTGAACCCGGGAGGCAGAGTTTGCAGTGAGCCAAGATTGCAACATTGCACTCCAACCTGGGCAACAAGAGCGAAACTCCATCTCAAAAAAAAAAAAAAAAAAAAGAAAGTGACAAAATGTGGCTGAATTATGTTCTACTGTTGGAAGGAAAATAGAATATGTAAAAATGAACTAGGATATTTCTTTGAGGAAATTTCCAAGCAAATTGTTGAAGGTATAGCCTGATTTCTTTTTGTTGCTTAATAATGTGACACAAATGAGCAATTGAGTAAGGACCTGATAAGAGAAAAGGAACTAGCATTTGAGAATTTAGAAAATTCTCAGCCTCTCTGAATAACATGTTCTGGAGACAGGGCTAAGAGTGTGGCTAGACTTTTGTGAAGAGATTAGGTATGTGATAGAGCCAGTCAGCCATCTCAGCACAAACACTACCAGCTTGGACAGGATGAAGTGAAAGAAGGCTGTCAGATTACTGGGATTCCTCAGACAGGAAAGTGGCTGATAGAGCTGCTCAGCTGTGAGCCCATGTGTTATCCTTCAAGAAAAGGAAAAAGTGACTCCAAGAGTGCCTCAGGGACCAGAGGGCTGCTGCTGCCACCAGGCTCCCAGAGGGCCACCTTTTTTCAAATTCAAATTAACCACCTTTTAATTGCTCAGACTGGCAACTAAAAACATATCCTATTCTCTCTTGCACAGACTTTCTGATTTAAAAGCTTGTGATTTTATTTCCCTTTTTATTTAGCACTAACTCACTTTAAATACTGAAACTTTAAGTTAGTTCATCTTAAAACTTGTCCAAAATGTGGGCTCACAGAAAAGACAGCCAATGGAGGGGAAAACAAACAAACAAAACCTTCTGATACCTGATACAAAGTGAATTCTCTTTTTTCTTACCTTTAAGAAAACAACTATTTAAAACATGCAATTTACATATCTTTCTGATTATTTTCCAATGAGTTCTTTAGGTTTGTTTTTGTGCTTTTTAAAATCTCTTGATTATTGAATCTAACTAAAAAGGGTAAACCACATTTATAGAGCTAAAATGTATCATATAGAGAATATCTATGCAACCATCACTGCCAGCACCAGATAATCCCCCTTCTGCCCCCTCCCCAATCACTAACCTTTCCCTCTTGCACTCCCCTCTAGTAACTACTATCCTCACTTTTATGGTAGACTCTGTATTAGTCCATTCTTGAATTGATATAAAGAAATACCTGCTGGGCTTGGTAGCTCAAGCCAGTACAGGCTTGACACCCATTACTTTGGGAGGCTGAGTTGGGCAGAGCACTTGAGGTCAAGAGTTCAAGACCAGCCTGGCCAGCATAGTGAAACCCATCTCTACTAAAAATATAAAAATTAGCCAGGCATTATGGCAGGCACCTGTAATCCCAGCTGCTCAGAAGGCTGAGGCAAGAGAATCACTTGAACCCAAGAGGTGGAGGTGGCAGTGAGCCGAGATTCGCGCCACTGCACTCCATCCTGGGCGACCTAGGAAGACTTCGTCTTAAAATAAATAAATAAATAAACAAACCTGAGACCAGATAATTTGTAAAGAAAAGAAGTGTAATTGGCTCATGGTTTTACAGGCTGCATAGAAAGCATAGTGGCATCAGCTTCTGGGGAGGCCTCAGGAAGGTTACAATCATTGTGGAAGGCAAAGGGGGAGAAGGCACGTCATGTTGCAAAAGCAGGAGCGAGAGAGTGAGGTGCCACATAGCTTTATGTAATCAGAACTCTTAAGAATTCACTCACTATAGTGAGTACAGCACCAAGCGAATGGTGCTAAACCATTCATGAGGGATCTGCCCCCATGAATCAGTCAACTCCCACCATGCCCCACCTCCAACATTGGGGATTACATTTCAAAGTGAAATTTGGGTGGGGACGCACATCCAAACTATCATTCCCTCGCTGGCCCTTCCCAGATCTCATGTGTTCTTACATTGCAACATACAATCATGCCTTCCCAACAGTCCCCCAAAGTCTTAACTCATTCCAACAATAACTCAAAAGTCCAAAGTTCTGAGACAAGGCAAGTCCCTTCCACCTATGAGCCTATAAAATCTAAAACAAGTTATTTACTTCCAAGATACAATGGGATTATAGACATTGGGTAAACATTTCCATCCCCAAAGCGGCGGAAATTAGCCAAATGAAAGAGGCTACAGGCCCCAAACAAGTTCCAAACCCAGCAGGGCAGTCATTAAATCTTAAAGCTCCAAAACAATCTCCTTTGACCCTGTGTCTCACATGCAGGACACACTGGTGGGAGGGGTGTGCTCCCAAGGCCTTAAGAAGCTCTGCCCCTGTAGCTTTACAGGGTTAAGCCCCCGCAACTGCTCTTATGGGCTGGCATTGTTGAGTGCCTACAGCTTTTCATGGCTCAGGGTACAAGCTGTCAGTGGATCTACCATTCTGGGGTTGGAGGATGGTGGCCCTCTTCTCACAGCTCCATTAGGCAATGCCCCAGTGAGGACTTCGTGTGGGGGCTCTAACTCCATATTTCCCCTCTGCACTACCCTAGTAGAGGTTCTCCATGAGGGCTCCACCCCTGAAGCAGACTTATGCTTAGATACCCAGGCTTTTCCATATATCCTCTGAAATCTAGGTGGAGGCTGCCAAGCCTCAGCCCTTGTACTCTGTGCACCCACAGGCTTGACACCACATGGAAGTCACCAGGGCTTATGGCTTGGATCCTCTGAAGCAGAGTCCTGAGCTATACCTGGGCCACTTTGAGTCATGGCTGGAGCTGGAGTGTCTGGGATGCAAGGAACAATGTCCCAAGGCTGTGGAGGGCTGCAGGGCCCTGAGCCTGGTCCATAAAACCATTCTATCCTAGGTCTCAGGGCCTGTAATGGCAAGGGCTGCCTCTTAGGTCTCAGAAATGTTGTCTAGGCCTTTTACCCATTATCTTGGCTGTCAGCACTTGTCTCCTATTTAGATTCGGAAATTTCTCTAGCAAGTGGTTACTTTGCAACCCCCTTGAGTTCTCCTGAAAATGGGCTTTTCTTTTCTACCACATGGACGGGTTGCACATTTTCTAAACTTTTATGCTCCGCTTCCCCTTTAAGTATAAGTTCCAGCCTTAGGTTATTTCTTTGCTCATGCAGCTGAGCATATGCTGTCAGAAGCAGCCATGTGACATATTGAACACTTTGCTGCTTAGAAATTTCTTCCACCAGATACTCTAAATCACTCTCAAGTTCAGACTTCCACAGAACCCTAAGACATGGACACAATGCAGCCAAGTTCTTTGCTAAAGCATAACATGCATGACCTTTGCTCTAGGTCCTGATACTAGGCCTCGGAGCCTGTCATGAGAAGGGCTGCCTCTTAGATCTCTGAAATGCTGTCTAGGCCTTTTACCCATTATCTTGGCTATCAGCACTTGTCCCCTATTTAGATACAGAAGTTTCTTTTTTAACTCAAACCTATGGCTTTCATATGGCAGAAAGAAAAATAACTGAATAACAAGAATAGCTGATATTTATATGAATACTTTTCTCATGCTAGACCGTATGTTCTACAGGCTTTACTGGCATTATCTCTATCATTACAACAGTGATAACTACTACAGTTTGAGCATTCGTAATCTGAAAATCCAACATGCTCCAAAATCTGACATACTTTGAGTACCAACATGACACTCAAAGGAAATCCTTATTGGAGCATTTCAGATTTTCTAATTAGGGATGCTCAGTCAACAAGTACAGTCAGTCCTCTTATATTTGTGGGTTCTGTATCCATGGATTCAACCAGCTGTGGATCAAAAGTATTTGGGGAACAAGGGGAAAGATGGTTGTGTCTGTACTAAAAATGTACAGACTTTTTTTCTTGTCATGACTCCCTAAACAATACAGGATAACAACTATTTACATAGCGTTTACATTGTATTAGGTATCACAACGAATCCAGAGATGATGTAAAGTATATGGGAGTATACGTGTGGGTTATATGCAAATACTATGCCCTTTTATATAAAGCATTTGAGCATCTGTGGACTTTAGTATCTATGTGGTGGGTGACATGGGGAGTCCTGAAACTAATAATTCACCATGGATACCAAGGGACAACTTTAATGCAAATTTTCCAAAATTTCAGGACATCTGAAATCAGAAACAGTTCTGGTCCCAAGCATTTCCAACAAGGGATACTCATCCTATGCTACTGTTAGTAGTTTACTGCTAAGGAAACTGCAGCTTATGGTGACTAATTTACTTACCTCAAGAGCTTTACAGTTAGTGATTGACTTGAGATTTGAACTTGGGCTCTCTGACTTCAGAGCTGTTTACTTAACTACTAAGTTTTCTCCTCCAGTAAAATCTCAAGAATACCTGAGCCAGCAGTTTAGGAAAAGATGAAGTTGTTGTTAGAAACAAAACAGTCATTGGGCTTTAGCATGGGCACATTCCCTGACTTAATATTATCTAATAACTCTTTTAATAAAAATAAAAAAGAGTATTATAGTATTTTATCAGTGTATTTCCAAAATTTTTGAGGGAAGGAATTATTTAGTACACATCTGCCACAACTGTAAGAGTTTTTGTTTTACTGTGCTTGAGTTTGAAAGGGAATTAATATAATAGGAAGATACTTTTGTACTACAGTTTGAGTGCGTGTAAGAGAAACAGAGTCAAATAAACCTATCTGAGGCAGGTGACTGACAAGTGCTTTGGCATAGCATTTTCTTAGGCAAAATATAAGCTGAGATATTAGGATAGGCAGTTCAGAAATGCCAATTTAACACAGCTTTTTCAGCTTTTAGCATACTGGTTATTCTGCATCCAGTAGGCCATAATGAGATGTGGGAGGTAAAAATCAGTAATTAAGATACACAGAATCAGAAAGTGTTGACTATTTGAATGGAAAATCTGTCTCTTATATACACGAAGCCTCTTAAAATGCATTTCTCCTATGATCTAGAAACAGTATAGCAACATCTCAATAAAACCAGGGTGTTTCAGCTAGGCGTGCTGGCTCACACCTGTAATACCAGCACTTTGGGAGGCCAAAGCAGAAGGATCACTTGAAGCCAGGAGTTTAAGACTGCCTTGGGCAACATGGCGAGACTCCGTCTCTACAAAACATTTATTTTAATTACACACCTGTAGTTCTGGTTATTCAGGATGGCCTGAGCTCAGGCATTTGAGGCTGCAGTAAGCTTTGATTGTGCCACTGCATTCTAGCCTGGGCAACAGAGTGAAAAATAACAACAGCAACAACTAGGGAGTTTCTAGCAAACAAGTGTTTATTAGAACTTTTTTTTTTTTTGAAGTAATTTACATAATCTGTATAATTTTTATGAAAGTAATGCATCCTTATAATTTTAAGATATTTAATTCAGAAAATACAAAAAATAAAAAGAAATCACTCAAGATTACCAAAGAGATAACCTGCAATAATGTTTGGTGAACATCATTCCAGATAGTATCATGCTATTTTTTTTTTTTTTTTTTTTTTTTTTTTTTTTTGAGACGGAGTCTCACTCTGTCGCCCAGGCTGGAGTGCAGTGGCCGGATCTCAGCTCACTGCAAGCTCCGCCTCCCGGGTTCACGCCATTCTCCTGCCTCAGCCTCCGGAGTAGCTGGGACTACAGGCGCCCGCCGCCTCGCCCGGCTAGTTTTTTGTATTTTTAGTAGAGACGGGGTTTCACCGTGTTAGCCAGGATGGTCTCGATCTCCTGACCTCGTGATCCGCCCGTCTCGGCCTCCCAAAGTGCTGGGATTACAGGCTTGAGCCACCGCGCCCGGCCCATCATGCTATTTTAAAAGTAAAAGTGTTATATGTGATTTCAGTGAATTGAAAAAGAATAACTCATCAGTTTGCTTCTCCCTGGATTAAAGTCTGTTCTCTCTTATTGCCATTTGGGACAGACTTGGGGAGCTGGTGGATTTAGAGCTACGCTGAGCCACATCTGCCTTTCCTTGACCACCCTTTTATTGGCTTTACACCCATAAGGTTCTTCTCCTTGCCTTGTGTGATTGCTGCTCATGAACTTCTCTCTCTCTCTTTTTTTTTTTTTTGTTAATTTCTTTTGGTTTTAAAATTAAGGTAAAGAGAAGTTGTTCCTGCTGTGTTCTATTTTTATCTAGAATTCCTGGTATTTAGAATTTCACTGTATGGTATTTATTGTCTCTTTTTTGGAATATGTAGAATAGCAAATCAAGGGTATCTTGAAATGTTGCAAAAAACTGTTAGTCTCAGACATTGCTTTTTTCTTTTCCTCTTTGGTTGACTGTGTAGAAAATAGTAACTTTTTTGTTAATTTTTTTGCTTTTTACTTTCACAGATTTGTATATTGATGTGGTCTAAGTCATTTATAGTAAAAGTAGCTAGCTATGTATCTCCCTAATTACATAAGTTACTCAACAGCAGTAATGAGCATCTCCTTATGCGCATCTCCCGCAGCATAAATAGGACTGTTAATTAAGTGCATTTCATTAGTGATTCTTTATTGACATTGAATTTTTATATTATCTCCGTAGTGCTAGGATTTATGTGTAAGCATCATCTACATACTTTAATTTGAGCAGTTCTGAGCACAACCTACTTTCCTGTATCTTCTATTTTAGTACCCCATTGTCTTAAGTTATACCATTATGGTGGAGTCCTGTGGACTAACCCTTGCCCTTTCTCTTATAGATGTCCTGGACTGTTAGTAAAATACTAATACTTTAGTGTAAATCTGTGATGTGGCTCTGTGTAAGTAGGTCTTATAAAAAGGAGTTGGAAAGGTAAATGAATTAAAAGACTAATACGTATTTCTAAACTTAAACTTATTTAAAATTATATCTTTTTGTATTGACATTAAGAAATTTTTTAGGTAGGATAATAAATAGTATGGTGATTTGTTTAAGTCTCTAGAAATAACGTATCAAAGCATTTATTGATGATATGGTATCTTGGAATTTCTTCAGAATCACCTAGGAAAGAATAGTAGTTAGGGTGTAGATGAGACAGGATTAGATAAGATGTTCATTATTCATCTTTTGCTCTTGTTCTCTCCGCCTTGTAGCATGAAAGGTCTTTTTCATTCTTAATCCCTTTTACTAAAATGAAACATACAGAAACAGACAAACTAATGAAGTCTGTGGGAACAGGTCTGCCATAGGTTAATGTTTCAAGTAGCATTATGTTTTATATGCTTTTAACCATTATTTTATTCCACTGTTAGCCTGTGGACTGTTAGCTGTACATTCAAAAGGTAGTCCTGATGTATAGCAAAACATGAAAAGCACTGCATTACCATGATAAAAGTGGTTCTGTTATATGGGGAATAGTTGTTTGTTAATGACAGTGCAGTATTGACAAATTTATCTTCATGATGCCTCTTTTTGCATGGTTTTATTGTAATGAATCTTACTTTCTTGTTCTAGGCTGCTGAAAATATGACAAGCTGACTTTCTGGAGAAATTCTGATGAGATATGTCAAGCTGTGCGAGAGGATTTGAAGATGGCATTGTAGTTGAGAATGTACAATGAAATTACTGCATGCAGCAGTGTAGAAAAATTTTCCTTTTTAAAAGAATTATAAAACCGTAGCTTTATAAATCAGTGGAAAGTGACTTACAGAGAGAACTATCAGATGTGTTTACATCACATCTTATTCACTTTTTTTTTAATGGCTCTAATGCTTTGGCATTGCTATGTTCATATTTATATATTCCTTATTTATAGCTCTGATGGCTTTAATTTTCTAAGCAGTCTGTCTATCAGATGTGCACATCTGCTGTGCCTGGTTGAAGTATAGTAGAACCCATCAGTAGTAATGTGTAGTAGTTATGACTTGTTGACATTTCCATTATAAACTTTAATTTTGAATTGTTTATGCATTATAACTGTGGATTTATATTGTATTGGGCTGAAAGCTGACAGGATTTCAGCCACCATTCGTGAATTTTGATTTAGATTCATTATTATATCAGAATCTTGTTTTTTAAAATAAGAGCATGGAAAACATTTCTTGTAATCTGCTCCTTAACAAAGAATTTTTAGTTTTTTAAACAGTTTGTTGGGCAGCTAATAATGTGAACCAGGTCATTTTTGTATTGAGTAAAAAATTAAACTTTGAGAAACTTGGATTTTAAAAGTAATGACAATGCTTAGGTTAGTATTATTTGTAATTTGAGTCATTTACATCTAATGAGAATGTTAGTTGAGAATGTTTTCTTAAAGTTTTATACCCTATAGAGGACTAAAAAAATAACTTGTAAAATGAAACATAGCAAACGTGCAAAATTCCTAGTTACTTTTATTACATAAAAGTAATTTTAGTGCTTACCTAATAAATCTTGAATGGTTATTTAATAAATTATTAGATGGGTGATGTGTTTCAAAAGATATTTGCTATTTTTTGAAGAAATAAGGATTTGCAGTCATTAAACAAAACTAAACAATCAAATGTTCTGTATTAGGAATCTTAAGTATGGGTTTTTGTTTGTCATTATTTTTGCCCTTAAAATTTTAACTCATCAAGTGAAGATTCAAAAACAAATTTTATAAAATGTAGAATAGTATTGATTCTGTTCCTGTAACAGAATCTCAGTGGAGTTTTTTTTGCAAAACTAATATGGATTTAATCTGATGTTATTATTTCTTAAATTTTAGATTTTGTTGGGTACCATTTATATGATTGTACAAGCATTCACTCTTTAGTAGCATTTTTTGTTTTTCAGACAAGCTGAAGAGGTTTTATTAAGATTTAGTAATACTTAAATAGCAACCTTCTCTGCTATTTTTTTTTTTAATCTAGAATTTTGACCATTTTGACTCTTTAAATGTCTGGCATCTTTACCAAGTAAACTTGGAAGGTCTGTTACTGGTGAAACAGGTTGAGGAGACAGTAGGAATTTGTAAAAAGTCGTTTGATTGATAATAAACACTACAAATACTATGTGTTATTTATAAAATCATAAATAATACTTTTGTCAAACTCCAAAATTTGTATATACTTCCAGACCATAAGAGTTGATAGTATTATTTATGACTTTGTAGATTAAGTTATTTATGAATGAAACAAAGCAGGAAAATACATTGTGAAGGGATCGTGTTTACAGAGGACTTCTTTAATGTGTCACATTTTAAAAATGTAAACATATATTTTTAATGCACACTTAAGTAATATTTAAGAAACTAAACAAAATAATGATACAATTGCAGTGTTGTGCTTGTTGTCAGTGACAAAAATAAAACCATTTTGGTGGTATTGGCCTGTACTTTTGTTTTAATATATGCTTTTGTTAATTCAACTTGTGTTTCTATAGGACAAAAGATACAGAACATAAAATTTACCATTTTAACCTTTTTTTTTTTTTTTTTTGAGGTGGAGTCTCACTCTGTCGCCCAGGCTGGAGTGCAGTGGCATGATCTTGGCTCACCACAGCCTCTGCCTCCTGGGTTCAAACTATTCTCCTGCCTCAGCCTCCCGAGTAGCTGGGATTACAGGCACCTGCCACCACACCTGGCTAATTTTTTGTGTTTTTAGTAGAGGCGGAGTTTCACCATGTTGGCCAGGCTGGTCTCAAACTCCTGACCTCAGGTGATCTGCCCACTTCAACTTCCCAAAGTGCTGGGATTATAGGCATGAGCTACAATGCCCAGCCCTTTTTAACCGTTTTTAAGTTTCATAGTTCAGTGACATCCAGAATATTCATACTGTATTGTAACTGTCACTATTGTCCATCTCTAGAACGTTCTTATTATCCTAAACTGAAACTCTGTACCTATTTAGCAATAACTCCCCATTGCTTCCTCCTCCCAGCCCCTGATAAACAGTTTCCTACTTTTTTGTCAATGAATTTGACTATTCTAGATACCTCATCTAAGTGGAATCATATTTGTCCTTTTGTGTTTGTCTTATTTTATACAGCATGTCTTCAAGATCTGTCCATGTTATAACATGTATCCAGATTTCCTCTTTAAGGATGGTATTCTTTTATATATATGGTGGACATTTGGGTTGTTTCTACCTTTTGTCTATTCTGAAAAGGCTATTCACAATAGCCACAATGTTATGGACATTCGTATACAAATAACTGTTCAGGTCCTTGTCAGTTCTTCGGAGTGTACACACAGAAGTGGAATTGCCAGCTTTTAAACTGTTTTTTTGAAGTTTGACTTTAATTCCTTAGGCATTAGAGAAAGAAGGAGACATGGTCAAGCTTGTTTTGGGAGTTGTTTCGCTAGTGACATGTAGGCTTGATTTGAGCAGGGAGAGGTTAGAAGCAGAGACTAGTTAGAACACTATGACAGTAACCCAGGCCTCAATGCTCACATCTGAGTAGGTTCAAGAGACACTACAAAAAATAAAAAACATGGGACTTAATGGCAGGTTATGGGGAAAATAGAGAAGAAAATAAGGTGACTGAGTTTCTAAACCTGGGTAACAAAGATAGCAGCAAACAGAAATCAAGAAGGGAATATAATTTTCCTGGAAAAAATGATTTTTATTTAAAGAATATTGTGTTTAACATATATATTAAATCTTAAACCTTGCCAATCTTCCAAAGACCATTGCCCATCTCCATTTTTTGTCCTACAGCATTACCACTCTCTAACATAGTATACAATTTGCTTAGTTATATCTATTAATATAAGCAAATACACCACTACCCAAAAGTCCCACAAGGGCAGGGATTTTTCTGTGTTGTTTCCATCGGTGTAGCTTAAGTATCTTGAACAGTGCTTAGCATGTAATAAATGCTCAATAAATACATGTTGGCTGAATGAATGGATAGACTGGGCATCCAGGAAACAACATGTACCACGTGGTTGGAAAATAACTAACATTGAGAACTTGCTGCATGCAAGGCACTGGTTTTGGTCTTTTAATAGATCAAATTGTTTAACCTTTAGGCTTACGGCAACCACAAGGGATAGATAGCATCATCCTATTATAGGTCAGGAAGCTGAGGCACGAAGTGGTATATAACTTAAATCTCAGAAGTGGTAGAGCTAGGATTTGAATGCTGGCAAACTGAGTGTGGAGCCCACACACCTTAGTGCCTGTTACTATACATCATCTCATGGGATGAAGAGGCATAGTTGGCAAAGGAGATGAAGGAGATTGAAAATCAGATGGCCAAAGTGGTAGTTGAAGCGCTGGATGTAGATGCTGAGAATTTAATAGAAGACTAGTGACAGATGCTTCTCTTTCCCAGGATGGTCCCATTCTTACGGAATATATCATTGATGATGGTAGGCTGGTGAAGTTTTGTAGCATCTCAGCAGATCTATATTACTGCTTTTTAATTACAACAATGTAAAGAAATAACAGGTTAAAGTCATTCCCTTTCCAGAGGTGCTATACTAGAGAAACCCAGTTCTAACAACAACAGCATCTCTTATGAAATTCCCTCTTGGGGCTCATATATACCAGATTGGAGTATTGTAAATGTTGTAAAAAAGATGATGCATGTGACAGCCCTAAATAGCAGTCTCAGGAAATCTGTTAACAAGTGACACTGTCCATTAGAATAGGGCAGATTTTTTTTTTTTTTAACAGTTCAGAGGTCTTTTATTTTAACACCTATTATGCCTTGAATTCATTGGGAATAGGTTCCAGCAGCTCAGACTCCTTCCCACTGGTTCTCACAAAGTGCTTCTCCGGGTGGAGCAGGCTGGTGCTTCAGTTGCACCTAAGTACCTTTCTCTTTGACTTCTTTTTCTGATAATCTTCCTTCACATGTTTCAGGAAGCTGTCTCAGCTCTTAGAGTACTTAATGTGTTCTTAGTTCTCTTGGCAAGAATCTTGCCCTTAACTTGTTTGTTGATAACACTGTCAGGAGCCTGCTGGATAACACTACAGACTCTTCCAGTTTTGCCATGGTAACACCTGAAGAGTAACCATTCCCTTGATGTCTACAACATCACCTTTCTTGTAGATTTCGCATATACCTGGCCAAAGGGGCAACTCCTTGTTTTCTAAAAGGCCTGGAGAACATATATCAGGTGCCTCTCTTCTTTCCCTTTGTGTTTGTCATTTTGGCGAATTATTGAAAGATGGCGGTTCCAGCCAAAAGGCCAGAATATTGAGGTATTTTATGGCTCCCCAGTAGCTGAGGGAACATTCATGCATGTTATATCAGAAGCAGTCCACACTGTGACCTCTGATTACCTAAAGCAGTAAATCACCAGATGTACACTTGGAAAGTTTTATCAAAAGCCTTTAAAGAGGTTGTTCAGATAGTTTTACTTTCACATATATATTTCACCTGTTTTTTTAGAAGTGAATCTACCTACTCTCCTACTAGCAAACCACCTTTTTATTGTAACAGCAATACCTTTATTTTGCATGCACTTTGAGAATTAAAATATCCATGACTACTTAAGTGGAAAACCAGCATTATTTCCCCATAGCTGTAAAAATAATTACAATTAAATATGGAATTATATCTTTGCTAGGTATTGTCTTTTAAAGCTATGATCCTAACACCTACTTTTCCTTCTATAGAAAAGCAGATGAGTACCGGGCGTGGTGGTTCATACCTGTAATCCCATCACTTTGGGAGGCTGAGGCGGGTGGATCACCTGAGGTCAGGAGTTTGAGACCAGCCTGACCAACATGGTGAAACCCCACCTACTAAAAATACAAAAATTAGCCAGGCATCGTGGTGCACAGCTGTAATCCTGGCTACTCAGGAGGCTGAGGCAGGAGAATCACTTGAACCTGGGAGGCGGAGGTTGCAGTGATCTGAGATCATGCCACTGCACTCCAGCCTGGGTGACAGAGACTCTGTCTCAAAAAAAAAAAAAAAGTAAAGCAGATGAGCGAGTGTCAGAACACAGAACTGCATTTCCTCTAGATGTTACCAGAAGGATGAGAAGAGGATTGAAATCAACTTCTTCACTATGGTATTTAATGCATTTTAAATGCAATGTCCCTGTGTACCACCTCATTTCATACCCATCCCATACTTTGGAAAACCACTATCTTAGATAATCCCCAAGAATCCTGTCGACTCTAATATAATTTAGTAGGCAGCTCAGGCTTTGGTGCCAGACAGGAGGCTTGAACTCGTGCCCTCTCCAAGTCTGACAATAACAGCATAACAGCTCACAGCATTGTGAAGATTAAATGGAGACGATGGATGTAAAATCCATAGTATACCACTTGGCACATAGTAGGAGCTTCATAAATGTTCAACTCCTTTTTGTTTTGTATAAATTAGACCTACCTAGTAACTTCATTTCAGGAGTGGCTTAGTGGTTGTGAAGTGACATATTTAAGATGTACTTTTTTTTTTTCTTATCAATAGAATTAGACAATGTTTTTTAGGTTGTCACGTTAATGTACTCATTTTTGGAAACATATAATGTATATAATGTATTTAAATATAAGCATATACTGTGCTTATATAGGAAGGAAGATAAAGACACCATACTAATAAAAATGAAAGATTAATATGTAGCTAAATTTTAGTGTCAAGACTTGCATAGCTAATTAGAGAAAGGAGCCCACAGGGATGAGAATGTGTTGGGAGAAAAAGTAAAGATTATGAATAAATTTTAAATCTCTATTTTCAACATAAAAAGAGCTCGTTCTCAGTTGCTTCTGATAAACCCAAATGGGAATATCCGTGATCTTTGTTCCTTCTGAACACCGAGAACCATCATGTAAAACAGGAGCAAACAACTGACTAAATGAAAGCTTCCTTGGAAGTCCACCTATGGAAAACTGTAGGGAGCTAGGGGCGGTCAGAGAAAGAGCGCTGTAAGATTTAATTTAAGCCCTGGATAAACACCATTCCTGCTTTCACCAGCTTTACCTAATAGAAATGGATTTTATCAATCAAGGCCAAGTTCAGAGACAGACAGAGGGAGGGAGGGAGGCATTTTGCATAGAACAAAGACAAAAGTGTTTTAAGTTCACAAAAATACCACTCACGTTAAAATGCAAGACGCTGGGAGCTCTAGGATTTTAGGGAAAACTGGTATTAACCTGACCTTTCAAGGTAACAGACATTAGCATGACTTAGATATAAATAATTGTGATGAATTATGATGATCCCTGCATTGTTACTTTCATCAGTTTGGAAAGGTTTGAGAATCTATGATGAGATTTAGCAGTAAATCTGGTTAACTAGGGAGCCCCTAGCTTTTTTTTTTTTTTTTTTTTTTTTTTTGAGAGGAGTCTTGCTCGGTCGCCCAGGCTGGAGTGCAGTGGCGCAGTCTCAGCTTACTTCTACCTCCGCCTCCCAGGTTCAAGAGATTCTTTTTTTTTTTTTTTTTTTTTTTTTTCTTTTTGAGACAGTGTGTTACTTTGTCGCCCAGGCTGGAGTGCAATGGCACGATCTTGGCTCACTGCAGCCTCCGCTTCCTGGGTTCAAGTTATTCTCCTGTCTCAGTCTCTCAAGTAGCTGGGATTACAGATATGAGCCACCACACCTGGCTACTTTTTGTATTTTTAGTAGAGACGGAGTTTCAGCATGTTGGCCAGTCTGGTCTTGAACTCCTGACCTCAGGTGATCCATCTGCCTCGGCCTCCCAAGTGCTGGGATTACAGGCGTGAGGCACCGTGCCCAGCCAGAAGATGCTTTCTCACTTGGGATTTCTCAGGTCTTCTCCCACTTTCAGCACTATGTGCCAAGCTTTGTTTCTCATAAATGCAGATCAGACATACTGAGACGTTACTTCCCCTTCTCGTTAGCCCCCATCACTCTGGAGAGATGCAAGTCCCACAGGTACCATTTAACTTGAAGGAATGCAGCCCATAGACAGCACAGCGTAGTAGGGGAGGGGGAGAGAGCAATGGTCGGGGGTGGCGGTGCGGGGTGGAGGGTGAGGTCTTTTGAATTGTTTGCTGGTCCCATCACTCCTCTAAGCCACCTAACAAGAAGCCAGATCTTAGCATTGACTAAAGCCCATCTCATGATCCCTGAATAATAGGAACTATAGAGGAAGCACTCCTGTCTTTGGTTTAGTTTGCAGCTTGTCTTCAGCTTCCCATTTCAAAGGTTATTTGCTTTCCCTCCTGGTTAGCCTCCATCACTCAGCTGTCAGGCAGCCTGTGCATTTTTCACAATCTAGCCCAGAGTGTAGATTCTAAACAAATAACGAATTAAGTCTGCACTGTGCTGGAAATGAGGTAGGAAAACGGTGCTATTACCATAGTTCTTCTAGAAAAACCAATTAGAATTGCCTTTTCATATCTATTCTAATGCATCTAATTTAACACAGCAGTCATATGATCAAGTCTCACCCTCAAAGCATGGATAGTCCTTCTAACTATTTTCTCTCAGAAAAATTACAGACTGAATGGGATGGCTCATGCCTGTAATCCCAACACTTGGGAGGCCAAGATGGGATGATTGCTTGAAGCCAGTTCAAACCAGCCTGCACAACAAAGTAAGAATCCATCTCTACAAAAAGTACAAAAAAATTAGCCGGGCACAGTGTTGTGTGTCTGTAGTCCCAGCTACTTGAGAGGCTGAAGCACAAGGATCGCTTGAGCCTAGGAGTTGGAGGATACAGTGAGCTATGATCACGCCACGGCACTCCAGCCTGGGCAACAGAGCAAGAACCTGTCTTCAAAACAAAACAAATTACTATTTTATTTCCATAAAATATTTGAAGCATAAACATAGTCTATAATAAAGCAAATAATTGTGTACCTTCTTCACAAATAAAAAATTTTAACAACTTTCCTTATTCATGGTCTAATTTAGGATCATCCCATAAATCAATACTCTAATCATCTTGAAATCACACATCTTATTCACAGTATCTCCCAGATTCTCACACCTCTCTTCATCCATATAAAGATGAACATTGACACCAACTTGTGCAAAATTAATTCCTTATCCCCGGAGCCAACTCACCCTCAAGGGAATTCCAGCACCTCTCACAATGCACAACATCCTTAAAAAAGATGTATTGAGTATTCACTACAACAAAGTACAACATGTCGTCATAATAAATATTTATCAAATGGATGGCTAAACAATCATATATTGGTAGCAATAATGTTCACATGAACAATTCCTGCTGCAATTACTAGTATCCCTTTTCTCAGTGTGATCTGGGAAAGCATATTGTTGACTTACTATTTTAGGTTAATGCTTTCCCTATGTCTTTGTAATTCCCTAGCTTTCTATCACATGGATTGTCATAAAACTTTGGAGGTGTGCCCTCTACAAGTTTATGTGCTAGAAGCAAGACAATTCTGTCCTCCTCTATTTCTCCCATAAAGCATACGATAAGCTTCAAGAGGGCAGTCGTGATGTCTAGCCTGGCACCTGGCACATAGTAGATGCTCAGTTAAAAAATTTGTGAAAGGTCTAGTTAAATGCCTCCCATCTCTCCCTTTTTATTAATATCAGGGAAGTCTGCAGAGTCACATTCCATATGTTCAGGTAAAAATGGAAGAGAACTAACAATTTGACATCTGCTACATTCCAGCCACCAGGCTGGATGCTATACGTACGTTACACACATTACCTCATATAGTTTTCATAGCAACCTTATAAAGTAGGTATTAATATTCTAGTTTCACAGATGAAGAAATTGAGGCCCAAAGAGATCTGTCATGAAATAAATATGCGCACATAAAATTCTTCCAGCTGGGTGCAGTGGCTAATGCCTGTAATCCTAGCACTTTGGGAGGCTGAGACAGGTGGATCATTTGAGGTCAAAAGTTCAAGACCAGCCTGGCCAACATGGTGAAACTCCGTCTATACTAAAAATACAAAAAAGTTAGCTGGGTATGGTGGTGCATGCCTGTAGGCTGAGGCAGAAGAATTGCTTGAACCTTGGAGACAGAGGTTGCAATGAGCCGAGAGCGCACCTCTACACTCCAACCTGGGCGACAGAGTGAGACTCTGTTTCAAAAAAAAAAGAAAAGAAAAGAAAAAAATATCTCCCTCTTAGAACATCTGTTCTTTTCCTATTACTTGACCAAATCAAACTCAGCCTTCAAGAACCAAATTAAAACTGTCAAGAGAAAGTTCTCCATGGATCTCTTGTATTTCTATCCATCTTCTGAGAAGATGTTGATAGCTTTTGTCCTGGGCTATCTTTTCAAGGATGTTTGTGTAGCAAACAACCTTGAAACACAGAGATAGTGTCTTTCACCAGGGCGTAGGGCAGATTTGTTTTCTGACCAGGATACTGGTATAATGGCTCCCTCCAGGACAAAGATTGGACAGGTTTTCTAAAAGCTCCCTTTAGAGAACTGGGGTTTCCTTGGGTTGGGGTTCCTCTGCTGTGATACAAACTCAGCATGTGCAACATCTTGGAGGCTGCTTTTTATCACCCCTATGGGACTTGGAGGACAAGGAGAAAAAATTGTGAACATGAAGCTCATGGCGCTTGTTGTGCTGTGAGTAATAAAGTCTTTTGTTTCTGACCCAGGAATCTCGCCTTCTTCGCCAGCATCTATGAAAATGTGGCAATCTAACCTTTCAGCTTACTACCTTTAAGCTTACTACTTACTATCTTTGTTCTTGACAAAGATCTTCCTCCTGTGGGAAGCCATTTCTAACTACACCAGTTTATGGTGGGATGTCTAATACATTGGCAGGAAACACAACATGTTGAATAATGTAAGTACTGGTGAACATTTTCATTGCTTCACACTTGATTATGCTCTTCCAGAGGATAGAGCATAAGTGTTTAGCATTTTTCCTGGAAATAGAAGGTGACTTTCATTTCATTAATTTAACAAAAATGTATTTAATGTCTATTAACTATAGAACATTCTGGTCAGAATATTTAAGTAATTATTTCCCTAAATGATGCCTAAGCTCCTTTAAGACAATACACTATCTAATACTTTTTTT
Source organism: Macaca thibetana thibetana (assembly GCF_024542745.1). NCBI lineage: Eukaryota > Metazoa > Chordata > Mammalia > Primates > Cercopithecidae > Macaca > Macaca thibetana. The sequence continues at coordinate 52,598,972 of NC_065594.1, read as the reverse complement.
TATCCTTTACAATTCTTTGTATCTTTCATGATTCTTTATTCAACAAATATTTACTGAGCCTTTGCTATATGCAGACAGTATATTAGTTGCTGAAAATACAAATGAATAAGACAGTCTTCTCATCCTCAAGGAGCTCATGGAGACAATACATGCAGTACAGGAGTAAGCACCATGATAGAAGAAAGTACAGATCATTCCAGGAACATAGAGAGAAAGGCACCCATCAGGGCCTTCATATATGAGGATGGCAGCTAGCTTTTCCACTTCTTGGAATTGTCAACAGCATATATTACCTAGTACATACTGGAGGAAAAAAGGGTTGATAAAGTGAACCAATAATCCGAGCTAGGAAGTTTAGCCAAATCCCAGCTCTGAAATCTATGTATACACACCAGAATAGCCCATATAAGACCTGGCTGACCTGTATTAGAAATGGCTTTTAGTAGGCTCCAGTTCTATGTATTTAAAATGATATATGCAACAAGTGTGTTCATATATTCATCACCTGGAATAGTGCCACAGACTAGACAGATGAACAGCACATGTTCCCTGTCCTCAAGATGTTCACAATCAAGTGAGACAGACTCACCAAATTACAACATAGAACTTGGCAGGATGGTGTAATCGTTGAATAGGAACTGGAGTTATAGTTAGCAAGCCATGGGAGTTCATTCCACCGGGAACCAAGGGAGTTTTTTGCAAGGGAATTTCCTTTGAGCTGGTATTTAAATGGTTAAAAAAATATTTCCACAGGCAGAAAACAGAGAGTAAGGCAGCCCTTGAAAAAGCCTGGGCAAATGCATAGTCTTTAAAAATAAACAACTCACCTCCCCACAACTAATTAACTAAAAGAGAGTTCCCTCTACCTTTTTCTGTATTTAGTTTATTTGGCAACATGAGGAATGCTCAAGGTGATCCACAGCTGGGCTACCTGCAGACCAAATCAGAAACAGAGAGGGAGTGCAACATTTTGTTTTCTTTTCTTGAGATTTCCAATAAGCCGTTCCTAAATAGTTTAAGAGACAATAGAATTAAAAAGTATAAATTATGAATCCTCATAGATTTCATTTTTCCACTAGATGGCAGAAAAAGCACTTGTAATGGAAATTACATTGTCATCTATTTAATCAATTCTGCAGACTTTTTTTAATAAAGGGAGGTATATTTCATTTCAGTTTGAACAGTAGAATATGATTATAGTACAACTGATTATTCCATAACTAATTTAATCATATTAAGCTTAAAATTAAAAAGAAAACTTTAAATTAGTTTGTGTTTATATAAGTACATCTATGTCCAAACAGCTCAATTAAGATATAAATGATGGAGTTTCATTGGCTTTAGAATACTGCTATACTCTCTTTTAATGCAGATCTTTACATAAAAGGTAGTATTTAATATACTTTAAAATTAATACAGAGTTATTTTTTATGTTACACATGGATTTAACTGGGGGTACAATTGAAATATACTTAACTATGACATATTGCAGGTAGGGATAATAATATAAGTTTAAAAAGTGATAAAATCATGGCTGTAAACTCAAAATGTTCTCTTTAAAAAAAAAAGAAATACAAAAAATTAGCCGGGCGCGGTTGTGGGCGCCTGTAGTCCCAGCTACTCGGGAGGCTGAGGCAGGAGAATGGCGGGAACCCGGGAGGCGGAGCTTGCAGTGAGCCGAGATCGCGCCACTGCACTCCAGCCTGGGCGACAGAGCGAGACTCCGTCTCAAAAAAAAAAAAAAAAAAAAAAAAGAAAGATAAAAACTGTGAGGACTAGGTAAATATAGCACAAAATTAAATACAGTATATAGCTTTTCTTAGCATGCCAGTAATTCTAATGTTTTTTTTTCCATTGCATTTGTGTGCCATTGTCATTTATCAACAGTCATTCTTCAGAGACATTTGTAATTACACAACTTTACTAGGAATTTGAGTAGAGCTGCATAGACAATCGTACCCTTACTCTAGTTTATTACAATCAAAGAGAAAATTATCTTTTCTCCTACAAGGAGCAAAATGGTAATAAGTTAGTTACACAAAGGAAAATGTGTTAGGAAACAGTAACATAATTTAATAACGTAATATTAGATTGTAGAATAAAAACCAGTTCAAAGAAACTAAGTCTTTTTATATCAGCTATTGCTTTTGCTACTGTTTATCTTAGAACTGGCTTTCAAAAAAATAAAGAGTGAACCATCAGCAAAAAAAGGGGGGAAAATGGAGAATGGAAAATGGGAAGTGATGAAATGGAGGAAAGTCCCATCATTCATTCAGTCCACAAACATTCGTTGAATGTTCTCTCCAGGTCAGGAACGGTGGTGGGAACACAGACATGGCTTCTTCTCTTACAATGCAAGTACAATAGAGAGAGACAGGGAGATTTAGGTGAGCAAACAGAAAGCAGTGAAAGAATTGATGAAATTTCATGATAGTTATCACGGTGGTGGTGTTACCTGAACTCACTTCTCTCCTACCTTTGCCTAACTGCCTCCTCCCCAGCAAAACAAAAAAGTAAAACTCAGGAGTGTGCCGGGAATGCCCACAATCCTCAGGGATCTAGGGAGGGTCTTGTGGTCTGAGAAGGGTGGATGTAAAGCACATCCACAGTGACTTCCAAGTGGCTTGCCATCTTCGAGAGTAAGTTATACGCAGTCCCGGGCTCTCTAGCTTAGAAAACTCTGTACTGTGGATGGCAAAGATACTTGATCTTATTTTGAGTCAAGGTGAGACAATAACTTTCTGGGAATAAGCTGCTCACATTTAAGCTGCGCAGTAAATTAGTTTTCAGGACAATGTAATTTCTGAGTAAATTATCTTCCTTGGCATATTGAGTGGAAGGCTATTTTTCATGCCTGTTTCTTTGTAAAGGCAACTGTGGGTTAAAAACAAATATAAATGTTAGAATGAAAGAGAATCCGATCTGGGGTACTTTGTATGAAGAAACATTACATTGGATTTGCAGGAGCATTATTTCCTTGCAGAACCAAATTTTAGAAAGTCCTACTGGTCTTACTTCCGGCACCTCAGGTCCTACTGGATGCTAAATGTGGGACCCCGGTCAGTCTGTGCTCCAGTTTCTTAAATGATATGTCATCAAGGATTAGACTTTCAGCTTTAACACTGTAAAGAATGGAGGTTGCAGCAGCTCATTATTCAACTAAAACCAACTGAAAAGAACTCCGGTGCAAAGTCTCAAGGCCAACGCCCTCACCCCAGCGTTTTAGGTCTTCACCTCTCCTTTTGCTCTCCAAATAAAGAAATAAAAATCTGGGCTTTTTGAGTAAATTATTTCTTGTGTTCTGCCCTTCTCAATGGCGTCACTGCAAGTTTCTTTCTATATCTACAACCTGAGCCATAGAGTAACTTCTTTAGGGCTGTATGAATGGCTCTCTCGTGCTGACCCAGCTCTGAGGAGCCTCTGCCCCCAGCACACTGAGTGGTTTTTGTCTTCCTGCTGAAACCTGGGAAGAATGTGTAGCAGGGCTCCTTCGAGCACAGGACCCTGTGGATCTACACTCAGCACATCTTTAATGGGCTCAGTGCAGTGACAGCTGTGACGAATACCATGGCAATTTCCCAGATAAGATTGTATCCGAGTAAGGGCTACATTTCCTTCAGAGTTGCAGAGGCCATTATTATTCTTTGGAGAGGAATTCTGAGGAGGAAATAGCTGATTTAAATGCCTGCTGTCAGTTGCCAAAGAAATTGTTACAAAATACGGCTATAATGATGTGGAAAACTGCCCATTGCTTTGGATCCCACTTTTTTTGTGTGTTCCCCTCCATTCATCATCTGAGATTTCCCTCTTAGCCAACCAGGTGCATGAAAACTGGTGCGCTCGATGAGCCTTCCGACTTGGAGTCTCAGTTTGGGGTTCTTTCGTGGTTTTTTGTTTGTTTGTTTTTTGTTTTTTATGGTTAGCCAGCCATTTCTCGTGACCTCTTAAACACTGTGCAGTCTTCTGAGAAACTGTGTTTAGGTCAGAAATACTAACCCTCCTTGCCTGGATTAAATTTCACTTATTCAACAAGTACTTGTTGAGTGCCCATTATTTTTCCACACATGAGAGGGCAGCGTAAGGTAGTGGTTTGGAGCCAGGTTTCTGGAGTCAAACTGCCTAGATAATAGCCCTGGCTCCACCAGGATGACTAGCTGTGTGATTTTTGTTGTGTGATGTTAACATGAATAAAAATAATAATGGCTCACAGTAGGTGTTCATTAATACATCCACTATATCTGTAAATAAGAACATTATTACCATTGAGAAATTTAGGCCAGATGCAGTGGCTCACACCTGTAATCTCAGCATTTGGGGAGGCTGAGGCAGGTGGATCACTTGAGGCCAGGAATTTGAGACCAGCCTGGCCAACATGGTGAAACCCTGTCTTTACTAAAAATACAAAAATTAGCCAAGTACGGTGGCACACGCCTGCAATCCCAGCTTGGGAGGCTGAGGCATGAGAATTGCTTGAACTCAGGAGGTGGAGGTTGCAGTGAGCTGAGATAACCCTACTTCACTTCAGACTGGGCAACAGAGGAAGACTCTGTTACAAAAAAAAAAAAAAGAAGAAGAAAAAGAAAATAAAGAAAGGTATCATCTAAGGTCTAACACAGGACACATACAAGAATAATATAAAACAAGATAATATTCCCCAGGATGGCCTACAAAAACCTTGAACAAACAAACAAAAAGCTTGAAGCAAAAAAAGAAAAAGTAAAGGTTGACAAATTTGACAATATAACAGTTTCAAACTTCTGGGCAGACACAAAAGTGTCATAAAAATCTACAGAAAGCAAAACAGAAGAAAAAATACTTGTCATACTTATGGCTGACAAATGGTTAATGTCCTGCTTGTAGGACAATTAGGAAGAGGATACATACTTGGGAGAAGTTGGAGGGAAACTTTAGAGCCCCAGAGGAAGGGGTTGATTACAAGCTTAGGTGTTTGAATTTAATTTGATGAAAAAGACTCATCGAAGTTTTCGAGAACCAGTATTGTTCCTAAGGAAGATTAATCTGGTAGCTGCATAGTGGGTTGGCTGGAGAATAAAGACTAGTAAAGACTAGGATGCTGGCAAGATCAGGTGAAAGATAGTTTTAGCCTCTCCTGGAAATGGAAAGGAGAGAATGGTTACAAACATTCACTTGGGTCGAAAAACAGTAATGACTGAGATTTTCTGAGGTTTTGGAGCACAAGTAATTGGAAAGAATTAGCAGAGTTAAGGCAGATAGGAATAAAAACAGGTTTTGGGGGGAGGCCAATGGTTTTCTTTCTGAAACCGCATGAGTGTGAGGTGTTAGCTTTAAAATTAGAGAAGGAGAGTTTAACGGTTGGAAATGCAGATTTAGAGCTCTAACGTACATGTAAATATAGAATTAGGATTCATCTTAATAGAAGTTGAGGTCAAAAACATAGATAAAATTACAGAAGTATTTTTACCGAGTGAAAATCTAGGCTTGAAGACCATAGCAGGAAAGGAAATGCTGAAAATATAGATTCCTGAACCCTATTCATACAGATTGTATTAGTCAGGGTTCTCTAGAGGGACAGAAGTAATAGGGTAGATAGATATATATAAAGGAGAGTTTATTAAGTATTAATTTACACGATCACAAGTTCCTGCAATAGGCTGTCTGCAAGCTGAGGAGCAAGGAGAGCCAGTCCAAGTTCCAAAACTGAAAAGCCTGGTGTCTGATATTTGAGGGCAGAAGGATCCAGCACGTGAGAAAGATGTAGGCTGGAAGGCTAGGCCAGTCTAGTCTTTTCATGTTTTTCTGCCTGCTTTATATTCTAGCTACAGTGGCAGTTGATTAGATGGTACCTACCCAGAGTAAGGGTGGGTCTGCCTTTCCTAGCCCACTGACTCAAATGCTAACCTCCTTTGGCAACACCCTCACAGACACGCCCAGGATCAATACTTTACATCCTTCAATCCAATCAAGTTGACAGTATTAACCATCACATCTACTGAATCAGAGTTTTGGAATAAGGATTCTATATTTTTAATAAGCTGCCAATATTTTTCTCATAATCATTAGAGACTCTCTGCCTCAGGACACAAAAGATGCTGAGGAAAACTAAAGATGGTTAAAAGGTAGCAAGTAAATCTGGGTGGTGTAGCCAAGAAAGGAGTTATACAGTACAGGTATCAAATCTTTAATTGGCTCATGGAAGAAAGGAATAGAGGCTTTTGATTTGGATATTAAGAAGCAATTAGAAGCCTTCCTTCCTGTTTTAGTCTACTCAGGCTTCTATAATAGAATATCATAGACTGGTGGCTCATAAAAAGCAGAAATTTATTTCTCACACTTCTGGAGGCTACGAAGTCCAAGATCAAGGTGCCAACAGATTCTGGAGTCTGATGAGGGTCCTCTTCTCCCTGTGTCCTCACAGGATGGAGGAGTAAATGAGTTCCCTCAGGCCTGTTTTATGGGGGTACTAATTTCAATAATGAGGGCACATCCCTCATGACCTAATCACCTCCCAAAGGCCCAACCTCTTAATACCATCATCTTGGAGGTTAGGATTTAACATATTAGTTTTGGAGAACACATTCAGATCATAGCACCAACTAACTGAGAAAGGCCGAAGGAGGGGGAAGATGATCTTAACAAGTGTATGTATGTTAGGGGAGTCTGAGGGTGTTGGTTTACTTTCTTTTCTCCTTGTCACATTGCCTTGGTATAATCATAATTTGCCCATTTTCCATGGAAATCAGCAGCCACAGCCAGGACCACTCATACCCAGGGGTGATAATCTGTAGGTCAAAATAAAATTAGGTATGTACCAACCAGCCTTTGGTCGTTCACTCCTCATTCCTCCCCTGGCACATTCTAAAGGCTTCTGGGTCTCTAATTGTGAGAATATTTGCCCCCAATTCTGCCCTGACCAGAGGAACTGCTTGGTGGGTGACATTAAGCCAGTGTGTTAAGCCATTCTTGCATTGCTATAAAGAAATACCTGAGACTGGATAATTTATTTTTAAAAAGAAGTTTAATTGCCTTATGGTTCTGCAGGCTTTACAAGCATGGTGTGGCATCTGCTCAGCTTCTGGGGAGGCCTCAGGGAGCTTTTACTCCTGGAAGAAGGTAAAGCAAGAGCTTTCATGTCATGTGGTGAAAGGAGGAGCAAGAGAGAGTGCGGGGGCTCAGGGGGAGCTGTCACACACCTTTAAATGACCAGATCTCATCTCAACTCAGAGTAAGAGTTCACTGATTACCAAGGGGATGGTCCAAGCCATCCATGAGGGATCTGCCTCCATGATCTAAACACCTCCTATCAGGCCCCATATCCAATACTGGGGATTACCTTTTAACATGAGATTTGAGTAGGGACAAACACCCAAACTATATCATTTTGCCCTGAACCAACCTCAAATCTCATGATTTTCTCAAATGGCAAAATACAATCACATCCTCCAAATAATCTCCCAAAGTCTTAATTCATTTCAGCACTAACTCAGAAATCCAAAGTCCCTTCTGAGACAAGGCAAGTCCCTTCCATCTCTGAGCCTGTAGAATCAAAAACAAGTTATTTACTTCCAAGATATAATGGGGGTATAGGCATTGAGTAACCATTTTCATTCCAAAAGGGAGAAATCAGCCAAAAGACAAGAGATACACACCCCATGCAAGTATGAAATTAGCAGGTTCATCATTAAATCTTAAAGCTCCAAAATAATCTTCTTTCACTCCATGTTCCACATCCAGGGCACGCTGGTGCAAAAAGTGGGCTGTCAAGCCTTGGGCAGCTTTGCCCCTGTGGCTTTGCAGGGTTCAGCTGCTCTCATAGGTTGTTGAGTGCCTGAAGCTTTGCTGGGTGCAGGGGGCAAGCTGCCAGAGGATCTACCGTTCTGGGGTCTGGAGGACAGTGGTCCCCTTCTCACATCTCCCCTAAGCAGTGCCCCAGTGGGGACTCTGTGTAGGGCCTCCATTTCCCCTCCACAGTGCCCTAGTGGAGGTTCTCCATGAGGGTTGTGCCCCTGCAGCAGGCTTCTGCCTGGGCAGGTGGGCTTTTTCATACATCTTCTGAAATGTACATGGAGGCTGCTGAGCCTCATTCACTCTTGCACTGTATGCCTACAGACAACATCACACAGAAGCCATCAAGGCAAATAGCTCACACCCTCTGAAGCAGCAGCCTGAGCTGTATCTGGGAACCTTTGAGCCCTGAATTGAGCCAAGGGGCCAGGATGCAGGGAGCAGTGTCCTAAGGCTTTGCAGGGCAGTGAGGCCCTGGGTCTGGCCCACAAAACCATTCTTTCCTCTTAGGCCTCAGGGCCTGTGATAGGAGGGGCTGCCATGCAAATCTCCAAAATGCCTTCCAGACGTTTTTCCCATTGTCTTGGCTGTTAGCACTTGGCTTCCTTTTAGCTATGCAGATTTCTCTAGCAAGTGCTTGCTTCACAGCCAGCTTGAATTCCTCTCCCAAAAATGCTTTTTCTTTCTCTGCCGTGTGACTAGGCTGCAAATTTTCCAAGCTTTTATGCTCTGCTTTCTGTTTAACTATAAATTCCAACTTTAAGTCATTTCTTTGCTCCCACGTCTGAGTATAGGTGATTAGAAGGAGCCGGGCCCCATGTTAAATATTTTGCTGCTTGGAAATTTCTTCTGCCAGATGCTATAAATCATCACTCTTTAGTTCAAACTTTCACAGATCCCTAGGGCATGAACACAACACAACCAGGTTCTTTGCTAAGGCATAACAAGGGTGACCTTTGTTCTAGTTCCCAACAAGTTCCTCATTTCCATTTGAGACTTCAGCAGCTTGGACTTCACTCTTGATATAACTATCAACATTTTGTTTACAATCATTTAACCAGTCTCAGAAAGTCCAAACTCTCCCTCAATTTCCTGTCTTCTTCTAAGGCCTCCACACTCTTCCAACCTCTACTTGTTACCTGGTTCCAAAGTTGCTTCCACATTTTCAGGCATCTTCATAGCAAGGCCCCACTCCTGGGTACCAATTTTCTGTATTATGCCATTCTTGTATTGCTATAAAGAAATACCTGAGACTGGGTAATTTACAAAGAAAAGAGATTTAATTGGCTCATGGTTCTGCAGGCTTTACAGGAAGCATGGTGCTGGCACCTGCTTAGCTTCTGCAGAGGCCTCAGGAAGTTTACAATGATAAAAGAAGGTAAAAGGGAGGCAGGCACATCACATGGCCGGAGCAGGAGCAAGAGAGGTGGAAGGAAGTGCCACACACTTTTAAACAACCAGATGTCTCAAGAACTCACTCACTATCATGAGGCCAGCACCAAGGGGATGGTACTAAACCGTTTATGAGAAATCCACAGCCATGATTCAATCACTCCCAGAAGACCCCACCTACAACACTGGGGATTACAATTCAACATGAGATTTGGGCAGGGACAAATATACAAACTACATCAACCAGTATTCTTAGCGATGGTTTTGTGGTGTGTTAGTTATTTAGTTTGGCTCTGTGTCCCCACCCAAATTTTACCTTGAATTGTAATAATTCCCACATATCAAGGGCAGGACCAGGTGGAGATAATTGAATCATAGGGGTGGTTTTCCCCATACTGTTCTCATTATAGTGAGTGAGTTCTTACAAGATCTGATGGTTTTATAAAGGGCTTCCCCCTTCACTCAGCACTTATTCTCTCTACTGCTGCCCTGTGAAGAGGTGCCTTCTGCCGTAATTATAAGTTTCCTGAGGACTCCCCAGCCATGAGGAACTGTAAGTCAATTAAACCTCTTTCCTTTAAAATTACCCAGTCTCAGGTATTTCTTCATAGCAGAGTGAAAATGGACTAATAGAGTTAGGCTCTGCTACAGTTTGGTTTGTTTGACCCTGACAAACCTCGTGTTGAAATTTGATCCCAGTGTTGGAGGTGGGGACCTTTTGGGAGGTGTTTCAATCATGGGGGCATATTTCTCATGAATGGCTGGTGCCATTCTCGTGGTAATAAGTGAGTTCTTACTCTATTAGTTCACTCAAGAACTGTTTGTTAATAAGAGCCTGTTATCTTCCGCCTCTCTCTACACGATCTCTGCAGACACTGGCTCCCTTCTGCTGTGAGTGGATGCAGCCTGAAGTCCTCACCAAAGGCTGAGGAGATGCCATTGCTATGCTTCTTGTATAGCCTGCAGAACAGTGAGCCAAATAAACCTCTTTTCTTTATAAATTATGCAGCCTCAGTTATTTCTTTATAGCAGCACAAATTGACTAAGACAGGTTGTCAATGCAAATGGATATGTAATATTATTTTTGAAATTTGACTTACCCATTTGTAATTAAATAATTTGAAGAAATGATTCTGAAGTCTTTTGATTTTTGCTTTTTAAAGAAAAGAGCTCATAATTTAGCTCACAATTATGGGAGTCCACTACCATGGCAACAGCATCTGGTGAGGACCTTCATGTTGCATCATAACTTGTCAGAGGGCATCACATGATGAGAGGGCAAGAGCCTGAAGTTTTTTTGATACGTGATTAATGGCTGCCATAACTGAAATAACTCACAGAGATACTAGCTAGTAACTGCAGATGTGTAGTGCTTATTTAAAATCATGGTGTATGTTTTTAAATCCCAGTAAAAAATGATGTAGAGGTTGCACTAAAATTTTGCAAGAAATATCTACTTTTTCTATTGTTAATACACTGCTTTTAAAGACATGGATCAAACTGGGCTAAAATCAAGGTGCTAACAGAGCTGCAGCTTTTCTAGAAGCTCTAGGAGAGGCTGTGTTTCCCTGCCTTTTACAGCTTCTAAAGGCCACCTGTATTTCTTGGCTTGTGGCTTCTTCTTCTGTTTTTAAATGATATCACTCCAATTTCCACTTCCACTGTCACCATTCTTTCCTGATTCTGTATCCTCCTGCACTCCTTTTACAATGAATTGTGATTACATTGGGCTTACCCAAGTAATGCAGGAATATCTCCCCATTTCAAAAATTTTAACTCAGTCATATTTCCAAAATTCCTTTTGCCATGTGTGATAGTTAATTTTATGTGCCAACTTCACTGGGACATGAGGTGCCCAGATTGAATAGTATTTCTGAGTGTTTCTATGAAAGTGTTTCCAAATAAGGTTAACACTTGAATTGGTGGACTGGGTAAAGTAGATTGTCCTCCTCAGTGTGGGTGTCATCATCCAATCTATTGAGGGCCTGGAAAGAACAAAAGGTGGAAGATCAACGAATCTGCCCCCTTTTTTATGCCTAAACACTTGAGATGGGACATCTCATTTCAACTTCTCCTGCTCTCAGACTGGGATTTCCACCATCAACTACCCTGGTTCTCGAGCCTCGGGGCTCAGACTGATTTATACCACTGGCTTTCCTGGGTCTCCAGCTTGCAGACTGCAGATCATGGAACTTCTCAGCCTCCATAATCACATGAGCCAGTTCCTCATCGTAAATGTATCTATATCTATATCTATAACCAGTTGGTTTTGTTTATCTGGAGAATTCTGAATAATATACCATATGAAGTAATATATTCACAGGTTCTAGGGATTAGGACATCAATGTCTTTGAGGGGCCATTATACAGTCTGCCACGGTGTCCTAGATAAACTTGAAAAGTAGACTCTGCCTTGAACTCCCACGTTGTTCTTATAGGACACCCTAAATGCTGATAATGACATGTAACATCTCATATGTGGATTGAGCAAAGTATTAGTGTCAATCTATGCATTAAATATTGGTGAAAATAAATTTTTTGGACAAAAATAAATGTAAAAAGGATTTTTTTTTCTCCATGTTATGTGATTGTCCAGAGCACCTCCTGTAATACATTTATCCCACTTTGGTGATCAATGAGAATGATGGTTAATTTTATATGTCAACTTGCCTAGCCTATGGCACCCAATAATTTTGTCGAACACAAGTCTAGATATTGCTGTGAAGATTCTTTTAGATGTTATTAACATTTAAATCACTACACTTTGAGTGAACGAGATTACCCTCTATAAAGTGGGTAAACCTCATCCAATTAGGTGAAGGCCTTAAGAGAAAAACTGAAATACCTCAAAGAGAAAAGAATTCTACCTCCAGACTGCTTTCAGACTGAAGACTTCAACATCAACTCCTACTAGAGTCCGCAACCTGCCAGCCTGATCTGACGACTTCTGGCTTCCCAACCACCACAATTTCTCGAGCTAATTTCTTAAAATCTCTGTCTTTCTCTCTCTCTACTTCTCTATCTCTGTCTCTGTCTCACTGTCTACACATGCGGGCGGGCACACACATACACACACACACACACACACACACGATGACTAATATGAGTTAGGGAGGACTTTCACCCTCTGGGAAGGTATGATTTCAGGCATTATAATAAATCCCAGGTTCATGCATGATATTAATAAATTTAGCAGCCCAAAGTAAAATAAAATCTAGGCTTACTCATTCTTGCTCTAAAGTGCTTCTGTCTTTAATCAAGTGAAACTAAAATCTAGATTAAGCAGTAAGTCTTCCTTAGAGAAGCCTCAATCCTGGCAAAAACTATTTAAAATATCATAAGTGTTGGAACTGCAGCAGAACTAGCAGGTTTCCTAATTTGTCTCTTTTACTGATCTTACTGACTTTAAGTATTATAAAATCAGTTGATATCAATGTTATAAATACTATATTTCCTTTCATACAATTGCTTTATAATGATTAGTTAATTAAAACTCTAAAAGCCTTGGTATTAAGAAAACAGAAACCATGGCTCACTGACTTTGGAAGTGAATTAGGCATTCATAGTAATATCACATTGTTTCAAGGAAGAAAGCAAGAAGAATGACATTGAAATCGTGGGAGGAGCATAAACAGGTATGATATCATTTCTTGGCTTGGAATTTTGTCACAAGACAAGTGCTAATAATTTTTGCCATAAAAAGTGCCAAGAATGCTCTTTAATGAAAACCACTGTTGTGAATTTCTGGGTCCCTATCCCATCAGAAAGTGATGTTGCTATCAAAAAGAATCCACTTACATTTGAACATTTGTAAAATACTGACTCATAAGTGGTTTTCTGGATCCTTGCAACCAGTGGAAATATGTGCAGAAGTATTCTTTAGTCCTTCAAAGTGAAAGATGAAAAAAATATGCAAAATAGTGACTCCAGGATTTTTCTAGAGCAGTGTGCTTTCCTTGGGCCAGAACCGATATATATCGGTTCTGTCCTCTCAGTGGTATCCACAGGTGCAGGTTGGGTCAGGAGGGTGGAAGAAGAGGTGTGGGTGTGAAGTCTGAGCATGGGAGGCCCTTCATCATAGATATTATCTCCTTTCCCAAGATGCTTTTAAGGCCAGGATCTTCCCTAATCATTGTCTTGGGTTAGGTTCCTTTTTACTATTAAAAATCACTTAACCTATAATCCTCAGACTTTGAAGCTATATATCTTGTGTTCAATTCCCTATTCTATCATTTCACACATAGGCAGTATCAAGCAAGATGTGAGTGCTTCTGTTTTGGTATCTGATAGATACAGTTTGCATCCCTGCTCTACAACTTACTATCTAACATCTCCTCAAAAATGCTGCACCACTAGTGTTTTAGTCAGTTGGGCTGTTATAACAAAATACCATAGACTGCGGCTTAAGCAACAGAGATTTATTTCTTATGGTCCTGAAGGCTGGGACGTCCAAGATCAAGGTGTGGACCAATGTAGTTCCTGGTGAGGGCTCTCTTCTTGGTTTGCAGATAGCAGCCTTCTTGCTGCATCCTCACATGGTGGAGATAGAGAGATCACTTTACTTGTGTTATTATAAATGCACAAATCCCAGTCATGAGGGCTCCACCGTCATTACCAAGTTATCTCCAAAAGCCCCCACCTCGAAGTACCATCACATTGGAGATTAAGGCTTTCACATATGAGTTTTGTGGGTAGACAAACGTTCAGTTCCTAGCGACAAAATGACCCTAATTTTAACAACATCAAACAACTGACACTGATTCCCTTGCTCACAGGACTGCAAGTCAGTGGCAACTTGGCTCAGCTAGGCTCTGGTTTCTAGGCTACAGGGTTTAACTCAGGTTTACACTATGAGTCTTGATACTCCTGGGATCATTGACTTCCTAGGGAACGAGTTCTGCTGTCTATATTTCATTATGTGGCTTACAATGAAGAAGCAGCATTCACGTGAAACATGATCCTCTCATGACAGATCTTCCAGAATGAAAGAGACAAGCCAAACTCATGACGCATATTTAAGGCCTCTGCTCACATCATGTCTGCTAACATTGCATGGACCCAAGCAAATTCTATGGTCAAGTACAACATCAATAATGCAGAGATGTCTACTCTGTAACAGTGGGAAGGGAAGAGAGGATTTGCTGAACAATAATCTAAACACCCTGCCTGTGCAAAGTTGAATAAATAGCTAAATCTTAGTCAGTCCTAGCGTCTTCATGTCTTACATAGATATGATAATAATATTAGCTCTCTTTAGGGTTACTGGGGAAAAAGATATGGTCTATAAAGAAAATAACACAGTTCCTGTAGCATAAAGAACGTAAATGCTGGCTCTTATTATGAATTTCTTTTGCATGCATGTAGGCAAGTGAGAAAATGGGAAAAGCAAGATGATGTGGAGTAGAGAAGACTAGAGGAGAAATTAAAGGTTGACATCAAAGGCAGTAAAATTAAACTATACATTCAAAAATGGGAACAGGAAAATGGACAGTCTATTTATGTGGTCTATTCATAACTATGGTCATACATGTTATTAGTTGTTGGACACTTGTTTCTACTGTTATGCTATGTGTGAGAACTGTATGTTCATCATGCTATATAAAAAGGTCGGCAAAATGTTGCCAAAACCCATTTTGCTCATTAGGCAATTTGACAAACATGATAAAACTATATACGCAAAGAAAAATACATAACATAAGAAAAGTTCAGTAATTAAAACAAAAATGTGAACCTTAATGAGTATGTTTAAGTAACCAGTCATTTCTGGAAAGCATCTGTAGTTTGCAGAAATCCTGTATTTTAAGTTAGTTTTCAGTCTTCAAGAGATTTGGCCATTTTAACTGAATTGTGTTTCCTTATGAAGTTTTAAAGGAAAACCAAAGACAACAAATTTAGAATTATAACCAAAGTCACTGGATTACTACAGAGCTGACTGGATTGTTTCTAAGAGACTAAGTTGGATCAATGAACAGTTGACATGGTTGATCACTGCACAGCTTCATCATGGAAACAACAAAGCATATTGGGTTCACTTCACTTTGGCTAACTTAATTGCTGTATGTAGATATGGCCTTAGTCTTGACATTTAATCTCCTCTATTCTCCAATAATACTTCCTTCAATCTGATAAAACTGAATTTAAAAGCTAAGAATTCTTTAGATCTATTGAGCAAGAAAATGGTCTCTTTCAGTGCATTTAACTGCTCGGCTCTGATTTCCATAAATGGAATATAGTGGTATTTGCTTATCTCTAATTCGGAAACCAACTCCTTCCATAAATATGCTGAATGACTGAAAGCTTTTTTAACAGCAATAACAATGATAACAAGGGATGGACAGCTTCTCTGCCATTTTGCCTGTGTATTTTCAGACTGGTCTCACAGATTGGCCTGCTTGGCAGGCAGGAAAAGAACTTACCCAGTGGACAGCCCAGCTTTCTTTCTGCTCTAAAGATTGTTCCTTTCTTATTCCTAATTTGCCCTTATCCACTGTGGCAGTAGAGGACAGATCTTCTCTCTGTAAAAGTGAGCTTTAATTGAGTGTCCATGGTTGGAGTTTTCATTCCTCTATTTGATCTATACCTGTTCACCTGCTGTCTTAGTCTGTTTGGGCTGCTAGAACAGAATACCATAGACTTGGTGGCTTATACACAACACAAATGTATTTCTCACAGATCTAGAGGCTGGAAGTCTGAGATCAGGGTGCCAGCATGGTTGGGTTCTGCTGAGAACTCTCTTCCAGGTTGCCTGGACCAGAAGGGCTCTTTACAGCCAGCTTCGTACCACCTTTTTCTCTGGACCTAACATTAGCTCTACTTCTAAGGGACAAAGGATCAGGGTGTGCTCAGTTCCAAGTCAAAGCAAAACAAAAAGAACAAGAAAGGACTGAAGAATCATCTTTTTGCCTCCTTGAAGTCCTTGCTTTTGTTCATTCATACATTTGACCAGTATTTATTGAGTTCCTCCAGTGTGCAAGGCATGACAGATATCAGTGCAGATACAAAGAGGAGTAGAAACTTTTATTCCGGAGGAGCTCACAAACTAGTAGAGACTAAAAATAAGCTATTCCAATTCAGTGTGTGCTATAGTTTGGATGTCTGTCCCGCAAAACCTCATGTTGAAATTTGGTCTCCAATATTGAAGGTGGGGCCTGTTGGGAGGTGGTGGAGCCATGGAGGCAGATCTTTCAGGAATGTCTTGGTGCCATCCTCATAGCAAGGAGTTAAGTTCTCACTCTATTAGTTCCTGTGAGAACTGGTTGTTAAAAAGAGCTTGGCATCCCCTTATCTCTCTCACCGCCTTTCTCGTAATGTGATCTCTGCACACACTGGGTCCCCTTTACCTTCCTCTGTGAGTGAAAGCGGCTGAAGCGCTCATCAGAAGTAGATGCCAGCACCCTGCTTCTTGTATAGTCTGCAGAACCACAAGTCAATAAACGTCTTTTTTTTAAAAAAAATAAATTACTCCACCTCAGGCATTCTTTATAGCAACACATATGTGTATAACTGCCATAAGAGAAGTGAACACATATCTATTTTGGAGGGATCTGGAAAGTTTTTTTCTGGAGCCAGTGAATTTTAAATAAGACCTGAAAATCAATTTTGCCATATACATAGAGCTTTGGTTAAAAAAAAGGGAGCGTCCAAATAGAGGAAACAACATGTGTAAAGGTCCATATGCCTTTTCATCTTTAAACTTCATTGTATTTCCTTTTGGTCTATGAAGGCTTCTTCCTCAAAATGTTGGAGAAAAATGAAGAAGCCAATAGGTACAATGTTCAGGGCACATCAACTTGTAATTAAGGGAGACAGAGTGCCAAAACTAAAAGCTCGTTGGACTCTCCCTCCTTTTACTTCCATTCATAACACTGTTTCAAGACTTCTGTTGTCAAAAGAGGTTTAACTGACTCACAGTTTTGCATGACTGGAAAGGCCTCAGGAAACTTACAATCATGGCAGAAAGTGAAGAGGAAGCAAGGCACTTCTTACATAGCCACAAGAGAGACAGGGTGGGAGAAACTGCCACTTTTAAACCATCAGATCTCATGAGAATTCCCTCACTATCATGAAACCACCCCCATGATCCAATCACCTCCCACCAAGTCCCTCCCTTGACATGTGGAGATTACAGTTCGAGATGAGATTTGGGTGAGGACACAGAGTAAACCATATCAGGGGCCATGCTTCTAATTTGTAACAAAGTGTTTTCATGTTAAATCTGCTTACGTTAACGCTTCTCATAAGTTTGATGTAGGTAATAATTATAACTATAATGTCTGACAACTATTGAGTGACAACTATTGAGTTACAACTATATGCAAGGTATTATTCTATGAGTTTTGGGTGTATTAAATAATTTAGTCCTTAAAAAAATCTTACGAGAGTATATATTGTTATTCTAATTCCCCCATGTTTATGAATGAGAAAACTGACACAGGCAGGTTAAATAACTTGCCTAAGGGAAATGACCGGGCTGGGATTTAAACTCATGCAATCTGACTCCAGAGTCTATGCTCCTAAGCACCACTTTGAACTGCCCCTCCAGAAAAGTCATTGCTGACTAAAGAATAGCACTGTGACAAAATATTATATTGATGAAAACACCAAGTATAAAGAGTAAACTCCAGTAGACACAGGGAGGATTAGATATTAAATGTTTCTAAGTCCCCAGAAAGATGAAAACTTCTGTTTGTGTGTTGTTATATCCCTAATAATGATTGCTAATAATAACATAAATTTCTTTCAATAGTTAAAATGATTAAAAAGTCTCTCCTGAATTGATTTATTCATACACATCACTCATTACTTACTAGATGTTCATTCATCTCAATTTGCCCTGGAGTAATGAAAACTGCTAACAAAAAATATTATCAATTGAACTATTTGGGTATTACACAAAATATTTGCATCAGATTCTTTTAAATTGGTGTTGAATTTTTTTTTAATCCTGTATAAGTATATAAGTCTAGTTGACCATATAAATGTAAAGTGTTACAGACACTTTGGAAGGAAGTTTCTTACAAAATTAAACATACGTATATCATATATACAATCAAGCAATCTTCCTCCTTGTTATTTACCCCAAAATGTTGAAAATGTATGTATACACACAAAAAAACTACACACAGATGTTTATAGCAGCTTTATTTATAATTCCCAAAACTTGGAAACAACTGAGATGACCTTCAGGAGGTGAATGGACAAATAGTGGAATGTTGTTCAGTGCTGAAAAGGAATGAGCTATCAAGTCATGAAAAGACATGGAGGAAACTTAAATGCCTATTACTAAGTAAAAGTCTGGCTCTAATCTGAAAAGTCTACATACTTAGGATTCCACCTATATGGCATTCTGGAAAAGGCAAAACTATGGAGCCAGTAAAAAAGATCAGTGACTGTCAGAAATTAGGAAGAAGGGGCTGGATGCCGTGGCTCACACCTGTAATTACCCAGCACTTTGGGAGGCTTAGGCAGGCAGATCACCTGAGGTCAGGAGTTTGAGACCATCCTGCCCAACATGGTGAAAACCCGTGTCTACTAAAAATACAAAAATTAGCTGGGCATGGTGGTATGCACCTGTGTTACCAGCTATTAGGGAGGCTGAGGCAGGAGAATCGCTTGAACCTGGGAGTCAGAGGTTGCAGTGAGCCGAGATCACACCACTGCACTCCATCCTGGGTGACAGAGTGAGACTTTGCCTCAAAACAAAACAAAAAAACCCAAAGAAATTAGGAAGAAGGGAAGAGGAGTTTTAGGACAGTGAAACTATTCTGTATGATACTGTACTGCTGGATACATGTGGTACATTTGTCCAAACCCATAAAATGTATAGCCCCAAGGGTGAAGTATAATGTAAACTATGGATTTGGGGTGATGATGATGTGTCAATGTAGGTTCATCAGTTGTAACAAGTGTATCACTTTGGTGGGGGATGTTAAAGTGGATTCTCCTGCCTCAGCCTCCCGAGTAGCTGGGACTACATGTGTGGGGCTAATTTTTGTGTTTTCAGTAGAGACGGGGTTTTGTCATGTTTCCCAGGCTGGTCTCGAACTCCTGGCCTCAAGTTACCCGCCTGCCTTGGCATCCCAAAGTGTTGATATTACAGATGTGAGCCACCACACCTGGCTCTCACTATGCTCTGAAGAGTCCACATGGAGAAGAGAGATCCTGGGAGATAAGGGGCCATGTGGAGAACTGAGGCAGCCCTGGGGAATGAGCTTGGAAGTAGATCTTCTGAAGCTGACCAACAGTGGGGCCTCCTCTGGGAAGGGGAGCCTTGAAGTGACACAGCCAACACCTTGTATGCATTCTGTGAGCAACTCTGCCTCGAACCACCCAGCTAAGCGACTGCCTGGTTTCTGATCCACAGAAACTGTGAGTTAATAAATGTTTGTTGTTTTTAGCTACAGTATTTGGGGATAATTTTTTTACAACAATCAATAACTAATGTACTCTCCAATTTCAATGCACAGAGACAATCAATGTTAACAACAGGGTGCTTATCATTCTGCCCTTTTGTCTATTCATATGCCATAATTAAATGTATGTATATACGCACAAATACACACACATCATAAAATCCTCTTTTTTCTTGCAAGAATAGGATTATATGATACATATTTATTGAAAAATTGTGTTTAGTCCTGTAATAAGCCACGGACATCTCTCCATGTTAATAAGTATATATGGAACTTTTTCTTTCTGAACTGCTAAACAATATTCTATCCGCTTTGATGGACATTTAGGTTGATTATAATTTTTCTACATTCCAAATAATGGTGCATTAAATATTGTGGTAATGATATGGTTTGCAATTTTTGGTTCCAGTTTGCATATCATTGGACTTGGCTCTTTTTCTTATGCAAACTAATAATTAGTCCTATGCTGATTTTTTTTTCCAAAGAAAATATAAACAAAAAAATTTAGAGTTTAAAGAATTAAAAACTGAACTGCACTGTATTACTTATTTAATTCACTGACAATGATACTACTATTTGTCAATTTGTTTTTTAGTTGTGTTTGGGGTGATTCTTTTGGCTGTAGAATCTTATAGGCACTCCCATGTGGAGACTGGGAAGTCTTTAGATGAATTTGCTAATCTTTCATTTTAGAAAATCCTTTTAGAGTTCTTTGAGAGTTTCATTCTTTTTCACTTGCCACTCCTTCCTCATTCTTTATGCTGTTAGATTTTTTCCTTCTTATTTTTAATATTAAATTATTTTAAATAAAATTATACAATTTAGAATTTTTAACGGATTCTTAGCTTTTTGAAAGAAGAGTAATCAGAGAAATTTAATAAAGAATGTAAATATAATAAGTAGATGATACACAAGGTTTTGGTATAACTAATGTGATAAAAAAAAAAAAAAGCATACCTTTTCATAGGAAAGTGGTATTTCAGAGGAAAAAAACGAGTTTGGTAGCTATGCAAACATTAAAAATACCTTATTTCTTGAATGGAAGTCTTCACACAGTTTAGACTCAAGTTTAATATGGAGGGTAGAGCCAAGGGTAAATCACAGCAACAAGTTGTCTCGGTATAATTAATACAGGAAGTCCCTGTACTGCAGAGTTGGAGACTCTTTTAAGACCTTAATACTGAAATTGTCCAAAGGGCTAGCCTATAGATTACCTGTAGTATAGGAATAGGGCTACACATGGTGAATGATATAATAGGCCTTATTTTCAAAGATCTTGAAGGGTTTCTGGGACCCGCAGAGTCACCATTTATCCTCTGGCTCTGATTCTTTACATCTTCCCCTCAGGATGCCTGGGGGAGCTGAGAAAGTGAAGACTGTAAGCAAAGCATTTTGAGACAGTAAGCAAAGCGTTCAGACTCATTGAAAAGTGAGCTGTCATTTCCTTGCCTTGTGGATTTTTTTTTCTTACCTTTTATTTTGAAAAAAATTACAAAGTTGCAAAGATAGTACAGAGTTGTTACAATCTGAAAGTTTGTGTTCTCCGAATTCGTATGTTGAAATCTCAACCCCTGAGATGGCATTAGCGGGTGGGGCCTTTGGGAGGTGATTAGGTCATGGGAGCAGAGCCTTCATGAATAGGATTAATGCCCTTTTAAAAGAGTCCCCAGAAAGCTTGTTCACCCCTTCTGCCACTTGAGAACACAGTAAAAGTTACCATCTACAGACCAGAAAGCAGGCCCTCAATGGATGCCAGATCTACTATGCCTTGATTTTGGATTTGCCAGCCTCCAGAACAGTGAGAAATAAATAACTTTTGTTTATAAGCCACCCAGTTTATGATATTTTGTTATAGAAGCCCAAATGGACTAAGAAAAGAGGGTTCCTATGCATCCTTCACCCAGTTTCCCCCAATGACTACATCTTATATATCTACAGTTCAATATCGAAACCAGGAAACTGACATTGGTACAATGTGTGTGTATAGTTCTATGTTATCTACAGATAGTTCTATAGCCATTTTATCACGTGTGTAGGTTCTTGTAACCACCACCACAATCAAGGTAAAGAACTCTTCCATCACCACAAGGACCTTCCTCTTGCTACCTCTGTAGAAACATACCCACCTTCTCCTCCATCATCTCTAATAACTTTCCTGAGATAGTCAGTGAAATATTTAGTAACTGTCATTTCCTTGCCAAGTTGAACTTTTAAAACCTTTAGGAAAAAATGATCCCTCCAGGATGATATTACAGTTTGGGGGAAAAATATTTTAGCCATCATAAATGGTGATTTTTGATGAGTGGAGAGCACAAAAACTTCTACCGGTTCAAAATCTTTTGAGCTTTGGAATTCTAAATATTTTAAATTGTAGAAAGGTAAAAAGGAATATATGCCATATATTATGAAACATCTCAGTGGGGTCCGGGGTAGCATCCTATAATCAAACGTGTTAATGTTTGTGGAGCAAAACAAATGGATATTAGCACCAAATACAATAAAATGACATTAAATAGACTCACTTCAATGTAGGTCATGTTTTTCAGCCAAATGAATTCAGATCAAGTCCAATTCTGCCATCAAATGAGTTCCAAAAAACAAGTCTGATCTCAGAATTTTTTGGATTTTGGAATTGTGGATAAGTAATTGTGGACTACAATTGTTTTTTATTTTTTATTTATTTATTTTTTCCCTAAGCTGGAGTGTAACGGCATGACCTCGGCTCACCACAACCTCCACCTCCCAGGTTCAAGTGATTCTCTTGCCTCAGCCTTCCGAGTAGCCAGGATAACAGGTGCATGCCACCATGCCTGGCTAATTTTGTATTTTTAGTAGAGATGAGATTTCTCCATGTTGGTCATGTTGGTCTCGAACTCCTGACTTCAGGTGATCCACCCGCCTCGGCCTCCTAAAGTGTTGGGATTACAGGTGTGAGCCACTGTTCCTGGCCTGTAAATTTTTATTGTGGTAAAATATATACAACAAAATATTCCACCTGAATCACTTTTCAGTGTACAATTCCCTGGCATTAATTACATTCACAACTCTGTGCAGTCATCATCACTAATTATTTCCAGATGTGTCCATCTTTCCAAAGAGAAATTCGGTAGCCATTAAACAATAACTCCCCATTATTGCTTATTCCAATCAATAGTCTCTGATAACTATTCTCCCATACTGTATAGTCCTTGATAACTTCTAATCTATTTTTTTGTCTCTGTGAATTTGCTTATTGTAGATATTTCAAATAAGTGGAATCATACAATGTGTATCTTTTGGTGTCTGGCTTATTTTACTTAGCATAAGCTTTTCCAGGTTCACTCTATTGTAGCATGTGTCAGAACTTCATTCCTTTTTATGCTGAATAATATTGTACTTATGCGTTTTTGGCCAGGTGTGGTGGCTCACACCTGTAATCCCAGCAGTTTGGGAGGCCAAGGCAGATGGATCATTTGATGTCAGGAGTTCGAGACCAGCCTGGCTAACATGGTGAAACCCCATCTCTACTAAAAATACAAAAAAATTAGTGGGGCACGGTGGTGCAACTACTGTAGTCCCAGCTACTTGAGGCTGAGACAGGAGAATCCCATGAACCCGGGAGGCGGAGCTTGCAGTGAACTGAGATCGTGCCACTGCACTCCAGCCTGGGTGACAGAAGGAGACTCCGTCAAAAATAAATAAATAAATAAATAAAAACTGAATTGCAAAGATACATTACTAAGAACCAGGATTTATTTCAAAATGGACATTATTTTACAGTTCTGAGAATTGTATAAATCACAATTGAAGTAAAAGTGGAAGTGGATACATTTACAATGGGGTAATAGCATCTGAAAACCTATCTTTTGTAAGTACTATGGCACACTGAAGTTAGTTAAATATTTCTGAGTGCTTTACTTAGAGACTTAAATAAAGAGGAAACCACCAATCTAGCCAATAATTCAGAAATGAAGCTATGTAGACTTTGTAATGGAAACAGCACTGAAACGTAATTTACTTTTCCTGGATTTTTTCCCAGTTTTATTTTGTTTGAGAGGAGATGACATTTTTCTTAATACTAACAAACCATTTTTTTAAACTAGCAAAGATAATAATAAATAAATGTCAGAACTGTTTGTTGATTTAAAAATCTTGTGGATGGGAAACATGTGGATTTCTATAAGGTTACTTTGTACCCCAGATGTATGAAAACTTTCTGTTCATGAACTTCTTCAGAGAGTTTACATATCACAATATTTCAGTTTATAAAAACAATCTTAGTTCCATCCATTAATTTTTTATTTCAAATTATTTTGTTTTTGAAGTGCGGGAAAAAATCACCCATGTACTTTTAGCTGTGAATAAAAATTGTGCTTGTAAATTATGGAAACATCATAATCTCCTTGAGATTTTCTTCTGATAATATATCATTTGGAAATATTTAGGGAAAAATTAGAAATTAAAACGGATTAAAAACCCTCCTTTCACAAAGAAACAGAATAAGCGAAAACCCTGAAACTATCTCATTATTCAGCCAATGTTCCAAATTAAATTAAATATGTAATGTGAGAAAGGAGGTGGGGAAATGTACTTGGAAGATGAATGAAATGACACTGAAAAATTTAAAGATGAAGTAAAATGGAAACTGTTCTTAATTGTTGATGTTGTTTCTGAATGTTCCTCAATAAGGGGTTACATAACTATGTCTTTCTAGCCCTCTCTTCCTTCTTCTGATCTTTGAAGTGTGTCACTCTTTCATTTTGCCATTCAACAGTCTGACATGCAAAAGCTTTGTTCAGACAGTTTAATTTAATCACTGCCACTGGTTCAACAAGATGATAAAATCCCCTGTGCTGTACAACATCCAACATCCAGCTCACTGTTATCTGATACTGTTTGAAGCTTCTCTCATGAGTGCATGCTGATAACACAAGAACTCCAAACATGTCATAAACAATATATTAATGCCCCAGTTGGAATTCCATTAAAATAAGAAATAGATGAAGTTTAGGCCATTCAAGTGGGCCAAGGTAATAAAATGTAATTTGGACTAATCTTCCCAAAGAATGTCCTGTGTTTGAAGCTGACAGTCTCCTATCACATGCGAAAGTAATTGCTTGTTGACTGCACTGCAGACTTTTGAATCATGGTCTTTGTACTTCACCCACCTTTCCAGGTGTCTCAGCTAGAAGACAATGTGCCTCTTTGTTGAACGGAAAGACACTAAATTATAAATAATAAAACAAGCAGTGGGTACTTTAATGAATATTGCTAATCGAGATTGGAATTTGTGGAAATCTGAGACAAAAGTAAAATCAAAACACAACAGAATACTTACTCTTTGAAGTGTTAATTTCAATAATAGTGTCTTTAAGTTTTTCTAATTTAAAATATATGAAAATACCACAAATACTTAAGCATAAAAGGCTGACTCAATTTAGAAAATTCAAAACTATTGAAGGAAAGATGCAATTATATTTTTATAAAAAATCCTTTATAAAAGATCTATGAATTTTTTTTCTTTTTTAAAACTTTAACTCTGCCAACTTTTTTTATTCTTTTAGTATTAAAAAATATCTATTATCTATGACAGGTTTGCTGGCCGGATTAACTTAAATATTACTTGTTGTAGAGACTATTGAGAGAACAAAAATCTTGCTTCTAGCCACTGCAGAGTTACACTATGTTAAAAAATAAACTATACAGTTCTTACTCTGTCCAGGTTACTGTTCTAAGTGTTTTACTTATTTAGACTCTTTAAGCCTTAAAACAACATATTTTAATTACAGATGAGGCAAAAGAAGCTGAGTAATTTGCTCCAGGTCCTATAGCTATTGGTGGAAATGGATTTAAACCCAGGCAGTCTCTTCCAGGGTGTGTACTCTGAAGAATTATGCTTCTATTGCACTCAGAAAGGGACAGGTTTATGATACCATAAAAACCATTTTAGAAATTTGATTTTGGTGAACATTGAAAGTGGGGGATGGTTAATTTACATGATTGTCAGAGTGATATAATATGCAAATATGAGCATGTTCATTCTCTGTATAAATCTAATCAATGGTTCTTGTTAACAGAGCACAGAAGGATCCTCTGCAAATCCAATTTTCCCTTCTGCACTTATCCTGCATGCTCCTAATGCTCTGGTGACAACAATTATTTGCAGTCAATGGAATTCCTTTCTTTCTCATTTCAATGAGATTTTCATTTATTTTGAAAAAGGTGAATATTTATTATGTAACAGCCTCTGTTTCTAGAAGACATCTATGAAGAGAGCAAAGATCTCTACCCTCATGGGGATTATATTCTGCTGAAGGAAGATTGACTAGCAATGAGCGTCATTGATAAATAAATTACAGCATGTTAGAAGGAGGCTGGGTACAGTGGCTCATGCCTGTAATCCCAGCCCTTTTGGAGGCCAAGGTGGGCAGATCACCTGAGGTCAGGAGTTTGAGACCAGCCTGGCCAACATGGTGAAACCCCGTCTCTACTAAAAATGCAAAAATTAGCCAGGCGTGGTGGCACACGCCTGTAATCCCAGCTACTCAGGAGGTTGAGGTGGGAGAATCACTTGTTCCCGGGGAGTGGAGGTTGCAGTGAGCTGAGATCATGCCACTACAGTCCAGCCTGGGTGACAGAGTGAGACTCAGTCTTTAAAAAAAAAAAAAATAATAATAATAATAAGTACTACGATGAGGTTACAGCAGGAATTGAGAATGTGAGGTGGTAGTTTGGTGGTAAAGGTGAGATGCAATTTCGTATAGGGTATTTGGGGTAGGTGACATTTGAGTAAGACTTGAAGAAGGAGAGGGAATTAGCCACGTGGGTATCTGGAAGAAAAGTATTCCAGCAGAGGAACAGCCAGTGCACAGACCCTGGTATGGGAATATGCTTGTCCTGTCTTAGGAATAGCAAGGAGACCCATGTGACTGGATAGCAATGAGTAGGATGAAGGAGTCTAAGAGACAATGGTGGCAGGGAAGGGAGAGAGGAAGGTAGAAGGGCCTAATCTTGAAAGCCTTCTAGACCATTGTAAGGGCTTTGGCTTTTAGTCTCAGTGAAATGGGGAGTCATTGCAGAGGACAACCATGATCTGACTTACATTTTGAAGTGGTAATGCGGGATGCTGTGTTGAGAAAGGACTATAGAGGGTGGCAAAACTAGAAGCAGCAAGGCTAGGAAGGCTTCAATTCCAAATGCAAGATGATAGTAGCTTTGAACAGCAGTGTTGGTGAAAAGTCATCAGATTGTGGATAAATTTTGAAGGCAGAGACAACTGTCTTTCCTGATGGGTTGGATAAAGGTATGAGAGAAGGAGAGGAGGCAAAAATGAGTCCAAGTCTTCTGTTCTGAGCAATTGGAAAGATGAAGTTGCTGTTGACTGATGTGGGGAGGGTTTGGGGGAAAGAATAAGGGTTGTTTGGGCCATGTTAACTTTACACATTCTGAAATGCCCCTTCCAACTTTTGCTGCCTGGAAGGCTGCTCCAAGTCTTTTAAAAATTGTCGCAGGTTTTCCTTCATCATTAATTACCTCCTTTTCAAGTAGAGTAATTTGTTTTATTTTGGACCCAATAGCATTCTATGTAAATCTCTATGACGGCCTTTTTCACACTATTGCACTTGATAGACTTATCTGCCTTTCTGCTAGACTCTGAATGTCTCAACTCTATCCCCAGTAGCCAGCACTATTCCTGGCATATAATAAAGGGCTCAATTACTATCTACAGAATTAATAAAAGAATGAAGCCACTATACGCCCAACTAGTGATATTATAATTTGTAAAAATCAGAACATTGTACAGAAAACTAGGGCTTTAAGTAAGAAAGTCGCCTATGATGCATTCTTTTCCTATAAATTTCCAGGTAGCTGGTTGATTGCAAACTCATTCTTACAGTTTTATGGATCCACAATAGGTTCTACCAGTGTTTAAGATCAGGAACCAGTTCATTGTTATAAAGCAAATCTTACAGTTTTCTCACATCCTTTAGCTCTGTTTTCTGTTACCTCTTGTTATAGGTTGAAGTATGTTCTTCCAGATAGAAATGTTGAAGTCCTAATACTCAGTAGCTCAGAATACGACCTTATTTGGAAATAGGGTCTTTGCAGAGGTAGTCAAAATGAAGTTATTAGGATGGGTCCTAATCCTCTATGACTAAGGTCCTTAAAAAGAGGGAAATTTGGACTGGGAAAGAGATATTGCATACAGAGAAGATGATGTGAAGAGGCACAAGGAGAAGATGCCTATGTGACTAGAATAATGAGTCTACATGCCAAGGAATGTTAAGGATTGCCAGCAAACTCCAGAAAGTAGAGGAGGCAAGGAAAGATCCTCCCTAGAGTCATCAGAAACACAGTGTGCTCTGCTAACACCTTCGCTTCAGACTTCTAGCTTCCCGAACTGTGAGACAATAAATTTCTATTGTTTTGAGGTACCTAGTTTTTCTTATTTTATTTTGGCAGATATAGGAAATTAACATTCCTTTTCTCTACTTCTTCCTAGTGGCAAATCAATGATCACATGACCACACAGTCTTGGACTACACTGAAGCAACATAACATTGGGTTTAGGCACATGCAACTCTAGTTTCCCATGACTTGAATTCAAATCCTGGCTCTAGGAACTACTGGCTATGTGACCTTGAGCAATTAACTTATAAGTCCCAATTTCCTGTATTGTAAAATAGAAATAATAGTGATGATGTGTACTTCATGGCATTATCATGAGACTTAATTGAAATGGTGCAAATCAAACATTTAAATTAGCTTTAAAGATTAGCTTTTAAAAACCAGTTAAGATTCCTAGGTGCACAAACAAGAACTATAAAATTCACTTGAGAATGTGAGATCAGTAATGGGAGTGCCATATGTACCAAGAAATTTGAAAGTAAGATGCTGTGAATTCAGATTCCATTAAACAGACTAAACTCAGTAGTTTATGATGAAAATATTTTCTACTTACTTGTATTTTCCTTGGTCTGAAAGATTCCAGTAAAGCAAAAAAGGAATTAGAACTTCATTAAAAAATGGCTTTATTGGCTGGGCACGGTGGCTCACGCCTGTAATCCCAACACTTTGGAGGCCGAGACGGGCGGATCTCCAGGTCAGGAGATGGAGACCATCCTGGTTAACATGGTGAAACCCCGTCTGTACTAAAAATACAAAAAGATTAGCTGGGCATGGTGGCTGGCGCCTGTAGTCCCAGCTATTAGGGAGACTGAGGCAGGAGAATGGCGTGAACCCAGGAGGCGGAGCTTGCAGTGAGCCGAGATCACGCCACTGCACTCCAGCCTGGGCAACAGAGCCAGATTCCATCTCAAAAAAAAAAAAAAAAAAAAGAAAAGGCTTTATTGAGATATAATTAGTATACAATATACTACATATATTTAAAGTATACTACTGGAAAAGTTTTGACCTGTGGAGCCATCATCACAATCAAGATGATAATCATGTCAATCACACCCAAATATTTCCTTATCCCCTTTTGTACTTTCTCCTCATATCTTTTCTCCCAAACTCTCCTACTGTCTTTAGCTCTGTCCCAGAAATGGCTGATCTACTTTCTGTCACTCTAGATTAGCTTGCATTTTCTGGAGTTTTATATAAATGGGATCACACAGCACATACTCTTTTTTTATCTGGGTTCTTTGACACAACATAATCATTTTGAGATTTATCCGTGTCATTCTGTGCATCGGCAGTATATCTCTTTGTGGCAGGTTTGTATTGTATGAATATATTATCCTATTGGGGGACATTTGGGTTGTTTTGAATTTTGAGCACTTTACTTAATCCATGTGAATTCAAGTTTCCTCTGTGGTAACATAGAAATGATAATAATGACATATTTCAATTACAAATAAAACTATGAACACTCATGTACAAGTTTTTGTACAGACATAAGTTTTCATTTCTCTTTGGTAAATAGAAGGATACAATGGCTGGATCATATGGCAGGTGTCTATTTAACATTTTAACAGACTACCAAACTATATCTGAAGTGGTTGTACCATTTTCTATTCCTGTTGGCAGTGTATGAAAGTTCCAGTTACTCCGTAATTTTGTTGACACTTGGTATGGTTAGTCTTTAAAATTTTAGACATTCTAATAGGTATCTAGTGGTATCTTATTGTGGTTTTAGTTTGGATTTCTCTAGTGACTAATAATAATTACCATCTTTTTATGTGCTTATTTGCAGTAAGTATATCTTCTCTGGTGAATGTCTATTCAAATCTTTTGCCTATTTAAAAGCTACATTGTTTTCTATTTTCAAGAGTTTTTTATATATCTGGAGATGAGTTCTTCTTTATCAAATTATGTTTTGCAAATATTTTCTCCAGATGAATGTTGATCTGTCTTTTCTGTCTCTTTACAGCATCTTTTAAAGAGCAGAAAATTTTAATATTAATGAAGTCTGATTTATTATTTTTATTTTTCTTTTACAGATCCTGCCTTTTGTGTCGTATCTAAAAAATCTTTGCCTAAGCTAGGGTCACAGAGATTTTTCCCCCTAAATTTTCTTTTGGATGTTTTATAGTTTTAGTTTTCACATTTAGTTCTATGCTCCATTTTGAGTTAAAAATTTTTTTAACATGGTAATGGAAAAGATTTACTAACTTGGATTTTGGTTTTTTTTGGAAGACTCCAATAAAGCAAGAAGGGGCTAGATCTTCCTTTTGCTTTTAAGTCCTAGTTTTCCATAGATGAACCAACTCTAATTTTTTTTTAATTAGTATATATATTTTTTAACCTAAGTTACTATTCTGTTTAACATTCCAGCTCTCTATACTTCATAGTTAAACTCACACTGTGGACAAACAGTATTTTCTCCAGAAAATATGTGCCTCAGAGGAATTCTCACCATCTAAGGAATTCCTGGGCTGCAAGTTTGTGGGTTTAAGTGGCACCTTAACTGTTTCTACTATAGTCTAAATGGATTATCAGTGTCTTGAAAGGGTTAACATGCCTTTCTAAGAATTTGAATGATGACTAGAAAATAACAGATACCAGAGAGAATCAAGTTCAGATTTATTTTCTTAAGATATGTTGTTTGTATTTTCTTGTGCAAACTAGTTACTGCAAATCTCATTGGTGTATTGAGTAAACCTAAGTCCTTGATTCATTGCATTCTCATAATGGATGAACAGCAAAATTGGATTAGATGGAAAATAGTTCTTATTTGCTCTGCGTTTTTTTTGAATCTAAAACTTCACTTGGCTATCTCACTGTTCAATAATTTTTTTTCCCTTACAAGTGTCCCTTGAGTACAAGAAAACAGCTTTAGTGTTACTAATTTCAGCAATTTTGAGTTAATAGAATTAGTAGTGTTACATATAAAGTCATTATAATGGCACTGTTTTGCATATTTTTAGCTTCCTTGGACTTTATTTGCAACACCATTACTCTATTATATCTTAGGGAACAAACAAACTACTTAATATATGTGGCTTTGGTCCTCTGAAATTCATCGCATATATCAATGGCTATAAAAACACTTTTCAGGAAGGAATTCCAAGAGATTGATTGTTTCATGTTCTCTCTTAGGAAAGTGACCCCAAAAATCAATCACAATTGTTTTATAAATATGCCTACTATGCACCAAGTTTGTGCTTCCTCTTTTAACAAAATTTATCCATCCATTAAGTCATAGACAAGTAAACAAAAATGAATTGTCATTTTCGTTATTTTATTAGTGTCATATGAAATTATGGCATATTATTGACTTCTTCAAGAATATTTTACTTGAGAGGCACAGTTTAACATGCACAATTCAAGATCAATATTGAATATGCATTAATTTTTTTCAAAAACGCTGCAAGGCAATTTTTCTCTACAAATCCCCTGTTGGTATTTATAGTTCTATAAAAAATTATCATTGTGACCAAATGATAGTTTAGCTAAGCTTTAATTATAAAAAATGGATTGTTATTTGCATTGCTGCTTTGCATCCCAGATGTATTTACTAACCATTTAATTTATTTATTCGCCCTTTGCCAAAATAAGTCTAGAAAGTTGGAAGCATTTTTCTGACTTGATTTAACACCACCAATTTTTTTTTTCATTTTTCATTAGGTATCCCTAGTAATTGAGGGATTATTACTTTTTACCTCCCGTGGATATGCAAACTTCATTGACATATTCTAAAACCTACTCAGTTGTGTGATATGAACAGTTGAACATACATGACTAGCTTATAGACTAAACCATTTGCAGAGGATTTTACTTTAAATATAAAGATCCTAACATTCCCAAATCATATTTTAGGTTTAATGGTTCTATGCAATTTAATGTTCAGTTAGTTAATTATGTCACATACCAAGTGCCCTTGTTACAGCAGGTGGTAGGTGCTCATGCTATTGTTTTTGCTGTTAATGAGGACAATATGATAACATGGCAACTCAAGATAATGTGGCATATCTATCTTCTAAAATTCCTTTATGCATGTTATCTATCTGGCTCAAGTTACTTTTTTTTTCTTTTTTTTTTTGAGACGGAGTCTCGCTTTGTCACCCAGGCTGGAGTGCAGTGGCATGATCTCGGCTCACTGCAACTTCCGCCTCCCGGGTTCAAGCCATTCTCCTTCCTCAGCCTCCTGAGTAGCCAGGACTACAGGTGCGTGCCTCCACACCTGGCTAATTTTTTGTATTTTTAGTGAAGACGGGGTTTCACCGTGTTAGCCAGGATGGTCTTGATCTCCCGACTTCCTTATCCGACCGCCTTAGCCTCCCAAAGTGCTGGGATTACAGGTGTGAGTCACTGTGCCCTGGGGGGCCTGTTCATTTTTCTCTCAAACATGTTCTTTAATTCTGCTTGGATGATTTTGAAATTCTTAAAAAATTTTTAAGACGGGCCTGGTGGCTCATGCCTGTAATCCCAGCACTTTGGGAGGCCAAGGCAGGTGGATCACTTGAGGTTGGGAGTTTGAGACCAGCCTGACCAACATGGAGAAACCCTGTCTGTACTAAAAATACAAAATTAGCCAGGCATGGTGATGCATGCCTGTAATCCCAACTACTTGGGAGGCTGAGGCAGAAGAATTGCTTGAACCCAGGAGGTGGAGGTTGTGGTGAGCCGAGATTGTGCCATTGCACTCTAGCCTGGGCAATAAGAGCGAAACTCCATCTCAATAATAATAATAATAATAATAATAATAATTTAAAAACTCTCTTTTCTCTTTCATTCATTTTCTGTATTGATTTTAGTTTTCTGAATTTTATTTAAATGACTCTTATATTTCTAACTATAAGCACATTCTTTCCCTAAATAGGTAATTAGTTCTCCAAGGACAGAGACCACTTTTTATTCTAATTTGTATTGTCTACAGTCTTACGTAGGACAACCACTCAATAAATTCCTGTTGAAGCGATAAATTTCTTATTTTCTTTTTCTTTAAAGAATAGTTCATATCAACTTCTTAGTTTTTACCTTATTTTTCTGTTTCCAGATCTTCATCTTCTTTGAGGGACATGAAATGGGAAAGAGCTCTGCAAGAGAGCCTGGATACCCAGTGCTGCCAGAAACATCGCACTTCGGTTGATTTTGTCAAGTTGAAAGTCTCTTGCAATTCACCAATTACTTGTTCAATTATAATAAGGCTGACCCTATGCCTTGGTTTGCCCAGGCAGTCCCAGATTATATCTTGTCCTCATGTTCCATCTGATCCGCACTTCATTTCACTCACATCTTCCTTATAATTCTCCCTAGATGTTTTTGCAAAATTTAACTCTCTTATGTAAACTTTCTCAAACTCCTGGGTTCAAGTGCTTTGTCCACCTCAGCCTCCTAAAGTGCTAGGATTACAGGTGTTAGCCATGGTGCCCTGTTTGCTCTTATGTAAACTTTCTACTGCCTTGTTTTTTGTGACTCTGTTCCTTTCATTTTAGTCTTCTCCCTGCTGCCTGCTCTTTTTCTGGAGGCTTCTTCGTCACTTCCTTAACATTTGCGTTCTATCAGCTGCCTTTTCTTTATTGGGCATCTGTTAGGGTCTTGTGGTTTCAAGTCACTTCCTAGAAACGTATATTTTTAGCACAGACTCTCTTCTGAAGTCTGGTCCTGCCACTTAGGCATCTCCACTGGACAGTCCCTGCCCCACAGAATATAACATGTCCAGATATGGAAGTCATCCTTCACTTGGAGCTTTTTTCTGCTGTTGTGTTTTCTATTCTGAATAAAGCCATCAATAGTCCCAAGATCAACAAGACTTGAAACTTTGAGTGTTCTCCCTCACACATGATTTGTTACAAGGCCTATAGCTTCTATTTTCACACCATCTTGTAAATTTGATTATTCTCCCCATCTCCTTTAAGTCCTTATTATTGAACAATTTGATGTATTGCAACAGCCTCATAATTTCTAGTCTCTGGCTTCTCTTTTTACTCTTCTATTAGATAGTTTTGCCAGAAAATATCTTTCTGAAACCTTCATCAACTTTCCAATTCCTAAAGAGTCCCATTAACTTCTTAGCTTCTTATTCAAGGCCCTATATAATGGGACTCAAAGATCTTCCCTTCTTGATTTCCAGTCTTTCCCTTCACATACTCCATGTATCAGCCCATCTGTTCTCTGGCTCTCCCTCAAGTGTCTAGCTTCCACCTTATTGCCCTTGGCCAGATTTATATTCCCTATGGTTACTTGTTGAAATTTCTCTTCTACTTGAGGGTCTAACTGAAATTCTACTTGTACCCTATATCTTTTAGTGTCTTGCATTCTGATTATTTATTTTTCATGCTAGATCATAAGATCTTTAAAGACAGGATCAGAGGCAGTATTTATATACAATGCATGATCAGCAAATCACCATAATTTTGAGTGATCCACAAAATAATAAAATTAATCGTAAGGTTTTAGTCCTCCTGAATCTCTGAATACGAGCTCTATCAACTCAGCCAACTAGTCAAAAGCTTCAGCAATGTGAATATTGAGGCTGGAATAAGAAAGAAATCTCTTTACAAATCTATCTTTTCATATGTGTACTGTAGGAGAGGGGAGTTCATGGAGTGCACTACACCAAGACATCATAGGATATGCAATCAGGACCAAATGCAATATGTGAGAATCTTTTATCTATCTCCCCTATAATTCTCTCATAGCTTAAATATGGGCTACTTACATTTTATCATTCTTAGGGGGGGGGGGGGGGGGGGGGGGGGGGGGGGGGGGGGGGGGGGGGGGGGGGGGGGGGGGGGGGGGGGGGGGGGGGGGGGGGGGGGGGGGGGGGGGGGGGGGGGGGGGGGGGGGGGGGGGGGGGGGGGGGGGGGGGGGGGGGGGGGGGGGGGGGGGGGGGGGGGGGGGGGGGGGGGGGGGGGGGGGGGGGGGGGGGGGGGGGGGGGGGGGGGGGGGGGGGGGGGGGGGGGGGGGGGGGGGGGGGGGGGGGGGGGGGGGGGGGGGGGGGGGGGGGGGGGGGGGGGGGGGGGGGGGGGGGGGGGGGGGGGGGGGGGGGGGGGGGGGGGGGGGGGGGGGGGGGGGGGGGGGGGGGGGGGGGGGGGGGGGGGGGGGGGGGGGGGGGGGGGGGGGGGGGGGGGGGGGGGGGGGGGGGGGGGGGGGGGGGGGGGGGGGGGGGGGGGGGGGGGGGGGGGGGGGGGGGGGGGGGGGGGGGGGGGGGGGGGGGGGGGGGGGGGGGGGGGGGGGGGGGGGGGGGGGGGGGGGGGGGGGGGGGGGGGGGGGGGGGGGGGGGTAGGGGGGGGGGGGGGGGGGGGGGGGGGGGGGGGGGGGGGGGGGGGGGGGGGGGGGGGGGGGGGGGGGGGGGGGGGGGGGGGGGGGGGGGGGGGGGGGGGGGGGGGGGGGGGGGGGGGGGGGGGGGGGGGGGGGGGGGGGGGGGGGGGGGGGGGGGGGGGGGGGGGGGGGGGGGGGGGGGGGGGGGGGGGGGGGGGGGGGGGGGGGGGGGGGGGGGGGGGGGGGGGGGGGGGGGGGGGGGGGGGGGGGGGGGGGGGGGGGGGGGGGGGGGGGGGGGGGGGGGGGGGGGGGGGGGGGGGGGGGGGTTTGGAAGTATAGGCATTAACATGAAAAACTTCATCTTTGAAATAATCATCTAAGATGACTTCGAATTTGAAAATAACCTTCACATTCTGTTTTCACTAGCTGTGTGACATTAAATTAGTTACTTAATCTCAAAGTTACTCAGTTTCTTCATCTGTAAAATGGAGATAATAATAACATCAATCTTGTAGAGTTGCTATGGGGAATATATGAACTACTTAATGTAAAACATGAAAACGGAGATTGGCACATATAATAAGCTCAATACATTTAGATCACGATGATTATTGTTTTCTCAGGTGACTATTAGATCCTTTGGGAAACTACAAGAGAAATGATAAAATTGAAAATGTTATATTTCAAGATTAAGTTTTGAAATTTAAGTTTTCTAATCAAAAGTTTAGGAGAAAATTTCAGTTTCATTCTCACTACGGGGCTTTAATTTTTTGTAATATATATCTGCTCATTCATATATGAGTGAAATAAATAATGAATTAAGAAATACAACATTGAATGGAATTGTAATATAACTCACAAATGGAATCTTTCATCAGGAAGTTATTTAAAAGGGACAAAAAATGTCCTTTACTCAAAAATAAAAAGTTAACAACTTGGAAGACCAAGTTTTTAATAATGATAAAATGTGAATATTAAAATCTACATCATTCATTCATTCATTCATTCATTCACTCAAACGCATTTATTGAGAGCTTGCTGCAAGCCAGACAGGCAGGTGCTTGGGATAGAGACTAAGCATAATGTCAGCCCTCAAGTAGCTCTTTGGTGATGAGAGCAAAAGAGAAAATTGCACCAATGGTTAGGGCACAGGGTAGTCCATGCTCCAACAGATGTGTGTAGGAAGCAGTGAGGGAGGCATTCATTCAACATGAGGAATTGAGAAAAGGGGATGAGGAAATAATATGCTAAGCACGTGAATGCTTAATACAGCTAAATTACTGGGTATACGGGAGGAAAGGTAGGAAAAGAGATTAGAGGCGGTGTACTGGGCCAAGACATTTTGGTCTTGAATGGGGACCAAGAAGCATAGTGGTTAAGTGCATAAATCTGATATTCATGTGTCCCACTGAGATAAGTTCTTATGCCGGTTCTATCACCTACTAGCTGTGTAAAAACATGGGTTGGCTACTCAGTCCAATCCTTAGTTTCCTCATTTGTAAAATGGGCATAATAGTAATAGCCACCTCATAGGCTTTTTGTGAGAATTAAATGCAACACTCTATGTAGAAAGTGTTTAAGTGCCTGATAAAAAGTAAGTCTTCAATAAATATTAGTTATTACTACTGTTATAGCAGAGCGATTTGCAGAGCACGAGCAGAAGGTGTGATTCATTCCACCGATTTGTGCCAACAAATGCTTTATCGTGGGAGGCTGCCAAGCTGAGAAAAGGAGAGTGAGGTGGGCCATCAGTTTAGAGGGAGTAGACACTAACCAGAGAAGTGTGAAAAGTTTGGCGTGTTTGTGGAAGATGAGGAGTTTTCCATGGTGAGCACAAAAGGCAATGTTGTAGGAAATGAGGTAGAAAGGTAAACTCAGGAATGTTTTTAAGCAGGTGAATGGCTCAATTAGTTTTGAACTTTAGAAGGATAACCTAGTTGACACTTAGAGGGATTGATATGGAGGGTAATGGAGGGCAAGAGATGTCTGCAAGCAGAGAAACCAATTAGGAGGCTATTATAACAGGTCTCAGTATTATAACAGCAACTTAGAAATAAAGATAATTTCTTAAAAATTAAAATAAAGTATATTTTTTGAGACACGGTCTTTCTCTTGGAGGTCAGTGGCGTGATCATAGCTCACTGCAGCCTTAAACTCCTTAGCTCAGGTGATCCTTCCACCTCAGCCTCCCAAGTAGCTAGGACTACAGGCGTGCACCTCCATGCCTGGCTAATTTTTAATTATTTGTAGCAGTGGGGTCTTGCTATGTTATCCAGGTTTATAATAGCAATAGTTGAACTTAGCTCAGTAGTTAGAGAAGCTAAATGCATGTGTGGACTGATGTGATGTAGTGAGTGAATAAGAGGAAGAAATTGAAGATGGTGTTATCTAGCTTGTATGAGAGTATTGTCAAGATAAACTAGGCTTTGTAGAAGAAACAAATCCTGAACTATTAGTGATTTCATATAACAGGGTTTATTTCTTTCTCATGCAAATTGCAAAGCAGGTCAGGTGACTCTTCTGAGCAGTTCTTTGCCATGCAGTGGCCCAAGGAACCAGAGTTCTTCCGTTGGTTAGCTCTGCCATATCAACTGTGGCTTCTAAACAACTGCTGATGGGGAATGGCCACATAGGATCACATATCTGCTCTTGCTGCCTCCAATTGAAAGTAACACAGGTCTCTTGGAGCCACCCTACTCATAATATTAAAATCCAGTGACAGCCAACAGTAGCCATATAAAAATATCCTAAAAGAAGAAATACATACAATAGCTACTGAATGATTAAAATATGATTTTGAGAAAATATCTGTTTGGAAACTGTTTTTCAAAAAGTTAGCTTTTTCATTTATTTAGCTTATCCTTTTTCATTTCTAAATTAGCAACGTTTGATGGCTCTAAAAATGTCTTTAATATGTCTGAAACTTGTAAAGTCTCCTCCCTGCTCCCTTTGGCTTGCTTAAAGTTCTATCCACGTACCTCAGAAGCTTCTCTCCTTCTGGAAAGCTTTCTTATGGTTTCTTGACTGTCAGGAAGGATGTTTGTTTGTTAGCTATTGGCTTTAGTGGACTAAGTATTTTGAATTTTATATTGTGCATCTTTAGGGCAATAGACAGAAAGGAATACTCAAAGATCATACAGTATAGAAATCATTTGGCAATTTAGTAAACATATATTAATTTAGAATACCTGAGAGAACAGCAAATCTGTCTTAAGGTATAGTCTTAATGCAGAATATTCTAGCTGAAATGCAGTTTTAATATCTTACAGACACAGTATATATAATAAACTGGGCTACAAATGGATAATACATAAAATCATGTAAGTTAATGAAAAAATAGGTCTTTAATGCACTATATAGTAATGTATCAAAAATATGTCTTTCAATAACTTTTGAAGTACACTAAAAGTATTATAAAATGTGTAAGCCTTTGGTTTTAAATGTCTATTGCTAAGATGTAGAGAGAAAGAAATTATTTTATAAATTTTGCTAAATTAGAATCACATGCTTCGTATTAGAAACATCACGGATTACAAAGAAGTAGAAATTTTTATTATATTTGATCATTCTTTTGGTTACATTCAGGATATTAAGTTATGACTCATTTTGAGAAATCCAATGTCTAGTCCTTTTCATATTAAAATAATTCTGAAATAAGAAAGGGAAAAATCAAAACAAACAGATGAATAATGAATAACATATATGGCACAGATATTTTATTTCAGTCTTTTAGTGTAGACCATCGATGATTGATTTTGGGGAGGGCACATAGATTACTATTAGCAGATACAAAGTGTGAAGGATTACCATGCCTTGATCCTTGTTTCCTTCATGATCAACACTGTTTACTTCTATCATTGCAATCTTGTTTTGGTGAACTGTAGAACTACTATTGCTGTCTAGAGTTTCTATGGTATGGACTTATTCAATACCATACTTTTTTCATTCTTTTCGATATATTCAAGCTCTTGCCTAAGTGACTTTTGCAGTACAATATCAACAGATAGAACCTGGGGGTTTCTGTGATTCCTTTAGGAAATTAACCAACAAGGACGGTGTCTATATATACAAAATGATGGGTTATGTTGAGTTCCTACTCCAGATAATTTAAGTCAAGCATATTATTCTGAAATCTAATCTAAATGATCAAAATCAACTTCTTATAGTGATTTGATTCATCACACATTGTTCTATTCTTATCTTAGCACAAACCACCACTGTGGCTTTTGAAACAGTAGTTTTTCAGTGTTGGAAAATTAAAGTGAGTCATAAGAAATTGAAGGTTTTAATTGTTTTAACTACAAAAATGGCAACTTCATTTGGTTGAATACAATGCTTTAAATGAACAGAACATGGTAAATTTGTCTTCTGTACTGGACCAGTCAGTACCTTGACTTGAAACTCCCAAAGGTAGAGCCAAACTGAATTTCTATTCATTATTATAATGGGACAGACAGCAATATCGGTTCCATATTTCACCAAGACAACATTACAATGATAGCAGTAAATAGTGTACAGAATTAAAGAAACAAGGATCAAGACATGGTCATCCTTCACACTTCGTATTTGCTAATAGTAACCTACGAGCCCTCCCCAACATTAATACTGAATTTAGGTAGGAGGGAATCTGTTAAGCAGACTCACTCCTCTGCTCCACAAAAGCAAGTGGGTGTTAATCAGTTGTGGGTGGTGGGTCCTAGAGCAAACCCCTCATGGCCAGTCAGAGCTCATCTAGAAAGTGAGCCCAGGCAGTTCCAGCCTGATTCCTTTTAATGTCACAGTTCATTTGCAGAACCATAACTGGAATCAAGAATTAAAAAGCCTTGTATAAAAGTCAGTAACATTAAACCTTTAAGACTCATGTTTCATGTGTCATAAAAAGTCTATGAAAGGATTTTATATTCTGTACAGTGTTTTAGCACTTTCAATCACTTTTTTTCAACATAACTTTTGTGAACACTTTTATAGCCTCTAAATGAAAAACTAAACTATGTGTCATTCAAAAAAACGTTTTATGGATCACAGAATTTAATAAAAGTTCTGCACCATAACAAGCGCCTGATAAACCTTTATTAAAATTCATTAAAAATATTGAAAAATATTTTAACAGAAATTAGACCTCACGTTTTGGTAAACATGACAAATCACTCTTCAAAGAGTCTGCTTGTTTATCACATATGCAGATCCTTTAGCAGTGAAATAATGAAATATAGGAACAATAGTCTGTATTTGATATTAGGAAAATATTTCTTTGTATCTGATAGCCATGATCCTCTTAGTTTTCTGTCTGCAAAAATCGTCAATAATTAGGAAATATGTAGTAGATTACTATATACAAATAAAAAGAAAACAATGGAAAAATGTTGTGTTTTCTTATATTGGAACCACACCAGAGTGATTGTCCTATTGCAGTTCTCAGAGAGCAGAGGAGACTTGATCTTGCTAATATATTTAGGAATACATGCTCTTAGATACATTTTCTTTATATAATTTTATTTTCCTATAGGATTATATGTAGATAAAAGCTCTGAAATATTGATGAGTCAGTGTGCCTAATTTTATTATGTGTATATCTATTTATACATATAGATGTATAATTAAAGTACTCAAGAATCTAGAAGTCATATAGATATATATGTCCTTACATGTATCTACCTAAATATAGATATGTAGATATAGATACAAACACACAGATACACACAGAAGAAAACATTGAAGTTTTGGGAAGGAAGGTTATTTTGGAGTGTCGGTGTTTTCAGGGTGTGTATGTGTGTGTGTTTTCTATAGATTTGGAAATCTCTAAGTGATAGGTAATCTTTGAGCTCATCTATTCTAGCTCCTTGAATTAATTATAGATTTCCACTCCAATATCCCCAATAAAATGGCCAAGCACCCTTTATTTGTACACAGCTCTCTCCTGGATCTCTGTCTCTGAGGCCCATCATTCCAGGCAAAAATATGTCTGTTAAGAGATTCCCAGGACTAAAATTGTACCCAATTAAAAAGTTGATATGGTTGTAATTTTACCTAGCAGATGGCAGTTAAAACATCATATATTTTAGATGTTGGATAAGTTTCCTTGGACTTTTTACAAGGTTAAAGACTTCTATTAGTGTATGTATTTATAATTGCTTTGGTTTTTAACGCAAGCTAGTTTATACTAAAATCTCTTTCAGTGGCCTTCAATAATTCTCATAACATATTTTAATATCAGTGTGGCATGTATTAGGAGGAGAAAAGACCTGAAAAGAGGCAATATAGGGTGATTCACCCAGTTTCATTGTTTAAAAAGATGAAATAACTTTTGGGTGAGTTATTTGTAGACAAAACATTCAAGGTTCACAATGATTTCAGGTAGCATGAACCTAACCTATTTCTGCATTATGTTCTAAGTTTCAGTGTTAATGTCTGTTTTCTTGACAGCAGCCATAATTTATGCTTTTAATTATATATTTTTTCAGCTGTAAACTCATATTGTTTCTTTACAGTAATGAAGTCACTGTGCAGCAATGTCATTGTTGTAAAGTGATGAGATATAATGAGAACATGATTGGAAAGAAATCATGGGCAGAGAATGATAGCATACTTAAAGGTGAATGGGAAAAGTTCTGTAAGTAAATAAAAACAATATATGGAGATGTAAAGAAAAAATGTGTATATCATTAAAGCCTTACAAATACTACACATTATTTCTATACACTGTTATACCTGCTTTTTGATTTTTTTTGTTGAAATCATAGCATCAAAAGAGTGCATCAACTTTGGATGAAGCCCAAGCCTTCAGGTACGGAAGAAAGAGGGCTTCATCTCATTTTTAGAGAACTTCAGGAAAGAAGATTGCATGAGCTTTCTTGGTAAACCGTTTATGTATTTGTGGAAATTCTCTTTCTCTTTTTTCTCTGGAGATGGACACTCACTCTGTTGTCCAGGCTGGAGTGCAGTGGTGCCATCTCGATTCACTGCAACCTCCACCACCTGGGCTCAAGCGATTCTCCTTCCTCAGCCTCCCGGAAATTCTCTCTTAAGCCTAAAGTGCTCATGCTGCATTTTCTCTCACTGAGCCTTTTTTCTTCTTTTCCTTGAATTGCTTAACAATGCCTGCTGATTTTACCTCCCCAATGCCTCTCCAATCTGCTGTCTTTCTATTGTCCTGACTTTTCAAAATTCCACTTCAGTTTGGTCTTCATATTGCTACAAGAAAAGTCACCTTAAAATGTAACTCATACCATGTATTCCTTTGCTTAAAGTTCTCTGAAAGTAACACTTTATGCCTTTGGATAAAATTTAAACATCTTAATACAGAGACCCCTCATAATCTGGCCCCTACTACATTCCTAGCAACTTAATATTTTTTCTGGATTTTATTTTTCTTTATATAAGTAAAAACAGCTGGCATTTGCTGATACCTTACCATGTGCCAGGCACTCTGATAAGCAATTTTACATCTTCTGGGTTTCCCTCTGTGTGATAAGTAGTTACTGATATTCAACATAAAAGGAGACTGAGCTCACTTTTATTTTCTTTTGTCTTTGCAACATATCTTGTCTGCCTACTCTCTGTCAAGAACCCGGGGTAAAATAGTGAGCAACAGAAAACAAAATCCCTGCCCTGACGCACACACCTTTAATCCCAGCACTTTGGGAGGCCGAGGTGGGCGGATCACCTGAGGTCGGGAGTTCGAGACCAGCCTGACCAACATGGTGCTTACATTCTACTTTTGTTTCCAATCAAACACATTTGGTAATTACTGATCTGCAAATGAATACAGAAATTTTCTCTGGGAGTAGGACGAACATTAAGGAATACAAATTTGCAGTGACGGAATGGGGAGAGTAGTGGGTGGAAGGAGAGGGAAGGAAGAATCATTGTAGTTCGTTGATTCAATCTGAAAAAGATGGGTATGGTTTGGCTGTGTCCCCACCTAGCTCTCATCTTGAATTCCCCCGTGTTGTGGCAGGGGCCTGGTGGGAGGTAATTGAATTGTGGCAGCAAGTCTTTCCCATGCCGTACTCATGATGGTGAATAAGTCTCATGAGATCTGTTGGTTTTAAAAAGAGGAGTTCCCCTGCACAAGCTCTCTCTCTCTTTGCCTGCCATCATCCACGTAAGATGTGACTTGCTTCTCCTTGCCTTCTGCCATGATTGTGAGGCTTCCCCAGCCACATGGAACTGTAAGTCCAATAAGCCTCTT
The DNA here is from genome assembly GCF_024542745.1 of Macaca thibetana thibetana. Taxonomy (NCBI): domain Eukaryota; kingdom Metazoa; phylum Chordata; class Mammalia; order Primates; family Cercopithecidae; genus Macaca; species Macaca thibetana. The sequence goes on along the minus strand of NC_065594.1, from coordinate 52,555,584 downwards.
TCTTTTGTAAATTGTCCAGCCTCGGATATGTTTTTATCAGCAGTGTGAAAACGGACTAATACAAAAACTCAATCTGAAAAGGTCTACAAACCCAGAAAAGCAATGATTGTCTCTCAACCTTCACTCCCCTGCATGTTCCATGCTCAAGTTCCCCAGAATTACATGCAGTTGTCCAAACTCCAAAGGCCTGTCAGGGCACCTTGCCTCTGCTCCACACTGTGCATGAGTTCATCAAAACAGGCATCACAGGTCAGGTGTGGTAGCTCACGCCTGGAATTGCAAGGCTTTGGGAAGCTGAGATTGGAGGACTACTTGCAGCCAAGAGTTTGAGACCAGCCTGGGCAACATAGCAAGACCCTGTCTCTACAAAAAAAATAAAATAATTAGCCGAGAGTGGTGGCACTCATCTGTAGTCTTGGCTACTCAGGAGGCCGAAGTGGGAAGATTACTCGAGCCCAAGAGGTTGAGGCTGCAGTGAGCCATGATTACACCACTGCACTCTAGCCTGGGTGACAGAGTAAGACCTTGACTCAAAAAAACCCAGAACCAACCAAACAAACAAAACCTCCACAACGAAACAAAATAAGACAAAACAGAAACAGGTATCACAGAGTGCTCTATCACCAAAGTTTTCTAAGCCTATGTGTACTCATGGGGTGATAGGAGCATTAAACCAACCCCAAATCCCTAATAAACTCCATACAGGCTCATCAGTTGTTGTGGACATTTTCCAGGTAAGTCTGACATGTGCTCATGTTCAGTAACCTCCCATCTGATCTCAGCCACGTCTGTTGCTTAAACCCCTATTTGACACTCGTTTGAGACCCCACTGGTACTACTGTGAGAATGCAGTGCGTCTTGTTTCCTAAACCTCCCTAAGCTACAAGCCCTTAAGACCTAAAAGTGGTTTAGGTCTTTGGAATCTTCACCGTGGGAGCTGAAGCAAGGGCCCCCCGGGTTCCTCTTCTGCATGACGTGGACCTCTGTTCACCAAAGTGGCATGGCTGGTGCTGTGGAGGGTCATGGAATGCCTTCTGGAGACAGGGCTTTCTGCTTTTGCCTGCAGCACAAGATCAAGGATTAGATTATGGCCTCCTTGTTGCTCTTCCCAACTTCTCCCCCACCCATTTCCCCTCACCTCTAAGCTAAACCCTCAAGCCAATTCCCCAGGCTGCCTGTCCACCCACTGGCTACCTATACTCAGATGTGTCCACATCCCAGTTTAGAGTCACAGCATGACCCCACCTACAGCTGTACCTTTCCTGCCAGCTTGTCTGTTCCTCCTAATCTGTAGACTCCTTGAGGGAAGAGGAGTGTGTGCTTCTTTCCCGAATCCCACATTGCACTACAGCTGTCTGCCTTTGTCCTCTTTCTTTTCTTTCCCTTTCTCCGGTTTGTTTACCCAGATGTGATGGTTACTTTTGTATAAACTTAGCTAGGTCATGGCAGGCAGATATTTGGTCGAACATCAGTGTAGGTGTTGCTGTGAAGGTGTTTTTTTACATGAAATTAACACATAAGTCAATAGACTTTACTAAGCAGACTACCCTGCATCATGTGGTGGCCTTGTCCAATCAGTTGAAGGCCTTAAGAGAAAAAGGCTGAGGTCACTGGAAAAAGAAGCAATTCTGCCTCCAGACTGCTTTTGGATTCAAGCTGCATCAGCTTTTCCCTGGGTTTCCAGTCTGCTGGCCTACCCTGTAGAATTCAGACCTGACAGTCTCCTCCATAATCGTATGAGTCAATTCCTTCATTTCTTTTCTCCCTCTCTGTATCTCTCTCTCTCTCTGTCTTTCCACACATATCCTATTGGTTCTTTTTCTTTAGGGAACACTTAGCAGACTCCTTTTCATGACTTATCGTAAAAATAGTGTGAACTGGCTGGGCGTGGTGGCTTACGCCTGTAATCCCAGCACTTTGGAAGGCTGAGGCGGGTGGATCAGCTGAGGTCGGGAGTTCGAGACCAGCCTGACCAACATGGAGAAACCCCGTCCCTACTAAAATACAAAATTAGCCAGGCGTGGTTGTGCATGCCTGTAATCCCAGCTACTTGGGAGTATGAGGCAGGAGGATCATTTGAACCTGGGAGGCAGAGGTTGCCGTGAGCTGAGATCGCGCCATTGCACTCCAGCCTGGGCAACAAGAGCGAAACTCCTTCTCACAAATAAATAAATAAATAAATAAAAGTCTGAACTATGAAAATGTAATCTCCTACATTCTTCCTTCTGTTCTCTCTCCCACTCACCTCTTCCCCCTTTCAGCCTCCGCAAAAGTTTTTGAACTTTTGCTATTAACTTGAGAAAACTAATTTTTACCCTAAACAAAGAACATCTTCCTTGTAAGAAAGTGATGCAAGAATTAAACAGTCACAAGGTGTAGTGTAGACTTGGCTCCAGACGGCTTGGATTTGAACACTGGCTCCAATGAATGGGCATGTGTTCTGTGTCCAGGGGTGAATTATTTAACTCCCCTGTTTCTCAGTTTCCTCATCTGTGAGCGAGGATAATAATAATTTCTGAAGTTGCTTATCAGCTTAAGGAGATTTTGGGCTGAGACAATGGGGTTTTCTAAATATACAATCATGTCATCTGCAAAGAGGGACAATTTGACTTCTTCTTTTCCTAACTGAATACCCTTGATTTCTTTCTCTTGCCTAATTGCCCTAGCCAGAACTTCCAACACTATGTTGAATAGGAGTGGTGAGAGCGGGCATCCCTGTCTTGTGCCAGTTGACCCAGACATCCCATTACTGAGTATATACCCAAAGGATTATAAATCATGCTGCTATAAAGACACATGCACACGTATGTTTATTGCAGCACTATTCACAATAGCAAAGACTTGGAATCAACCCAAATGTCCATCAGTGACAGACTGGATTAAGAAAATGTGGCACATATACACCATGGAATACTATGCAGCCATAAAAAAGGATGAGTTTGTGTCCTTTGTAGGGACATGGATGCAGCTGGAAACCATCATTCTTAGCAAACTATCACAAGAACAGAAAACCAAACACCGCATGTTCTCACTCATAGGTGGGAACTGAACAATGAGATCACTTGGACTCAGGAAGGGGAACATCACACACCGGGGCCTATCATGGGGAGGGGGTAGAGGGGAGGGATTGCATTGGGAGTTATACCTGATGTAAATGACGAGTTGATGGGTGCTGACGAGTTGATGGTTGCAGCACAGCAACATGGCATAAGTATACATATGTAACAAACCTGCACGTTACGCACATGTACCCTAGAACTTAAAGTATAATAATAATAAATAAATTAAAAAATAATAATAATTTCTATCTCATAGAATTGTTATGAGGATTGGATAAGTTTACAGTTGTAAGGCACTTAGAGCAGTGCCTGAAACGTAGTAATGCTAACAACAAATGTTTGTGACATAAATGGTAATTTTATAGCCCCCATTATGGGCTATTTAACTATGGATGATGACCAAACTGGATTTGATAGTAACCATTCATTCTTTAATAGCATATTCCCAGAACAATGGAAATGAACAGAATTATTTATATACCTTTTGTTTCTGACTATAACCACCATATATTTTTATCTGCAGAAAAGATAGAAAAGACAGAGACATAGGGAAGAAATTAAAATGTCTGTAATCCAAATCTACAGACCAGGGACCTGCAAGCTTTTTTTGAGGCCAGATAGTATTTTAGACTTGGTAAGCCATATGGTCTCTGCTGCAACAATTCAACTCTGTGGTTGCGCGAAAGCAGTTACATGAATGGGCTGTCTTTCAATAAAACTTTATGCACAAAAACAGACACTGGGTCAGATTTGGTGCCTTGGGCCATAGTTTGCTGACCCGTGCTTCGTAACTATTGCTCATACATTAGTGTCATTCTATTGTATCTGTTTTCCGTGCACATCTGTATATGTAAAAATTGTAAATACAAATTGCAATCCTGCCTTTTCACTGAATATTTCTATTACAGTATAAACAACTGATTAATAACTTCAAACATATTTGGTTTTGATTCCTGCTTAATTCACTAGGATAGATGAAGAGCACTAATGTGACTTTTTTTCCGAGAGCACTAGAGCCATGATAGGAAGGGTGAGGACAAGTTGCAGTCTCATGGGGATGTCATCGTGGGCAGGGATCCCTCTGCCCAGAGGCTTACAAATGGCTATCTATGTCCTGCTGTCTGCCCCACCCCTGTGGCCTGGCTACCTGTCAGCACTGAGGACTGCTGACATCCCCGGGACAGGATGCCTGCCCCACTGAGGTGGGATTGGGTTCCCTAGTAGAGGGACATTTAAGGTAGCAGATCTGCCATATGGTCATCAGAGCAGAAAGCATGATGGTTGGGGGTCTCCCTGACAATACTGACTAGCAATGCGCCCAGCTGATCGCGTGGACTATAGTATAGGCAGGGTTCTGAGATCAACCATAGCTGGGGCTCCTCCCCTCAATATAACCTTCACTTCTTTCTAGTCTTTGCTCAGATTACACCTTTTTGGTTGATTCTACCCTTAATCATTCTATTTGAAGTAGCCAGACATCTATGCCACCTCCCCTGCAAATACAAATAATTTCTCCATACCTCTTACCATCATCTGGCATGCTGGCTATTTAATTATTTGCTTGTTAATTGTCTGCATCTCCTCATCAGAATATCAGCTCCACGAGGGCAGGAGTTTTTGCCTGTTTTCTTCACTGTCAGGCACAAATCAAGCGCTTAATAATCCTTTGTTGAATGAAAGAACGAATGGCTCTTACTGACAAATTGCCTAGCAGATACCTACTACTAAATCATTCCAGAAAGGTAAAGAAATGTATACTTCTACCAGCGGACTATGAGCATGTCCTTCTTACTACAGCTTCATGAGCGTTATGTGTTATGGTCTAAAACATGTTTGGGGGGTGAATGTACTTTAAATTACCTTCCTGTGATTACTATATGTTTCTTTTCCTTAAATTGCTGCTTTGTTCTTTGCCCATTTTGAACAAATTAATTAAAACACCGGAAGGTTCGCTCTTGATCTCTTTACTTTCTTCAGTTTGTCTAATGAGATTTACCTTGGGTTTGTTTGGAGCAAGAAAACAGGTGTTCAGCTGTTTGTTGGGGGAGTTCATGCCAACACATTTGCCCCAGCTCAGAAAGTCCATTTTAGATTTGGCAATAAAGGTTATGAATATTTTGGCTGACTTTATGTATATGCACTAAAAAGGGTGGGATTTTGGCAATTTTCCAGAACTTTCAAATACTAAAACTGCTGGTTTCATTTTTTTTTTTTTAACTTATGGGGTGCCTGTTAATGATCTTGACAACATTTCCACTTCATTTTGTGACTATTGACTGATACCATATGTACATGCTAACAAAACTATTATCGAATATAATGGAAAAAATGAAACTGGTTGTTAAAGTGGTCACAGTCTTTCCCTAAGCATATTTAAGTTTAAAGCACACATATTATTTAAATTGATAAATATATTCAGTGGTTTTGCAAATACAGTTTTAATCTCTATCAAAAAACTTACTGCCAAACCAGAGGGTATATGTAAAATAATCACTTACAGTGTATATTTTAAGGACATACCTTAAATAACATTAAAAATAACATATCAGAGACCTAGCTGGATCCACTCTAGAAATCCTAGTGGGACATTTCTGCATACACACCCATTTCACTTGTATCTTAAGTTAACAAAATACACTACTGGAGAATACAGACATGGTGTGGATGGGAATGAGAACATGAAGTGATATGAGTTTGTATTTTTTTAAATCCCCAAAGTCTGTTTTATTTGCAGGTAAATCTTTTTTCCTTCTCTTGATAATGGACATGTTCTTATAATAGAGACTTGTAATTAAAGCTTGCAAATAGCATTATAAAAGAAATAAATATTTTTATTTTAATAGCAACTATCAAATTTCTATAACTCAGATAGCTATACATTTTTATAATAGCTCACTCACTCATCCATGCTTAAATTTCCAGGCCTGTTAAATTTTTCCTTAAGGATAATCAAATAAGGCTCTTTGCCTGTGAATTATACATTATTCTGTAACTAATTAAAACCATTTTATCGTGTATCCCAGATTGTTATTTATTTATTTTTCTTTTTGCGTATCAGGAGATAATTTTAGTTAAGTATTAATGTGTTTTTCTTTGTTTAACCACAAAACAGTCATTTGGAAAGCTATTTCTAACCTGAGCATTACTTTTAAAGTGACTTGTACACATGCCAGTTTTTCTGCATGTTTTGACAAATGACACATTTCCTTTGGTGCTTCCTTGTGGGTAACAGTGTGTGAGGATGTGGTGCTGGAAAAATTTATTACAGTTATTTTGTAGTTGATATTAAAGAATGTGATGTATTATACCAGGTGTCTGACCTTTAGAGATCTTAGGACCTAATTCATTACAACATAAAATTTACATATTATTCAACTTCGCTGCAGAGCTTTTACGAACAAGTCACGGTGTGTATGTATATCAGGGTGGAAAAGAAAAAGTCAAAGCTCAGGCGAAGAATTGAGGTCTGAACCCTAAGTTTGGATCTGTTTGTAGTGCTTCTGTGGATTTAAGTGAGAATGAGGTAAATACCTAATGGTCTGAATTGAATCAGGGAAGGAAAGGCATTGAATACAAAGTGAAAATTTTGTGAACTAGTTAGGTATGTATTTTTGTATACTCCTAACCTGGTGTGCTCTAATCTGTGGTGCAATGCAAACTACATCTCAGACAGACTGGAGAAAGACATGGTCCCATATTGTATCTTTAAGTAGTTAAGTGTGTTTCACAGCCAACAAAATAATACTAACAGTGATTTTCACATTTAATTTAAAAATATAAGATGAGAAGCTAAAATACAAAGTTACTATGAAATGTTAAAAAAACTGCGTGTGAAATAGCATGTATGTAAATATATAAACAGTTTTTTAAAGAACTAAAATTTGCTACACATTGTAGCAAATTAGATCTGAACATTAAAAGATTATGTGCTATTGGAAATCAGACAAGACTGTTTTAATTCATTTAAATATGCTCAATACTTCCTTTTCAATAGCTGCTATAATATTCTTTTTCTCGTAATTTACTTTCACCTTATTTGAGGTTGGGAACAAATAAATATCTACTAAACAGAAAAGCCTACTTTAAAAATGCATAATGATATTCTACATGATGGCAGAAGAAATGTTCATTTATAAGATTTTGGTCCACTATGATTTCATATCACTCAAGGATCCACAAAGCTCTGATTGGTAATAATATCTTTCCCTGAGGAGTTCACAATATTATGGCAAAAAACCAAGTCTAAATCCTTCTTTATATAGAGACTATAAAACAATTTGAGTTAATGCAAATGGGTTATTAATATCAATATAATCCAAACACTGTTTAAAGATTCAGTTTGCTATCAAAGATAATGTTTCCTTATTCTGCAGTTTAATTAGCGAGGAGGAAGCATTTTATCTCAAATACTGATTTTCTAAATTAGTTTGCTGGAAGGTATAGAAATATGCTTGAAGGTTTTTTGGATTTTACTAATTTTTAATAAATGTGGGGAGGCAATTGAAACAGGACAAAAATTTAAAAGCCGTAATTATCATAAGGATAAGTTGCTTCTAGCAAGTGCAAACCAACCACTCGGACTAATGGCACACTAAGAGGAAGTGCTGTGTATTCGCAGTAGAGGGTGCTGTCTTCTAGTTCTATCACAAGCTAAAATAGAAGGTCACTCAGTCTATTGATAAATCACACTGCCGTGATTCCTAACTGACAGCTCAAACTAACATCAAGCTGGATGAGGGAGAACAAAAGGCCATCAAGCAGCCATTTTCTTGACACTTTTATTCAATCACCAGCAGATTGCTTACGACAGCAATAGCAGCTGTTTTGTCTTCATCTTTCCACATTTGATAAAAGGTGTCAACTCAAATTTTTGTAAATAATTCACTTACCCCTACTGCACACACCAGCACTGCTCAGCATATGTATTTTGTGTGAGCAGATCACTGAGGCAGGTCAGAGCTCAATGATACCAGCTGAAGGTCATCTATGATCTAAAAGGAAGCCTCGATAAAACTACACAGTCCCTCAAGGTCAGAGATAAAACTACGTGTAGATATTTGTGATGGGAACAAAAGGTTAAACAGTAGGGAGAAAAAGTATGAAAATGCTTCCTTTAGTAGACGAATGCTTTTCTTTGTTTAAGAAACCTCATTCATAGCTCCTTGGTCAGTTATCGATGTAGGGTGTTTGTAAACCCACCTAAGAGATTAAAAATCTAAATTGTTCTTTCAAAAGTTTGAAAAAAAAATTATTTGTAGCATGCTATTCATCATGACTGTACAGCAGCCCGAGCTGCAATTCGTTTCTATGTTCTTTTTAAAAGAATCATAAAAAGAGTGTCAAAAATTAATACAGTTAGATAGAATTTCATTTATCTAGTTCATTTAAAATTCTACCCTGAAATGCATTTAGGCTTGAGAGCTGAGAAAAAAAATAGCGAAAGAAGGTGTTTTATATCATAAGAGCTTCATTTGCTTTAAGGGCTTAGAGAAACTAATAGAGAAATCCTTGAATTATTGCAATAAGATACTCTATCTGGTGTTGGCAGTAGCTAAAAGTGCTGAGATTAAAAATGATACATCCTTCAATGCTGGGTTGTTTCTTCAGTTACATTACTCACAAAATAAATCTAAACAACAAATAGTCACTATTTGGTTTATATTTTCTAATAGGAAAAGTCCATGTGCTTTTGAGATTCTGTCTTAGCTTCAACTGCTGGGGGATTTATTACCTGTAATTGATGTACGCGGAGATCAAAGAGCAGCTTCCTTACATTTTCTCCTATTCTTTCCACCTCGGAAGTCCGGGGGGGCAATAACTCTTGCAATTCCATTGGAATAGGTGTAGAAGAATGAAATGAGCCTGGGTGAAGTACTGCCACAGTAATACAGGGTATTAGAAACATTTAAAACATCCAAATAGACAATCTTATTTCTGGTTGACAGTTAATTCCCACAAGAATAATTAATATTTTCATGATTTAAACATTAATAAAATGGAGGACAAACTAAGATTTGGAAAAATGTTTTAATCTTCCGAATTTAAAGGCACAGTTGTTACCTTCTCATTTTCCAAGTTGTTATATATTTACACCTTCCACCATTCTATTAAACATTTGCACAGGCCATTTTATGTTGTAACTTGTCTTCTTATGTACATTTCTTGTCTTCTTAACTGGATTTTTGGACCATGTCATAACAAATGCATAACACTGATGCTATTATATTTTATAAAGTGTTTGAAGCACTTGCACACCTTATTTAATCTTCATAATAATAATAATCTTCATAATAATCTTGCAATGTAGTCAGATCAGAGATTATTATCTTCCTATTGTAGATGAGGAAATTGAGGTCCAGAAATGAACAAGGGAAGTCTGCATGTATGTATGTCAGAGAGGTAGTAGTTGAATTTGGTTCTTTTAGCATGTAATCCAGTACTCTTTCACATAACCGGAAGACAGGCACACAAACAAGCCCCTAGCACACACAGATGGAATGCAGTGCTTGGCGCATAGTAGACATTTAACATCTTGTTGAATAAATAAATGATAACCATATGTGTTTAGCCCAGAGATATGCAGAAGACACAAAAAATTTGCTATTTGTATTGATAACAATTATTTGGGTAGGAGATCATCAGTTCCTGAGTAAATATGTCTTGTGGTCAAGAAAACGAAGAGAAATATAATGTCTTCAGTCTGGAGGAACTTTCATTCTAGGCTGGATATGTTTTCATGACAAAGAGTCAGTTTCCTTGATGCTAAAGTGAGGATAATAATCACAGCTTTATTTATCCCATCAGATTATTGGGCAGATCAAAAGAGACTCTGTATGTGAAGGTGTTTTATAAGTGCCAAATACACATGTGAACTGCTACGATATTAATATGGCAGTGCATGGGGATTGCCAACTGGGGGCAATACTAAATTCAGAGGCGAGAGGAAGCTCTACCTAAAGGGATGTGGGGAGTTTGGAAAACATGATCGAAAAAGGCATTTCCAGGAGGCAGGGAGATGGAAGCCCTAAAAGCCAGAGATGGCAGAGAACAAGATGTATTTAAAGGTAAGTGAGCAATTTGATTTAGGAGCGCTTATAGAAGGCAACAAAAGGATTTATGCTTGGAAAGATGGGTTAGGGTGTATTTGGGGCTGCTTTGAGGTCTTTGTACCGGGTGAGGGCATCTGATCTCAAATGTAAACATGAGGCTTATGGTGAGATCACGATTGCTTTCTATTTAGCTAATTGCAAATGAGGAAAGCAGAGAAGATATTTAGGGAGCTAACCAAATTCCTAAAGAAAAAAAATGACTCTCATGCACATGAGGGAAAGTTTAATTATTGTGAGAGAAAAAGTTCTCCAGATATTGCACAGTATTAATAATTACTCTCCCTATTGGATGTGTGCTATATGTCTCACATTATTTTAAGGAAATTATTTACATTAACTCATTTAATCTTCATAATGGGGGAAATGATGATTATTCAACAGATGAGGTAATGGAGACCTAGAACAGTTAAATAATGTATCCTGGGTCACATCACTAGGAAATTGCTGGGCAGTATTCAACCTCAGGCCTATGGCTTCAGAGCCTGGCTCCAACCCTCTGCTACACCGTCATGGCCCCCATGCATTAAGTCCAAAAGCACATCAAAAACTAGTGATACTGGGTGTGTTCACTGTGAAAAGTCATTGCTTTATTCACTTTTTGTATGTATGTTATACTTTAATAATGAGTTAAGGTAGTGATAATAAAAAAGTAAGTACTATATGTACCTGTAGAAGAAAAGATTGGAAAGATACACACAATCTGTTAACCTGATTATCCTTGGTTATTAGGAATATGAATAATTTAAATTTTATTCATTTTACTTATTTCTATTTTCTAGATTTCTGACAATTATCTCATAATACTTTTGTAACAGGAAACATTGTTTTAAGCAAACGAGGCAAATTTTTGGTGAGAAAGAAACTAACACTGATTTAACAATTACTGTCAGTAATGTCATATTTATTATCTGATTCTCAAAATAACCCATCTAAAGAGTTTTTGTACTATCTGTGGCTATTTTAGCAGAAAGTAAGTTTCAGAGAGGTAAATAACTGGCTCATGTCACACACGGCACCCAGCACATAACTAAAGAAGACAGGGTTTGAATCCAGGACTAGTTCTAAAAAACCAGGAAAAAATAAAGGAGAGAATTTTGGACTGGAGAAAGAACTCTAGAAGTAAGGTTCTAATTTGGTGCAGTAAGACAATTAGACAATTAGGAATCAGAAGCAATCATTTTGAAAAATCGCTAAATAGAAAGAAAGCAAAAAATAAGATTTTCTATTGCACAGTTGGAAGTTTTTTGGCTCATCACCAGAAATCTTCTCCAAACAAAGCTACATCATCAAATTTTGCATAAATCCCTGGGAAATCTGACTCAAAGATACTGTTTATTCTACAGGACTTTTTTTTTTGTTTTACCAAGCATCCCCACAGCATTCCCCCCCACCGCCCGCTTTTTTTTTTTTTTTCTGGAAACAATGATGCCTCATTTTTATAAACATTTTACAGTGACTAAGTGATATTAGATGTCAAGCAATTTGTGTTACTGCCAAATTTGGAAGAACTAAAATGACCAAAACAGTTAAAGCAGTTAAGGATTTCAAGACTTCTTTTCTTCTTTTTTTCTGTAAAATCGGGCAGAGAAGTAAAGAGAGAGACAATGGATTCTGGTGAGTACAATAAAAAGAAGAAACCATTAAGTTCTCCTGTTTCAAAATAGACAAAACCAGAAACTCTCGGCATATGACCTTGGCCAGATTACTTGAACTCATTGTTCCTGTGTGAACCAAGCCATAAAACGGCATAAAAAGATATCTCCCGGACAATGCAGACACTATATCTGACTTGAGGTGCTCCAGATAAATAAATTATGCCTTTACTGGTTGAGGCTGGGACAAAAAGGTGAATACAGTTCTCTGTAAAGGATGTTATAAAGGTTCAGCCTGTTTTCCTCCCACAATTTTTCTCTTCTATCCATGTGGCCATTTCACAGTTTATTGCTGAGTTTTTAGTAGATTGTGAAGCTGGCTATAATAATAATAAACACTGATATTTTTTCTTTCAGTAGATAAGGGCATAGAAGGGCAAAACATGTTTTCTAAATGGTAACTTCCATGGTATTTTTCTGCATTGGGAAACAAATAGTTCTGAAGTGACACTACGTTTTCTATCTATTTTTATACGCCAGTAGTTGTGTTTTCTTACTGGCATCTCTGATATTACCACAGATGCTGAGAAAATAAAGGGCAAATTTAGGAAAGTACAAGCCAATAAGTGTGATATTAAATTCTAGAAAATTCCAGAACGTATGGCTAAACAAATGGTTTTTAGTGACTCCTCAACAAAAATTACCTAAGAGGTTAGTGCTGTCAAACACATGCTTGACGTTTTAGCAAAACACATGAGAGCCTCCAAAGATATTAAAATATCTTGATGACCCCTCTTAATGACCTTTCTTGACCACCCTACTTAAAACTGTAATCTTCCCTAACACTCTGTATTCTCCTTCCCTGCTTCAGTTTCTCCATGGTGCTTACTGGTATCTGATATGTTATTTTACGTTTTTCCTTCCTCCTTTTTTTTTTTTTTTTTTTTTTTTTTTGAGACAGAGAGTCTTACTCTGTTGCCCAGGCTGGAGTGCAGACAGAGGAGTGATCTCGGCTCACTGCAACCTCCACATCCCAGGTTCAAGCGATTCTCCTGCCTCAGCCTCCCGAGTAGCTGGGATTACAGGTGCTTGCCACCATGCCCAGCTAATTTTTGTGTTTTTAGTAGAGACGGGGATTCTCCATGTTGGTCAGGCTGTTCTCAAACTCCTGGCCTCAGGTGATCCACCCACCTCGGCCTCAAAAAAAGTCTCAGGCGGACTAAGTACTTTAGGCTTCTGACTATTCATAATAAATCCTGGTTGAAAATATAAAAGGCAGGCTTAGAAAAAATTTTTGATGAATCTAAGCTAGGAAGAATACCTATATAAGGACAAAACCAAGCTTTAACATGCTACTGAGGTGCTAAAGTGCTGGATTCAAGTAAAACATCTACATAAGTGAAAAAAATATAACCTTATCTATCTAATTGGAAGAGCTGAATAATACTAAATAATTTGTTTAACTTTCTCAAACCTGGGTGTCTTCTGATCTGTAATAGATGGACCTGACTAGGCTTAAGTCTCTTGTAGGTAATGAGATTACTCGATCTTCTGAAGCTAAGTGATTGTGTAGTCAAATTGGCAGCCAAAATGTGAATATTACGGCAGTGAAAAAGTGAAGTGAAAAGGGGCAGAGGTGGCAGTCATGGGAGCTGAAGGAACAGGGGCACATAAGCAGCATTTATGGAGACAAGAGAGTCAATTGTGGTTGAAGAGATGGTCGTGGCTCAGAGGGCAGAGATGGAACCAGAGGTGGAGGAGGTAGAAAAAGGAGAGAAAGAGAAGGCAATAGAGATGCCTTTTGTACTGGTCTCTGCGCTCCTATGACATTTCCCCTCCCTTCTGATCATCTATTTCTGCATTGATAGGAAGACACATATTCTCTGGAGAATAAGGCAAAACAAAACAAAAAAATCCCCCAAATCTTGAATAAAAGCAGGAATGGGCTCCCACTAGCAAATCGAAACAACTGCTATCAGGGAAGTTTTGTGTGAGTGCTTCAAAATTTAAGTAACAAAACACACTTGCCAAGCAAGCCAGCACTTCTATATCACAGCCACCACCTCTCAGGTGGAACACCACCAGACTCTAGTTAGGTAGCCACTATATTGGTTATATACACTAGTAGTTCTCAGGTTTTAATGCCTCAGAATTACCCAAAGGGCTTGTTAAAACACACATTGTTAGGGGTCCCACTCTCAGAGTCTCTCATCCAGTAGTTTAGAGATAGGACCCAAGAATGTGCATTTCTAACACATTCTCGTTGATGTTAATGATGCTGGTCCAGGGACCACACTTTGAGAACCATTGTGTAGTCTGCGTTCAGCACCGGAGTGCTGGCTGTGGCAGTGAGAGGCGGATGAAATCCACAGACTGCTTTCCCTGCAGCCCGGCTCTGTGGGTTTAAGGCACTCTTCTGTTAAGTATGGAAAACAGTATGAAACTCACCATTGACATATCTATTCCACCCCTTTTCAAATGGAAGAAATAGGCTCATTGAGGAGAACAGGTGAGGTGAAATGGGCTTTGGTTGAATTCTCTTTGGTAACAATAGTACTATTTCTCAGCGTACAGAAAGGGAAGAATGCTGTTGGCCTTTGGTTGAGAGACGTAGATTCTAGACCCTACATTGACTCTGACAGGTTGTATGGTCTTAGACAAGTCACTTAACTCTGGATTCTGTCTTGTCGTCTGTAAAACAAGAATGTCCTAGATGATGTTTAAGATCTCTTCCTCCTCCAAAATTCATTTTGTATGGTTCTAAGTCAGAAGAAATACTTATATAACAATGGAAAATTGACCAGTTTATCTTTGTGGCAATTGAATTGGTTTGGAGAGTTCTTGATTGGTGAAGGAAGGTCTTAATGATTCAAATTTATTCTTAAATGGAATGCAAAGTTTCCAGAGTACATAGCACATAGTATTTAATAATATTCTAGCCTTTCAGTTTCTATCCTTTATCCCTAATGTTAATAATTCTTTGACAAAATTTAAGTTGTTTCTTTTTAGCTGAAATCAGAAACTGTGTCATTTTAAAGAAATGTAATAAAGACTTAGACCCCTTCTTTGGTATCCAATCCCTTGTTGCTCTTGTTGTTTATCTGTTTTGCCACCAGATAGCAGAATTACTCTTGTTTTAATTTTTTTGTGACTTAGATGGGCTTACTTATTGGAAGCTCTCAAAGAAATGTAGAAAGTTCTCCTTACCTCATTGTCTGAGGATGATTGATACTGGAGAGAAAAAGTCTTCTGAAAGTTAATCCATTTAAAAATGCTGGTTAGTCACGCACAGCAGCTCGTGTCTGTAAGGCCAACAATTTGGAAGGCCGAGGTGGGCAGATTGCTTGAGCCCAGGAGTTCGAGACCAGCCTGAGCAACATAACAAGACCCCCATCTCTACAAAAAAAAAAAAAAAAAAAAAAAAAAAAAAAATATTAGCCAAGTGTCATGACGTACACCTAAAGTCCTAGCTACTAGACAGGCTGAGGTGGGAGGATCACTTGAGGCCAGGAGTTTGAGGCTACAGTGAGCTGAGATCACACCATCACACTCCAGCCTGAAAAACAAACAAACAAACAAACAAACAAAAAAACACATCCTGGCAAAAGTCAGATTAGGAAAAAATGATTTGAGTGAGGCTTTATCTTAAAAAAGAAAATTAAGAATTATAAAAATATGCACAATTGTTCTTATATTTAACCAAATATAAATTTTATTTTCAACTAAATATCAAAAGATGAATCAAATTTTTCCCTGTTTTGGACAGAATTCTACTTGTGCTTAGATAGCTCAGCTCTGCCCCCTGGAGGAGGAGTTGCTGTCTTGGTTTATTTGCATAGTGCAATCATGAAAAAAGTCATCTTTGTAAAATTACTCAAGAGTTTTATCAGTTTTTGCAAGAGTATCCCTTAAGCCTTTGACATTTGAATGTGTCTCTTTGGAAACACTTGTGTCATCATACTTATTGATGTTTCTCCTCTCCAATTGTTGACTGGTTTAACTTTGTTTTGGTTACTGTCTTTGCATACCTGTATGAACAGTTTTATCAAAGCATTTTCTTTGACTTCATGGAATTCTGGATCTTATGTAAGATATGCAGTTTTACTTTGTTGTTGATTACAAAAGTGTGTTAACTGAAATACAGAACTAGACATTAAAGAGGAAAAGGATTTTTTTTTTTTTAAGGAGAAGCTTTGTGTTGCATTCAGTCAACATAACATCTCTCTCTTGCTACCAAAATTATGTAAGCATTCAATATTTCTTTGTTTCATTGTTTCAAGACATTTTCAAATTTGGTTTTGGTTTCATTTATCAAAAGTATACAAAAGGATTACATGCCTGTAATCCCAGCACTTTGGGAGGCCGAGGAGGGTGGATTACCTGAGCTCAGGAGTTTGAGACCAACTTGGGCAACACGTCTCTACTAAAATACAAAAATTAGCGGGGCATGGCGGCGTGCGCCTGTGATCCCAGCTATTCAGCAGGCTGAGGCAGGAGAATTGCTTGAACCTGGGAGGTGGAGGTTGCAGTGAGCCGAGATTGCTCCACTGCACTCCAGCCTACGCGACAGAATGAGACTCCATCTCAAAAAAAAAAAAAAAAAAAAAAATTATATATTTATACACACACACACACACACATATGTATATATACACACACACAAATCCTGTATTTATGAACTGTTGCTATAAGCATACTGTAAAAGAAGCCATCCCCAAATTCAGTGGTTTTAACACAACGATCAATCATTCTAATGGATTTGCAGGTTGTCTGGGTGTTAGCTGATACACAGTGAGCTTGACTGGTGTAGAAGGGATATTTTTAAAACATTTTTTGTAATTCTTTAAACCATAAATTCATTAGGGAATATTTTTGTACTGTGGCATATATTCTTTCTGTGAAACAAATTTCAACACTGCCTGGATTCAAATCCTGATTCTGCTCCGTAATAAGTATGTTATCATACACACTTTACCTAGTTTTTCAGTGCCTTCATTTCTTCATCTGTCAAATGGGGATAATAACAGCATCCACTTCATTGGATTTTATGAGGACTGAATGAGATAATTAACAGATAATTGCCTGGCACATATGGAATGTTTACAAAATGTTAGCTTTTCTTTTAATTAAGGGAAAAAATATCTCTGCTTGTGATTAAAAGGTTAATGAGTTGGACAAAGGGGGACAGAAAAATCATGGAGTTAGAGGAAGAGGCAATATTTGAATTTCTCTGGTCATATAAATAAAGAGAGCCAGCAGAACCAATATTTTACTTTATTTAATAAAACTCATACAGTGTCATTTATTATGTGCCAGACTCTGTCTAGGAGCTTACCAAACGTTAACTTATTTAATTATTATATTAACCCTTGGAGATAGATATGATTATTATCTCCGTTTTATAGATGAGAAAATTCTGGCACAGAGAGGTTATACAATTTCCTCAAGGTCACACAGCTAATAAATGACAGAGCTGAGGTGCAAATGCATGGTAGTCTGGAGGCAAAGTGTGTAGTTTTAGGTCATGGTGCTTTTCTATTGTAGGGAGCAGTAGAGATGAGGCCAGGCCAAGGTGTTATATTGTCCCAAATGTACTTATTTGATTTATGTGCTGTAATTTTGAAGATTTGACTTTATTCTTCTAAACCTGAAGATTTGAAGCAATCTTCTTTTCTGTGATCATTTTGTCATGTGCTGTACCTACCCTCTATCCATATTTCAGGATGATAAAGAGATTCCATGAGACTTAACTATAGGCTGCTGGAGAACCACTTCATGAAGAGGTGGAAAGGGGGATAATTGCCTTTCCTAGGCTTGCTGACTTGTCATTCTCCTTGATACAAGGAGAAGAATCAGGATCACTATATCAGTTATTTTTGCTTTTTGGTAATAGAATTTTTATTGCTAACTTAAAGGAATATGGATCGGTGAAAACAAACTAAGTTTTTACATCTAACTCTATCCTGTAGAGAGAAAACACACCATGCTAATAAATCTTCTGTATTACAAATATACCCACACAGGCAAAGGATGATATTTGTAAATCTAATTAAATTGAATTTCACTTTTGTACCTTTTTGGGGGCATGGTTCAGGCACGAGGAACATGCAGTTCTGAAGTGCTCTCCTGTGGGTCAGCATTACAGGCACAGGTGATTGGAAGTTTTTAGCTCTGAGATTATGACTTATAATAAACTTAGTTGAAGCTCTAAAATGCTCAGCCACATAAAACTGCAATTGTCCTGGGCAGGCTGGTCAACATGTGTGGTGATGCTCAGTATTTGAAATTATGTATTTTTGTTTGGTTTTGTTTGTATCTCAGCTGAAGCAGCTTTCTTTGATCCAACAAAGATAGGGTGGTTTTATTAAAAATTTAACACGTATCTCACAGCAATATTTACTTTCATGTGGTAAATCAAGAAATTCTTCTATTTCTGAATGAGATATGTTGGTAAGATAAACTCAATGCTGTAAAATAAATATTAACTTTGTAATGAAAACTACAGAATACCTTATCTGATACATTGTATCTGTATTTCTCTAAGGAGATGAGACATCCATGCTTCTTGCTCTACCTTCCACGAGAGGTAATGGTTTAGATTTTAATCCTTAATTATCTGTCCTAGCTCACTTTATAGTGACATCTCATCCTGTGTATTCTTCAACTTCTAATTTTAAACATATTGAATATGTTTGCTCATGCAAGAGACTAGCTGATGTGAGAGTTACAAAAGCACCACCAGGCACTTTTACATGCAATAGTCCATGGAGGAAATGCTAATGTCGGTAGGCAAAATTCATTAGTTGAAAAGGAGATTTTGAAAGTTTTCAAGTTAAAAAAAAGTCTTACAGGAACTCTGGCGAACACAACCTAAAATCCAATTAGCGAATGTCAGAGTGGAGTTCAAAGGACATCTGTGATAGTTTTGATAAAGTTACTGCTCTGGAAAGAACAGAGATATACTACTCTTTGCCACGGTGATTGTTCATGTGTGGGTACCTTCACTCAGTGGCACCAGTTATGAATCCTGTAAGTGACCTATTAATAACTGCAATACGAATGAAATGTGCTGCCTAGAAAATGAGGTTGCCTGGCTCTCATAAAATACCATTTTCTTTCCATAATTTACGGGATATGTTGTCCAAAGAGATGAAGTATTTCATGTTGGTCAGTTGTGCCTCTGCATAGGTCTAATACTGTGTGGAATATTTTTAATGGTTGACTGATAAAACATTGTTTCCTGCAACTCAGCCCTTTTTTGATTAACAAACATCAAGGCTACAGGCACAACTTCTTACTTGGTTTATCTCTCTAGTAGTTACAAATACTGTTAGAGACTCAAACCAACCAAGCAACTTTCAGTATGTGCAATTAATGTGTGAAAAATTCAGAATTAAAAGATATGGCCCTTGCTTTCAAGGGGCTGATAGTCTTGAAAGCAAAAGATGAAGTCTCTGCAATAATTATGGTAATCAACCAATCCTATCGATTTTTACACACGTAACATATATAGGGAATCATCCTCAGAGAGAAATAAGTTCCTGATTTTCCCTCAGGGTTCATGCATTTTTAGTTAGGTTGGTGCAAAAGTAACTGTGGTTTTTGCCATTACTTTTAATGGCATGAACCTGGAGTCTGATCATATGATCAAGCTTTTAACATTCTGTATAAAATAATATTGCAAAAATTCTATTTGGTATCTTCCATGTGCTTATCCTTGGTTTCCTTTGACACACACCAGGTCTTTACTGTCTGGGATATTTGCATCTTGTTCTTGGGCAGGGCAAATACTGACAAACCTGCACCTTTTCTGTACCTAGCCTATGAGAGTTATGACAAGGGTGGTTGGAGTCTTAGTTAGAATAGGATAAAGACAAGCACAGATGAGCGCATTATGTGCCCTCTTATCATGGCTGGATTTTAGGTGGGGACAGAAAGTGAAGATATTTGGCCTTGCAGATAAGGCCACAGGGTAGTGGAGAGGGCTGGTGCATGCATATGGTGATATGGATGATCATCAGACTGCAAGCCATCCTTTATTCTGGTGCTTTGTTTACGTTTCTATCTTCCCTACCATACTCTGAGTTGTTCTGGGTGAGAGGGAATACAATTGTCTTCTGTAGGTCCAAAACAGGCGGAATATCAGCAATCACAAATGATTCAAGCTGAATCTAAGGTACTGGTTGAGATGGTGACAGATTGGATTTTCCCCACCACCTTCTCCCTTCCCTAGCAGTATGACCTCAGGTAAGTCTGTTAATCTGTATGAACCTTATTTTCTATACTTGTAAAATGGGGTAAAGCATGCACTTCCTCACGGAGCTGCTGGGAATATTAAATTATTAATCAGTAATGAATATGTATTTGTGTTTGGCATACAATGAATACGCTGTAGGTAACGTCTATGACATCTCTTATTCTTTCTGCTTTTAAGCCTAGCGCCCTCCCCTGCTTGTACTAGGCGCTCAATAAAAGTTTGTTGAATAAAAAACAGCCACGATGAATCCTATGGTTATGGTAAATGCCCAACAAATACTTGCTGCATGAGTGAGTGGTTCTTGTCTTAGATCAAATGGCCCAGAGAACCACCTGGGAGTTACTCATCTCAGAGTTAGCCCTGAGAATTCTAGCCTGTGGGAGCTCCACTTCAAACAGGGATTCTCATGAAAAGCAAATCAAAAGTGAATTTGAAAGAGAGGCAAAATACATTGTTTCTTATTAGGCTTGCTGTTTGATTTTCATTAGGCATCCTGCCTGATTCTTATTAGGACTGCCCTGATTTCTTTTGGTCCTGGTCACTTAGGGTCAGTGCTCATGTGCTAATAATGATGTCATTATTTGATTTTATTACATACATGATATAGGTAATGATTCAGGGTTTATTCCAGAAAATAATCCTAAGCACCTAATGCTGATTGGTTTAATGATACAAAAACTAATTTGGAAAGAATGGAAGGTTTCCTGGGGCACAGCTGATGATGTGAATGTGAAAAGGCTTCATTTCCCCCATTTAAAGAATGGAAACAACATGCAATTACATGTTCTTCGATGAGGTGTTTTCTTTGAAATGGTAGAACTTGGAAACCATCCATATGAGAAAGGTGGAAAAATTTAAGTAACTGTGCCAAGATTCGTTTTCCTTTTTTATTTCCTTTATTATTGTTATATTTATTCTTGGCTATAAACATATGCTTTCTCATTTTTCTCCTCTTTCTTTTAATATGAAAACCTAATGGGGAGACTGATGAGATTGGCCAAGTCTGTGAAATTAAAATGAACTTTGTAATTATGTTTATCAGCTTGGGGTCAATGACATAGAAATTCTGTAAGCTATAAATGTAAATATGAACATGAATTCCATGTGCTGAATTCATTCATGCAGAAGGCGGGCCCATTCCCACTCCCTGCCATTGCCCACCTCCCACCAGTTAACAATTAGTGAGTTAAATAAGCCACCTTGGGGTTCTTTGTGTCTGTTTTACTCGGCACCCTGTGGTGCTTACCCAAGCTCTTTAAGAGAGATTTGTGCTTGGATCTGATCCGTGTGATGCATTAAGAAAGATGAGAAACTGACCATTTCTTTCTTTTAATGCATTTCCTTATGATGGGATGGAGTAGGAGAGCACACAGATTGACCCTAGTCACTCACCGTAGGCATCATGCAAGTACTGACTTGAGCTTAACTTGAGCCTTAATTAGGTGAGTAAATTACCCACTATCTCTGTTATTTTGATTTTCAAAATCACGTTCATCTCATAATCCCTGATTTCTACCCAATCGTAAGTCCACTGCTTGCACTTACCTATTTCCGACTGTCTTGCTAGAAGTTATTTAATAATCAGGAAAATACTACCTCTTTTGACATTTATTCTCATTTCTTTCAATGGTAAAAATTTCATTTCTTAACCATCTTTGAGTTTGTTTTTTCGTGGTTATTTTCTCCATCAAGGTTATTTTTGAACCTGGAAGGGGAGATCATAAATATGGCAGTCAAAAGTAAGAACATGAGCTCTGTTTCTTCTCCTTTCCAAGGAGGGTCTGTCTGGATCTTCTCTCTCCTGTCTTTTGCCGAACTCCAAAATGGCCTGTTCCCCCAATTTCTCATTCCTTCCTCACTGTTTTTGAAGTTTGCATGCTATCTCTATTTTTCATTGTCAAATATTAATTTCCCCCAATTTCTATATCTGTTTTTAAGCTATGAGTCAGAAAAACAAAGACCATAGTGAGCATTAGGGAAGGAAAGAAGAACAGAATCCTGGGGCTGAGCTCAATCTCTGAGCTTGTTACCAACTCGCTGGATGTTTTTGGACCAGCTGTGACCACTCATGGCTCCCAGTCCTCATGTGTAAAATGAGGGGCTCAAAGTGGAGCATCCGGGGTCATTTCTATTGATGTTCAATAATTTTCTCATCTATAAAATGGCCATATGAATAGGACTTGCCTTATATCAACTTAGGACTAAATTAGATCATACACACACACACATATACATGCATACATATATATGTACACACATACATATATATTTTTAATATGTCTGCAACAGGATAAGAGATAACAAATTCAACAGCAGAAAAACCCTGAGATAGAGCCAATTGGGTGTATTCTTCTGTCCAGTCCTGTTCTCAACTAAAATTCTTTTCTAATAAGGGAGAAAGGGAGGGAGGGGAGGAGAGGCCTGGGTCAGGGAGGAGAGTCCTTAGACAGGTCCCTGCATCCCCAGTATTCTTCTAACCCATGCATCTTGGATCAGATCAACAAAAGTTTCCAACTAAGCAGCAGAACCCTCAAATCACTGCCACTTATCCTGTCCCCGCAATATGTAAGGGAGAGTGGACAACTCCTATCAGGGAGCAGGGAGCAGCAAGCAGCAGCTAGAAAAAGGTTGGATTTGGATTCTGCAGCCAAACCCTGGAATAGCCCAGCTAGCTCTGCAGTCTCACTCAGTCACTTGATGAACCTCAAGATAACACAACTCTGCATTTGATACATTTCAAGTTTTAGAACCCATTTATCATATTTAATTTATATCTGGGTGCCTTATTCCATTTAGTGTTGCTATAAAGGAGTACCTGAGGCTGGGCGATTTATAAAGAGAAGTTTGTCTGGCTCACAGTTCTGCAGACTGTAGAAGAAGTACGGCACCAGTATTTGCCTTTGGTGAGGGCCTCAGGCTGCCTCCACTCATGGTGGAAGGTAAAGGGGAGCCAGCATGTGCAGGGATCACAAGGGAAGCAAGAAAGAGAAGGAGGTGGTGCCAGGCACACTCTTTTCAACAACCAGTTCTTGTGGTAACTAATAGAGAACTCACTCACTCTCTCCCACCTCAGGGAGGGCATTCATCTATTCACAAGGGATCTGCCCCCATCACCCAAACACCTCTCATTAGGCCCTATCTCCAACATTGGGGATCGAATTTCAACATGAGTTTTAGAGGGGATGAATATCCAAACTATAGTCCTTGGTGAAAGGTGAAATGAATGTATGAACAGAGAAGGTTGTTATATATTCCCTACATGAAAGACTCTAAGCTTAGATAGCCTCTTCATTATTGTTTTCATGTCTAGTTTCTTAAATATAGTATCATTCAAGACTATTTTGGCTCCAAGTAATAGAAGTCTAACTCAAATTAGCTTAAACCTTAAAGGGAATTTGTTGGCTCAAATATTTGAAAAATCAGGCACAGCTGCATTCAGTGACTCAAAAAAGGTCAAATAGAGGTTGGCCTTTTTTTCTTCTCCTTTTCCGTATCCCTTGTCCAAATCTACTCTTTTATGTTAACTGGAATGCCAGACAAAAACTTGCCTGTGGTGACCCTTAGTAAATTCAGGCCTATACTCCACTAGCTTCAAATCCAGCAGATAAAGAACTTTTCTTCCAAAAGATTGTTTCTCACTGGACTGAGTAGGGTCACATGATTTTTTTTCCCCCATGCAGTCAGTTCATCCAATCCAGTCACTACCCAACTCCTAGGCCGGGGTCAACCCTACCTCAACCAAATGGGCTTAGGTAGGAGCAGGTCGGTGTTCCAAAAGGAGATGGCTCTTGTACTATGGTCCTTGCAGAAGGGCAAATGAATCCTGAGCAAATGCCTACCACAGATCTCTTTACTGGGATTCAGAGCTTTAAAAAAATAAAAAAAAAATGCTTTCAATTGTTCAGCTGAGTATTCAGAATAAACCCTAGTTTCTAGTTTAAAACCTTGCAGATGACAACATTTAAAGTGACAATTATAAACATACAGATATGTTTATGGTATAAGTAGAAAAACGTAGAAAGAAAGCTTTATGTTCACAATGGTCACAATGACCCAAATTAACTATGGAAAGGAAATTTAGAATATGAAAATAGTTATTTTAGTTTAGATCAGAATGTTTATAGATGATTTTTCATTTAAAAAATATCTTGAATTTGGCCAGGCATGTTGGCTCATGCCTGTAACCCCAGCACTTTGGGAGGCCAAGGCGGGTGGATCACTTGAGGTCAGGAGTTTGAGACCAGCCTGGCCAGCAGGGTGAAACCCAGTCTTTACTAAAAATACAAAAATTAGCCAGGCATGGTGGTGGGCGCCTATAATCCCAGCTACTTGGGAGCTCCCTTGAACCTGGGAGGCGGAGGTTGCAGTGAGCCGAGATCATGACACTGCACCCCAATCTGGGAGACAGAGCAAGACTCCATCTCAAAAAAAGAAAAAAAATTGAATTTATCTCTATGGTTTTCAAAAAAAAAAAAAAAAAAAAAAAAAGAAGAAGAAGAGAAAGCTCAGTGAATGAAGCACAGTGAATGAATGAAAGTGTAGTATCTCATTAGATGGAAATGTGTTTGTGTGCAGTTCATCATTGACATCATGACAGTGGCCTTCAGTGTATTAATAGTAGCTTTGAGAAAGAATCCTGTGCCCTTCATAGCATAGTGCCTGGGTCAAATGTTCTGCTTTCTCTCTTACTGAAGACTGGCCCAGCATTTCACTGAATTTAGACATTATCAAGATATTATACTTTCATTCAGTCTTATCAGATATTCGTCCTTTACATTTTCTAACCTTGATGTTCCTCTTTTTGGGTTCTGTTTTCTCCCACAGCATAGACTTAACTTACCCAATTCTTTTCTTCTGCCTTTGCCCCAGAGTTGCACTGCTCAATTGTAAGTTCTCTATTAGGGGCAGTCATGGGACAGACAAGTTAGGATCAGAATGGCACCTCAGCAATGCCACCAGGTTCCCAGGCTCTCTACATTTTCCCATTCTGCTGTCCCAACTTATGAGTTGTATTGGGAAGCCAGCCTATTAAGATTTTAAAAAGTCATTTGGCTATTTATTTCTATTTAGGTTTCCTGATATTACCCATTTTAAAGGAAAAAGAGTATGAGTCAACTAATTTCATAAAGAAGACTTTCCTCATGAGGTCAGGAGTTCGAGACCAGCTTGGTCAACATAGTGAAACCCTGTATCTACTAGAAATACAAAAAATTAGCCGGGTGTGGTGGTGGGTGCCTGTAATCCCAGCTACTCAGGAGGCTGAGGCAGGAGAATTGCTTGAACCTGGGAGGCAGAGGTTGCAGTGAGCTGAGATTGCGTCATGGCACTCTAACTCAGGCAACAGTGCGAGACTCTGTTTCCAAAAAAAAAAAAAAAAAAAAAAAAAAAACTAAATTGCTAGGATATTTTTCTTTATTTTCAAGCTAATTTTGTAATGTAATCTATTCCTTTTTCTTTCTGTTCTGTCTTAGGTGGAGAGGAAGAAGAGTGTATTTTTGTCATTCATAGAAGAGTTCTTAAGGTTTGTTATTACTTGTCTCTGTGTTATCATCTTCGTGTTGGTTTTTAGCCTGTATTCTTTATTTTTCAGCTTTTATTTTAGAATCAGGAGTTACATGTGCAGATTTGTCACAAAGGTATATTGCATGATGCTGAGGCTTGGGGTATGATTGAACCCATCACCCAGGTAGTGAGCATAGGTAGTTTTCCAGCCCTATCCCTCCTTCCTCTCTCCTTCCTCTGGTAGTTCTCAGTGTCTATTGCTGCCATCTTTATGCCCATGAGTACATGATGTTTAGCTCCCACTTATTAGTGAGAATATGCAGCATTTGGTTTTCTGTTTCTACATTGGTTCTCTTAGGATAATGGCCTCCAATGGCAACTGTGTAGCTGCAAAGGACATTATTTCATTCTTTCTTATGGCTGCATAGTATTCCATGGTGTAAATGTACCACATTTTCTTTGTCTCATCAACCGTTGATGGGTTCCTCAGTTGATTCCATGTTTTTGCCATTGTGAATAGCACTGTGATGAACATACAGGTGCAGTGTCCTTTTGGTAGAATGATTTATTTTCCTTTATATATATACCCAGTAATGGGATTTCTGGATCAAATGGTAGTTAAACTCTTAGTTCTTTGAGAAATATTGAAACTGCTCCATACAATGGCTGGACTAATTTACATTCCCACCAGCAATGTATGTGTCTCCTTTACTCTGTAACCTTGCCAACATCTGTTATGTTTTTACCTTTTAACAAAAGCCATTTTGACTGGTGTGAGATGGTATCTCATTGTGGTTTTGATCTGCGTTTCTCTGATGATTAGTGAAGATGAGCATTTTTTCATATATTTATTGGTCACTTATATATCTTCTTTTGAGAAGTGTCTGTTCATGCCATTTGCCCATTTTTAATAGAGTTATTTGTTTTTTCCTTGTTAATTGTTTAAGTTCCTTATAGGTTCTGGAATTAGGCCTTTGTTAGATGCATAGTTTGAATATTCTCTCCCATTCTGTAGGTTGTCTGTTTCTCTTGCTGTGCAGAAGTTCTTTAGTTTAATTAGGTCCCATTTATCAATTTTTGTTTTTGTTGCAATTGCTTTTGAGGACTGAACCATAAGTTCTTTGCCAAGACCAATATTGAGAAGGGTATTTCCTAGGTTTTCTTCTAGGATTTCTATAGTTTGAGATCTTACATTGAATTCTTTAATACATCTTGAGTTAATTTTTGTACATGGTGGTAGGTAGTGGTCCAGTTTCATTTTTCAGTATATGGTTTATGTTCTTTACATATAGTTACTCTCAGGGATTTCCCTACACCTTCATCTACCTGCAAAATCTATCTTTCTAGGTTTAGGTGTGATGCTGCTGCTTTGGTAGTTATTTTAGATTTTTAGCTATTTTTTTTATTTTAAATATAAAAAATATTTTTATTTTTTTATTTCAATAGGTTTTTGGGAAACAGGTGATATTTTGTTACATGAATAAGTTCTTTAGTTGTGATTTGCGAGATTATAGTGCACCCATCACCTGGGCAATATACACTGTACCTGATGTGTAGTCTTTTATCCCTCACGACCCCACCCTTTTCCCTGAGTCCCCAAAGTCCAGTGTATCATTCTCATGCTTTTGCGTCCTCATAGCTTAGCTCCCATATATGAGTGAGAACATATGATGTCTGGTTTTCTATTCTTGAGTTACTTCACTTAGAATAACAGATTCCAGTTCCATTCAGCTTGCTGCAAATGCCATTATGTCACTCCTTTTTATGGCTGAGTGGTATTCCATTTTCTTTATCCACTTGTTGATTGATGGACATTTGGGCTGGTTCTATATTTTCACAATTGCAAATTGTGCTGCTATAAACATATGTGTGCAGTTTTTTTTTTTTTTTTTTTTTGTACAATGACTTCATTTTTGTATAATGACTTCTTTTCCTCTGGGTAGATACCTAGTAGTGAGATTGCTGGATCAAATGGTAGATCTACTTTCAGTTGTTTAAGGAAGCTCCACACTGTTTTTCACAGTGGTCGTACTAGTTTACATTGCCACTAACAATGTATAAGTGTTCCCTTTTCACCACATCTATGCCAACATGTATTATTTTTTGATTTTTTGATTATGGCCATTCTTTCAAGAGTGACGTGATAGTGCATTGTGGTTTTGATTTGCATTTCCCTGATAATTAGTGATGAACATTTTTCCATACGCTTGTTGGCCATATGCTGTGCAGAAGTCTTTTAGTTTATTTAAGTCTCCTCTATTTATCTTTGTTTTTGTTGCATTTGCTTTTGGGTTCTTGGTCACGCATTCTTTGCCTAAGCCAATGTCTAGAAGGGTTTTTCTGAAGTTATCTTCTAGAATCTTTATGATTTCAGGTCTTAGGTTGAAGTCCTTGATCCATCTTGAGTTGATTTTTGTATAAGGTGAGACATGAGGATCTAGTTTCATTCTTCTACATATGGCTCGCCAATTATCCCAGCACCATCTGTTAAATAGGGTATCCTTTCCCCACTTTATCTTTTTGTTTGCTTTGTTGAAGAGCAGTTGGCTGTAAGTATTTGTCTTTATTTCTAGATTCTCTATTCTGTTCCATTGGTCTTTGTACCTATTTGTATACCAGTACCATACTCATGTTTTGGTGACTAAGGCCTTATAGTATAGTTTGAAGTTGGGTAATGTGATGCTTCCATATTTGTTCTTTTTGTTTAGTCTTGCTTTGGCTATGCAGGCTCTTTTTTGGTTCCATATGAATTTTAGGATTTTTTTTGTAGTTCTGTGAAGAATGATGGTGATATTTTGATGGGAATTGCATTGAATTTGTAGATTGTTTTTGGCAGTATGGTCATTTTCACAGTATTGATTCTATTCACCCATGGACATGGGATATGTTTCTGTACTGATGTATGTGTCATCAGTAATTTCTTTCAGCAGCATTTTGTAGTTTTCCTTGTAGAGGACTTTGACTTCCTTGGTTAGGTATATTCCTAAATATTTTATATTTTTTGCAGCTATAGTGTGTTGAGTTCTTGATTTGATTCTCAGTTTTCACACTGTTGGTGTGTAGCAGAGTTACTGATTTGTGCACTAATTTTGTGTCCTGAAACTTTGCTGAATTTATTGACCAGTTCTAGGAGCTTTTTGGATGAGTCTTTAGGGTTTTCTAGGTATGCAATCATATCAGCAAATACCGACAGTTTGACTTCCTGTTTACTGACTTAGATGCCCTTTATTTCTTCTCTTGTCTGATTGCTCTGGCTAGGACTTTCAGTACTATGTTGAATAGATGTGGTGAAAGTGGGAATCTTTGTCTTATTCCATTTCTCAGGAGGAATGCTTTCAACTTTTCCCCATTCAGTATGATGTTGGCTGTGGGTTTGTCATAAATGGCTTTTATTACCTTAAGGTATGTCCCTTCTATGCCTATTTTGCTAAGTGTTTTAGTAATAAAGGGATGCTGGATTTTGTCAAATGCTTTTTCTGCATCTATTGAGATGATCATGTGATTTTTGTTTTTAATTCTCTTTATGCTGTGTATCACATTTGTTGACTTATGTTAGATCGTCCCTGCATCCCTGGTATGAAAGCCACTTGATCATGGTGGATTATCTTTTTGTTATGCTGTTGGATTCAGTTCACTAGTATTTTATTGAAGATTTTTGCATCTATGTTCATCAGGAATATTGGTCTGTAGTTTTCTTTTTTTGTTATGTCTTTCCCTGGCTTTAGTATTATCATGACACTGGCTTCATAGAATGATTTAGGGAGAATTCCCTCTTTCTGTATCTTCTGGAGTAGTGTCAATAGGATTGGTACCAATTCTTCCTTGTATGTTTGATATAATTCAGCTGTGAATCCATCTGATCCTGGACTTTTTTGTTGGCATTTTTGAAAAATTACCGTTTCAATCTCACTGATAGTTATTGGTCTCTTCAGAGATTCTATATCTTTCTGGCTTAATCTAGGAGGGTTGTATATTTCCAGGAATTTATCACCTCTAAGTTTTCTAGTTTATATGTGTAAAGCTGTTCACAGTATCCTTGAATAATCATTTTTATTTATGTGGTATCAGTTGTAATGTCTCTCATTTCTTTTCTAATTGAGCTTATTTGGATCTTCTCTTTCCTTTTCTTGGTTAATCTTGCTAATGGTCTATCAATTTGATTTATCTTTTTGAAGAACCAGCTTTTTGTTTTATTTATATTTTGTATTGCTTTTATCTGTTTGTTTGTTTGTTTCAATTTCATTTAGTTCTGCTCTGATCTTTGTTATTTCTTTTCTTCTACTGGGTTTGGGTTTGGATTGTTCTTGTTTTTCCAGTTCTGTGAGGTGTTACCTTAGATTGTATATTTTTGCTCTTTCAGACTTTTTGATGTAGGCATTTAATGCTATGAACTTTCCTCTTAGCACTGCTTTTGTTGTATTTCAGGGGTTTTGATAAGTTGTGTGACTATTATCGTTCAGTTGAAAGAATTTTTAAATTTCCATCTCGATTTCATTGTTGACTGAATGATCATTCATGAGCAGGTATTTAATTTCCATGTATTTGCATGGTTTTGAGCATTCTTTTTAAAGTTGGTTTCCAATTTTATATCACTGTGGTCTGAGAGAGTACTTGATATAATTTTGATTTTTAAAATTTACTAAGACTTGTTTTGTGGCCTATCACATAGTTTATCTTGAAGAATGTTCCATGTGCTGATGAGTAGAATGTATATTCTGCAGTTGTTGGGTAAAATGTTCTATACATATCTGTTGAATCCTTTTGTTGTGGGATATAGTTTAAGTCCATTGTTTCTTTGTTGACTTTCTGTCTTGATGACCTGCCTAGTGCTGTCAGTGAAGTATTAAAGTTCCCCACTATTATTGTGTTGCTGTAGTAATTGTTTTATAAATTTGGGTGCTCCAGTGTTAGGTGCATGTATGTTTAGAATTGTGTTATTGTTCTGTTGGACTATTCCTTTTATCATTATATAATGTCCCTCTTTGTCCTTTTTAACTGCCGTTGTTTTAAAGTTTGTTTTGTCTCATATAAGAATAGCTACTCCTGCTCATGTTTGCATGGAATACATTTTTCTACTCCTTCACCTTAAGTTTATTTGAGTCCTTATGTGTCAGCTGAGTCTCTTGAAAACAGCAGATAGATAAATGTTTGGTGAATTCTTATCCATTCTGCCATTCTGCATGTTTTAAGTGGAGAATTTAGGCCATTTACATTCAATGTTAGTTATGAGATGTGAGGTAGTATTCTATTCATTGTACTATTTGTTTCCTGAATACCTTTTTTTTCTTCATTGTATTACTATTTTATAGGCCCTGTGAGATTTATACTTTAAGGAGCATAAATCTATTTTGGTGTATTTCAAGGATTTGTTTTAAGATTTAGAGCTCCTTTTAGCAGTTTTTGTAGTGCTGGCTTGGTAGTGGCGAATTCTCTCAGTCTTTCTCTGAAAAAGACTATCTTTTCTTCATTTTGGAAGCTTAGTTTTGCTGGATGCAAAATTCTTGGCTGATAATTGTTTTGTTTAAGGAGGCTAACAATAGGACCCCAAACCCTTCTAGCTTGTAGAGTTTATGCTTAGAAATCTGCCATTAATCTAATAGGTTTTCTTTTGTAGGTTACCTGATGCTTTTTCTTCACAGCTTTTAAGATTCTTTCCTTTTTCTTGACTTTAGATAACCTGCTGACTATTTGCCCAGGCGATTATCTTTTT
Organism: Macaca thibetana thibetana; assembly: GCF_024542745.1. NCBI lineage: Eukaryota > Metazoa > Chordata > Mammalia > Primates > Cercopithecidae > Macaca > Macaca thibetana. The sequence continues at coordinate 52,524,355 of NC_065594.1, read as the reverse complement.
TGTGATGAATTTCTCAGGTCTTCTTTGAGCTTCTTGTATTTGCACATCTAGATCTCTAGCAAGGCCAGGGAAGTTTTCCTTGATTATTCCCTCAAATACGTTTTCCAAACTTTTAGATTTCTCTTCTTCCTTGAGAATACCAATTATTCTTAGATTTGGACCTTTAACACAGTTCCAAACTTCTTGGAGGCTTTGTTCATTTTTTTAAATTCATTTTTCTTTGTCTTTGATGGATTGGGTTAATTTGAAAGTCGAGTCTTTGAGCTCAGACGTTCTTTCTTCTGTTTGTTAGATTCGATTGCTGAGAATTTCCAGTGCATTTTGCATTTCTCTAAGTGTGTTCTTGATTTCCAGAAGTTGTGATTGTTTTTTATTTATGTTATCTATTTCACTGAAGAATTTTCATTGCATATCCTGTATCATGTTTTTGATTTCTTTTTTTTTTTATGAGATGAAGTATTGCTCTGTCACCCAGGCTGGAGTGCAGTCTCACAATCTTGGCTCACTGCAACCTCTGCTTCCCTGGTTCAAGTGATTCTCCTGCCTCAGCCTCCTGAGTAGCTGAGACTACAGGCATGCACCACCACACCCAGCTAATTTTTGTATTTTTAGTAGAGTTGGAGTTTCACCATGTCGGCCAGGCTGGTCTTGAACTCCTGACCTCAGGTGATCCACACGCCTCAGCCTCTCAAAGTGCTGGGATTACAGGTGTGAGCCACTGCACCCAGGCATGTTTTTGATTTAAGTTAGACTTCTCTTTCCCTGGTGTCTCCTTTTAGCTTAATAATCAATCTTCTGAATTCTTTTTCTGGCAATTCAGAGATTTTACCTTGGTTTGGTTCCATTGTTGGTGAGCTGGTATCATCTTTTCGGGGTGGTAAAGAACCTTGTTTTGTCATTTTACTAGAATTGTTTTTCTGGTTCCTTCTCATTTGGGGAGACTGTCAGAGGGAAGATCTGGGATTCAAGGGCTGCTGTTCAGATTATTTTGTCCCATGGGGTGCTCCCTAATGTGGTGCTCTTCCCCTTCTCCTAGGAATAGGGCTTCCTGTGAGCTGACCTGCAGTGATTGTTTTGCTCTTGTAGGTCTAGCCACCCAGTGGAGCTACCGAGCTTCTGGCTGGCACTGGGGAGTGATGGCAAAGAGTCCTGTGGTGTGATCTGTCTTTAGGTCTTGCAGCCGTGGATACCAGCACCTGTTCCAGTGGAGGTAACAGGGGGTGAAGTGGACTCTGTGAGTGTCCTTGGTTGTGTTTTTGTTTAGTGGTCCAGTTTTGTGTTGATTGTCCTCCAGCCAGGAGGTGGCACTTTCAAGAGCGCATCAGTTGCAGTCCTATAGGGAGGATGCAGACTTGCCCTAGGGACACCTGGTTAGGTAATCAATCAGGTTTCTTAGGTGGTGGACAGGGCCATAGAGCTCCCAAGAGATTATGACCTTTGTCTTTGGCTACCAGCACAACTAGAGAAAGATCACCAGGTGGGGGCAGGGCTAGGCATGTCTGAACTCAGAATCTCCCTGGGTGGGTCTTGCTGTGGCTGCTGTGGGGGATGGGTGTGTGACTCCCAGTCCAGTGGAGTTATATTCCCAGGAGAATTATGGCTGCCTCTGCTGAGTTCTACGGGTCACCAGGGAAGTAGGGGAAAGCTGGCAGTCACAGGCCTCACCCTGCTCCCACACAGCCCACAGTCCTCAAAGTCCAGTATCACTTCCACTGTGCCCTCCCAACAGCACCAAGTCTATTTCCAGGCAGCTGGTGACCAGGGCTGAAAACTTGCCCCAGACCACCAGCCTCCCTGCTGAGAAGGCAAGCAGACTCACAGATTGTTTTTTGCGTCTCAGGAAGCCTGCAGAAGTGGTCCAGTTCCTTCAAAGGGTCTGTAGATTCTCTAGGCTTTCCTGGTATGTTCCTACAGTAGTTCTTGAAGCAAAAGTTCACAGTGTGAGTCTTCACACACTGCTCTCTCTGTCTGATGGGGAGCTGCAAGCTAGTCCTACCTCCTATCTGTCATCTTAATCTCTGTATTTATTTCTAAACTGGGCTCCACTACTTCCCCAGGGGTCTGATCATGGCCTAGTTACTTATCAGTCTGGGTTCTAGTTTTTCCAGCTCTAAAATGGGGATGATTATGCTACTTTTTATGGTTGTTGAGGGTTTTGAATAAAAGAAATTACGTTGATCATAATAAATTGCCTCTATTTGGACTATAAGATGATTATTCCACGTTGTTCGATCTCATATTTGGAAGGTTTAAGCACAGTACCATACGTGTTGGCTTCATAAATGGCATTTGTTACAGTGACAGTGGGAGGGGTCACATAAAGTTGAGGAAGATAAGGGGTCTACTTCACAGTTCCAAATACATAAAACCTTTATATAGTTCAATCCATGTGAAATAGAACAGTTCACCCTGGCTATAGGCCAAATTGAGGCAACATTCAGTGGTTAGCAGCTCATAGCAAGTTGGAAGGTGCAGGGCAACCCTTGTATGGAATGGGGGAGCATACAGTCTTGGATGGAAACCTTGAATGGTAGATGAGAACCTCTGATGAGATATTTCTTAGCATACCTAAAGCTACAGGGGTCTCCCAAGCTTTCTCACCCAGCGACATGATGGCCAAAGGTTATCTTAAGGACCATTTATATGCATTTATACTGAAAGAATAACAAGGGGAGGTGAAACTTATATAATTCTTGTACTGCACAGATTCATTAGATTGAATTTGAACAGAAGTAACAGTGAAATACAATTAGTAACTTTGTGTGGTTCAGAGAGAAAAATTTGTGAGCAATTGCACATAGAAAGACTGACACCTCTCCAATTTTAACATGCCAGCATCAAGATGGAAGTGAGCTGTCCAGAATGAAATGAAGAAGGGAACAGTACTAGGTAAATAAGCAAGAGTAAGACTTAGAAAAAGAGGACCAGGCCGGGCATGGTGGCTCATGCCTGTAATCCCAGCACTTGGGAGGCCGAGGTGGGTAGATCAAGAGGTCAGGAGTTTGAGATCAGCCTGGCCAACATTAGCCAGGTGTGGTGGCAGGTGCCTGTAATCCCAGCTACTTGAGTGACTAAGGCAGGAGAATTGCTTGAACCCCCGAGGTGGAGGTTGCAGTGAGCCAAGATTGCGCATTGCACTCCAGCCTGGGTGACAGAGCAAGACTCCATCTCGGGGGAAAAAAAAAAAAAAAAAAAAAAAAAAAAGAGGACCAGGTTCAAGGACAGAGATATAACCTGAGCTTCTGCTGGTTACTGCTTCACTGGTTTCCCAGAAATGAAGGGTTGGTCTTTAATATCACACCCACGCTCTGGTGATGCTTGGGTTAACTTTTAATGATATAGACATGTACAATTAACTGTTAGGTAAGCTCTTTGTGGGTTTTGTTCCAAATGACTTTACAGCTTTTTGTTAAGATCCTGTTTTGAAAGAAGTAGACTTTACAGGTAAACTCAACTCACATTTGCAGTTAATATCCTGGTATATGCTCAATCTATGTTTTTCTGCCTGTTTAAAGGACTTCTCAATTCACTGACAAGTTTCAGTGACTAAAGGCTAAAGCCAAGAGTTATAATAGTGATACATCCCTGCAACTAAGACTGCCAACTTGCTATTAATGACTAAGCAATCATGAATAGCAAGTTGCTATTAAACAGTCATTAATAGCAAGTTGACAGTTTTAGGTGCGGGGATGTATCTGGGCATAGACTTAGGGGAACTAAGAAGAAAATGGATGGATGGTGGACACTGATGAGGACCATAGGGTCTCCCAGGTGATGGAAACTGAGAGTCCCTCTTCCTGCCACCTCTCTTTATCCTCTGAGCCTTCTTAGGCAAATATTTTAAAAATGAAAGGAGAAGAAGAGGGACCCAGAGAAAAATATCATCTTTCCCTTCTTTTAAACCTTTGATTTGCATTCTTCTTTTCTGAGACAGTCTTGCTGGAGTACAGTGGTATAATCTCAGCTCACTGCAACATCTGCCTCCGGGTTCAAGCAATTCCTGTGCCTCAGCCTCCCAAGTAGCTGGGATTACAGGACGTGCTACCATGCCTGAGTAATTTTTGTATTTTTAGTAGAGATGGGGTTTTGCCATTTTCCCCAGGCTGAGCTCAAGTGATCTGCCTGCCTCAGTCTCCCAAAGTGCTGGGATTACAGGTATGAGCCACAGTGTCCCACCTCTAATTTGCATCCTTCTGTTTAGTAAATAACTTTTACCAATACTTTGTTTGACCTCTACGACAACCCCAAAAGATAGACTTGATGAAAATAATTAATTCATGTGACAGATAAAGTAACTAAGCCTCAAGAAAATTTAGTGATTTGCTTGAGGTTGAGCTCAGTTTGTAACTTGGTTCTTCCATCCCCCAATATATTTCTGTTTTCACGGAGACATTTTATTCATGTGCATTATTTGACATTGAATACTCTTTTTGTTACTTTGTGCTATTAATGTCTATTAAAAGGAAAATTGGAATCTGGGCAGTGGAGCAATATAGGATTAGAAATCAAACAATATATGTCTAATTAATTCAATGAATACTTGATTAATATTTGGCAGTTGCATTTTCATTACAATATAATTAATTAGAATTTCTAGATAAACAACTTCACGCAGTTGCTATGAGAATTAAATGTGATAATGTATGTGAAAGTGTCTACCACAGTGACTGGCAGTTAGAAGGAACTCAATTAGTTGAATATGAATTCTTATCAAGACTAATTTTCATGAGGATTTCTTTGAGGTGAAACTACTCTTTTGTAGAGAACTAAAAATAGAGAAGTACTATATAATGCTATCATCAGTTAACAACTAACTTCTGAAAAGCAAACCTCAGGATTTCATAGTTGGAGTACTAGTTCTGAAACGGTCTCCATTTCTTTGGTCTTGTCCACATTGGAAACTTCTGGATGAATCATCCTAAAATCCTACTTTTATTGTGTTAATCATGTGACTAATACATCTCCAGGCTTCCCAATACCTCATACAACAAGTCTAACATCTTCTTGATTTTAATTTACCTTTATAATCTACCTTCTTCCAATTGTTCTAAACTCTATCTCAAGTTCCTCTTCATCTAGACACTTGAAACTTCAGGCCTACATTTGGTTTCTTTCTTTTTCTTTTACATTTAGTGTTTACTTAATGTTGGTCTATGTTGCCTAAGAATTGCTTCTTTTATTTGTTTGCCTTTCCATCTTGATTATAAGCCCTTTTAAGATAAGGTCCCTATGCAATATTCTTGTGTTCTTAACAGTCTACACCAGTCCTAAAAATATAGTAGTACCTCAGTAGATATTTACTACAATAAACTGAATTGAACTGGACTTTACTAATGGGATTTTATTTCGGGGTATTTATAGTAAACTTGCACAGAGCTGTCACCAGGTGGTGGTAAACACGGAAAAGGCACCCAACCCTTGACTTGTTCAATAAAATTCCTCTTTACATAATTTGCATATGAATTTAAATTATGGCTTTATACTGCTTCCTTATTTTTCTTATTCTTCCCCAGGTTTTGTTTTTTAAATTATAGTACACTCTGATTAATACTAATGCATTAGCAATAGTGCAATTTTTATGTTTGGAGAAGATGCTGTTCAAGTTTTTGAGAATTAGAGATACCACAAGAGCATAATTTTAGGTAAAGGTATTTTAGGTTTAAGATATAAAAAGAATGCCAATCTCCTTTTTTTTTTTTTTTTTTTTTTTTAAGAAGAACATGCTAGAAATATTCAAAACTCTTACAAAATTGGGAGCCAAGCAAGTCAGGTCATCAGCTGTGTAGAAACCTTACTATGGTGTGATTTTTGGTGAAATTTTTGTCATTGGTCCTTTTCATGAATATTTATTTAAATCCCAGTGGAAATCATTGCTCATCTGAAAGGGAGTTAACAGTCCTTAATAGCCTCTTCTGATTTGATTGATGTTTTTGTCACTTTCTCTGAAGTAAATAGATTCATTAGCATACCAAATATGCTCTCTGTCCTTTTACTTCTCCAGACACTTAACTGACCACTCACTTAAGATCTAAATATCTCACCTACGTTTTTGTTGTCAGTTCGGGGTCAATCTTCTAGAGAGAAAAGGAAAGAGCTTTAACTAGTTAACTGGTGAGTAGTTTTTAAACAGAAGAAAAGTAGTTTTCTTTGTAATAAAATCCAATCTGTCAGGACTAATCATTTATTCTGCCTCCAAAGTGTGTAAAATGCCAAGATAGTTGAGCTTATTGGAATCAGTGTGTACTGGGTAAAAAGTGAACAAAAAAAAAAAAAGAAAAAAAGAAAAAAAGAAAAAAGAAATGATTGGGAAGTGGTTAAATTGTTAAAGAAAAAGTATAGAAAAACTCAGGAAAAAGAGATGAAAATAATTATTGAAACTAAGGCATGACATGCCAAAGTCAGTAAGTCTGAGTAAAAGTCTATTTATATGTATTCTTCCAGCGTGTAAATGAATCCTGGAGAGACGTGTGGAATTGTGGTTACTTTTTCAGGCCACTGAAGCTCAGAGTTAATTAAAGGGTATGAAGTAGCCTGGATGAGATCACTCTTGGGACAGTCCCTATTCTTTCAAGAAACTAGGATGCCATTCAGTCATGTTAGGGTCAGAAAGAAACCAGAAGAATGCCACTTCCTCAATTTAATATACAGTAAGCCCTCACTTGATGTTGCCCATAGGTACTTGGAAACTGCGACTTTAAGCAGAATGACTTACTTACCAAAGGCTAATTGATGTAACAAGAGTTAAGTTGCTACATCATATTTCTGGTCACAGAAACATCACCAAACTTCTAAATAAAGACCCGGAACACTTCTAAAATTAAACATTGAAATGTATGTGAGCCATACATAGGTTTTTAAAAAATAATAAAAACAAGTAAGATTATTTATCCCATTTTTGGTGAATCAGTGAGTCGTGGTGGTGGTCTTGGTGGTGGGTTAAAACAAGAAATAAATGTTTGCAAAGAGAACATTGTCAGGCGCACCTCCTCCCTCTACACAATTCACAAACAAACATTAATATGCGATGGAGGGCTCGCTGAGTGCTTTCGTATCACCTTGTTTATTGTCATGCATTTGTATGATTACTGTGAACACGATGAATATTTATTTTATAATAATTTGTATGTATTCATTAATTCGTTTTTCAAACCACTTACTCCAGTTCAGGGGAGAGGTGGCCAGAGCCCATCCTGTAAGCTCAGAGCACAAGGTGGGCACCAGCCCTGGACAGGACACCATCCCATCACAGCAGGTGCACTTACACGCGCACCCACACTCACTCAGATTGAGACCAGGTAGACAGGCCAGTACACCCAACGGGCACATCTTTGAGATGTGGGAGGAAACCGGAGTACCTGGAGAAAAACCCATGCAGACATTGAAAGAACATGAAACTCTACACAGACAGTGGCCTTGGTTGGAAACTGATTTTGTTTTTTTTTTCCCTCATCAAGGTTATAACAAAACAACATTGGGGGAAACGACATTATGCAAGGACCTGTTGTATTTCACTCTTACTGCAAGTTGCTTTTTGATTAGATTTCATGGAGAATCTGAATATTTGCATCTTTGTGATCCCAGTCCAGGAAACAGTGATCAGGAAGGGGATGTGGATGAGAGTGAGGGGAGATGAGTAGCAGAGTGGATGGATCTAATGAGACTGTGATAGTTTCCACAGGCTTTCGATAAGCTTTTAATCTCTGATGACTTCGGATGTGGAGAAACAAGGCTGAATTCATTTATTTGAAGAATTATTTACAAAATGTTTCTTAATGATGTAAAACACTTAAAATGCCTCAAGGTAATTGATTTGAGTATTTTTTTAATTAAAGAGAATCGTAGTGGTGTGTAGAACCATGTACTTCAAGTTAGAAGTCTTTTATTTCCAGTTCTGACACTCTCTGAGCCTGTTTCCTTTATTAGGAAAAAGAGAAAGAAAAAGTCTATGAGAAGGATTTAGTGAGATAGTGTAGTACATGAAAACATTGTATAAATACAACTTACCAACAAAATACAACTATTTTAAAAAGTTATCTTTGAAATAATAGTAAATGATTTCAGACTTTCAGAAAAGTTGCATACATTAGTATAAAGAATTCTCATATTTCTGTAATGTTCACATTTTTCTGCATTTGCTTAATCATTCTCTCCATTCCCTGTCTATTTATTTATTTATTTATTTATTTATTTATTTATTTATTTTTTGAGACATAGTCTCACTCTGTCGCCAGGCTGGAGTACAGTGGCATGATCTTGGCTCGCTACAACCTCTGCCTTCTGGGCTCAAGCGATTCTCCTGCCTTAGCCTCCCGAGCAGCTGGGGCTACAGGAACATGCCACCACGCCTGGCCAATTTTTGTATTTTTAGTAGAGATGGGGTTTCACTATGTTGGCCAGGGTGGTCTTGATCTCTTGGCTTTGTGATCTGCCCACCTTGGCCTCCCAAAGTGCTGGGATTGCAGGCCTGAGCCACTGTGACCTCCCTGTTTCTTTTTATAGCTCTCTCTGTCTCTCTACATATATGTATGTATGTGTTTTATTCAAAACCATTTGGGAATAAGTTGTAGGCATAATACCTTTTTCTCCCTAAATGCTTCTGTATGTATTTCCTAAAAACAAAAACATTATCTTACATAGTCACAGTATACTAGCACAATCAGGAAGTTAACGGTTAGTACAGCACTATTATCTAATTTACAGAGCTTATTCAATTCAAATTTCACCAATTGGCTAACTGCTGTCTGAAATTTACTACTATCAAATGGCTAGCAATTTTAGAAACGTGCATTAACACACATGAAATTCCTGGCAGTCAGAGAAAATGGAAAGAAAAATAATAAAGAAAAGAAAGTGTGAAAGTTTTACTATCTAAATAAAGGCTGCTTTTTTTCTTTTAAAAATTCCTTCTGAAAATGCTGTCTTCATCTTTGCATAGGTTGCTATTTGAAATAATAGCGTATATTAATAATAATGCTGGCAATAGATCCAAATATTTTGTTAAAACTTGAATAAATACTATTATTTTTAAACCACAATAACTAGCATAACAGCCACAATATACTAATTTAGGCAGAATACACTATGAAAGGAAAAACATACAAAATAATTTTGGGAACATATGCATTTCTACCAGGTGATACAGACTTTAGGAAACAAAATAATTCAGTTGAGTCAATTTTTACAAAGACCAAGAAGGAAAATATGATGCTAAAATAAAATTGAAGGAAAACAAAAACAAAATAAGTTCAACTAACTTACTTCACTAATGCAGATGGTGGATGTTTTAAGGCTCATAATAGTAAGTGCTATATAGAAATAAACATCTTTATTAAATTTGGGAGTCATGATTATCTTTAAGGTATGAAGTATATTTGTCCTTGGTCAAGTGAGTATAGGGGCAACAGTATACAACAAATCATATACATAGGCAAAATGATAAATAAATAAAAAGGAAATGTCTAGATACAGTCTAAGCCTGAAATACTTTGTTAGACTTTAGGCATTCCAGTACCAATAATTTGAAGAAAAATTGGAGCTAGCCCAGGAGAAAGCAATTGTGATGATTAAGAGAAGGAAAGGATTAAGTTATAAGTAAAGATTTAAGTAGACAAATATATAGCTCAGCAAGTAATGACTATGGAGTATATTATAAGATTCTACAAATATTTGAAAGTTAAAAAGGTGATAGTGGAATTATTTAAAATGATATAAAAGAGTAAGTTACCAGGAGTAATTTAGGCAGAAGAACTCTTTGACATTGAAAATCATTAGTTTTTGGGAAACTCTTCTAATAGGAAGTTAAAAATACCTATTCTTTCTGAGAATTTGAAACTAGAGAGAAAATGATTCTTGACTGAGTAGTTGTTTTCAGGTAAGTGGAAAGACTGATCCCGTCATTTGACTCTCCATCTATTTCTGTGAACAGAAAAGTCAAAGATATTAAATCTAAGATGGGCTAAGTAGTGTCCACCAATTATTCAAGAGCTCATGTTAATCACGAGTGCCCCATAACATTTTTAGATTGTGCTACCTAATTAATCTCTGCATTTTATACTGACTTCAGCAGTTTATTATATTTTATTTTGGAGGAAATGGTTGGCTTGAGGCTTTATATTTTCATTCCAAACAGAGGTTACCGGTGTTGCATCTCAACGCTGGTTGATCCCATTAGGATCTCAATATATACTTCATTAAGTGGAAAGCTATGTTTGCTTTCCAAGCAGCGTGTTTATATTTGAATTGATTCCAGAAAAAATTTGAGGTTCTTACTTGTTTCCACTTCTGATTTGGAATATTTTGTTGCATGTATAAAAAGACATTTCCCCTGTTCCATGTTTGTCACCAACTTGTTTCAGTCTCAGTCATTCCATCCTTTCAATTCCTATTTCCACTGTTTCCATTTAGTCCTTTATCATTTCCCCTGCAAGAGCGCACACTCTGTTTCACTGTATTGTTTTCTTTCTTCTATGCCGCTACTGCCTTGCTGCCAGACACATCTTTCTTAGTGTCTTTTGTTGGCTCAAAAATATTTGGTGGATCACCAATTGCCAACCGGATAAAGTTTAAATTGATTCACTGGAGTCCTTTCAGGATCTGTCCTCAACTTACTTTCTCAGGCCAATCTCCAGCGATTTCCGGTGCTTCTGGTCCCAACGAGGGTCACACAGTCTTTCTCACATCTCTACTTGTGCTGTTTATGTGCCCTAAATCCTTCTCATCTTCCGTGGCCCCATGCAGATGTCACTTTGTCTCTGAAACTTTTCTTGAATCCTTTAGGTGAGATTAATTATTCAATTCTTTATATTTCTTGTAGCAGTTATGTCACATATCTAGATCAAATTAGTTTTGTGTCTTTTTTTTTTTTTTTTCCCATGAAAGTACAATTGCCTTGAGGACAAAATCTGGATCTCATTCAACATACACAGTCCTGAACACACGGCCTTGTACATAGGTCTCAAATATAGTAGGTCCTCAATAAGCTTTTACAGAATGAATGAAAGGACAGAATGGTTATCATCTTCATGGGGAAGAAGGGAAGAAATTTCGGAAGCAAACAACATGGCAGAACAGTTGTGTTTTTCCAACTATTCTGTATTTTCCTGAGCTGTCTAATAGGGCAAGGTATAATACAAAATGTTTCTTTGAATAACTTAGGTTTCCTTAGATTGTTTCCAGAGTTGACCTAACTCAAGCAACACGAGGATGTTATGTCCATTTCCATCCTCTGCTACCCTGATTCCTTAGCTGTGTGCTTTTCTTTTCAACTATTGTCACCACTAGACATATTACATATTATTATTACTTAATTGTTAATTATTTTCTATCTTCGTTCTCTAGAGTGTGAGCACCAAGAAATTAGTGACTTCATTTTTGTTCATTGCTTTATCCTCATTGCTCTCAGCGATGCTTGACATGTAGCAAGTGTTCAACACATATTTGTTGGATAAATAAGTGAATTTACATTATGTTGTTTGTGTTATTAAATGAAGTTCCTATTATGTAGGGCCAATTTTGAGACTATTGAGTTTGGCATTTTATAAAACCCAAAGCATGTAATAATAATTTGATTCATTCAGAAAACTCACATTGATTATTTAGAATTTTTATTTTGATTTAGGAAATGGTTGGCCATTAGTCATAAATGTTAATTGGAGTTCCTGATGTCAGTCTTACAGTAGAAAAAGATATGAGGTATTTATCTATATGGCCTTGTGCTTGTTATAGAAGATGGTATAAACCTGAAATACAGCTTAGCTCCCCAAATAGTCCTCTGTCTTTGGGGATAATGGTGAATCTGGTTTGACATAATTTTCAGCACATAGTTGTACATCTTCTGTTTTTCTTCATTTTTGTTCTTTTCATAGGTTGTCACTGAAAAAGCTATTCCAGTTCATTTTTTGAACTGATAGAGATCTGATAGCTTTACATTACATGTATCAAAACATCATTATGCACCCTATGAATATGTATTTGCTGGTTAAAAAATAAAATAAAATAAATAAACAAAGCCTTTACACATCTCAAGGGTGGAGCTTCTGCAACTGAAGGAGGAAAAGTAAAATGCATAACTGCCTTAAATTGTGTAAGCCAATGATTGAGCTTTTGATCTTAGGTAGTCTTGCGGATGTAGTTCACCTTGAACCACACACCATGTTTACCACTCACTAGTGTATGTAAGGATTGTTTTTAAAGGACTTTGAAAATGAACATATTCTATCAGCTTTAAAAAAAATTAAGTTGACACTTTTTTCTTTTCTCTCTTTTTTTAAGACTTGAACATCTAAATATATAATTATAAATTGCTTTTGCATTATATTCATAATGAAGTAAATTTAAAAAGAGATAGAAATCTTCATTGATATAGAAGTGTACTGTAACATAATTTTTTAGTTAAAAAATTTTCCTAAGATTTAAGGGCATTGGTGTTTGTCCTCCTATATCTGGAGAAAATATGGAAGTTCCTTTAAACAAACCACTGAATTTTTTGCTCCATTACGTGTGTGTGTGTGTGTGTGTGTGTGTGTATGTGTGTTTGTGTGTATCATCTTATCTTTATTATTTATTGATAATTTTGGGCTTCTAAATGCCAAAATTTCTTCAAGAAAAAGACAGCATTTTCTCAGAAAGGGTTCTTATACATATCAAAACTTCTTTAGAGTTTAAACCAGGCATATTAAATGCCTAATTGAGAAGGAAAGTTTTGATTTTGTAAAAGGATGAAGCATTGATTTTTTGCATTTTATAGAGTTATTCAATTTGATTACCAAATTCATGACGCACACTACTCATATAATACGAGATTATAACATGATTCCAAATATGTGAATTTATAAAGTAATGCTAAATGTTAAGGCAAATTTAAGATATACCATTGAGAAGAGATTGGAAAGAATTTTAAATTTCAAGAAGCACAAATTCTATACTTAGTTTTGCTACAGGGTTGTCTGTGATCTTGGCAAGTCAGAAACTTCATTTGTCTTAGTGTTCCCATCTGTAAAATTGTGGTCATTATACTTGACACTTCCTTTCTTAAAAGGGGATGTTATGAGGATGAATAAGGTAATGCATTGTGGTAAAATGCTTTGAGCTCCTTAGAAGAAGGGTGTTACATAAATACAGAGTATTATCTCACATGAAAAATAGCTACAGTACGTTAAGTATACCTACTAAGAGGCACAATCAACTCCTCATCTATTTTTTTTTCTCAATGTGGAAAAATTTTTACATTAAAAGAAATGATCTTCATCTATTGATTGACAAATACATCATCAGTTCTCTCTATTATTGTGTCACTAATACTCTTTTAAAACTTAAATAGTAATCAAACACACTATCAATCTTTCCTGTTCTTTACACGGGAAACTTTGGAGTCATCTTCAGCTCCTTTCTCTCATTTGACCCGTAAATATTTACAGTTCTTGTTGGTAATGCTTATGAGCTCTATTTTTTTTATCTTTTTATATTTTGCTATGCACCCTGCAGTGAGTTATAGTAGCTAATAGATAAGACTTACGAGCCTGACTGCTTGGGTTCAAATCCCAGTTCTTTCATTTACTATGCAAACTTAGGTATGTGATTTAATGACCTCATGCCTCAATTTCCTCATCAGTAAAAAAGTTACAATAATGCTGCCTATCTGAACAGATCGTAGAGGGAAATAAGCAAGGTGATACACGTAAAGCTATTTATAACTTTGCCTGGCACATAATACACTCTCAGTAGACATTAGCTATTATCATTATATGGACAACTATAATAATTGTGTATTCATTTATTGTTCATTAGTCTCATTGAGGCACTAGCATATTCCACTAGTCCACCTTTACAACACAATGCAGCTTTCTTTTAAAAATTAAGTTACTCACTTTTATATTTTGAATTGAATCCTCCCCAAGCTCTAAAATGATCATCTTCTGTCTCCTAATTATGTGCTTGAAATGAAACCTCTAACGTTCTTGAAGAACCACTTGCATCTCTACAAATTATCCAACCTCATTGTCAATAATGCACAGGTGGGCATGCTGCTTCAATCAGGTAAATATCCCTGTCATTCTTCACCAGTGTATCATCAACTTCCAGTTTTAGTCTCCATTTCTCCTTATAAATGTATGCCCATCTTTTCTCTGCTTCAGATTTCTGTTCCTCTCTGGAGCTCTTCCCAAGGATTCTCTCTCTCCTGATTTGTCTAATCATTTGAAGAACAATAACACATCAGCACATTGTGTAGATCACTAATGGATAACTGAATTTGATTATGTAGTTGGTGTGTTTATATTTTTATGTGCAGTATAACTTTATATTGCTTTTTGTATCAGGGTGAGGCAATATCCATACCAAAGAGAGGAGCCTGGAGACCTTTTCTCTCTTGCCCTGGGTACTGTAAATTAGGCTGGAATGGGTATCATATGTACAGAGTTCTCTGACAAGCTCCTGAAATTATCCTTTGTTGGTTTAGCAGTTCCATAGCATACGGCTCCTCTGACTTCCTGTTTAGTCTCTTAGGTCCCCAAATTTTAAATGAACTGCTTACTGCTGCAAGTTTCAAGCTCAGGGCATATCATATGTAAATATATTGTTTTAGGGAGCCTTAGAGAAAAGTTCTAAGCAAACAGTAGTAACTACCCATAGATTCATAGATGCTGATGAAGAATAGAAAAGTCCTAAAATGTCACCTGTCCTTCAAGACCAAGGAGTCACAGTAATTTCTGTTTCTATTAGCTTAGAAAGAGATAATTCCAGAGAATAACCTGATATTTCTATATCTCCATAAAACATTAATTTAAAATATTACTCACTTCTGGTTTAGAGCTATTACATCATGTAATTCTAGTAAAGCTTGGAGCCAGTTTCTGATTTGTGGATGCAATATCTAATGCTGAATTGGAAGTTAATACCATTTTTACAGTCCACTCTTTTTTTGTCTCAACATTTCCCCCAACATTTTAGTAAAGTCTATTCTGCCTTTTAACACTGTGTGTGTGTGTGTGTGTGTGTGTGTGTGTGTGTGTGTGTGTGTATATTTCAGGGTGATACGGGAGGGAGGCTCACATTTTTGTAAAAACGGTGCAGAAAAGAAACAGTATACAATTAACCCTTGAACAAAACAAGGGTTAGGGATGCCAACTACCACCTCTGCCACTGCCATAGTCAAAAATCCGAATGCAAATTTTAAACCTCCCCAAACTTAAATACTAATAACCAACCTTTGACTGGAAGTCTTACCAAACACATAGTTGATTAACACATATTTTGGATATTATTTATATCTATTATATATTGCATTCTTACGATAAAGTAACCTAGAGAAAAGAAAATATTATTAAGAAAATCGTAAGGAAAATATATTTACTATGCATGAACTGGAAGTAGATAATCATGAATGTCTTCATCCTTGCTGTCTTCATATTGAATAGGCTGAGGAGGAGGAAGAAAAAGAGGAGTTGGTATCTTACTGTCTTAGGGGTGGCAGAGGCAAAAGAAAATCTGCCTGTAATTGGACCAGTGCAATTCAAACCCCTGTTGTTCAAGGGTCATCTACAGATAGAGTCAGATTTCTGAGAGGGAGAATTGAGCATAAGAGTGAAAATTTACTTCCTTAGAATATATGGAGATCTTTAAGGGGGTCTTAGACTTTCATAGGGCCAGGCTTTGGAATTTGAGCCAACCTTACTGAGATCTCCAATATAAGGTACCCCCACTTTGTATCTGGGTTAGACATATAACATTATAAATTAATAAGGATAGTTTTCATTGGATACATTTGAAAGTTGGTCCTATTATTTACAGCCACAGACTATCTTCATTAGAATCACATGGAATTTTGTTAAATTACTAGGCCTCTCTCCAGATCCACCAAAAGAATCTCTGGGGTTGGACGCAGAGATGCTTATGCACATTAAAGTTTAAAAACCACTGCCTTTGAAGCATATCTCCTTATTTTGTGTATATTTCCCCTTTAGACTATAGGTATCTTGAGAGCTATAATATTTTATATTTTTGCAAAATTTATGGGATTTCTATTTAATTTGTAGGTCTCTTGGCAACCATCCCATCACAAATGCTCAATAAATATTGTTAAAATAGAATGGAATTACCTCAAATGTATTTGCCATTTTATATACTTCCAGAAAATCCCACAAGATGTCAGAAGGAATGTAACTGTGTAAAAATGTCTGCTCTCATTATATTCTTGAAAATTGCTGTGAGAATAGATTTTAAGTGTTCTCACCCCACAAATGTTAAGTATGGGAAGTAATGCAGATGTTAATTAGCTCAATTTAGCTATTTCACAATCTACACATATTTTAAAACAGTATTATCTTGTTGTACATGATAAATACATATAATTTTAATTTGTCAATTAAAAACAAATGAATAAGTAAGGAAATAAATAAAGGCTCTCTTTTGCTTTCCTGTTTTGAGGTTCCTGAACACCAACACATTAGGTGACAGTTGAATTAGGACTTGAATTGACAGTCATTATAGTTTAAGGTGAATATAGTATCCACCCATATCTCCATGTTTTAACCAATTGTATAAGCTTTCTAGATGTATGGAATGACCTTGGCCCCAGACATATTGGTAAACTTTCCAGAAGGGTGAGACTCCACAGATCTGTCACGTTCAGCAGTTCTTACAGTTGGTTGTGGCTTCCCGGACTCCAGACCTGTATGTCCAACTGCCTTCTCAGTCTACTTGATGCCTACCAGACACCTCAATTTCAATCTTCCTGTGTGTTCAAAGTCCTCAGAGTCAGCCTGAGCTCCTCTCTCTCTTTTGATCTATGTCTTCTCTCTGACCAAATATTTCACTGCTGTCTGCAAAGTATGTATGCAGAGTCTAACCACTTTTTAAAAAATGGCCTTTAGCTTTTAACACAGATTTAGGTTTACAGCAAAACTGAATGGAAGGTGGAGGGATTTCTCATATACTCCCAGCTCCCACAACTGCGTAGCTCCCCCGTTATCAACATCCACTACCAGAGTGGTGCATTTGTTACAACTGATGAACTTATATTGACACATCATTATCATGCAAAGTTCATAATTTACATTAGGGTTCACCCTTGGTCTAACTACGTTTTAGTTCTTTTACTTCATCCCTGGTCCAGTTCAAGATCATCTTTTTCCCAGATCATTTCAATAGCCTCCTAACTTGTCTCTCTACTACTTTTGCCTCATTTGGTCTATCCTCAATATAGTGGCCATGGTGAAAAAATATTTACCAGATAATGTCATTACTTGGCTCTCCAATACTCTCCAATACTCTCTATTTCATCCAGAATAAAAGCCAAAGTCCTTACAACAAAAAATGATTTTATTTCAGCAATATAACCAATTTTATTTTAGCAACATATTATAATTGTATTAGAAGAAAGCAAATATTGAATTTAGATAAATAATATTTATTGACCTTAAATTATCTTTTACTCTGTGCATTAAAAAACAATTACTTGGTATATACAAGCTTTCACTGCACCCTGTCCATTAATATTTATCAAGTATAATATTTGTTAGTTATTAATCAAGCCCATGCTCAGTACTGGTTCAAACACTGTAAGTATCCAAGACACTGTAGAACACATGGTTTATTGCAGACCTATGGTTTGAAACCTGGGTAGAGTTGGGAAAGCCAACCACTGTGATTGCCAAAAGATCTTTATTTCTCTTGTTGTATTTAATGCGAGATATTGCAATTTTTGGTGACCCACCCTTCCCCTTCCTTCCTTCCTTTCCTTCCTTCCTTCCTTCCTTCCTTCCTTCCTTCCTTCCTTCCTTCCTTCTTTCCTCTCACTCTCTCTTCCTTTCTTTTTTTTTTTTTTGAGGCAGAGTCTTGCTCTATTGCCCAGGCTGGAGTTCAGTGGCACGATCTTGGCTCACTGCAACCTCCGCCTCTTGGGTTCAAGCGATTTTCCTGTCTCAGCCTCCAAATAACTGGGATTACAGGTGCACGCCACCATGCCTGGCTAATTTTTGTATTTTTAGTAGAGACGGAGTTTCGCCATGTTGGCCAGGCCGATCTGAAACTCCTGACTTCAGGTGATCCACCTGACTTGGCCTCCCAAAGTGCTGGGATTACAGGCATGAGCCACTGTGCCCTGCTGATGTTTTCTTTAGAATGGAATGTTTTATTACACTTTTAATGTTGCTTCATATAATCCTTCTTTCCATAGTTAGTGTCTTTCAAACTTGTTATGGCTATAATGAGATCATATGTAGAAAACATTAGAGAGAAAGTTGAGATTTGGACTTTGTCTTCACAATTTCTGTATTACATTTTGTTTTTACCCACCTTTCACTCACACAAAAGAAACTGAAAGAAAACCCACCAATTTCAACACATAGGCATTTAAAACTAATGACTAAAAGTAGGTTTTGCTTATCTAAAAAATAAACCTCCTCTGACAGTAGGGTCAATGTTACAATGATAAAACCACAATTTCTTTCTTATAAAATTAATAGCTTACTTAGAAATGGCTATTCATTAGAAATTTGGCATACTTACACACCTAAGTATGCAATATATAAAATAATATTAAATGACTAATGGCCAAAACACGGACTTAAACAAATATTTCCAAACATTGCTTTATTTAATGATGACAAAAGCCTCAATTTCCCATTGCACGATACTTAACTGAACAAACAAACAAACAAACCCAAAGCTGTGGGAAATACAACTTTAACATTTGTTTTTAAATGTAAAAATGTTTCTGGGGTTTGATAGCCTATAAGAAATGTTTCACTGTAGTATTCCTTTCAAGGAATTGAGGTACTGCAGTGGCCAGTAAACCACTATTGCATTAGTGCTATAGCTGTGAAGTAATATTTTTTATAATGTTATTTTGTTTTCAAGGAAAGAATTGGAGAGTGGTACTTAGACTAAAGTATAATCCTATCAGTTTTACATAAAATATTGATAAGAAATAAAAACTTAGCATCCCTGGTGTGAATTCACTAGATTGTACAAAATACAAACATATAGATTAAGGAAAGTTAACATAATCCTTTTATGGGAACTAAAATCAATTACATGTCAGCTTTGTAGTAGTATAAATGTATTTAGTCAGCATAGAATTTTTCCAGCAGTGTTTCCTGCAGATTGAAATTGACTAACCAGATGTTAAATATTAAATAGAACTAATCAAAGCGTGGTTCAAGAGACTTTAAAAACAATGATCAAAGGGAGCTATTTATTACCTGATTCATGTTACTGTTAAAATATTGGCTCTGTAATATTATATTTAAACTTAGTTTTTTTAAAGATTGCATTTTCTAGCTTTACATGAACAATAATTAATGTTAATAAATTAACTCATAAACTATGTAACTGGATCATTGTACATAATAATGGTTGGAAACTTGACCAAGAAATGTAAAGCTCAATTCACAGACATAAAACCTTAGTGGGATATTTAGTATATATATAACTTTTAGTAATAATGTAACTACTGAAAAACACTAGGGCTCATTTACTCCATGTCTGTACACATACACATACACAAAATAAAAACAAAAACAAAAAAGAAGGCAATGCTAGAATTATTTCTGAGGGATCTTGGAGCAATCATTTGCTCAGGCATTTTTTAATTCCAGAAAATTAATTATTCTTTTTTAAAAAATAAACAAAAATTGACTTTGGGAAAAGATTTCTAAGACAAGGCATTCCATAATTTCTTATAAGCTCATTCCATTGTTTTACCATAGTGACAATTTATTTTTTGCTTATTCAATGAGAATCTGTCATAAGATCTTGTTTGGACCCACTTTCTCTTGAAATATATTTGCATAGATGGAAAAGCAGCATTAATAGACTTTTCAGTACCTAATAAGTTTACTATTATCAATATTTTATATAAGTAATCTATGCAGCTTAAGAAAACATTTTTCAAAGTTTCCGGGTTCCAATAAACAATGAAATTGACAACCATTCATATGCCAATAAATGTTTTCACCAATATACGTAGTTTTTATTTTTTTTATTTCATTTGGGATGATAAAATAGGGAAATGAGGTCAAACTGTAAGACTGTATCCCAAATGTTCTATCTTATTCTTAAATTCCCTTGCTAAATTGTTTTCTTGAACCAATTTTCATTCAACTTCTGCTTGTTTTTAATTACTTGTATTCTAGTAGTAATCACTTTTAATCTACCATTATAACAACTTTTTAAAGAAAAAAATTTATTTTGATATAGGCAATATTGATTTTTCTATAGGAATGAAGATTTATTGTATGTCATGCTAGCTTCTGTGCCTTGAATATAAGAAGTTCCATTATAGTTTTAAAAGCAAATCAAGAAAAATGTATTAACTGGAGAGGGTGTTGTATATTCATACACCATGACCATACATGTCTATCTTTAAACGTCGTTCATACACTGTCCTGAAATGCTCCTTTTCAGCTGGTTCAGGACCTACCCTCTCCAAACGTTCTTCTCCCAGTTAAAGTAGAAATCATTGATGAAATAAAGCACGATACACCTTTTAGACTTTGCCATTTGTGAGCTTACCTTACATGATATTGGACACAAAATGGTTAAACAGGAGTATTCTCCAAACAAGTACAGCAGGAGCCAAGGAGAAGGTGAAGGGTGGGGAAAGACATTTTATATTAGAACGTCTTATGTTACCTATATTTTTCCCCACTGTGAGTCTCCAGACTTTTTTTTTCCTCCTTGCCATTTGGACTTCAGTTAGGTATCCTACTAAAGGATATTAGAACTGCCTTCTTTGCTTCAGCATTGCATGAAGATAAAGCATGCAGAAGGCAGGAGTGGGCACCTGAGGGCTCAGATGGACTAGTGAAGGCAGAGGTGATGCGTAGAAAAAAATTTGGCAAAGCCTATGTGAGAAATGTGTTTGTTTGAAACCTGAACATTGAGAAAGGAAACAAAGGCTAAGTAATAAGTGTTCTGCACGATGACAGTATGACCTTGCAGATGACACTAGCGGAGCACGACCATGGACACAAAGACCAATAACAGCAATAAAACAACACCAGATGACAAATCCCGACCAGACCTGCAAAGGCTATATTTTATTATCCGTTTTGGATAAAGAGATTTTACCAGGTCTCTAGTGAGGAGAAATAAGTACAATCAAAACCTCACTTTACATCATTTATAGTTTTGTTGTATATAATGAAGCTTTAGTTAATTATATGATAGTATGTATCTAATTCTCATTTTTAAATGGTTTTATTATTCTCAGTAAATCCTTTTGCTGTGCCCATGAAATTAAGCTTCAAATTGAAAAAACTAATCATCCAAACTCTGCATATGATTTATTTTCAAATTTTTGACTTTTATTTCATGAAGACTACAAGATAATTTTGTTGTTGTTGTTGTTGAGAATGGAGCTGACACTTGAATAGTCTCTAATTGTTGGAGTTTAGATTCTGTTGCCCGGAGCAGGAAAAACTGGGTAAACAGCACTGCTTACAGACTGTTGCTTTAGAAAGGCTCCTTTCTTACTGGGTAGGGCAGAAATTACATAAGGAATCCAGATTTTTTTGAGTGGCAGTTTTCTATATAGTAAGCTTTGTGTGCTTAACAGATTAACTGCTTTTCATGTTATTCTTTTCCCCAGGATTCAGGAAAGAAAATGACATAATAGATTTTTTTTTTCCCTGGGATCACAGTAAACCTCCTTAGTCAAACCCAGTTGCTCCTTGGGAGGTAAGGAGCGAACTAACCTATGTTTCTACAAGTTACAAAATCATTTACATTTATTACCCTTGCACAGTGAGGCCCCAAAGCCTCAGAGCTATGATTCTCCAAATCACCGCATTCTAAGCTTGACTGATTGGTTTAGAAGCTTGTGAGAGATTTATAATGATTCACTGTGTAAGCCAATGATTTTATATTTAAGTCAAGAGACTGCTTATAAATGACAGAAAACTTTAGGCTCTCCTTGGACACAGCAGGTGACCAACTGTTTCCATAGGTTTAGATAAAAATAGCATTTCCTTTGCACTGTTTGAACCCAAAATTTGTAAAGCACACACACATTATATTGTATACAAGCATATAATATTAACTCTCCATTTATAGTGCTATCTTCGGATTATTTGACCATATTAATATCTGTGTGTATTTGCCACAGAAACTTAAAAAGCTCTGTTGCTTTTGAACTTTTTCTTATTTGCTCTCATAAACTTTAATTGCTTCCTCAAATTCCAGATTTGTTATTTAAATAGCATATATTGCTGTACATTAAGTTTGGAAAAAAATTCTATGCTTAGGTTACTGCGATGTTTCACAACACATAGTAGCAGTATCTTTTACAGTTTAAAGTTTATACAAATAAATTGCCACTGTTTAAATGGTATAAATGAAAGAAATAAGATTAATAGAGTACATATTGAAAAATGTTAACCTTTGTATGATATTTTGCCTTGTTTGATCGATGAAGAAAATTTGAGATTTGTGAAGAACACCAAATGTTTAATCAGGAGGTTGGTAAGCGTCATAAAGTTCTTAAAGGAAAGGCTGCAGAAATGTCTATGCCACCAGCCTTGGAAGACTCTTTGCCAACCAGTCTGTTTATTTCCTCCAGCAATACTGAGGGTGCCAACTGGATTGGTACAAACTTCCATAGAGATGCAATTACTTTTTTTTTGTTTGTTTTGTTTGTTTTTTTTTTTTTTTTTGAGACAGAGTTTTGCTCTTGTTGCCCAGGCTGGAGAGCAATGGTCCAATCTTGACTCACTGCAACCTCTGCCTCCCGGGTTCAAGTGATTCTCCTTCCTTAGCCTCCCCAGTAGCTGGGATTACAGGTGTGCACCACCATGCCTGGCTAATTTTTTGTGTTTTCAATAAAGTCGGGGTTTCACCCTGTTGGCTGGGCTGGTCTTGAACTCCTGACCTCAAGTGATCCACCCACCTTGGTCTCCCAAAGTGCTGGGATTACAGACATGAGCCACCATGCCCAGCCTGGAGGTACAATTTCAAATGTATTTGTTAGAAGAAAATTAAGTCACACCATTCTTTTAATCTGCCTTATTAACCACAATTCAAACCACTATGTTCTGTCTCTATTCTCACACTAAAAAGTCCCTACAAATTGTCTCCTGTTTCCTTGCTTATTTCAGTCTTGTCATCCACCCCTTCTGCCTGTTATAGAAGAGGCTTTCCACTGCTTCCTGTTTCTCTAGGCTTCTTCCTTTTCAGATCAGGTCTATGTTGGTTTCTCCACATTGCCTGGCACTATTCTGTCTTATTTGGAATATGTGCCTAGCATTATCTAAAGTATGGCATGACATTTAATAGCACACTGTTTGGCTAAGACCCAGCATATAGCCTCCATTCTTGCAGCTACTAGATGTATTATTTTGGGCAGATTATTTAACCTCTCTGAGCCTCAGTTTCCTTGTTTGTAAAAGGGAAAATAAATTTACCTAAAAAGATTGTGGTGAAGACTAAACAAGCTAATGTATGAAAGAAATGCTTAGCACCAGAACTGGCATGTAATAAGTGCTCAACACATTATTGCTATTGTTATTAAGGTTATCCTGATAGTGATTACACTAATTTCTTGCCCTAATTGACTGGCGTCTCCCCATACATAGTTACTTCCCTGGAATCTTTTTTTTTTTTTTAATAGGAACCACTCTTTCTTTCAAACTCTTATAATCTGTTTCTTGAAGCTCTTATACTCTTCTTATTCTAGTTCATATAGGTCCATCTTGTGTATGTGAATTTCAGGAAAGAATTTGTCACATGCTTTCCTTAAAGTTCAAGTATATCAATGAATTTTGCTGACCCACTAGTATATCTTATTCAATAAAGAAATGATGTAAGTATTATATATTCTTGGTTAACTCAAATTGTATCCTAGGAACTCTCAGACAGCCTTTTAGTCACTTGCTGTAGCTTCTTGCCTAGATTTGTTGTCATGCTTCATGTTGTAGTGTTTGCAGAATTTGCCTTTCTTTTTGATAATTGTACCCCATTTTGCATCTGCATCTCTGCTCTGTGAACATTCTCTTTTCCATTCTCTCTGATTATTCAAAGTCACACTGTCTTTTGTTTTAAACTTCTCTGTTATAAACTTTTAAAAAATTTAGATTCAGGGAATACATGTTCAGATTTGTAATATATTATTGCATAATGGTGAGGTTTGGGTTCCAGTGTGCCTATCAGTCAAATAGTGAACATTGTCCCTACAAGTAATTTTTTAACCCTCACTCTCCTTCTTCCCTCCTCCCTTTTGGAGTCCTCAGAGTCTATTATTTCCATCTTTATGTTCATATGTTGCTATTGTTTAGCTCCTACTTATAAATGAGAACATGCAGTATATAATTTTCTGTTTTTGAGTTATTTCTCTTAGGGTAATGGCATCCAGTTCCATCCATGCTGCTGCAAAAGACACGATTTCACTCTTTATGGCTGTTTAGTATTCCAGGGTGTATATATACCACATTTTCTTTATCCAGTCAAGCACTAGTGGACACTTAGGTTGATTCCATAACTTTGCTGCTGTGAATAGTGCTGAAATAAACATATGAGTGCAGGTGTCTTTTTGATATAATGATTTCTTTTTCTTTGGGTAGATGTCCACTAGTGGGATTGCTAGCTTGAATGGTAGTTCTCTTTTTATTTCTTTGAGAAATTGCCATACTGTTTTCTATAGATGGTTTACTAATTTACATTCCCACCAACAGTGGATAAGCAATTCCCTTTCCCCATATCCATGCCAATATGTGTTGTTTTTTGTCTTTTTAGTAATAGCTACTCTGGTATAAGATGATATCTTCATGTGGTTTTAATTTGCATTTCTCTGATGATTAATGATGTTAAGCATTTTTTCATATGCTTGTTGACCATTAATATGTCTTCTTTTAAGAGATATCTGTTTGCAAAGATTCCTGTCAGTGGCTGGGAAATCCCATTTGCAAGTTCTCTCAATATGCTTGAGTACAATTACTCTGTATTAGGAAACTGAACATGGTAGAGCAGTGAGGTGCTTGCTTCAATTGCTTTCCTCATCTGAGCCTTGGCTTTCCTCTTACCATTGTTAATTGGGGGAGCTCATTACTACCACCCACTTATTGCTTGCTTCCTCTCCTGCTCTGCCAAATTTTTGTGGGTCATGTCTCTTATTGGAGGAGGCTGTAAACCTTTGGAATCTAGTTCCATTATTGCCCTGTGATTCTCTGATGGACCCAAGGAAAGTTATGTCTTTTGTATGTTAGTCAAGATTTTCTCTTTGTTAGGGTGAATGACATGCTCTGGGGCTTTCAACATTCTAAGTGGAAGAGGAACTATCCCCCCTCCTCCCCACTCCATCATTTCTTAATCCCTTTGGATCTGCCTTTTGGCATAGCCAATATAGAAAGACTGCCTTATGGGTCTGTTTTGGTGCATTAGCAGCTTTGCTGCAGTGACAAACCACCTAAAAGTATCAGTCACATAAAAAAAGAATATTTATTTTTTACACATGTAATGTATTGTCACTTGTGGGTGGGGTGCTACTTCTATGGCTCTCTCTCCTCAGCTCTGTTGGGCTCTCGCTATTTGTCTTCTCATTCAGAACTTAGGTGATAGACAGCCCCAATTTGGGATGTGGCAGGTGGAAAGGATAAGGAAAACCATGGAAAACTTGTGATGACTCTTAAGGTACCTACTCATTTGTAACATATGCCCATCCACTGACATTTCATTGTCCACTCACATCCAAGGTAGGATGTGTATTTCTGTTGCAGGAGGCATGGGCAGTCACATGCCAAGGTCTAGGAAAATGTAATCTTCTTTCAGGAGGAGCAGGGGTAAATAATGATGAATCAGGATACGGTCTACTCAACTGGTGAAAGCCAATTTTCTTATAGTTGGCCTTGTCTACAATATTTGAATTCTTTTAATTGCACAATTTTATTGGTCAGAAAGATTTTGTCTTCAGAAAATGGTTTTAAATGATAAGAAAACATATCATTTTATATAAGAAAAAGCCCAGAGGAGGCTAGAATCTAGACAGAGCATGTTAGAGCTGTGACTTTGCTTTCTCATAAACTCGTATTTTCTCCTTCCCACTTGAGTTGGCTTTTTGCTTGTACCTGCTGCACTCATGGTTGCAAGGTGGCTTCTAATGATAATCGTTGCTGCATGTAGCTTTGGGCTTATCTAGAAAACCTCTCCCAACTTAGAAATATAAATTCTTCCCTTCAACATGATTGAGTCAATATAGAAAATGTATATTAGTTACCAGGGGAATTCATTAGTCCATGTGGCCTCGATTAATCATCTGGGATGGAAGGGATGTTGAAGAGTTAACCATAATGTTCCTGTTTATTACAGATATCAGGAATCTAAATATTTTTCTCTTTCATCTTCCTATGGTTATGTGTGTGTGTGTGTGTGTGTGTGTATGCATATGTACATATGCATATATAGACTCATATTATTTATAGTTTATAGTTTTCTCTTCTTTAAACTCATTTCTTTGTTGATCCCATACACTGAGAAAACTATCAACCTTTTGGAGTAGTTCTCACTTCTTTGCCCTAGATCCAATTACTGGCTTATGGTTCTCTGTGAATTTCCTGCTGGAACCTCAATTCTGCTGGAACCTCAATCCTGCTGGAACCTTTCCTTTCCATCCAGCTTCTCCTCTTGACTGTCTTCTTCATCACCAGTCTTGAAATCTGAATGATCTTTTTCCTTTTTTCATGTTTTTGTATATTCAATCTGTTCATATTCATAATTACACTTCCTTTGAAATGTGTTTTATATTCATTCTTTTCTTTTGTTTAGCACTTGCTGTGGAGTACCAACAGTGGCTAGAAAGACCCTGTGACTCTCAGAGACAAGCACATATAAAACATAAGAGGATATTCCCTTGGTTGTTCTAGAAACACTTGGCTGTGAACTGGAGGCTTAGTGTCCAGCATATGTAGACAAGAGTCAGTGATATTTGTATTATTACTGATAAAGTAACACCTTTTTATCCACAGACTGGGGAAATCTGGGAAACCATGGTTACATAGATGTATTTTGTTCTGGTAAAAGGGAACATTCATTGTGAAACATGGCACATATGCCCTTGTCTCTGACCTTCACTTAAAACATTCCATCAACCAGAAATGGCCTCCCCCATCTTTACCTGCTTTACGACTTAGGGCACATATCTGCTTTTTCATAACATTTTCTGTAAGGCTATATAATAGGGTTTGTCTCAGAATGGATTTGGGCTTGATTTCTGATTCTTTGTGATCTCAGCCGCTCAAAACTTGTTCCTCCATTTGAAAAAGGGTATAACCTCAAAAAAAAAAAATGAAGAAAAAGGGCATAACAGTACTGTATTAATGTCTATTGCTATATAGAAATATTACCACAAACTTCATGGCTTAAAACGACAAATGTCCATTAGGTCATGGCTTCTCTGGGTCAGGAGTCCAGACATAGCATTGCTAAGTTTTGTGCTTTGGGAACTCTTCTGAAAGCCACAATCAAAGGGCCAGCTAGGGCTGTGGTCTCACTCAAGGCTTGACAGGGGGAGGATCTGTCTCTAAGCTCACATGATTGTTGGCAGAATTCAGTTCCTTTTGGCCTGAGGACCATCAGTTTCTTGCTTGGTGGAGGCTGAAGGCTACCCTCAGCTCCTTTACCATGTGGCCTCTTGTTTCTTCAAAGTCAGCAAGGTGGAAAGGCTCTCCTAGCAAGACCGATATTACAATCTTACATGTTATGATTGGGGAAATGACGTTCCACTTCTGCCATATTCTAATGACTAGAAGAAAGTCTCAGATACTGCCTGCACTCAGGCAGAGGAGAATCACACCAGAATATGGAGTTTCAGAAGGTGGGGATAATTGAGCAGCCATATTAGAAGCTATCTGCTACAGTTGTCAACCCCCACAATTTGAAAATTATGTGTATGAAGATTTCAGCAAGATGCCTGATGCTTGTATTCCATAAAGGGCAGTATTATTATTCCTCCTCACCAGATGTGAGGGCAATCCTAGGACCTTCTATTTTTTAATCACTCTAAAGGTTCTTAGAACTACCAACTTGAAGTAGTTATTTGTGTATGTATTTAATTTTATTACAGAGTTATAAGCTTTTGGAAAGCAGGGACATATTCTTTTACATCCTTGAAGCTTCCAATATCTAGTAGTATGCCTTTCTCATAGAGATCATTAATTACTTTATCCCTGGGCTCCCATAATCACTTACATTTCTGTGCTCCAGCTCATGTCACACTGTATTATAACTAGCTATACATAACTATTTTTCTTACTAAACTGGTAGATCCTTAAGGGAAGAAAGACTGGGCCTTTTCTTTTTGTCTCTATTGCCTTTTCTTCTCTCCCTTAATTTCCTCTTACCAAGCATCAAATACGGTGCTTGGTATATAGTAGATGCTCAAGAAATGAAAGTTCCTTGAAAAAATAAATAATAATTATTTAGAAACAATTTACTGAATGAATAAATAAATTTTAAGAGGCAATGTCTATCACTAAACTTTCAAGAAATAATGCAAACATAGGATGCAAAAAAAAAAAAAAAAAAAAAAAAAGGAAAAAGAACAAGTATAATTCTCTTACATTTTTACCTAAAATGAAAGGTTTTATAAAAATATCAGTCGTTTGAGTTTTGAAAACAAGTAGGTTGTAGAGTATGAAAGAAATTAGTGGCACACCAAAACACGAGAGCTGAGATTATGGTTCCCTTCTGATCCATGAAACTGCTGAATACTCTTCAAAGAAAAATAGATGTTTTAGTAGCTGTCTGCTATTTATTATTGTGTTGAATTTGATATTTTGAAAATTTGAGATATCTACCTCATAGGATTGTTGTAGGGATCAAAGGAGGTATTATGTAGAAAGTATTTAGCATAGTTAATTTAGTTTCTTTCACGGCCATTTAATTTTTAGACTGTTTAAACATTGCTGAATCATTTTGCCAGCCTTGGGTAAAAGTGAAAAGTAGAATCTTCTGAATTTTTTTGTTTTTCAGGAAGCCTGATATCTGACATTTGTAACTCAGGAGAAAATTTAAAAATTATTTATTATTGCTATTTTATTGAGATAAAGTGTCACTCTGTCACCCAGGCTAGAGTACAGAGGCACAATTGTGGCTCACTGCAGCCTTGACCTTCCAGGCTCAAACAACCCTTCCACCTCAGCCTCCCAAGTAGCTGGGACTACAGGTGCATGCTACCACACTTGGCTAATTTTTGTATATTTTGTAGAGATGGGATTTTTCCATGTTCCCCAGGCTGGTCTTCAACTCCTAGGTTCAAGTGAAGTACCACCTTGGCCTCCCAAAGTTGTGGGATTACAGGTATGAGCTACCATGCCCAGCCGAATTTTGAGTTTTTATTATGATTGTGGTCTAAAAGTCTTAATAATTTGGGGGCTTCAATTATCTTTTGAGGAGGCTTGATGTCTTAGTCCATTTTGGCTGCTATAACGAAATACCTTAGGCTGGGTAATTTATAAGCAACAGAAATTTATTGCTCATAGTTCTAGAGGCTGGGAAGTCTAAGATCAAGGTGCTGGCAGGTTTGGTGTCTGGTAAGGGTCTGCTCTCTGCTTTGTAGATGGTGCTTTGTTGCATCCTTACTAGCAGAAGGGGCAAATGGCTCCATAACATCTCTTTTATGAGGTCACAGATACTGTTCATAAGGGCTTTGCTCTCATGACTTAATCACCTCCTAAAGGCCCCACTGCTTGATAATACTATGACATTGGCAATTAAGTTTCAACATATAAGTTTTGGGGGGGACACATTCAGACCATACCATTTGGGCAAGGAGGAAGGAGTCTTACTGTTCTCCTGAAGTCTTGCCTTGTTGATAGTTATCTGCCTTATACATAATCGCTATCACCTCTAATGACTAGCTGTGGGCTTGATGTACAGTAGGTGCTCAGTAAATGCTGATTATTAATGGAAAAATAAAATTGGCCCTGGGATCAGGATTCTCCAACAGACAGTAAACGCGTAAGTGCAGAGACCACAAATATTAACTCTGTATCTCCAAGTCCAGGCAGGGGGTTTAGCTGACATGCTCATTTTCTATTCACAAGATTTATTATATATAGTTTGCTGTGTTTGAGGGCAATATTTGTAGTTTTCCTGTTAGGTTCACTGAGTATACCAGTTTCTCAAGTGAGTACCATGTGTGAACCCCAGTTCATTCTTACATATCCACTTCATGATCCCTGTAGTCTAGTTTCTTCTCTCACAACTTTGCTGATCTGTTCTTCCTCCATCGTGCAGCCCCCAACTCTCTTGGTATTAAGCCCATTCACAGTGTTATGCAACCATCACCACTATCCATTTCCAGAACTTTTTTGTCATAGCAAAAAGAAAAAAAATCTCTGTCCTCATTAAACAATCATTCCCATTCCACTCTCCCCACAACTGTCAACCTCTATTCTTTCTGTCTCTATGAATTTGCCTATTTTAAATACCTCATATCAGTGGAATTATACAATATTTGTCATTTTGTATCTTGTTTACTTCACTAAGCACAATGCCTGGAGAGTTCATTCATGTCATAACATGTATCAGAATTCCACTCCATTTTTGTAGTTAATATTGCATTGTATGTATACATCACCTTTTATTTATCTATTTACCTGTCAGTGGTACTTTCTACCTTTTTGCTATCGTGAATAATGCTGCTATGAGCATTGGCATACACATATCTTTCAAGTCCCTGTTTTTTCAATTCTTTTGGGGATTTGCCTTGTAGTGGAATTGCTGGATTATATGATAATTGTATGTTTAATTTTTTGAGGAACCACCACCAAACTGTTTTCCACAGCGGATATACCATTTTACATTTCCACGAGCATTGCACGAGGTTCCAATTTCTCCACATCCTTGCCATTACACTTGTTGTTTTCTGTTTTCTTTTAAAATTTTATATATACATATGTATGTATGTGTATATATATATATATATCTAATTGTCATCGTAATGAGTATGAGGTGGTATCTCATTGTGGTTTTAATTTGCATTTCCCTATTGATTACTGAAGAGCATCTTTTCATGTGCATATTGGACATTGGTATAAAGCTACCAGTCCTGTCCTTCTAGTCAGAGTCAATGGTGGTCTTTTAGCTGTAAGTACTTCTGTACTTTCTTTCTCACTATCTATCTTAAGACGATCTCTTAGAGATCTAAAAGTATTGTCAAATACCTTCAGCTACCTCTCATACCTCTGTCCTGGGATAGCTGGCTATTACTTCAGGCTCAACATATATGATGCTTAAATTGTCATCTTGGTCTCATTGCTGTCTCCTAATTTCTGTCCCTGTCTCAGTTTTTTCCTTGACTTTATCTTTGGCTTTATCTTTGTTTTCTCTATGTTTATTCTCTATATTCAACTACTCACCAGTTCTGCTTTGTTCTTCCTGCACTTTTTTTGTTTGTTTGTTTCTGAGACAGAGTCTTGCTCTGTTGCCCAGGCTGGAGTGCAGTGGCATGATCTTGGCTCACTGCAACCTCTGCCTCCTGGGTTCAGGTGATTCTCCTGCCTCATCCTCCTGAGTAGCTGGTACTACAGGTGTGTGCCACCACACCTGGGCTAATTTTTGTATTTTTAGTAGAGACTGGGTTTCACCATGTTGGCCAGGATGGTCTCGATCTCTTGACCTC
This sequence comes from Macaca thibetana thibetana, assembly GCF_024542745.1. Classification (NCBI taxonomy): domain Eukaryota; kingdom Metazoa; phylum Chordata; class Mammalia; order Primates; family Cercopithecidae; genus Macaca; species Macaca thibetana. The sequence goes on along the minus strand of NC_065594.1, from coordinate 52,492,746 downwards.
GTGGTCTGCCCACCTCGGCCTCCCAAAGTGTTGGGATTACAGGTGTGAGCCACTGCACCTAGCCCACAGTTGTTAACTGTATCCTGAAAAGATGTAAACTGAAATTCTCATGAATGGTGGACATACTTTCCATTTAATGATTAGGTCCTTTGTGAAAAGATTGATTAAACTGTTTATATCTAAATGAGAAATGCTATTGTGTTCTCTACTACAATGCCTTGCACATAAAAGGCATTAAATAAATATTTGTTGAATGATTTGAGTTCATTTTGAGTATTGAGTGTTAGCATACAAGTCTGTAGTAGTTTATTGTTTAATTTCATCCTAACATAGGTTTAGGAGGAAAAAACAGTGTGAATTTCAGAAAACACACAAAAATGCGTAGTTTTTGTAGGATGTGAAACATACAGATGTCTTAAAAATTTAAATTACAATTTTTGCTTTCTCTTCAAAAATTATATTTAAAAGTTTTAAACAATTTAAAATGTTTCTAGTAGTGCTTACATTTGATATCAAATATAAGTGACTTATAATTCCATGTTCTCTGAATTCTTGATTTGTTTCCTGTGTCAGAGATTTGAGACTATTAAGCGGCGATTAGGGAGGATATCCTTGAAGTCTCCTTCACACCAAGAATCTCCTTTTTTTTGGTTCACTTAACTTAATGTGGGAGTTGCTTGTGATATTTTCTACATTTCACCTTCCGAGGTTATAGGCCCCATTCATATGCTATATCTCCCTCTCAGATGAGTAAGTATGACTTTTATGAATTTTCTTCACTTGTAGAATTTAATTTACATGAATAATTAGGAAAGGACCAAGTGAAATTTCTCTCTCCCTAGGCAAACAATCTTGTTAATAAAATCAACTGCAAACTTTTCCTTTAATTTTTTTTTGTATCTTTAAATTTATTGCTTGCTACAAAGAAGCAAAATAAAAAGAAATATAGGGCGCTACAGCATACTGCTATTTTGCATATTGATATCTGAATAATTACCTTAGGGCATATTGAGTTATAATATGAAATACTATTCCCTCAAGACATTATCTTAAAATATTTTACTTATTTAGCATACAGTTCAATATTTTAGAATTATGTAGAGAGTATAGTTGTTAACTGACATGGAATGTGCTGGCAGAAACAAAAAATTAGAGGGACCTAACAGGGAAAAGGAATTGTTCTTGGAATGTTACAGTATTTAAATACTGTTGCAATATAGCTGGTCAATTATAATAGCCAACATTGTAAAAGAGAAGAAGGTTGTAATTCTGTATAGGTGGTTAATATGTGCATATTTTTCCTTTAAAGTGTATTTCACATGGAGTTTGTTTGATATTCAGACCTGTAATCATGTATTTTACAGTTCCCTTTGCACACAGCCAGCAGTGGGGTATTCTTTTACAACACAAAGGCTGGAAATAGATACCAAAAGAATAGTGCCTGGAAATGAAGAACTGTAGTTTCTGGAAGAAAATGCTCATAATGTGACCCACAGTCAGCTTAGGAATTGAACACCACAAAACATGGAGTGGAAGGCAGGTTGGTCTGGTATTATGTACTCTGGTGCCTACATCTTAGTTGCTATGACGAGTCTAGCTGAGATATGTGTTCTCTAACAGCCTAGGTCAGAAGGAAAGCCCACCAATGACAGAAACACTGTGGCCACGCTGGACATAGTGAGGCTTTAGTATAGCTTTGAGTTTTGTGATTCCACTGACTGTGTGACTGTGACCAAGTTATTTAAACTCTTTAACTCCCCATTTCCTTACCTGTAAAACTAACTGTGTGAATTAAATGGAATCATGTGAGAAAAGTACATGTTTTGTTTCCTGATGTTGTTATTATTATTGTTGCTGTAATGAGGCTAGATCTTTATAGTCCTAGAAACAAATTTACTACTGGTATACTGTTAATTGAAACTGTTAAAACTTGAAATTGAGGCTGAGATGGTAAGATCCCTTGAGACTAGGAGTTCAAGGCCAGCTTGGGCAACAAGCAAGACCCTGTACCCATTGAAAACACAAGAAACATTAGCTGAGCATGGTACTGCATGCCTGTAGTCCCAGCTACTTGGGAGGATGAGGTAGGAGGATTGCTTGAGCCCAGGAATTTGACGCTACCATGAGCCATGATGGCATCAATGCACTCCAGCCTGGGCAACAGGTGCTGTCTCTAAAAAAGAAAAGACTAAAGAAAACAAATCAAACCCAAACAAAAAACCAGCATTGATTCCAGAAGAAAAGATAAAATGAAAACAAATCTTTATTTTATATGTGAAGTCATGAAGTGTGTTTTCTTTTCTTTTCTTTTTTTTTTTCCATTTTTTTCAAGCAATTGTCTGAAATTTCTATAACCTTACTCTGGATGGAGCAGGACAAACCCTCAACTATTTCAATACTGTTCTGTCGAGCAGTGTAGGAATGCACAGGTCACCACAGACCCAAGCACGCTGGAGGTTTGCCAGTATTTGCTTTTAAAACTGTTTTTGATATGCCTTCTTTTAGAAAATTAAAGATTATGCATATTTGTTTATAAAACAGTTTTTGTCATGAGGCCATTTTGTGACCAAGAATGTATCTTACTCACCTTGTTTATCATAAAATTGGTCAGTTTCTATGTGTTAAAACACTGAACTAGCTATGTCTCACTTTCTGATATTTGAAGGGGAACAGGAGTATTACCCCAATTTTGCAGATGAAGAAACCTACCTACAGATTAAACAATGTGATTGATATTTTATCCCAGGTTAATGGCAAAGCAAAACTGGGGTTGAGCTTCTTTCTCTCCTTGGTCTCATAGGCTTTATCACATTTCATGTTGCTGCTGTAAAAAAGAACCGTAGGCTGTTTGTAAGCGTGAGGAACTAAGTGATGGGTATTTAGCGTCTCTTGTGCTAACTGACCAAAAACTGAATTGACTTCTATTACATTATCAAATTATTTTTACAAAATGGGTATATTGGACTTTCTCATCTATTAATGCTATTGCCAGTGCCTTCTCAATTGCAACAACAAGATGGCAAAAGGAAATGTAAGTTGTCATGTATTAAAAATCAATTGAAATGACATTTCAACCTTCAATTGCAGTAAATTCTTTGAGAGAAGGAAACGAAATCCTCATGATAGCGGTGATAGTGATGTCTGTTGCTGCTTTTCTAATTAATTAAATGTATGACTCTTAAGCCCTGCCAAGTGTATATTTTTATTTTGCTATCTGAATGTCCCCTTTCTTTGACCTTTCCTCTCTTTTCTATACCTCATTTCTTATGCACCTGCTCCATCTATGGTTTAGCTCCTTTTGTCACAGAGGAAATGTATTCTAAATTAATTTATACTTAGATTATTTAAACATTTTCTTATTAATTGAAGACCAAGTATTGCTAGACCCAAAGAAATAAATCCCTAATAGTGTGATTTTCAGGCACCATGCTACTCGAATGGGAAGAATATTTTGCTGCTGGCATGGTCTTTAGGAACACCTCAGATCATGCCCATTTTCTTTCTCTATAAGGCTGTCTCTGCTTTTATCTGTTTCCTGGGTAGATGTGTTTGACTGTGATTCTGGAGAGATGCTTATTTGGCACAGGTTCCCAATCTAATGAGGAATGAGAACTTGTGGTTAACTACTATTTTAGAAGAATGACTAAAGTGCAAAGTCGGCAGAGTAGGGACTAATGAAATAGGCCTGTGTGTAGATGGAGAAGGCTTGGCAGATACATGCAATGGGTTAAAGGCCATGCTCTCAGAGAGTAATATGAAGGCAGGCATGAAAATGGGTGGCAAGTTTAGAAGCTGTCCAACGTCTGATGCGGTGGACATGTGTGGGGATAGATGGAAATGACCGATCGAAACCAGATTGTGGAGGATTTTAAACACCATGCCAAAGCATTTGGACTTGAGTCTGTAGACAATGAGGCTCTGCAAGATTCTTCAATCTGTGTCTCCATAGCCACTTGACCTCCTCACAGGAGCTCTGCACTACCCCACAATGGCAGGAAAAGTATATTTGGAATCAGAATGCTTATGTTCAAAACCTCTTAAAGATTGTATGATCTTGGGCAAGTAATTAAAACAGAACTGGTGACCTAGTCCTCTTGCTTGTCAGAAGTCTTTTGACAGTGTTGCATATTGGAGTTCAAGTTGATATGGTCCAATTAAAAAAGTTGTGACAAAGCATGCTCGAGCCAGGGCTTGGAACTATCCATTTCATGAGGGTAGGTGATATGGTCGAGCTTTGTGTCCCCACCCAAATCTCATCTGGAATTGCAATCCTCATAATCTTCATGAGTCAAGGGAGAGACCAGGTGCAGGTAACTGAATCATGGGGGCAGCTTCCCCTATGCTGTTCTCGTGATAATGAGTGAGTTTTCATGAGATCAGATGGTTTAAAAAAGGGTTCTTTTCCCTTTGCTTGGCACTTCTCCCTCTTGCTGCCTTGTGAAGAAGGTGATTTGCTTCACCTTCATCTTTTGCTATGAATGTAAGTTTCCTGAGGCTTCCCTAGCCATGCTGCACTGTGAGTTAATTAAACCTCTTTCCTTTATAAATTACCCAGTCTTGGGCAGTTCTTTATAGCAGTATGAAAACAGATTAATACAGTGGGGCATGAGTGAAGCGTGGGAGCTGGAGAAAGGCTCTTTTGGTGGGCAGATCACATAATCTAGAAGATATGGCAATAGATAGCAACTCAAATCTCATCTCCTCTGTAAAACAATCCTAAAGTCAGCTATTGGCGGCCATCTCTGGGCTTCCAAAGCTTGTTCTATATGCCTTTATTATAGTAGTGTTGGATTGGAATTAATTATATGCTTTTTTTTTTTTTTTTTTTTCTTTTGAGATGGAGTCTTGCTCTGTCGCCCAGGCTGGAGTGCAGTGGCGCGATCTCGGCTCACTGCAAGCTCTGCCTCCCAGGTTCACGCCATTCTCCTGCCTTAGCCTCCTGAGTAGCTGGGACTACAGGCACCCACCACCATGCCTGGCTAATTTTTTTGTATTTTTAGTAGAGATGGGGTTTCACCATGTTAACCAGGATGGTCTCGATCTCCTGACCTTGTGATCTGCCTGCCTCAGCCTCCCAAAGTGCTGGGATTACAGGCATGAGCCACTGCGTCCCGCCTTTCAAACTAAGTAATAAAAAATCTCCAGAAACTCAGGTATCTTTTTTCTTGTTAGATTGATTCTTCTTTTTCTGCCAAGAAGCCTCTTGGCTTCTCTGTCCCAAGACATGACAACTCAAAATTTATAGGATTTGCAGTTCTAACCACTGACAGTGACTGACTGGCTGTCTCAGAATCTCAGTTCAGATTCTCTAAAGAAAGCACAGCTTGTGGGTCAATCAGGCTTCAGATGTCTATCCCAGTTCAGTCCACTTTGTCCAGGGGAACGGAGTCACACAATCTCTATCTGTCTGTACAGGACCACCCTGTGAATGTGGAACAGTTCTCAGGGCAGGGAAAACCAGTGCCTGGGCTGGACATATACTATAAAGGATTTCCACTACATTGATTTTGTGCTTCTTCAAGGCTAGGGACTGTGTTTCATTGATATTTTTGTCACTAGCACTTTGCGTACCATTTTGTACATATCTAATAAGCATTGATACATTTTCGTTGAATAAATGAATCACTCCTGGCTAAGATCAGAATTGCTCATAGCAATAATTAATATCTTCAGAGATTTTTATATAAAACACTTTCACAATCCATTCATTACATTCTCCCAATGATCTTGTGAGTGACTAGATTTATAATTCATTTTTGAGAGGGAGGAACTGAGTCATGAACTAAGTGACAATGTGAAACACACCAGAGTTGAGCCATATTGAGGTCTGGAGAACCAGTTGGAAGAATGCTGGAAAAGTATAGTTTGGACGTGAGGGTCTGGTTCAGGACAGCACCAGTGTGAATGGAAAACTGAGGAAAGATTCTAGAGATATTACTCTAATGTCTCTAAAGTTAATGTCTCTGAAGAAAACAAAACTAAACAAAATTAAGCAAAAATACCTTACTGAAAGATAGTTGCAGACATTTAGCTAACTGCCTCTATTGTAAACTTTTCTTTTTTATTAATGCATAATCCAAATACAACCAATTTGTCATGAACAGAAACTGAATCTATGCATGTTAAGTTCAGAAGAATAGGAGACATTCCTAAAGTTAAAACTCTTAGGAATTCATGACCACTTTGTTGTCAAGAGAGGGATTAGTATACGTCGTCAACCAAAGCAACATCTATGTACATTTGAAAAATAGTGCCTATATATGAAGACATACTATTTGTTTAGTTAAAGAACAATACCATGGGTGGGCATATGGAATTTCTACTCTCTTATGAGACCTAGTAGTCTCCCAGGGTCTCACAGCCCTGAGATTGAGAATTAGTGAGGTAAGTATTAAGGATCTCACATACCAAAAATGAACATTGGATTGATCAAGGAAAAACAGCCAAACAACTAATTTTAAAATGAGAGACAAATGGCAGTTGACTAGTAGTGGGAATGAGTAAGGATCCAACTGTGGGTCAAAATAAGAATACTAAATTTTTGGCTCAAATTCTTGAGCAATGTTATGGTTATCAATAATCCTGCAAAAGTCACTAATTTAGAATCCTTTCCTGAGTTTTCCAATTAGCCAGAATTTTAACTGTCCTAGTTATGTAGATTTACTAAGATTAGGGAAATTCTCATGGCTCTAATCCCAGTTTGAAATTCTTAATGTGTTGGGCCAGGCATGGTGGCTCATGCCACTGTGCACTCTGGGAGGAATCCCAGCACTCTGGGAGACTGAGGTGGGTGGATCACTTGAGGTCAGGAGTTCAGGACCAGCCTGGCCAACATGGTGAAACCCCGTCTCTACTAAAAATACAAAAACTAGCCGGTCGTGGTGTTGGGCACCTGTAATCCCAGCTACTTGGGAGGCTGAGGCAGGAGAATTGCTTGAACCCAGGAGGCAGAGGCTGCAGTGAGCCAAGATTGCACCATTTCACTCTAGCCTGGGTGACAGAGTGAGACCCTGTCTCAAAAAAAAAAAAAAAAAAAAAAAAAAGAAAAAGAAATTCTAACTGTGTCCACACACATGGTTGTGTCTTTAGAAACAACAATACTAATGTGTATTGGGTGCTTCATATTTGCCAGGCCCTGGACTAATCACTTACACATCTTATCTCCTTTAATCTTCACAACAGGACTTTGAGGTTGATGCTTTTACTATTCCCATGATACAGACCAGGAAGCCGAGGGGCAAAGAGGTTAAGTGACTTAACCTGGCTGTTAACTACCATAACTAGATTTCAAACCTGTTTATTTGACACTAGAAGCCAAATGTTAAAATGCTATATCATATTGGGAGGAGTCTGTCCCCTACCTCCAAATCTGTACTCGTGACTGCTGTCATGCTATGTTTTATGTAACTCTACTTATGAAGTCTTGTTAGTTCCAATGTGATTGAAGTTGAATGAACTAGAGAAGATTCTGTATATTTCAATGCTTTCTATCCCGTGAGTATAGGAAACATGATCAAGTCTAAGATTATGAAAATGTTGAATTCTATAACAACAAGGATAAATATTGTAATAAAATAAAAAATATTCTGATTTTCATTTAACAGTAGTTTGATGACCTGCCTCTCCTATTCATCTGAATGCAACATGCATAGATTTAGTTTCTGTTTACGACAAATTGGTTATATTTGGATTATGCATTCATAAAAAAGAAAAGTTTACAATAGAGGCAGTTAGCTAAATGCCTGCAACTATCTTTCAGTAAGATGTTTTTGTTTGATTTTGTTTAGTTTTGTTTTCTTCAGAGGTGATGGGAGCAATAGAACTTTCTGGATTATTTACTGGAGTAAATTTTAAAAAAACATGGCCATATATGCATAGTTTTCAATTTGAATAATAATTTACAGTCAAGTTTTAAAGTCCTAAAAATAGGCAAAACATTGTGTTAAGAAATGATAAATAATACTGGTATTATTTATCAGGTGACTACTGATTATCTTTTGATGAAGAGGAAAATAAAAGATTAAAGAGCTATTTCACAATGACAATAGACAGTTTTCTGAAATTTAGTCTTTAAAATCTTCTGTGGAGTTAAGATAGTAAAGGTTAAAATTAAATACAAATATTTGAAAGATATTTTGGCCACTTTCCCCAGGAAATAAGGTAATAAAAATAAAGTAGAAGACATAGAAACAATGATAACATAATAATTTATTTGTCCTGATCACTTGTTTGCTTTTAGTAATTTTTAAAAGATTGATGAGTCTGTATCTTTGTACTTCAGTGACAAACAGATTCATGACAATCATTAGTTTCCTGTGGTGTTGTTATATCAGGTATATTTTCATCAGGGCTGCTGGTGAAATTATCAACCGTAATATTAAGATTGGAATAAACAAGAGAGTCTTTCCTTACACAATCAATTCAAGTTTTTATTTCATTAAAGTGTAAGATGGTAATGTCACTAAATTGCTATCTAGGCTATTACCAGTCTGTGTTAATAGTCTTAATTTATCAACATTTATTTTAACCTTTGCTATAAAGACCTGAAAACAAAGCTGATATTTATTAATTTTTAAGGTAAAAAAAACCCTAAAATTTTGTGCCTGAGTTCTTTTATCACAGTTTGTTCTTAGCAGAAGGTTGTTTTTGAAATCTTTTTTAAAAAAGTATGTCTTCTTTATAAGTCCAACCTGTTTCTTGAATATTTATATATGTATGTAACTTCTAAACAAAACCTAGGATGCAGCACTGTGCTATAAGCTGAAGTGTAGTTCTCGAAGGAGCCTGGGCTCTTGATATAGAAGACCTGGATTTGAATATTAATTCTGCCCACTAAAAGACAAATAACTTTGGGTAACTCAACTTCTCTAAGCCTCACTTTCCTCATCTCTGCAATGAGGAAATAATACCTGTAGTGTAGGTGTCTATAAAATGGCAATACTTATTATGTAACTTATAATTTAACTACACTGCAATGACTAGAGGCAATGCGTACTCTAAAGACTTTTTTTGACCCTGTGATTTTGAAGTCAAGCAGATGTCTATTTCTCTAAACATGAGTAACTCAGTGCAAAACAGGCCCTGAGTTTTTGCAGGATTAGCGTGCCAGTGTCATCCTGCCACCCTAGTTCTTAGGTCAAAAAGAGTAAAAGTGAAATCTAAATCACTCCGAATTGCTTGATGTTTATTTGATGACATAACGTTAATTAGGAGCCTCCATTTTCGTTTACACTCAGCTATGAAAATTGGAGGCGAATTGTCGTACAACATATTTCTTAGTCCACTGTTAGTACAGGTTCTGCTACCTCAACACACTCTCAAATATTTTATGGAGAAATAAATGAATACATAAGGGTGTGGGTGGCAGAGTCTTAATGTAGGTACTGGATCCATCTGGTGAAATGTTTCATCCAAATCTTCTTTGGAAGACACTATGCTCCATGGGGAGAGGGGCTTTCTAGCCAAAATGATTAATTAGTGTCCTGTGAAGCCTAAAGCTGTTTGACTGTTTCCCTGGGCTTCCTCCCACAATTTTACCCATGTCTTCTGATTGGTCATTGGTACAGTGTGTCTTACTTTATGATAGTTAAGTATCATGTTCTTGAGATATGAGAAACAGATAAAATCCCTAAATGTCTTTACAAGGAAAAGGGACCTTGGTTATTGGGTCCCAGCTCCCTCTGCTTCTTTTTGGGCAATGGGGTTTTAAATCAGTCCTGCAGCCTGGCATTGGAATGTTTGAAAGCCAGGAAATCAAGCATAATAGCAGAGGCAAAGGATTATATTAATTTCTAATCAGGTTTCTTCCCTTTCAGAACCAGCTTACATATAAATATATGCAGAAGACCTTAAAAAGATATTTGAAGTTCATTCATTAAAAAAAGTTATTGAGAGTCTACTATATGCCAGCTCTCACTCTGGTCTCTGTAAATGACACTGATTTTATTCTTAAAAGTGATTAAGGGCTGGGCGCAGTGGCTCATGTCTGTAATCCCAGCACTTTAGGAGGCCGAGGTGGGCAGATTGCCTGAGGTCAGGGGCTTGAGACCAGGCTGGCCAACATGGTGAAACCCCATCTCTACTAAAAATCCAAAAAAAGTAGCTGGGCGTGGTGGAGTGCACCCGTAATCCCAGCTACTAGAGAGGCTGAGGCAGGAGAATTGCTGGAGGTCGCAGTGAGCCAAGATTGCGCCACTGCACTTCAGCCTCGGTGACAGAGCGGGACTTCTGTCTCAAAAGAAAAAAAAAAGAAAGTGATTAAGGTACAAAAAAATATATAACATTTAGGTATAGAGTTTTAAATACTACAAAAGAAGCAGATAAAGTGATCAAGGAGTTCAAGGATGTACATCAAATACCACATATAGTGCCAGGCATATAATGAGGTATTGGATAAAATTTAATTTCATCATTTCTTCTTTCCTTTGCCTGTGGGAAATCTCTCTCTCTCTCTCTCTCTCTCTCTCTCTCTCTCTCTCTCTCTGTGTGTGTGTGTGTGTATGTGTGTAAAGGAGCAAGGAAATACTTTATGAAAAAAGTGATTTATTGGCTTTGGATATTAGATGATAGGTAAAAGGCATTCTAGGCAAAAGAAATAGTATACATTAACAAACAGAGGAAGGAACCGTATGTGGTAAAATCCATTTGTTTAGTTTCCTGGAGCACAAGGTTTGTGATGAGAGTTGTGAGAAATAAGGTTAGAGGGAAGGTTAAGGACTGCGTTGGTGTTAAAGTGAGTATTCCCTGCGTATCTCACAATAATATCAGCTCTGGCAATATCTGTAAGTTTGTATGTCTGGAAAAAAATGTAAACTTCTATATGAATTGAGGATTTATGTATTGAAAAAACACTGGTTTCCAATATTTATTTGCCAGAAATCCAGAGTACTTCATGACTGGTGAAAACCAATGAAGCATTTAACAAATTTCATGCCAAAAATATAGGACAGATCACCTCTAAGATTTAGATGTTGCCCCAGTGTATCCATCAGGATAGATTGTTACGCTGCAATAACAAACCCCAAATCTCTGTGGCTTAATCCACTATAGTTTCTTTCTCACTTATACAAAGTGTGCCATTCTACCAGTGTTGATCTAACATTCCAGGCTGCTTTAATGTTATATCTCTTCCCGATTTAAGTGTCCTCTCATGTTTTCTTTTTCTTTTTCTTTTCTTTTTTTTTTTTTCTGAGACACAATCTTGCCTTGTCTCCCAGACTGGAGTGCAGTGGCACAATCTTGACTCACTGCAACCTCTGCCTCCCAGGTTCAAGCGATTCTCCTACCTCAGCCTCCTGATTGATTAGCTGGGATTACAGGTGCGTGCCACCATGCCCAGCTAATTCTTTTGTATTTTTAGTAGAGATGGGGTTTCACCATGTTGGCCAGGCTGGTCTGGAACTCCCAACTTCAGGTATTCCGCCCACCTCAGCCTCCCAAACTGTTGGGATTACGGGCGTGAGCCACTGTGCCTAGCCCTCTCTCTTGTTTTCTATGGCAAGGAAAGAGTAGGCTGGACAATGAAACAGCGGCAATTAAATGCTTCCACGTGGGCACACGTCACACGTCACATATCCTGTCCACCTACATTTCATTGGCCAAAGCAAGTCACTTGGTCCTGCCCGACTATTTATCTTTCATATTGTTTCTTTCTGGAAGGTAAAGATTTCATTTTGTTTATATTTTTTGCCCAATGCCTGGCAAATGGTAGAAATTTGATAGATGCTTTTAATTTTATTTTTCTTTTAACTATTTTATTACATAAATACTGCATGATCAAAGTGAGCATTAAAACTACACAAAGCCAAATAAAATGGAACATGAAAGTACCCCTTCTCAGAATGTTTCAAGAATAAATGAATGTAAGCTTGATTTCAAACTCTTTAAAACAACATACACATTTTTTTACTCTCTGGCCCCAATGTATCTTTTCACTCCATTTTTTTCAGCATTTACCCACATAGATTATTTTCTATTAAATACATTCGCCAAATATTATATCCATCCACTCCACTCCACCCTTCACTTACTATTTTCTTTGCCTACAATTTTCCTTCACTTTTGTCCTCTACTGGTCTAACTTCCTTTGTGAAGATTTCCGGACTCTTCTTGACGGTGCTAATGCCCTCCATGCTCTTGTAACACCTTGTACAGATGTCATCTTTCTCGACTCTTAGCCCCTCAGTTTCTTAGAGGCAGCTAAGTGCTTATTCATCTTAAATAGCCAGTACCCTTTCCAGGGACTGGTACAGAGGAAGTGTTCCATCATCTGGTTCACCATTCCCTTGTATCTTTAATATTTCTCTATCTGTTTGCTTCTTCTTATCAGCTTATATATGCTTTCAATGATTTCTCATTCTGTAGAAAGTCCTCACCTGATCTTCTAATGACAGTTTTAGCTCTCTTCTTTACTTTGTCTTGAAATGTCCTGAAACAGTTGGCCATACTTCCTATCCCTACTCCTTCACTTCTCATTCATGCTTGGACACACTGCTACCCGGTTTATGCTTTTACAACTTCACAGAAATGACCTAGGAAATCTAACAAATGATCTAAATGCCAAATCCAATTGCAATGTTTCAGTTCTTAATTTAAATGTCTCCTCCAATGTATTTTAAAAATTGAATTAAAATAATTGAATTAAAGTCATATTTGCACACAGTAATGTAGTTATCTACTGCTCTTCTCTCTTCTCCATCCCAGTTCCTATGTTGATTGGGATCCAGTGTAATTTCCCTTCACTTTTTTACACTTGTTACTTGTTAAATGCTGGGATTTAGGTTGAGTGAAGTCTAGCCTGAGGAAATCAGTCATAGGACAAGAAGAAATGACATCCAAATGTAATGTGTTAGGTTTGGAGAACAAAAACAAAAACAAAAGAAATAAACAAAAAACTAAAGTCTATGCTATATGCAATTGTGAAAGTATGAGCAAATAGGAACTGTTGGCCAGTGTACCTAAGATTTAGAGGGCATGGCTGAGTTAAACCATAGCTTACTAGGCTAAACAGCCTTGGTTTCAAATGATTCTTTTGAAGTGTAGAATTTTGTAGTGAGAAAAGGGAATATTTATGGCATAGAGAACAGATTATTAACATGGTATGTAAGAATCGAGTAGACAGTGTTCAAAACAGTCCAAAGGCATCTGCCTTTCAGATGTGCAGGGAAACTATAACTCCTCCAGGTACCATTACATAGTCGTGTGAATTTTCCATTTGTATTACAAATAATAGAACTTATGAGGGAGATGAAATTGATAAACACCATGCAATTGAGATCTTGAAAATCTACATTTTAAAGACTGAAGTTTTAAAGACTCATTTTAAAGACTCAGTTCTACATTTAGAACTGAAGCTGAAGACAGAGTGACAGAATTCTCATACTGTTGTGACAAGCTAAAGCGGACTAGGGTAGGACTGTAGGTTTGGAACAAATGTGATCTAAAAACAAGCAAGGGCAATTAAAGAAGAGGATTCATACTGACATTTCAAATGCCTCCTGGAAATCCAGTAGAACTTTCTAGTCTTATCTCCCACTGCTGCGTCTTATGCTCTGTTGCTTCAGCCAAACTGGACACTCTTGTAGCTTTCCAGTTGATATAAAGTTCTGAAAATTTTACACCTCTCTTCCTGTTAAATTTACTACCATATTAGTGTTTTGATATCCTTAGAAACTTGGAATAAACTCAAAAGCAAATGTAGTTTCATGTCTTTGTCATTTGCCTGTATGATGATTTGTCTTTGTTTGTTAACTCTTCCTCTTGAATTTCAAGAATTAGTTACTCATTCATTATTATCATTGACATTTCCTGTGCTTTCATTTGTTTCTCTACCACTGACTGTTTTCTCAATTTCATTATTATCAAACAGCCCTTCTGTGATAGACTGCTGTTCCCCATCTTCATATTGATTAATTTCATTTTCACATGCATCATTCTGATTTCCAACATCTTCAGAACAGTCTTCAGAAGATGAGTCATTTGTAAAGACAGATTTTCATTAGTAGAGTCATCCTCAGAGTCAGAATGTGATGGTCTGTTCGCAGGAATATTGTTTGCTCCTCTGTGTCTTTCATTATCTCTTGGAAGGGATGTGCCTGATGTACTTGCTTGGTCATTATCCAAGTAATTAAAATCAAATGTACTTATTTTGTAGATTAAACAAGAACATTCTTTATTATGATTGTTTGCAATTGAAGCTTCAGGGACACTTTAGGCTGGATATTACATTAAATATTATTTTCCATTTAAATTAAAACATTTAATCAGAAATTCTGAAAAGCAAGATATGTAAGTGAGTGCCTCATATGTTAAAATCATGAGATGCAGTGCCACTGTAATATTCTTTCATGAATTTAATATACAACAAATACAAAGTTTAAGAGATTATCAATGCTGATTATAGATTCTAGTCACTGGCATTGTGATGGTTCCTTGTGTGTGCGTGTGTGTGTGTGTGCATGTGTGTACATTTCCAAAGAGGTTATAAGCTGTTATATAACTGTGTTATAAAAGCACTGGGATCCTTTAAAATTTTTGATGAATTTTTCCCCTATGGTAGGGTCATTTTCTTCTTGTCAGCAAGGACATTTTGGACAATAAATTGATTAAAATTCCTGTGTAAAAACATGCAATCTGATAGCTAAGTGGGTACCAGAAGAAAATGAGAAGATAAATTATTTTGGGTACCCCAGAGCTATGAGGCCTACAGAATGTGCCTGCTATCTTAGATTAGATGAGCAGCGAAGCTAGTGACGGGGTGCTCTGGGGATCATATAAAAATGTATTTCAGGAGCAAGAAAAGCTTAGGGGCTTGCAGAAGAAAGCCTAAGGGACCTTGTACTCCACAGATATGATGGGGAAGGGAGCCTTATTTATTTATTATTTTTTGAGACAGGGTCTGATCCTGTCACCCAGGCTGAAGCACAGTGGTGCGATCCTGGCTCACTGTAGCCTTGACCTCCCGCGCTCAGGTGATTCTGCTGCCTCAGCCTTCCTAGTAGCTGGGACTACAGGTGTGCATCACCACACCCGGGTACTTTTATGTATTTTGTGGTAGAGACGGGGTTTTGCCATGTTGCCCAGGCTGGTCTCCTGGGCTCAAGCAATCTGCCTGCCTCGGCCTCCCAAAGTGCTTATAGGTGCTTGTCCTTATTTAAAGTAAGCTGGTAAATATCATACCTTACGATTTTAAGAGCCAGAAGAAGTAAGATGGTAGAAATTGCACATGCAGGCCTTGCTGAGCTGTTCTCTCTGCTGCTGCCTCCAAGGCAGTGAAACACCCCCCGCAAGCCCCCTCATCTGGGCTAGTAAAAATCCTGGCATTGTGAAGTGAGTCATTAGAAGAGGGGACAAAGAAGGAGCTACGAGAACGTAAGATTTCAGTGGGATCAGCATAAAAAGCAAACACTACAGAGATATACCCAGCCCTCTTATGTGGCAAGAGTCGTGCCAGGAACTGTTCAGTTCTGCTAACTACACAGCAGGAAGGTGGAGTTATGTCAGAGGAACTGCTGCAAGCTACAGCAATTGCAGTTACAGTCTTGGGACAACATGGAGCAAGCGCAGCCTTGAGCCCAGTGAGGGACAAGGGAAACCGTGATTCTTAGCTTTCAGTCTCAAGAACACCAGATGTCCCATAGGTCTGGCAGCTGCCAAGAGGGAGTTTTCAGCTAATATTTGAAAAAGTGCTGGTAGTGGGGGATAGTGTAGATAGGTTAAAAATTAACCCTTCACTGGTGTGTCAAACCAAAGATCTTAGTTTAGGGTGCTGGAAAAAGAATACTATCAACTGAGTGACATACGCAACTAACATTTATTTCTCACAGTTCTGGAGACGGGAACCAAGATCAGAGTGCCAGCATGGTTGGGTTTTGGTGAGGACTACCTTCCTCGCTTACAGACAGCTACCTTCTTGCTGTGCCTCACATAGCAGAGAGAAAAATAGAGTGTGTGTGTGTGTGTGTGTATGTGTGTGCGTGAAAGAGAGAGAGAGCATGCCAAAGTTATCTTCTTTTAAGAGCACCACTCCTGGCTGGGCTCAGTGGCTCATGCCTATAATTCCAGCACTTTGGGAGGCCCAGGTGGGTGGATCACCTGAGGTCAGGAGTTTGAGACCAGCCTGGCCAACATGGTGAAACCCCATCTCTACTAAAAGTACAAAAATCAGCTGGGTGTGGTGGCACATGCCTGTAATCCCAGCTACTCAGGGGGCTGAGGCAGGAGAATCGCTTCAACTTGGGAAGTGGAGGTTGCAGTGAGCCGAGATTGCACCACTGCACTCCAACCTGGGCAACAGAGTGAGACTCTGTCTCAAAAAAAGAAAAATAAATAAATAAAAAAAGAGCACCACTCCCATCATGAGTGATTACCCTTGTTACCTAATAACCTACTGAAGACCCCACCTCGAAATACCATGACAATGGGGATTGGGGTTTCAACGTAAGAGTTTTGGGAGGACAAACATTCAGTCCATAGGACCAGGTAATGCTGTTCTCTGACTGGTGGTTTTGAAAGCAGTTGTTTAGTGAAGAGTTTTCTAGACAAAAAGGAAACATAGGCACTCTCTTCTCTCTTCTGGGGAAGACAGGCCCTCAGTGGATTGTAGTTTTAGAGCCCGAGATGGCCATACTGTCTCTGAAAGGTTGGGTTTGGCCCTGGTAATATGAGAGGGTTCTTGACGTTGCCTGGGCCTGGTGGTAACTCAGGTAACAGAGAACCTATGGCAACTTGAGACTGATGGAGCTTTGGAGGTCCTATTTGATATTTACGCCTCTTTCTTATCTTTTGGATTTGTGTTTATTCACTAGAACACTTTAGAACTTCTTTTGTTTTTTTTGACTAATTTATTTTTCAGCTAATTTCCTTTTGTGCTGTTTACTAGATTTATCCTCTCAGTCCACCTGTGTGTGTGTGTGTGTGTGTGTGTGTGTGTGGGTGGGTGGGTGGGTGTGTATGTGTATCAGCAGGATAATGTATGTTTTAAAATGAATTCTCAGTTTGAAAAAAGCATTTTTTAAAGGAAAACTAAGTACAAGTTCTAAGGTTGTGCATTTAGATTTTAATGACATCTCTTTAAACTATAATTCTACTGTGTGTAGTAATTTCATGCATATCACACAACTCAGGTCATTTATGAGTTTACTCCGAGTTATTTGCTCTAATAAAAGACAAAAACAATACAAATAGTTTTGTTGTTATTTATATCACGTATAATACTCTTTCCCTTCTCTAAACAAGTTAATCTTATTAAAAAATCACTTATGAGTAACTGTTGTGGAGAAATGGATTGCCTTAGTGTGATTCCATTGTTAATTAATGAGAAAAATGAACCTGACAAAACAAAAGACAATATCTGAGAGAGGCTGTTGAAGTAAGTGGAGAAAGTACAGAAATTTCCCAGAGTACCCTCTACACAACCCAGACATTCAGGTCAAAAAACATCAGCTGATTTGCTACAAATTATAATCGTTTTGGGAAATAGGAAAATGCAAGAAACATTGCAAAAATAAAAACCAGTCACTGCTACAAATGCTATTTCCTTATCTTGTTCTCAGCCATTATACTTTTATGATAAAATTTAGAACATATGTTTTGGTAAAATACTGTTTTCTATTTTTAAAAACTACACAACACTGGTGGTAAAGCACTAGTTTAATAACCCATCCCTCCTCACTGTCTATTTAAAACTGTGTTCTTTGTTTCTAGGTCCCACTGAAATAAAACAGAATGAAATTAGTGACCTTCATACCAGCTTCCTAACCAGCTTCTGGCAACGGACCCAGCCTTCAGTCTGTCAATATCCTCTGCAGTTTCAGATTTCATTTGAAAAAAAAAAATCAGTTTCTTTCCATAAACATCGTATTTCAATTGTTTCTTTTAAAAAAGCTAATTACATTTACACATGTTACATACAAATAAAGATGTATTTTGTTGGTAAGCTTTCTGCAGAAGCAGAGCTTGATTAGAAATGTTCATTTGAGGCATATGGAGAAAGCTGCAATAGAGAGGCAAAATATTTATAATTCTTCCCTGTTTGGTTTAGATTTGTCAATCTTTTTCCTTCTTTACATAAAACAACATCTTGCATACAAACTGTTTAAAATTGAAATAGTAGCATTCCAAATGTAGCCAGAGAAAGGAAAATACAGTCAAATTTAGAAAGAAAAATGTAGGCCAATGAGAAAAAACTCTTTGAGATAAGATTTGTAGTTAGGGGAAGGTCTTAAAAGATGAGGGATTGCTAGTTTTCCTACGAGTGGGAACAGAGAAGACTCATGTACACAGCTCAATCTTTACATTTTATTTTTTGTCTTAAATTTAAACTAGTTTGTTTGGCACCTTATTTAGTCTTCTTTTTCATTCTCAATGTTCCCATCTTTTCATGATGTTCTTTAAAAAAAAATCCCCATCCTTATTTATTTTCTTGTCTGGCTTCAAGAGTGAGACATTAAAATTTTGTTGTTATAGTGAGACTGTGTCTCTATAAAAAATTAAAAAATTAGCCAGGCCAAGTAGTCCTAGCTACTTGGGAGGCTAAGACTGGAGGATAACTTGAGCCCAGGAGTCTGAGGTTGCATTGAGCTGTGATCATGCCACTGCACACCAGCCTGGGTGACAGAGCAAGACTGTCACTAAAAAAAAAAAGAAAGCAAAAATAAAAATAAAATTTTTGTCCTTTTAAAAGCTATCTTTAGTCATTGCTAAAGAGAAGATATCAGAAATTGTTGAAATTGTGTCCCACAAAGTCAGAAGCTGTTTGGTTTCAGTTGTACCAACAAGTAATGCCTGCTTTTCAGCAGTGGATTTTTTATTAGTGAATTCCTTAGGGTGTGGCACATTTCCTCAAAGTCAAATTTCCTGAAATCACAAACATTTTATTATTTCCTTTCATCTTTCATGACTTTGCATTTCCACCCCTGTACTATTTATGATCCCTGGACTCTTAGATGTTTTCCTACTGTGACCTTAAAATTGCTTATCTTCCAGGCTAACTTCTTTGTATTTGGTCCAGAATGGTGTCATAGTGCTATAATGCTGTGCCCTTTGAAGTAGTTCTGCCTCATCAAGGATTAGCATTTTAGTGTTAAGGAAAAAGTTATCTCCAGGATGATTTATAAAGTTTCATATGTATATATATTTATGCAATACTTGGAGGGATTCTCGAGTCTTAATATGTTTCACCTATAGGAAATGCTGTGTCTAGGCTTGTTCTGCATGGTACAAGGGACTGCTCAACATGTGGTTTTCAAAAACCAATGACTTGTCTTTGAGGAAGTTTCTTCTATCTTGCAGGCAAGCTGACGGAGTTACTATTTTGAGAAGCAGGTGAGGTTGGACAGAGATTGCTTGTATTTATTTATTTTTCTAGACCTCTGTAGTCTGTTTACTGTGTGTATACTCGTATTTTTTTTTTTTTTTACCCAATCTTCTCTCAAGGTTGGAAATGTCTTTGTCATTTAAAATAAGCTGCCAAGATAAAAGAGTCATCTTAGGATATTTTTGATATTTTTTCTCCTGTGGTTGATGCTTTCAAGAATATTTTTCCGTATACTTTTCCACCTGTTATTCCCTTGAGCTGCAGATAGATTCCTTAGCCTATTTAGAAACACCCTCCTGGGACTTTGTTCTGTCCCTTCTCCCCCAAAATAAATAAATGCAGAAAGTTATGTGAACAAAAATCTTGTTGGGAAGCAGTGCAGTGAAATAGAGCTTTGGAGTTTGAGAATCCTGGGCCCAGCTCCTCACTTAAGCTTAGTATATTTGGCCAACTTGCTGAATTTGGCTGAGTCTCAGTTTACTCATCCATCAAACAGGATAATAATACATTTTGTTAGAATTAATAGCATATAATGTATGGAAAGCTCTCAGTAGACAACAGTGAATGGTCTCTAATAATAGTGATAATATGACTATATTTTAGTTAAAGTCTTATTAGATGGTGCCCTTTTGGATTTATGTTCTTGGAGTGTTGAAGGAAAACACAACACTGCATTTCCTGCCTTTCAGTCTCTTTTGTTTATGGCATCAGCATCACTGAGCAAAAATGTAAACCAGAGTGTTTTCTGCTACCTGTATGTATTTGTTTGCTTTAATGCTGATAATAAAGACATACCTGAAACTGGGTAATTTATAAATAAAAAGAGGTTTAATGGACTCACAGTTTCATGTGACTGGGGAGGCCTCACAATCATGGCGGAAGGCGAAGGCATGTCTTACACAGTGGCAGACAAGAGATTGAGAGCTAAGCGAAAGGGGAAAGCCCTTATAAAACAATCAGATTTCATGAGGCTTATTCACTACCACAAGAACAGTATAGGGTAAACTGACCCCATGATTCAATTATCTCCCACTGGGTTCCTCCCATGACACATGGGAATTATGGGAGCTACAATGCAAGATGAGATTTTGGTGGAGACACAGCCCCAACCACATCGCTCTGGTTAGTATTGGATGCTGCCTGTCCTGATTTACTTTAGGGTAACCTGGAGTGACTTTACATCTCAAAGATTCAGAGGCTGCCTGAGGATTTTGCACAGTGATTTCAATTGGCCTAAGGAACCTTGAGCTGCTTCTCAAATAAATCGCCATAAGACTAAAAGTCACGTGATATGTCGAATAATCCTGTTCCTTGGAGACAGCCATGCCTGGATTCCAATCCTTGTACTGCCACTTAAACACTGTGGTCTCTTGGGCAGTTTCCTTATCTCCCTGGGGTTTACCTTTCCTTCTTTGCAGAACGACGCTAATTATATTTTCTTTGCAAGTTGCCAATTGCATGGAATTATGTATGTGTGGTACCCAGAAGCGCTTGCTGGGATTGCAAACATAAATGGCCTCAGAAAAGAGTTAAAAGCCCTTGGGTTTGAGTTTTAATCTTAAATTTGCCACTACCTCACTAGGTGAACAGGGCAGATTACTTAAACTTTACCTCCAAATGGATGTGTTGGAATTAAATATTTTAAAAGGAATTACTATTTTTTAAAAAACATATGATGGATGTAAAGTAGTTAAGTATAATCCTAGAATATTTTTCCACAAATTTTCTTTTGGTGCTGCTTTCAGAGAAAGAGTAAGGAGTTGGAAACACGATGTATTTTACATTTGGTTACTTCTTTTGCTCTTCTGACGTGTGAGGTATGTGGGCAACTGCTGAGTCTTCATTCTGGCTCCTTGGAAGGTAGAGTGAGGGGCTTAGTAACAGTTTCTTTCTCCTAAATGTTTCCCCCCAAATTTAGGAGTAATGCAAACATGAAATAGATGCCCTGACTGCTGCAGGCTGCAGTGCTGAGAATTAAATGAGGTGAGTCTCAGAGTCTCTGAAAACATGATAACACCCACATCAGACAGCAGACAGCAATGGGTCATTTAGGGGTTTGCACCCCAGACTAGATTAAAAGGAGATTAAAGAAAAGAAAGGTTAGGGATGTGTTTACAAAAGGAACTGGACACTTTTCTATCATTTAGGATGTTTATTGTGTTTAACTTGCTTTTCCTTTTTGAAACAGAAAGGTGCACTTCCAGATTAATTTGCAGCATATTTAATTGTACGGGGAGTTTCTGTCTCATAAGGCTATACAAAATAATGAGCAGATAAGAAACAACTAACGGCAGCATCTGCATGGAAGTTCATGACACATTTATCTGCATAAAAATGCTCTCCTTATTTCTAAGGAGTAGTAAAGACAAATAAAAAATGCATTCGATTAAATGACAAAGGACATAGTAGTGCCCCCTGAAGGTGTGAGCTGGACCTCGCTGGCCTGAAGGCTGTGACAGGGATAGCTAAATGGCAGACAGTAACTGCATTTCTGCTGTCACAGTTTCAGCAATTGTCACTGTCAAAATGTAGCACATTCATTATTCAGGTACAAAACTATAATTAAGAACATTGGCCAAGAAAGGGGGAGGGGAATTGGACGGTTCAGGGAGTTGGAAGTAGGATAAAGAGCAGTTCTCCTCTAGGTCACTAGTTCAAACTTCGCCCATATTGGTAATGACTGACAGTCATTAATATATGATGGCTGTTTGATGGCCTATATGAGTAGGTGCCCATATCAGAAAAGTCACCATTGTAATTGGCATTAATTGGCACTTCTGTTGGCAGCGTCAGCCGAGAGGCTGAAGATTGAATGGGCTATAGTGAGAGAATTATCCTCTCATCCTGGGAAGCGGCCTCCCAGGGCAAGGATGAAGCACTGTCTCAGTGCATGCTGGGAAAGCGGCTGCTGTCCCAGCTCCTCCAGCTCTGCAAACACAGGACATCAGTTTGTAGTGTTCTCTGTTTGGCACCTTGCTTGATGAGCCCTGAATCTACTTAAAATCCAGCCTCACCAAAATGAACAATGGGCCCACGAAAAGTCAAAGGGCCCAAGTGTGAGATAATGAGGGGGACCTGCAGGGCATCGGCCCCTCGTGGTTTGCTTCCTGCCAAGCCACACTTGGTCAGAGAGCTGAGCAGCTTCCTATGTGATCTGCAGCAACGATTTATTTTAGCTTAGGTGTTTTTTGGTTGTTGTTGTTTGTTTGTTTAAAACAACAACAACAACAAAAAACCATACTCTTTTTTGAGATGAAAAAGCAAAGAGCTCTCTCTTTCTCAACGACCCGCAGTAAAACACCGTTGGGCATGCCGCCATGTTGACTCTTTATAGTTGAAAATTCAGTGTCCACTGCAATCATTTTTTGCTCTCCATTGATTTAAGGACCCAGTCGAATAATAATTTAGACTCAACTTTTCATCCCTGCGTAGATTCATGATTTGTAAGCTGTTTCTGGCAACTATCTCTGTAATACCAATGAAATTTCTTTTTATTCATCTCACTTTTTGGCTCAACTCCCTCATAATTAGCTTTTAGGTCAAAGTAACAAGTATTTAAGATTAAATTTCTGTGGATATCAACTCCTAAAGGACATTTCTCCAGCAGTACTTCTAGTCACCATTTCCTTAGCATTCTCTTACATATATGCTGAAGTAAAGTACTTAAGGGATGCATTTTCTGAAAAATTAAACATCAGAAAGAAGTTTACTTGTGCTTTAAATAGCTATTGTTTTCAGGTTTCAAAAAAAAGCAGTTTGCGAAAAGCACAGTTACAAAGCAAAATAGAGAATATTTAAAAAATAGTAAAAATTATAATGTTTGTATTTGAATTATTATTTATTTAAATTAGAAGAAAGACTATTCCTGTGGTTTAAATTATCTGGAAAATCAGAGCAATTTCTTCCTTAAACAGAAAAAGTCTTGTCTTATTCATATTTTTATTGAAATAAACTTTTTACCATTTCTTTTTTTGTGGTGGTTTTTTATTTATACATTAAACCATAAATCTCATTTCTTGGATATTACTCTTGCCTTTAAAATCTTCTCTTCAAAATCTAGTATTTTTGTGGGTTTTAACATTGTAAAACAAATGTGGAAGTTTTACTATAGGTGGCGCTCTTGCATACATCTTTCTTTCAGAAATGTCTCTATATGGAATGAGTTTGGCAGGCAAGTTTAATGGAAGCTGCTTAATAGTATACATTATATATCATAAATTCTACTTAATGATTCTGCCCAGATAAAGAGCCATGAGCCCATTCCTCAATGATTGATATGCTTGTTTCATCCAAATTACCACCATTTGGTATATTATGACTTTTATTAGCTATCCAAGAATTTTAACAAGTAGATCATGGCTCACCCACATTAAAGTGTGAGAGAAATTTGGATCTTTCCATTTTCTCCCCAACTGCAGAGATGGCACCATTTATGTTTCCCATTATAAAAATAAAAATTTCAAGACATGATTAAAGAAAGGTAGACAGTGTACTACTGAAAGAGCAATTCACTCTCTTGGAAGAAAGATGATGAATGCAGGATCTCACGCTGACCCAAAGTAAGGGAATGTTTATAGTCAAAATGTTGACCAATAATTTGATGAAATTCAGTATGTGGAGAAAGTACTTATTATACATGTTATTATTTATTTTAGGTGAAAGGAAGGCACCCTGAAAATTTTAACTGTAGGCAAAGAGATAGATTAGATTAAGAGAGGTAAGAACATAGAGATCTGTGTGTGTTCTTGAGAGAGGTGGCAAGAGGAAAATGAGAGAAAGGTGGGAGAGAAAGGGGAGCGGAAAAAGACTTGCAGAAAGGAGCAAACCGATTGGGGTTGCAGAGGGATTGCAGAGTCCTTCCTCTGTCTGGTGTTAAAGCTCTTCTCTGGGACTATAGGGATGCTGGTGTTCTTCCCAGAGGGGCCTCTTCTCAGGTTCACGTGGAGTTTCCAGTGACAATATTTTGTTGATTAGATAAATCTGTACTGTGGTTTAACCACAAGCAAATATTCCAAAGCATCTCAAAGAAAATGTTTAGGAAAATGTGTCGTTCCTGTTCTGTAAATCTTTTCTTACTCTTTTGGAAAATTTGGGACCAATTAATTCTCCATGATCCACACATATATCACCTTAGTACACTCAGAATGTACAAATACTTCTTTCTGCTTGACATTTCATACTCAGAGAGCACTTCTTGATTTTTTTTCTAAAGCCTTTATATAACAAGTTAAAAATAATCTTCCTTGATGATTTAGTGGCATGAACTGAGATTAGAACTTCAAAGACAGTTGCACACAAGATGTACTTACTGTTCTTGTGGTCCTTTAAATATTCTGAAATGTCATTTTCAAAATGTCATTGCCATTTATTTACTTCTTGTTTTCTATTTCTTTGTATAAAAATAAAAACTCCTCATTGTACCACATTTAAGGCGTTCACATTTCCACTTAAAATAATAATTTATATTTCCACGAAACTAGACTTTTTCTATACAGAGAGGAAGGTCACAGCTTATGCATCATAATCTTACAATCTTTTAAAAAACAAAATTAGCAATTTTAAATCTCAAACACAGAAGAAAATGCTCATTTATTAAGGAGATATATCTAATACAATAAACTATTCTAAAATAATTTTCTTTATAATATTTGAATTAGATTAATTTTTTCCCTTCTTTCTCCTTCAGTTCATAAGAACAAACTAGGAATGATATGTAGATTCTAAAAACGTGCACTATTCATTATCTACATGTTTCCCCTAATGTTGTCAATGATTTAGTAATATATCGTTAACTTTGGCAATTTGGTAAGTAGTTTGCTGATGAATAAGCTTTCCTAGCTAACCTAAAAAAAGTTTATTGATTAACAGAAGCTTTATCAAATGTGTATGTGCCAGGCACTGTTTTATGAGTTTCCTATAGAAGAACTGATTTAATCTTCCCCCAAACTTTAAGAAGTAGATGTTATCACCCTCCTTTTACAGATGAGAAAGCTGAGATACGGAGGACTTTAATAACCAAGCCAAAGCCCTACAACTAGTGGGCAGCATTTCCAGGATTTTTCTGCTACACCTGACTCTAGAGGGCATGCTTACCCACCACACATGTGGCTCCCACTTTAATAAGTGGAAATGAATGAAAGTAAGGCAGAAAAGTGTGAACCAAAGAAGTTACTTTTTGGCTTTGGATTTTTTGAACTATCGGGATGGAGGAGAATCAAGGAGACATCCAGTAAGAGTATGGGGTGAGGAGGGGAGGGGGATATCCTATTCTTCCTCAATATTGTTTACATTATTTATGTTGAGTACTTAAGAATTCTCAGATATACAGATAGTGCAATGAAATCAGAAAATAGGAGATTTTCTCTGTGAGTCTCTTGTACTTCTGCACTTTTTGCAGACAGAAGCGTTGACTGATTTTGTTTTGGATTATCGTTTCAGGCGTGTTTGTATAGGTGAACAGCCTTAGGAGTTAGAGATAGTATCACCTCCTGGAGAAAAGGGCAGACAAGCTCACTGTTTATTACAATAAATGATTCAGGATCCCTGAGCTGAGGTCTTCTCTCCTCTAATGCAATGTTATGCATGAGCAGGGTCACCTGTCCCTCTTTGCATCACTCTATGGGGACTGGGATTTGGCAAACCAAAGCAAAAATAATGATACTCTGGCTATTGATGTTACTGATAGTAACATCCTTTGTCTCTAACCTAGGGGTATTGTGTCTTCTGCCAGCATCTATGAAATGATGGCAGGTTAACTTGCTAGCATGCAAATATGGTAAAATCTTAGACTCTTCATAGTTCTTAATAAAGATACTATTATTAAAAATGTTTTGAATTATTTATTGGATGATAATCTCATTCTATTGATATGTATGATTGAGTTTAAGTTAACACCTCAATATATTAATATGGACTATATAGCTTATTTTCTGCAAATATTCTATCGGAAATTTAATTATTATTACCTCAGACACTCTTCTTACTTTTTTTCGAAGATATTCTTTAACACGCTCCCACGTTAGTAGACTCACATTTTGATACTTGTCTCAGAAAAGAGAAAATATGTATAGCGACATGGCAATGAGACCTGAGTAAACTACCCAGAATATTGTATGGGTTACCGTTTGGAAATCATTGTTTTAAATCATTACGTCTCTGTAAGATGATCAAACTATATTTTCCTTCCATGAGCACAGAATATTTTATTCATCAGAGCCTTTCTATTTAGTTTAGTAGCAAAGTGGCTCAACAGAGTTCTTAATTAGTATCAGGACACCTAACTTGTAGTCCTTACTTGGTCAAGAGTGCTGTGTCAGCAAAATGTCTCATTGTCTCTTTTTTAAAAAATGGGGATAATAAACCTTGCCACTTGCCTTCCTCACCGCAATATTAAGAATACTAATGAGAGTCTCTGGAGAGATTTTGAAATCTGCAGAAAGAATAAGCTATATAAATACGTAGCACCAAATCATATTTTAGAACTGAAAGAGCTTATAGAAAGTACTCGGGCTAATTCTCTTATTTTATAGGTGAAGAAACTGAGGTCCAGAAAGGTTAGATGGCCAGTCTAAGGTCACACAATTGGTTAGTGTGTAAGAAAGTACAAGAAGTTTAGTCACACAGTTTTCCTTTTTAAAAAAGTGGGTTAGTGGTAAAAAAAAAATTAATAATCCCAGATATTTCAAGGTGTCATAGTGATGTTATTCCCTTGGCGGCTTGGAATAAGGCAGGTTGCTCCCCAGAGGCAAGTCAATTTGATAATTGCAGTTCATCAAGAATTCTACTTGCATCAGTTGAACATAGCATTTGGTTTTTGGCAGTTGTACTGACTCTATCTGGGTGAACATATTCTTAAAGATACCCTTGGAATAGTTGATGCCTCAGTTACATGTGGAAAGGCATTGATTAACTCAGATGACTGGAATAATGACTTAGGCTGAATATGAAGCACATATGTAGGAATATGTTGCTGGATCCAGACTCCCATATTTTCTCTTCAGTGGTTTACTTGGTGTGATTGGATTTCTCCAACTGCTTTGAATGTTTACTAGTGTACACTTGCCAAGGAGCGTCAGCACCTTCCCTGGGTTATGTAGTGCCAGTGACAGCTGAGAGCTGTCAGACAGCCAAGATTCACTAGAACTGTTTACCCATATCCAGGTACAAACAGTGGGGCCAGAACCTGCATCACTTATCGTGTTGATGCTCTTAATTAGGTACTAATTAAATATTGTGTCTGGAATCTTCCTTTATCTGTGGTACAGAAGAACAGTTTGAAGCAAATGTATGACCAAAACCAGACAAATCTATTAAGTCATCAGGAATTTCCAGATGCCTTACATTAAGAGATCCTTATCCAATATTAGCATACCCAGGTTGCAGTAAGTTTGTTAACTTATCATTTGGAAGTATGTCCTTGTTTTCGATTTTGTCCATTCAGGGTACCAGAGTTTTGATTTGTATTTGTTTTTTAATTCAGGGATTTTTGAAAAAGACCAGGGTGTTTTGATCTGTTGAGATAGGCTGAAACTACATTCTGAAAAACATCCAAGTTCTATGGAATATATAACATACACTAAATGAAATACGGTAGGTTCTAATATTCATTTCTGGTCCCTCTACCATAAAGAACAGATGAGGACCTTTAACCCTATATCAACATAGTAAGGGGGTTATAAACATAGTAAGGGACTATATAAACATAGCTTTTGTTTTGGTCTAGCCTGGGGTCTCATTGGAAACCCCAAGATGGCTCTTGCCTCACACCCTCTGCCCTGGACCACCTGTTTCACTTGCAGAAAGTTCTCTCTAAATAGCATCCTTCTTGGTTGCCCTAAAGATGCTAGTTGCCCGCCTTATCAGTTACTGGGCCCCATTGTTTCTACACCCGGAGCGCCCCTGTTCTCTTCCTTGTATTCTCCCTTGGTCATGACGAGCATTGCACTGTGACATGAGAGAACAATTTAAACATGCTTTGGTAAGAACATCAGTGGACACCCCCACCCCAAATCCTTTGCACAGTGCCATGATATTACTGGTGAGACACCATTAATTGTCCCCTGGCACCTGCAGCTCAGAGCCATTGTCTGTTTCCTCACTTCAGTGCCGATCTCCGATGGATACACATATACTGTTCATTTGATAGGGCGTAGGTAATCGTTTCTTGCCTCTATGGTGCTTCTGTCTTGATTTGGATAAATAATAATTACTAATGATGATATTAACAACCCACATTTATTGGATGCTTGTAGGGTGCTAACACTGTTTCAAATGATCTACATGCATTCACTCAAACTTTAAAATATAGAAAATATTAATGTACATTATTGACATACTTTTTTTTCTGTCAGTGATGGGGGAACAAAATATAGATAGCCATTATTAAAGGCTATTCTATTTTCTCTTCTATTATGCATTCTATCTTAGAGTTGAGGCAGCCCAGGAAGTGTTTTGTGCTGAAATTGTGTATCAGTTAGTAATAACTACAGCAGGGACCCTTGTACCTTTAAGGAAGCTTATCTCAGGTAAAACAGAAACCCTTTCTCAATATTTCTTAAGAGACTAAAGAGATACCTTTTTAGAATGTCAGCGTCAGATGTTAGGTTTACTGAAATGATAAAATAAGACTATATCAAATAGGTTTACATTGTTATATAGTTGTTAAAACAACCATTCATTAACAGCAGGCAACAGGTGATGGCTTATTTGGAAGAACTGAAGAAACCAAGCAGTTTTAAAAAATAACAGATATAGTTGGTGTGGGGTCAAGGGTGCACCTGTATTGAGATTTTTGAGGCTCTATAAAACAACTTTTTGGCAATGGTAGTAGGTAAAAGCCTTCTTTCAAAGGAACAAATGCTGTCCAAATGGTATCAGCTTGTGGTTTGACTTTCAACATTATAAATGCTAGTTTTTTAAAAAAGTCATACAGAAAATTTAAATTTTACATGGTCAAACAGATACATTCATTCCTTTTACGATTTCCATCTGTTGTGACATGTTTAAAAGATGTCTCCTATTTAAAAATTATGTAATAGCTCATCACAGTTTACTTTTGTAGGTTTATTCTAGAAATTCAAATATTTGATTTATCTGAAATGTGTTATAGCGTACGGCATGAGGTTGGTATCTACCTTAATTTAATTTTTTATAAACAATTACAACTTTCCCTATTCAATGAATAGTTCAGATTTGATTTGAATTGACACCTTTGTTGTACAATAAATCACTTATGTACTTCCTGGAATGTGTATTCTGTTTCATTGATCTTACCACATAATCTTATGCCAGTACCACATGGCACATAGTTTTAATCACGATAACTATACAATGCATTCCAATATCTTATAAAACATTTTCCTCCTCCTTATCCTTCTTGTTCTTGTGCTTTTTCTTCTCCCATTTTCCCGTCTGCATCCTACTTCTCTTCCTCCTACTCCTTTTTTTTTTTCTTTTGAGACAGAGTTTCACTCTTGTTGCCCAGGCTGGAGTGCAGTAGCGAGATATTGGCTCACTGCAACCTCCGCCACCCGGGTTCAAGCAATTTTCCTGCATCAGCCTATGGGGTAGCTGTGATTATAGGTGCCCACCATCATGCCTGGCTAATTTTTTATATATATATGTATTTTTAGTAGATTCAGGGTTTCACCATGTTGGCCAGGCTGCTCTCCAACTTCTGATCTCAGGTAGTCTGCTCACCTCAGCCTCCCAAAGTGCTGGGATTACAGGTGTGAGCCACTGCGCCTGGCCTAAGAATTGTCTTAAATATTCTCAATATTCCAGCATCTTTATTTTTTAGATAACATTTCAAATCACCAAAATGTCCTCTGGGATTTAAAATGGGATCATACTAAATTTATGAGTTGATTTAGGTAGAACTGACTTTATAACAACATTGAATCTTCATGTCTAAGACAAGGTTTACTTTTCCATTTTTTCAAGAATTGTCCTGTAGTGGAGTTTTATAGTTTTCTTATTGTAGGATCTAGACATTTCTTTATGTATATATTTTGGAGAATAAAAATATTTTAAAATATGTATTATGTGAATATATAACATGTTAAATGTCTAAATTGCTGCTATGTATGGGATCTTTATTTTTTTTTAAATATTTTCTTTAAATACTTTTTAATTGGCCTGAAGGATTACCAGAGAAAGAAGGTAATCATGTTCCACAAAATGATTACATAAGAATGTTTTAAGTGCTCATCAGTGATCGATTTAAGAAAATGTAGCTAATGTGTATTAGTGGCTATAATATTGCAAAGAAAATGATGGTATGGATTCATATTTATTGTGACAAGAAAAAGGACCATATGATATTTTTGAGAGAAAAACATGCTAAAGAATACCATTTGGCATGATATAAGTAATGTAAAACCATACACACGTAATTCATATGTGCATATATGTTTGAGAGAGAGATAACATTATTTCTCAAAGTGTCAACAGATTATTTCTGTGTGTCAGGTTTTGGAATAATTTTTATCTTCTTTTGTACATTTTTTAATTTTTTAATAGCATTTACCATACTTTACCAAAAGAGTAATATAGTTAAATCCAAATAGAAAACAATATTAAAACTTTCATAAGCATTACAAATAAATATATAAAATTAGCTTTGAGCATAATTTTTTCCCCTAAAGACATTCTTATGGATTTAATATAATGCTTATGGATAGCCTTGAAAATAGTTAAACAACTTATTTGGCCTAGTAAAATCTCTTCAGCTTGCAAAATTGTTAGTAATTCTATTTATTTGGGCTGCGCCAATCACATTGATAATAATGCCTAG
The DNA here is from genome assembly GCF_024542745.1 of Macaca thibetana thibetana. Lineage (NCBI taxonomy): Eukaryota > Metazoa > Chordata > Mammalia > Primates > Cercopithecidae > Macaca > Macaca thibetana. The sequence continues at coordinate 52,461,637 of NC_065594.1, read as the reverse complement.
CAGAAGCATCTTCACATCTGAAGAACTGGATGTCTTGCACTAGATTCCTGTCACTGTGCAATCACACGTCCTCAAGTGATTCATAACGCTCTGTTTCTCTTTAACTTAAAACGAAATCACTGAATACCTTATTGGTTATTTTAAAAATTCCATTTGAAAACTTTAAAATTGTGGATATTTAAATGAAAGAGTTTTAAATGAAAGCGATAAATCGTGCTAGCATTTTTTTTTTTTTTTTACTTTCATGTTATATTTACATAACTTAAATGTGGTAAACTTGACCATTGAAATAGGAATTCAGTGGAGCTAAGCCTCTCCTCTCACACTTGATATAACTTTTATATTTATAACAATTTGTGAATTGATAGGAGATTAGTTAGAAAATTGCTAAATTTTCTTACAGACATCATGATCATCATGATTTTAGTCACCACCCAAACAAGTTATTACATTTTTACTAGTTCCAAGCCTTATGCTTTATACGCATACTCTTATTAGCAACTACTTGTGAAGTAAGGACTACTATTGTACCATAATAGACATGTGGATTGTGAGACTCAGAGATATTAAGGAATCTCTCAGTGGTCATACAGGTTAGAAGCTGGATTTGACCAAGGCCAAACTGCCCCTAAAGTTCAAGCTTCAAAGCACAACCCCACAATCCAGCCTCCCAATATTTAATTTCCAACAACTCCACTCTTCCCTTTGGCTTTACCTCTTTTTTCTCATTACATTACACCGTTTCCTCCTCTAATTATTCCCCAGAGGTGACTTGACATCCACATATGTTGGAAGCAAAATTTGCCTAGTCATTCAGAGAAAGATATTCAATAGTTTCAGATATATGACTAATCAGGATTTAACTTCAGCAGATTAGAGGCTGTGCAATCTCTTCATATTATAAAGAATGTAATCTAGGCCCAGACAAGTTAAGTAACTTGTCTACACTTGCATAGCTTGCTTCATTGACAAACACTTGTCAAACACTTACTTTGTACTAAATATTTTTCTGCCTGCCTTATGAATATTAATTTGATCCTAATAACAACTCTATGAGGTAGGTGAAACTATTACTATCCCTATTTAACAAATGAGGAAACTGAGGCATAATGAAGCTGAGTGACAGGGCCACTGTCACACAGATAGCAAGTGATAGAGCCAGATTTGGAAGGAGACAAGTAACTGTTAAGTCTTTGCCTGTGATAACATGAGCCATGTCGCTTAGAATATCATTCATTCTTCTTTCTACCATATTGGCTGATTACCTCAACCTATGAATAAGAAGAAAGTTGTCTGAAACTTGGTTTTGAAAAATAATTAGTTTTATACATTTTAGAAAAATTAACTTAAAGAATACTGTGAATATAATTAAAGTCTGAGTGTTGTGTGTACTTTTAAAATGATGCTTCTCTGGAGCTATGTTTATTGTTATATGGGACTGTCTTCTTGATGATGGCCTTTTCACCCAATACCTGCTGATCTTCCATAATGCTAATATACACCCAAAGTTGACACTTGCTAGACTGTCTTTGCAAGCATAAATATTAGACATACTAAAATTTGATTTTGGCTCATCTTTTACTTTGAATAAAGAGATCTAAAAATCAATCCATACAGCTGCATTTCATTTTCTATGAATAGAGGTCAAATATATCAGGGCAAGAGTAGTATTAAAGGTAATCTATGAGGTCAAGGTAAATGTATTAGGTAAGCAGTTTTTAAAATTCTGATTTTACCAGGATATACAAACCTTGTATATTTTGTTTATTTTTTGCTGTCTTGCAAAAGATCATATGTGAAATTTAGCATTTAATTCCTAAAAATAGCATTAATGAAGTATATCTGTGTGTTTGTTTAATTTTATTTCTCTTATAATTGGAGGTATTAGAGAAAAGACCTTGGAATTTCAAGGTCTGAGTTCAAGTTTAACACTTACTGGCTATGTGACTTTAGGCAGATTACTTTTTTCCTGTAAGTTTTAGTTTTCTTACCTGTACAGGGGGAAACTTGTTCCTAATTAATGAAGTCGTGAGGATTGAATAAAGTAATACAATTGATTTTTTAAAATAGAAAATGCAATTTATTTTCAAAGTGTCATCAGATGCTGTCAATTTTACTGCCAGATTTAGCATTCCACGTTGGGGTGGGCTGTAGCAGTGGGCCTCATGCCAGATTAGGGTTTTCCCTCTTAGATTCTAATCTGGCATCTGTCACCACACTAACTATGGGAGCCATGGCAAAATCTGAGACTCAGTTTCTTGCACAATCAAAGGTTTGGACTAGGAGAAACTTAAGGTCCTTACCAGGTTAGAAGTTTAGTGATTCATGATGTTCTTTGCTATGTGTGTTCAAGGGATCTGAGCAAAAGGCTAGGGTCACAAGCCACAGCCTAAAATATCTATGTTTGACACTGATTTGGTATATAGATAAAAATCACATAACTGTATAAGCACCTCCTTTTCACCCTTTAAAAATGGAATTGGAATAACTATGCAAAAACCTTCATTCAAATCCATATGTTTTTAATCTTTTTTAAAGCTAAAGAATCCTTATAAATGGAGTTATGTGGTGATATGGTTTGACTCTGTGTCCTCACCCAAATCTCATCTCGAATTGCAATCCCCATAATCCCACATGTTGAGGGAGGGACCAGATGGGGGATGATTGGATCATAGGGGCGTTTTCCCCCATGCTGTTTTCGTGATAGTGAGTGAGTTCTCACGAGATCTGATGGTTTTAAAAGGCAGCTTTTCCTGCCCTTGCTCACTCTTTCACCTGCTGCCATGTAAGATGTGCCTCTTCCCTTTCTGCCATGATTGTAAGTTTGCTGAGGCCTCCCCAGCTACATGGACCCAGTCAACTAAACCTCTTTTCTTTATATTATAAATTACCCAATCTTGGCTGTGTCTTTACAGCAGTGTGAAAATGGGCTAATACATGTGGTAAACCCTACTATGTAATGAATATATCAAATATGTAAAATGCAGATTTTTTCCCTCAAAATAAAGGTCTAGCAACTGAACTTGTAATCTTTCCCTCTAAACCCTTCTTCATTCTTTTTATTGTGTGTGTGGTTTTTTTTTTAATTTTTATTTTTTATTTTTCAGATGGATTCTTGCTCTTTCACCCAGGCTGGAGTGCAGTGGCACGATCTTGGCTCACTGCAACCTCTGCCTCCTAGGTTCAAGTGATTCTTCTGCCTCAGCCTCCCGAGTAGCTGGGACTACAGGTGCGTGCCACCACACCTGGCTAATTTTATTTTATTTTAGTTTTTGTATTTTTAGTAGAGACAGGGTTTCACTGTGTTAGCCAGGATGGTCTCGATCTCCTCACCTCGTGATCTGCCCTCCTTGGCCTCCCAAAGTGCTGGGATTACAGGCATGTGAGCCACCATGCCTGGCCCCTTAATTTTTGATTTTTATTGGTACATAGCTGGTGTACATATTTATGGGGTGCATGTAATGTTTTGATACAGGCACACATGTATAGTGATCCCATGGAGATAATTGGAGTATCCATCACCTCAAGCATTTAACATTTCTTTGTGTTAGGAACATTCCAATTTCACTCTTTTAGTTATTTTAAAATATATAATAAATTATGGTTGACTTAGTCATCCTGTTGTGCTATCCAATACCAGATCTTATTCATTCTAACTATATTTTTGCACTCATTAGCTATCTCCACTCTCTCTTATTCCTTGCCCTTCCCAGCCTCTGGAAGCCATCATTTTACTCTATCTTCATGAGTTCAATTGTTTTAATTTTTAGCTTCCACGTATGAGTGAGAACACAAAAATAAAACCCATTCTTCTTTATTCTTTATCACCAGTTGCTTTAATATTGAATACCTGTGAATTATCTTTGACTTTCAAACTCACTTTGGTATGCCATGGATCACCAAGATAATATTACATCCAAAATAATTGGACTTGCCCCCAATCCTGTACCCAAAAAACCCCTGACCCAACTGGCAGAAGGCATAGAAAGAGAGAAGACAAGAAGCAGCTGGACCTCAGAGAGAAGCAGCTTGACTTCGGAGGGGCGACTTGACATCCGGACTTCGGAGAAGAGTCCCTCACTGGACTCCAGGGGAAGACCATCTTCCTGCTCCATCCCCCTTCCAGCTTCCCTTCCCACTGAGAGCCATGTTCATTGGCAATAAAATCCTTTGCATTCATCATCCTTTAATTTGTTCATGCAACCTCATTCCTCCTGGGTGCCAGACAAGGACTCGGGTGTGGATACAAAAGGCTGTCACACTGACACTCCACTGAGATGTTAACACTTAAGCTGTCTACAGAGAGCAAAGGTAAAGGAGCACACTGTAACACACGTCCTCTGGGGCTTCAGGGGTCGTGGGTAACTCCCTAGATGCTGCTGTTGGACTGCATGGAGTTTTGCTCCTGCTGTAACCCAAAAGTGCTTGTTCTGGCTCTTGCATCTGCTCACCTGTGTGCTCCTCCTCCCATGAGGGGTAGGGAGCTGCTGGCTGTGTGAGGCATCCCTGTTGTGAGGACCCAGAAAGGGTCAAGGAGTATTTTCTGTTTCAGTATAATCCTTTGTCTGGTTATCTATCTGTAGAATTCTATTTATTAGTGTAACTACACATGAGTTCTTGATTTTTATATCAAAGGCTTCTTGATTTAAACTTCTTTCCTTCCCTTCAGGAAGAATTATAATTGTTGAACAGTGAAATAAATTTTTTCCCTAAAGCTTCTTCACATTTGGAGCCTGTTTTCCCCTTTAGAATCTGTGCCTGTGTGATTGCAACTATATTTCTCTTGAGCTTTCTAACTGTAGGACTTAACATTTAGCCCCCTTAATTTTCTCTTTTTCAAGTCTAGTATTCTCAGAGGATATGTTCGATGCCCCTTTCATAGAGCAAAAATGCCAAATACTATAACTGTTGCTATAACAGTGAATTTGATCTTTTACTCTTGATGTTTACCAGACTCCCAGTGGATGTAACTTATAAAGAATATCTAAGTTTTTAAAAAATTTGTTGGATATTATTTTAGTATTTTCCTTTTTATTCTTCCTAAAGGTACTTTTTCTCACATAAAATGAGCTGAACTTTATCATTTGTATATATTCAGTTAAACAACTTCTATAAATAGCACAATCTCAGTTGTTCATCATCGTCAGGAAATGAACTGTTTGGGTAAGTAAATTTTCTTAGAACATTATCTTTTCAAAAGCTAGAACTTTCCATTTATTTTGGATTGACATCTCTCCAAAATACATGCAGTACTATATGTGATATTTATTTTCCAACCATGGCAGCTAGCTTCTTAAAAACCACTGTGTTGGAGGAATTTAGTTGTTAAATATAAAAGAAGATGAGAGGGAAGTGATATGGGAAGTAATTCTACTAAGAAATATTTTTGCACTAGAACTGTGTGTTTATATTCTTAAAAAGTACACTCACTAAACTAATAGTAATTAAATGAAGAGAATTTGAATTGCATTTTAGAAATGGCTAAGTAACAATGAGTTATTTGTACTAATTTTTATTTACTCTCTCTTTGTTACTGGGATATCCTCTCCCCTTCAGTGAAAAGCTTAAACAATAATTTACTTTTGTTTTGTTGCAGATGCTATGCATTCTATGTGGCACTTATTTTGGTAACTGGTTGCTATGGGTGGATTTATGTCCCCCCACCCCTATTCACACACTGAAGTTCTAATTGTCAGAACCTCAGATAGGGTCTTTACAAAGGTAATCAAGGTACAATGAGGTCTTGTAGGGTGGGCCGTAATCCAATATGACTTGTGTCCTTATAAGAAAGGGGAAAGGTGGAGACACACACACACGGAAAGCACCATATGAAAACTCAGAGATTGGGTGATGTGTATATAAGCCAAGGAATGCCAAAGATTGTCAGCAAGCCACCAGAAAAGAGACATCAGACAGATTCTTCCCCATAGCCCTTATAAGGAACCAACTCTGCCAACAGCTTGATCTCAGACTTCTCATCTCCAGAACTGTGAGACAATACATTTCTGTTGTTTAAGTCACCAAGTTTCTGGCACTTTACTACAGCAGCCCTCATAGAATAATACAATGGTTTTCCAATGTATTATTGATTGTTGATTTTATGAAAAGGAATACTGACTTCCACCTTGTAAGTACTGTCTTCTGTATCTCACCATGGTTTCAGAGACTTAAAACAGTTTGGCTTGTGGAGATGGAAAGAGCTCAGAATATTTGCAGGGATGTCCTTGTCCTTCTCTCAAATATCCAAGATCATCCATCCATCCATCCATCCATCCCTCCATCCATTCATCCATCCAATATTTATTGAGTGTCCACCATGTGACAGGCTGACATCGACTTTGCCCTTATGAAACTTGCATTCAGCAATTATGGTGTTCATGGAATTTGCAATCCAGGATTACATTAGCTTAGTTCATAAAAACATAATAATCCCTCTTAAGTACATCTGCTGGCTTTACATCTACCTCCTTCTTCACTGATAGAGACTAGATTGCAATTATAATGCCTGATTTAATTTTCCTCACGATGTTTTGTTTTTCTCAGGGCTTTTTAGCATTTTTGCATGCAAAATCCTGTATTTACTCCTATTTTGTCACTGTTTCTTCTTGTTTTTCTCTGCTAATATCCACAATAATTCAGCTTATATTATACATATCTCAGAAAGGAAAGGATGTTGACTCCAGAAAAGGGCTATCAAAATGAATTCATATACAATAGTACTAATGATAGAAGACAGAACCCTTCTCATTCATTCGTGCACGAATAAATATTTATATTTGAACTTTTTCTGATCAATGGTAGCTAGGAAAACATGGCCATGTCAGTGGTATGGAACATGGAAGTGGCTGAATTTGGCCGGGGGCGGTGACTCACACCTGTAATCCCAGCAATTTGGGAGGTTGAGGCAGGTGGATCACTTGAGGTCAGGAGTTAAGAGACCAGTTTGACCAACATGGAGAAACCCCGTCTCTACTAAAAATACAAAATTAGGCAGGTATGGTGTTGCATGCCTGTAATCCCAGCTACTTGGGAGGCTGAGGCAGGAGAATTACTTGAACCCGGGAGGCGGAGATTGCAAGAGGTATGATCGCACCATTGCATGCCAGCCTGGGCAACAATAGTAAAACTCTGTTAAAAAAAGAAAGAAAAGAAAAAGAAAGAAAGAAAGAAAGGAAGGAAGAAAGAAAGAAAGAAAAAGAAAGAGAAAGAAAGGAAGAAAGGAAGAAAAGGAAAGAAAGAGCGGGCTGAATACTGATCAGTGGTGCTGAAACTTAGTTTCTGGAAGAAGACAAACCCTCCATTAGTCTGCCCTGAGGTCATTTGTTTCTTTCTCATGAAAAGGTAGAGGGAAGCATGTGCAGCTGCAGGACCTCTTGGGCAGTTGCCTTTCTGCAAATTTAATTAATGAATCAAAGGTGAGTGCTGTATCTCCCAGGTGCTTTCTGCCCTCAAAATCACCTCTCTTGGTGCTCTCTTCAGTGTCCTTTGACTTACCAGTAATAAACAAAGCATCCTGTATTCCTACATCCAGCTGAGCAGACTGAGTATCTCCTCACCCTCTCCTCGCTGGCTTGAACTAGGTGTGCTGGTGATGAGCAAACAGGGAGCCCTCTCCTCCAGAGAACTGGCTAGGTCGTGTTTCCCAGGCTTGCCTGGTCAGAGATACAGAAGTAGAATCTCCAGGTAGAAGTCTGGGAACCTTTATTTTTAATACACACACCAGGTACGTCTGTAATTCAAAACATTTAGAAAGCTCTGTGCTATGGCACTTTGAGGTAAATCAATACAGGCTTAAATTTCCTAAACGTCAAAAACAAAACAAGCAAACCCACAAATAAAAACAGGTAAAGTCACAATGTGACAAAGAAGAAAATCTAGAGATTCTGAGTTTCACTTTGTTAATAATCAAGGATAAATTTCTTAGTTTCTGTGTGTCGTATGTAAAATGAAGAGGTTGAAACAGATCCATTAATTTGTTCTTAGATATGTATTGAGGGCCTGCTATGTGTTAGATTTTTGTTCTATTCTCCGGGAAATAGCAGAGAAGAAGTCACTTATTGACTGGCTTCAAAATTGGCCCATTTTCACTGCACCGTGAGTCTATTCAATATTTTCACCCACTAACATCCCGTAGGTGATGGATAAACAGTAGTTACTCTTGTCTTCTGAAGTTATTATTATAAAGCCCCATTTTTCCCCAGAGGGATCTTGGAATTCCAGCCATGCTTTAGAGTTGTTGAATCAAGTTCTAAAATCTGTTCTATTGAAATGAATGTTTTCCTAACAGAAAAATGACCAGATTAATCCTAAAGACTAAGGAGAAACTATCCTAACTCCAGCCAACTTCTACCTGACTTTCAGAATGAAATGAGTTGAAAAGAGCTTACTATTAGATAAATGTGTTCTGAAGCCAAGATGGACAAGCTGAGTAAGGTTTCTTCTGAAGTGAAAACGTGACATGAATTTTTCAAATATCTCAGTTAAGGATTTTACGTTTTTTTTAGGTGAGACTACAAAGTGCCCAGTTATGTGCGGCAGGTCTTTGGTTGCATGATTGGAGGTAGAAGGGGTACTAATTTTATCTTATTTATTTCAAGATTTGGTTCTTATTCAACATGACTTCCTACATTGAATCCTACCAAAAATTTGGAGCACTTTGTCTTTAAGATTAAGTCTGTAGTAGGATTCCCTTTATGCCTTTTTAAGATTAAGTGAGGTGCTCCCAGATGCCTCTTGAAGTCAATAAACTTCTCTTTTTTTTTAAATTTTTTTTATTTTTGAGACAGTCTCACTCTGTCACCCAGGCTGGAGTATAGCGGCACAAATCTCGGCTCACTGCAACTTCCGCCTCCCGGGTTCAAGTGATTCTCCTGCCTCAGCCTCCCAAGTAGCTGGGATTACAGGCGTGCACCATCACACCCAGCTAATTTTTGTATTTTTAGTAGAGACGGGGTTTCACCATGTGGTCCAGGCTGGTCTCGAACTCCTGATCTCAAATGACCTGCCCGCCTGGGCCTCCCAAAGTGCTGGGATTACCGGCGTGAGCCGCTGCGCCCAGCTAATGTGCCCAACTAATGTTCATTGTACTGGCTAGGCTGGGCGCAGTGGCTCATGCCTGTAATCCCACCACTTTGGGAGGCCGAGGTAGGCAGGTCACTTGAGATCAGGAGTTTGAGACTAGCCTGGCCCACATGGTGAAACCCCGTCTCTACTGAAAACACAAAAATTAGCTGGGTGTGATGGTGCACGCCTGTAATCCCAGCTACTTGGGAGGCTGAGGCAGGAGAATCGCTTGAACCCGGGAGGCAGAGGTTGCAGTGAGCCGAGATTTGTGCTGCTATACTCCAGCCTGGGTGACAGAGTGAGAGTGTCTCAAAAAAAAAAAAAAAAAAAAAAAAAAAGAAGTTCATTGCACCAATTAAATAATTTCTCATCCCACACACCCAAACCATGCTTCCACCCATCCAGGTCTCCAATATCTATCATTCTACACTCTATGCCCATGTGTACACATTGTTTAGCTCCAACTTATATATGAGAACATGTGGTATTTGACTTTCTGTTTCTGAGTGGTTTCACTTAAGACAATGGCCATGCAAAAGACATGATTTCACTCGTTTTTCATGGCTGAATAATATTCTGTTGTGTATATATGATACATTTCCTTTACCCAATCATCTCTTGATGGACACTTAAGTTGATTCCATATCTTTGCTATTGTGAATAGTGCTGCAATAAACATATAGGTGCAGGCATCTTTTTGATATATGAATTTTGTTTCCTTTGAGTAGATATCTATCCAGTAGTGGGATTGCTGGATTATATGAAGACCTTAGATTTTAAACAATTAAATTATTTAAGGACTGAAAACCTTTTGGTATGAGAGAGTAACATTTTCTGTAACTTTCTTAAACTGTCTTTAGATCTGGATTTATTGCCATTTTGTGGGAAATTTTAAATTCATAACTCAACTGGCTTATGAAGAGCGGTGGTCTTAGGTTTCTCACTCCCACAGAGTATTGTCTTTAAGGTCAAGGAGATAACTTAAAATTGGAATAGAGATCTGTTAGTAGGGGATAATAATCTTTTTTTTTTTTTTTTTTAGGATTATTTGTCCTTCTTTGGGGTGAAAGCTTATCCTTAGGCCTTTTAGCCATATGCTGCTATTTCATTTGCTAATGACTAAGAAAAGAAAAACTTGAAAAATTGTAAAATATAGCAAAATATAAAGTTGGAAAATAAGAAATTCGATTTTGTCTTTAAAAAGGACAAACCCATTGTCTGAAATAACATGGGAAAAATGTTGCCGAAAGCTGCCAGGGTTGGCTGAGAACTTCTAGCACGTGAGATCCTTACCCAGAGGCATGGGAGGAAAGAGAAGGCTCTGGCTCCAGGGCTCTCAGCTCATGTGCAAAGTAAGCATATTCTAGCCCTGCTGCCTTTTGATGCTGCAGTTGCAATCAAACCTACTATTTTACGGGGGAAAAGCATTCTAAAGTATATCTTCTTGGGTAAGTCTCTTAATGTTTTTGATTCTTAGTTCTTCATCTACTAAAAATAGACAACAGCATGCACAGCAGAGCATGCCTGTTAAAATTGAATGGGAAATCATAGGAGAATTATCTTACACAGCCTGGCACAGAGTAGGTGGTCAAATGATGTTTCCTGGATGTATGGCTGTGTACAATAGAGCCTGCAAGGGCATGTATCTTAACCATAGAAAATAAGGTTTGAATTTACAGGTTATTTAGACTTAAAATGTGCCTTGTTAGGACCAAAGAAATATTGTTGGAAATATGTTGGGTCCATCTCTGACGATACAGGAGTATATCAACTGATCCTTGGCAGGCTTGGATTAGAGGTACTCAGAGGCTAGCCCATGGAATGATTTGAGGTTCCCACCTGTAGAAATGAAAATGCATAAATGTCGTAACTCTTCTTGTGTGTTACTGGGCAGGCAACTCCTGTTCCATACCTCACTCTGCCACCTGCGATCTGATGTGCTGTCACCTCTTCAATTATCTAATCCTTTGCTTTGATTCATTCCCTTACAATGTGTTTGTCCTCTTGTAAAAGCTACCCATCTTGCACAGGGTTGGTTATAGACTTCATATCAGATTTCGAGGACTGCAAGATTTGATTCCTCCCTTCTCCTCAGTATTTTATGATGATTTGACATTGGTGAAAAAACAGGCATCCGTCGTTTTATTACAGATGTTGCTGTGCTGCAATAGCTCTTTGAAGTTAACACAGCAAACAATTATCCTTTTGTCTCAGTGGCGTTTTCATCTTTGTTATATGTTTTTGGTACCTAAAATCAGGAAAAATTGCAAGAGTGGACAATAAGGCTAGTTATGTTTTTAAATAATTTTCCTTGCCTCTTATCTATGTTGTATCTATACATGATACATTTATGACAGCACATAATTGAAGAATAAAAGCAAGAAGTTGGAACAAGTAATTTATTCTTTCAATACCCGTCAAATTAAGAATTTTCTGTCTTTACAGTTCTTGATAATCTATAATTCTATCATATTTATACGTGTTCTGATTTTTTCATCTCTTTTTTTTTTTTTGAGAAGGAGCTTCGTTTTGTTGCACAGGCTGGAGTGCAGTGGCATGATCATAGTTCATTACAGCCTCAAACTCCTGGACTTGAGACATGCTCCCACCTCATCATCCTGAGTAGCTGAGATTACAGGTGTGAGCCAACACACCCAGCCCTTTCATCTATTATAGTAACAGTCAAAGTTATACCTTAGTCAAATTATGTCTGCATTCTATTAGGTCGGTGATATGGTTTGGCTGTGTCCCCACCCAAATCTCATCTTGAATTGTAGCTCCCATAATCTCCATGTGTCATGGGAGGAACCAAGTGGGAGGTAATTGAATCAAAGGGGCACGTTTCTCCTGTGCTCTTCCCATGATAGTGAATAGGTCTCATGAGATCTGATGGTTTTATAAAGGGCCGTTCCCCTGCACTTCTCCTTACTGCCACCATGTGAAGAAGGACATGTTTGCTTCCCCTTACACCATGATTATAAGTTTCCTGAGGCCTCCTCAGTTATGCTGAACTGTGAGTCAATTAAACCTCTTTCCTTTATTAATTACCCAGTCTTGGGTATGTCTTTCTTAGCAGTGTGAGAATGGACTAATACAGTTGGTGCAAAAGTAATTGCAATTTTGCCATTGACAGTACTGCCCAAACCACAATTACTTTTACACCAACCAAATAATTTGTGTTGGTTTTCTTCTTATGCACTCTTATTATGTCTATTGAGAATTATTTCTGTCAATGAGTATGGAAAATAATATTTATTAAATACCTACTATTTTCCAGTTGCCTTTTAAAAATTATTTTGATTGACCTTTAGTTATTCTACCCATGTCACAGCTGAGGAAACAGTGGCTCACAGGATTGAGGCCCTTTCCAAGGTTTTCAGGAAGCTGCCTCAGCATGGTTTCCAATGCTCCCTTTCATTAAAGCAACTTCAGACAAAGTCTATTTTCTTATGTTTGTATATTGAGTATTGGAGAATGTGTCTCTGCAGCGGTAACCTCTGGATTGTATATGCGTTTTTGGCAATTTTACCCTCCAGAGTGGGACCTTGGCATATACAATGATAGGTGCAGAGTGCAGAGATTCTGGGTATTTGTAGAGATTGGAATGAATGTTGATGCTGATTGTTCATGGTTAAACCACCAGAGGAAGTACAAGAACCATGTGGTCGTTCTTCTGCTCTTCACATACATTTAGAAAAGCAGAGCTAGTGTTGATGTAGCTTTACAAAACAGCCAGGGATGAAAACGTTACCTTATAAAGAAAGACTAACAGAAAAAGATAAGCTGGGGATTCATTTGGGCCTGAGTTCAAAGTACAGCTCCTCTACTTGATGGCTGTCTAATCTTGGGGATGTTCAATCCTATCCTCTCTGAATGTTAGTTCTATCACTTGTAGAAGTGGGGTAATAATGCTTTGCAGGACTGCTGTACAGCATGACTGAGATATTGTATTTCAAAGTACACAGTGGAGGCCTTGCACACAGTAAGTGCTCTATCAAAGTTAACTTCTCTTCTTTATTTATATCAGCTTCATGGAGGCTGGGACAATTAAAAAAACTATTTTATGAAGCTTTTGAAACTATTAGAAGAGTCCTATTTCTATCTGTATGTGATGAGCTTTTTAAATGCTTTAACCCATAAGTTCAAAATTTACTTGTATAAGATTCTTTATTTCTTACTATTTTTATTTATTTATTTTACTACTCCTTACTGTCCTCCATCTAGTTATCCATTCAGACAAGTATTTTTTTGATAATATATTAGATAGCCAGTCATGAAGTCATGGAGAAGAAGAAACACATAAGACAGCTGTTTATCTTCATGATAATTGCACTGTACTGGGGAAAAACTGAATACATGAAAATAACTCAAGAACAAGGAACTAAAAATGGTAAGATTTATCATATTGCCAAAGAAGTTTCTAGTCAAGGTATAGTTAGCTTGAAGCAAGGAAAGGATTTGGACAGGGAAGAGAAGGTAAAAGGCATTTGAGGGTGGTAGAAATAGATTGATCAAAGGACTGGGGTTAGGAATGAACTCTGAATGTAGGGAAATATTGAAGAAATCTTCCCCTAGAGTTGGGGTAAGGGGTGGAGGGCAGTGGAGATGTAATTTTAGTCTGGGCCCCAAGGAAGAATAAATTTAGTGTATGTATATTCTCATGTTTATAGCTTCTGTTTTCTTTCTCTCTCTTAATTGTGTAAAAGCTGAGACATCTGGTGGACTGATCTGAATCCAGACAAGCTTTGAGCAAATTACTTATTTTCTCTGTTCCTCTGTTTCCTCTAAAACTGTTGTGATAATAATAATCAATTGTGTGTATGTGTGTGTGTGTTTGTCTGTTTGTGTATCTTTAAAGCGACTTTTTTTTTTTTTGCCAAGAAGAAGTGTTGAAAGACCAGTGAGAGAAGGTGGAGCGTTACCCTGAATATTTTGTGTTGGGATCAAATACTCATGGGATTGTCAAGTTTTGTGATATCTCTACAATTTAGTTTCTGCAACTCAGAGGATATCCTGAAATAAAAAAATAAAGTTTTATGTAGAAAGGATAACAGTCAAGTTTAGGATATGAATTTAGAGCTTTTGATTCTTGAGCAGTAAAAAACATAGTAATAGAAGATCTTGTCATTTAAAGAGTAAAATAATTCCCTCCACCTCAACTGAACCCACAGCCTTGTCTTTATAGAAACTGTGTTTCATTTTAGTGGGCTCCAGACCTTTTTAATCCTATACTCTAATAAATAAAATTATTATTGATACCTAGATTACGTAGACACACACTATAGTTAGATATATATACTAGTGTATCTCATTGGAACATCTGTGTAACTCCTGAGTGTGTTCCTTGCTTTACAGACCACGTTTTTGCTTACTGGATCTGATTAGTCTAGATGAAACATGCTTATAGCTATTTTTTATTTTTGTCTTTCTACCCTTCCCTTTAGAAACAATATGTTGTGGCCCATTGACAGATGTTCTATGGATAGGTAGATACAATATCATGAGCTGTTCTCCAGGTGGTTAGATAAAATGATTCTTACTTCAGGAGGGAGGTCTGGGTTGGAGACTGATGGAGAATGGTAATGAGTACTGTTTATCACCAAAAGAATGATGTCCACCCTCCCTTCCAAAGTAAGGTGTGTACAATGAGAATAGATCCTTCATAAACTGAACCTTTAAAGGTAGATAAAAAAGCAGAGGCCCATAAAGGAGCCTTAGAGGTAGAAGAAGGCATATAAGAAAACTTGAGTGTGTGTCAAAGCCAAGAAAGTAGAGTTTTAAAAATGAGGACACACACACACACAAACACACACACACACACATATATATAAAGAGTTTTAAATGCAAAAGTAGTTCAGGAAGATAAGAATGGAAAAGGATGTTTTTGATTTGACATCTAGGAGATTACCTACCTTCTAAGTGGAGAAAGAGTGTTAGTGAAGTGGTAACTGGAGAGTAAGTGGGAAAGCAGCAAACAGAGAGAGTAGTGTTTCACGAAATTTGCAAGAGATAAGGAATAAAATGGGATGAGAGAGGAAGACACACAGAGAGAAAACAAATCAAGAAGATATTCTTTATCTCTATCTCTCTATCTCTCTATCTATCATCTATCTACCTACCTACCTACCTACCTATCATCTATCTTCTGTCTATTTTAAGAATGACTCTGTGTATTTATTGAATTGCTTGCTCTGTCTGCATAGTCCGTCTCTTCCTGGTAAAATTTGGCAGGTTTCAGGCTGATGCCTTCTCCTTAGGAGGTATTAATAACAGCTTCAGCTGTACATACTCACAGAACTCTTATAGCACTTACCACTCTGCTAGTTATTTATGTGTCTGTCTCTCTGGATAGATTTCGAGCTATTTAATTTAAGACACCATGTCTTCATCTTCAAACTCCCAGTTCCTACCACAGTGCCCAGCATGTGTTAATTGCTCAGATTTGCTCCTGGAATGTGTGAACACACACAAAAGGCAAACAGACAAGCATGGAGTCCTGTGGGAAGGTTAGTCTGGCAGCAGCATTGAGGGTAGATGGGGGGTGGTCAGGGTAAGACTGGAGGCAGCAAAGCCCGCTTGGCGAGCTGTGAAGATTCCCTAGTTAGATACCTAGCTTGGTGCCCTAACTCAGGGAATATGGAAGAAGGAACTGTTTTAAGAAACACTTGAATAGGAGACATGCCAAATTTAAATTAAAAAAGAGAAAATAATGATGGATAATAACAGATGTCTAATGTTTGAAAAAGGAGAATAATGAGAAAAGTAAAATCGTGATCATGGTGGTTGAGGAAAGAGAGGGCACGGCGCTGGGAGGTGAGTCTGGTTTCTGTTCTGTTGGGTGGTCTTCTGAGAAGTCTCATTTTTGCCTCCATGTCCTGTTCTTGGATCTTCCCCAGAAGCACGCTGTCTTCTCTGTTTTTGTACGTGTGTCAAGCAGCCACCTCTTCTTTCGTCATTTTCTTCTGAAAGAAAAAATGTCTTCCACGAAGACTTTTAGCAATGATCCTCCACTGACATCGAAAACATGTCAGAACAAAGCAAAACCTCAAGCTCCCAAGATTTAACAAGCACAGGCACAAGCCGGCTGAACCTGGAACATCTGCCTTAGGAATACTTAGTGTTTTCTAAGAACATTCCATTTGTTGGTCAGGAGTGATAAATTATGTAGAACACTGAATTCATCTGCCTTGATTTATATATTTATTTTTAAATAAACTTCCACATTGGGGTGTTTACCACCCCCCAGTGGCAGCAGAAGAGAAACCCTTCTTTTCAGGTTACATTACCTTCACTCTTTTTATGAGCGCTTACATTCATAGAAATCGTTTGATAAGAATTAGAAACTACTTTGAGGCCTCTGTCAATTTTCAAATAAGAAAGATGAAAAGAAAGACATTATGAACGGGAGAGCAGCTGATTATTTGGAAGGAAGTGTTAGCTGTGGTTCAGCATTCATCACCAGCCATTCCTTGAACGTATCTGTCAGAATCTTTTGAAGGCCACCTTCACTTCTTTTTACTTTTTCCATGCTACACCAATAAAATCAGTCATCCCCTCAGCAATAAGTACGTAAAATGACTTCTTTTGTAGAACAAACCCTTTGTGTGTAAATAATTTGTTAGCCCCCTCCTCCCTTCAAGCATTGTGTTGGGAAAAAATATCCAACATGAATTGATTGTATGGATAGCCTGATTGTAAAGCAAGATTAATATGAAAACACAAGGAGTCTGCAATAAAACCTACTAACTTAAATCATTCACATTTGTGTACAAGCATTCATATTTAGCAACAGTCCCAAGACTGAGATTAAAGCTGTTCGGTAGGTTACTTCAAGGCCTTTTTATTGCTAAATCTTATTATGTCTCTAAAATGTAGAAATTAATCACCTGTCATCAAAGCTGCAGTGGATTATTGACTTCTAAATGTCTCTACAAATTGATTCATGACAGAATGAAACAGGAGACTGAACTAGCATTGAAATTCTTTTGCATGTGATAAAAAAGGTCTATTAAAAGCGTTTCAACAAATGCTGCCTATTAGGTAATCATCACAAAGTACTTTCCTATCAAAATGAGGTGCTTCTGGAATAGTTTTGATGAGATACATTTTTTTTTTTTTCTGCACTGATATGGTAACATGAAATTATTCTGAAACCCCAGGAAGCTGATTTGGAAATCCATTTAACTCTTATATTACAGAGTGCACAACTTATTTTTTAGCACTAACACAATATAAAGATGGCTAGGAAAAAATCCACGTGTGTGTATGTGTGCACGCGTGTGTCAAACAGATTGTAGATTATTCATGTTAAAAGTTTTAGAAAACAGTTATAATTTACCATAGCAGAATTACAATAATTTTTGCAATAAGAATCTTCTTCAGTAGCTCATTAAATTCTTTGACTGTGTTCTGGCTCCTTATCCCTGTTAGTTAAAATCACTGATTCTCAAAGTGGGTTAATTTTCACCCCCATGGGACATCCTGCTATGTTTGAAGCATTTTTGTTTGTTGAAACTGATATATGTGTAGGAGTACTACTTGAATCTAGTGGCTAGAGGCCAGGGATGTTACACATCCTATAATGCAGAGGACAGCTCCCTCTCCCACCCTGCAAAACAAAGAATTATCCAGCCCAAAATGTCAATAGTGCCAAGGTGAGAAACCTTGGTTTGAATTAAGAGGATCTCAGGAAAACATTCCTTGAATTGGAGCAGGCAGAAGTTTAAGTAGAATTCAGAACAATTTTCTTTAATCAAATGTACTTCCTTATTTGAATCTACTAGCCCTTCCTTCTTAGTAAACATTTAACTGCCAGTGATGGCTTGCTTCCTTTTCAGAATTTTCTCACAGAGCTTCTTACAGCCCATTCCTTGCCATTTCCACACTCTAAGCACATCAGCCTCCCCTGCAACCCAGTTCAACTCCTTATCTTTTTTAGCTCTGTGGAGACTGAAAGGTCAAATATAAGAAATGGTCATTGAGCTAATCACTGATCAAAATGAATTTTGATTTTAAATTACCATTAAAGGATAGGAATTACTATTTTTGATTAAGAGGAGAGAAAACATTGCGGACCTTTACTAGAGACTTCTATTTTGGGTTTCTGTCTCAGAAATCTATCTACTCAACCCAATTACTCCAAACAATTTAAAACTCTCTCACAAACCTAGATAACCAGCTTCTGACAACATGCAAGTTTAAAAATATTGTTTCCACTGGACTGTGACTTTCACAGTCAAGGACACTTTATTCTACTTTGTATCTTAGTGATCAGATTTCTGAATGTGTGAACTTTATTTTAGTCCTTAATATACAAGTATAACTTAAACATAAGCACACAATTTAGTACATAAAATCTTGTGTGTAGACTACAACACCACACACATGTCCTATAGGCGGAGATGTATTTGTATGGTATTGGCAAACCCTTGTTCCTACCTACGTTATGGTCTACACAGTACCTGTGATATGTCACACTCTCTGCCATCTCTGGCCTTTTATGAAAGCTTGGCTCTTTCGTTGGGAGGTATTCTACTACTGTTCCTTTTGCTTGCCTACTGCTTAGTTCTCCTCTCAGACAACAGTTCTTCTAGGCCTACTCATGACTGAATTGGAGCCTTATCCATGGGCTCTTATGGTCCTATGATGTACTAGACCTGTCTGTTAACTCATCTAGATTTTGCTCTAGACAGTCAGCTCCTTGAAGACAAGGGTTGTGTCTCAATCACCATTAAACTTTCCTGAACTCAGCATAGAACTGCACTGGCACATATTTGGCACCCTGCAAACATGTGGAGTGAATGGAGGGTAAGTGGAACATATCATTTGGACTAAATTAAAAATCTCTTCTGTCAGTAGAGGTAGCGCAATTGACATGTTAGAAATCTGCAAAGGGTTCTTCTCCATAAAGACCCCTGGGGATTTGGTATTGCTGAGACATGACACAGAGTCCCCAAACCAAGGTGCCTAGGTAACCTCTTTCCGTCTCCTCTTTCTGTCCCCTACATGCATACTGTTCCCTCTTCTTTAATGCATACATGTCCCATAATGCATACATGTCCCCTACATGCATGCATATATACATGTCCCCATGCATGTCCCCTACATGCATACATGTCCCCTACATGCATACTGTCTCCCTCTGTCCCCTACATGCACACTGTTCCCTCTTCTCCTTAATGGAAAAGAATGGTGAAGAAAAATCTACCAAAATAATACGTGACTGCTGGTTACAGAGCCCTGTCTGCTGCTTTACATTTCAGCAAGAAGAGGAATTGCATTTGTTCTTCAGTTTCTTGAGGAAATAGAACGAAGTCCAGTAAGTAGAAAATACAATGATTATTTCAGGAAAAAAAATAGATTTAGGAGAGTCCGAGCCATCCAAGACAAAAAGGACTGCTTTGGACAAAGGGCGTTCCCCACCTCCACAGTACAGGCTGAAGGAGGCTTGAGTGAAAATGCTGGGAGGGGGTGTATGTACTCAATAGAATATTGAACTGCTTCCCCCGTAAGGCCCCTCATCAGTGTAAGATTCTGTGGTGTTGTGACATGTGCCTGCAGTCCATAAATTGTAGAACAGAGCCACAGGTCTTATGAACCCTTAGTATCCCCTCCAGGATGTCTAAATGTACTTCCTAAGAACATTTATAACCCTCACCCCAGTAAAGAGGGAATCGTCAGAAGCCCCATCCAGGCTCCTCTCACGGGAAATCTCACATTCCTCCTGTCCACAAAAGCTCTCCACATGTGAAGGGCTCTTGATCACCTGGAGACCTGGCGCTGTTCCTCACCATTAGCTTTACTGTTACACATGAATATTAACGGAATTCCTTACCTAGCTATACATTGTAAAATGTATTTCCATTTTTCCTCCCTCTCCCGTTCCCTACCACCTTTCCTCTGCTTTCCTCTTTGGATCTCACTTCTCACTTCCAGCGAAATATTCAGTACATTGTGTAAAATTAGAAAGATGTAGGGAAACTAATGTGCCGTCTCTGTGGAAGATTCAGATACAAGCAATTGTTAGGCAATGGAGGTAAGAGGTTTAAAGTGGAATCTATAGAGATGATTATGATATCTAAAAAGGGCTTTAAACTTTGGACCCGATTTCTCAAAGATGCTGGAATAAACCTCAAATCAGACAGAATAGCTTCAGGTGCAGATTTACCTGTGCTGTCACAAGGACTGAGCACTTGTAATTGCTTTCATGCATGATTATTCTATGACAATCCTCTTCCAGTCTTCTGAGAAATCTCTCTGGAGATAGTCTTCGGAAAGCGTTGCCAGTAATCATGAACTCTCAGGCCCCTATGGTCTGATTACCAGCAACGATTGCAGTGTGTATTTTATCTGTGTGTTTATGCCATGAAGTTTTCTCTAGTTCTACTTTTTTCTTCAAAAATGCCGAGGTTATTTCTGGCACTCATATAACATTTACAGGGAACTAGTTAAAATTTAACTGATATTTGGGGAAAACTTTTGTTAACAAAGACTGTTTATGCAAAACTACATCTCATAAAGAATCTCCAGTCTTTTTGAAGACAGAGAACTTAAAAGCCAGCTTTTGGGCTGAATTCATATGTCTTTGTCTCTCTTTCAGTTGATTTTGGCAACACCTCACATGTAACCCGAGACCAAAATAAAGTTACATTCGGAAGACAGTCACAATTCAGCGATCTTATCCTGCAGAACTCTTTCACTTGGCGTTTACATCATATAATTTGGTAAAGCGGTTTACACATTTACTCCTGTGATTTTCAAGGGGCTTTTATGATCTGCCAAGTGGACAAATGTCAACAAGCTTTAAGGATTGATTTACCAGGATTTCTGTCTCTTGTGAACAGATTACTGTAGCTCTGAATAAAACACATGTAAACAAGCCCAGAAATCTTAGTGGAAAAAGCAGTTCCCACCAGACCTGGTGGCTTGATCAGGAATCCTAGTGGAGCTGCCTCCTGTCACTATGAAATCTTGGAGAGGTAACAGCTTTCCCTCTCATACGACTGCCCTGGAAAGATTCCCTGAGTCTGCACAGCCTGTGTGCATCCAGAGAATGAAAGTGGCGAGGTGTTAGCGCCCAGGAGCCTCCCTGCTCACAAGCTGCAGGTCTTGTTAAAAACTCCTGCCCTGTTTGTTCCTGGAGCTTGCCAATGGCTCTGACCCTCAAGACGTTTTACCTGTCAGTCTAATCAGAGGCGATACCCTCCTGTGGGCGAGAAGACTCAGGACCAGGCAGCCGACATGAAGTTTCAACTAGGAGTGGGCACTGAGTTGAATGCTTTGGCATTTCCGATGTTTGGAAATTCCAAAGTTTTCTTTATGAACGAAAAATAATGTCAAATCGCATCACTTATGTCTTTTAATTTCCATGTTATAGCAATTTTTGAGCTTTGATTCTGCTTCTGCTTTGGCTTTATTCATGAGAAAGAAGATGAAAGATATGGGCTGTTGTTCTTCCGGCCTTATCATGCTCCCTGTCACTCGGTTGCTAGAGTGGGGACCATGCACTCCGTGGTATGTGGGTCTTTTTGAGGACTGGAGTGGGGAACTGAAGAGGGAACTCCAGCCCACATTACCCCTGCAAGGGCATTCCCTTAGAACTAGAACTCGGGTTGTTTTTAGCATCTTCCTGGCTGCCCCAGGAATATGGGAAGAACTAGACAGCCTCATTAGCTCATTCTTCTCCACAGCTCTGTGTCCAGATTAAGGGAGGCCTAGAAAATCACCATTCTCAAAAATGAGTTAAAGATCGATTCAGGCCGGGTGCGGTGGCTCACACCTGTAATCCCAGCACTTTGGGAGGCTGAGGCAGGAAGATCACCTGAGGTCAGGAGTTCGAGACCAGCCTGGCCAACATGGGGAAACCCCATCTCTACTAAAAATACAAAAATAAGCAGGGTGTGGTGATGTATGCCTATAATCCTAGCTACTCAGGAGGCTGAGGCAGGAGAATCTCTTGAACCTGGGACACGGAGGTTGCTGTGAGCCGAGATGATGCCACTGCACTCCAGCCCGGGTGACAGAGCAAGGCTCCATCTCAAAAAAAAAAAAAAAAAAAAAAAGGTAGATTCACCCTAAAATTTATGTTTGCTGTAGATTTGCACACAATATTTATATTTTCCACTTACTGGTTTTTTCGTCTTAAAGAAATGGGTGAATGTCTGTTTAAAAGAGAATACTAATACCAAAATCTATCTGATGAGTTTGTTGCAAAGTGAATTTAGAAACATATATGCCTGGCACACAGGAGGCTGACACAAAACCTTCATACTCACTCCCCATCCAAGTAAACCTGAGGCATCAATTCCTGCTTGTGTGGCCACTGACAACTCACATTGGCTCTTTCAAATCACATTCTAAGCCCTGTTGGACTGGCCCCAGACACATGACATGGGCTGATTGGATTGAATTAGAACTTTCAGTTCTGCCTTGAATTGGTTCCCCTGTGTAGACAGTCTGTGTGATATCAACCCTCTACTTCAGGGAGAAAGAGGCTGTTTGGGCATGGGTATTATTTTCTTAAATGCAGAATAAAGTGGGACCAGCAGGATATTTCAGTGAAATATTTCCTTTGAACTTTCCTATTCATTTGCTCTTTTATTCATTCACAGCTAGGGGTTTCCAGCTGATCCATTTGATTGCTCTCTTGTACAGATTGTAGAGACAGCAAAGAGGGGATTCCTGTAGATTCTTAACTTGTTAACAAAGGCTGCTATGATGGTGGCAAGCCCCAGAGCTGACAGCCAGTTTCAGTCCTTTGTAGGGGTTAAGAGAGGGAGACAAGGCCAGGAAAGAGGAGTAGGAAGTTTTAATAGAGATACTGAATCTGAAAAACACCAGGGCATAAAGAAGGGCCAGAGGGAAGGGAAGCTGTGAGTCCTGGAAGCACCATCCATCCACAGGCTTACTCTGGACTTGGAGTCCCTTAACTCATTCCTTCTTCAGTCTCCTGTCAGAGCAGATGTTCTGTGAATTGACTGCCTCCCTTGTGGCCAAAACGTTGGTCCAAGTCTCAGGAGACCTCAGGGCCAGGCTTAGTATTGTCAGCTGTGTGGTCATGGGCATACTTTGTCACTTTTCTGTGACTATTTTTTTAATCTGCAAAAGTCACACGCACAGACATAAAAGGGGTTGCTTTGACGTTCAATTGCAAAAAGATATATAAATAAAGTATATAAAATAAATAGTATCATCATCTATTACTTTCCTCATGCAGAATCTACAAATGTGAATGTTGTTATCCTTAGTTTCTCATTGTGGAGCATCCTGGGGTTGGGAATAGGATAGAGAGCATGGTGTGGGTATAAATGGAGAAATTTGAGGCTAATTGGATAGTACTCTTAACTTTGAAATAGGCACTGAAATTGGCTTGGTTATCACTGTCCCAGGTTAAATATCAAGGTATCTATCTGTATGGTGGACACAGCCTGATATATTCCAGCCTGTATTCCTTTCTGAGGACAAGTCTCCGAGGTATCCCCAGGCCACAGAACTAACACGATGGAAACCTGGCTCCCCTCTGCTCCCTTGGTCTCTCGAGATACCTTCTGCAGCAGCACGGAGCTGTTTACCAGGCCTTTGTTTTTGAGCTTGAAAGGTTTTCACTCAGGCTGGCATATGAGTTTTTGACAGATTTGAATTGACACATGTAGAAATTACCAGTGGCCTTTGGGTCTCACTGTGGCCGTCGTGAACCTGCTTAAAGTGTCTGATGCCTGCACTTCTCTTTACTTCTCCGGAAGCCATTTCCTACCAGCAGCTCCTCCTTCCGCTTCCCCAAACCAAAGAGTCAAGTCTTGGGCATGGGTGGATAACTGGGAAAGGTAAAAAGCAAACTATTAGTAAAATGAGTTAGTTCTTAAAACACATCTTTTTTGGTATACCCACAGGACTTCCAGTTGGCAATTTCTATGCTGCTTTATAGCTTGCTTTAATTTATCTAACTAATGACATGAAAGATATAAAATGGGTAAAACTATAGTGTTTGGCTTGCTTAAATTAAGTTTATGAGTTTTGCTTAAGCCTGCCAAACAAGTTAAATATTTCATGGCTTTCACAGGCTATAGTTCTAATATTTATAACTCTTGTGTACAGATTTCAAAAAATTATAATTACAACTCCCAGGATCCCAGATACAGCAGATGTTCAATATTTTCTACAATGTTGGCAGAAAATGCTTCTCATGCTCTTTTTGATCCCCTACCCATGTATTGTATCTGTTGGAACAAGCTGTTGATAAGAAAGTCTACTGTCATTCTTTCATTTTAACGACCTTGGAAAAAACTCTAACATGAAATAGGAATAGAAATGGAAAAGGTGATTTCTACCCTTCTCTAAAGATATTACGGCATGGAAATAATGTTTTACCTAAAGGAGACTAACATAAAAGTGCATTTTGCCATGAGAGGCATTTTATTTACTTTATGACCACAATGCTTTTCTGTATAATTTCCATTTTTGCCCTAATTAAACATGCAAAATTTCTTTTTTGTCTGGGTGACTGACTTTCCTTGGCCCCTTTAACAAAACATTTGCCTCGTTTGCTCTTCAGAAAATCTTGAAAACCCTCTACCAGTCACTTACTTATGTTAAGACTTTGTAAGTTTCTGTTTAAAGCAGTTGTGCTATCAGCTTTTGTAACTATAAACTCTCATATATGAATTTATTAATCTATTTTTTTTGCTGTTAT
Source organism: Macaca thibetana thibetana (assembly GCF_024542745.1). Taxonomy (NCBI): domain Eukaryota; kingdom Metazoa; phylum Chordata; class Mammalia; order Primates; family Cercopithecidae; genus Macaca; species Macaca thibetana. The sequence continues at coordinate 52,436,886 of NC_065594.1, read as the reverse complement.
AGAGAGACTCAGAGAGATTGGGCACTGCAGAAATTAAATTTAGGTTCGGAAGTTTCTGGCTTTTGAGTTCTAGAATGCCTTGTGGCAGGATGCAGATTTGGAGAGCTCTGAAGTACTCAACTTTCTCTACTTCCCAATTTGCCCAAGGCCAGTCTTGGATGGAAGGAAGACATGGTAATTCTAAAATGAAATAGAATTGATTCTATTTCTCACTCAGTTCATGCACACAATTAACAGCAAAAAGAGATGTAAAAATTGACATAGATTTTAGTTAATTTTCTTAGATTTAAGTATGTGAAAGACTTTGAAACTCACACTCTTGTAGAATACTATCTGTACATATAATGTACAAAATATATCTAAAAATAAAAAATTCCTGAAAAATTGATAAACCTCAAATTCACAGATTCATGTGTTTTTCTTCCCACAGCACCTTCTCTATCTTCGTTGTTAGATTCAAACTTTAAAACTACTCTGTGATGGCCGGGCGCAGTGGCTCATGCCTGTAATCCCAGCACTTTGGGAGGCCAAGGTGGGTGAATCATGAGGTCAGGAAATCGAGACCATCCTGGCTAACACGGTGAAACCCCGTCTCCACTAAAAATACAAAAAATTAGCCGGGCGTTGTGGCAGGCGCCTGTAGTCCCAGCTACCCGGGAGGCTGAGGCAGGAGAATGACGTGAACCCGGGAGGCGGAGCTTGCAGTGAGCCGAGATCCGGCCACCGCACTCCAGCCTGGGCGACAGAGCGAGACTCCGTCTCAAACAAAACAAAACAAAACAAAAAACAAAAACAAAACAAAAAACCCACAAAACTACTCTGTGATGAAATTAAATGCGACTTTCCGAAATAACTGCTAGCCTAAGGAGATGCCAGAGGAGCATGCCTGAGAGAGGCATCGCCACTGGAAATGGATGTAGGAGCAGGTGTACTTTGAAGAACCCAGGAATTGTAAAATGCCTCAGCAGGAGTGACTAGAATGCTAAGGAGAATGAGCTGGTTCTCAGAAGGCAGCATGCTGGAGAGACTCCAGGTAAAGCAGAAGTGTCCTCTGGATGGTATAACATAATGCTGCCTTGCTGCTCACCTTGCGAAGGGGCAGCAGCCTGCTTGCTGTGTAGACATGGCCAGGTAATGCAGGCACACAGTGGCTCCTTATTACCCGTTTCTTGAGTGTACTGAGAACTTTTCAGGTGAGACATCAAAACCCAGCTTTAAGAGTGCAGGCTTGGAGGGCTCCATCAGCCGTTTCCACCTTTTTCCACTCTTCCAACGGTGTGCTCTCTAGGGCTCTTAATTCATTCCTCCCTGGTACTGCTGCAGGGACAATGTGAACGAGAATCTGTTGTCAGTTCTGTCCCGATGTCACTGTTGGGAATGGGGAAACTGATAGAAACTCTTTCTGGATGCTGTGAATTTTCCTCAGCACTGCCTTGAGAAATACTTTTAAAAAAATTTCCATAGGTTTTTAGGGAACAGGTGGTATTTGGTTACATGAGTAAGTTCTTTAGTGGTGATTTGTGAGATTTTGGTGCACCCGTCACCTGAGTATTATACACTGAATCCAACTGGTAGCCTTTTATCCCTCACCCCCTATTTTCATTTTCCCCTGAGGCCGCAGAGACCATTTTATCATTCTTATGCCTTTCCATCCTCATAGCTTAGCTCCCACTTATGAGTGAGAACATGTGATGTTTGGTTTTCCATTCCTGAGTTACTTCACTTAGAATAATAGTCTCTAGTCCCATCCGGGTTGCTGTGAATGCCATTAATTCCTTCCTTTTTATGTCTCAGTAGTATTCCATCATACGCACACGTGTGTGTGTGTGTGTGTGTGTGTGTATTACAGTTTCTTTACTTTAAGCCAAGCTGAGGACTTGTATGAAGACTCTGGCTGCTCTGTAGGTATGGAAATGTAGGAAAAGGGCATAAACTGCAAAGCCAGAGATGGGTGTGCTCCGCGCTCCAGGAAGGTTACCTAAGCAGGATTATAGAGATTTCACCTTTGAAACAGAGAAAACAACAGTCCTACAGAGTTGTAGGATTCCAAGGTGTATTAAAAGTGCCAGACAACTAGCAGACGCTTCCCACCTACTTCCCAGAATTCCCTCCGCTGCATGGTGTGTGGACTTCGAGGGACATTTTGTATGAGATTTGGAAGACACAAGTGAAACTGCAGTCATGTTTTTGGGGCTGGTGTTGCAGCTCACACACATTGTCACCTACCTTTTGGCGTCCTGGTTGCCATGGGCATATTTGGGTCTTCTGGGTCTCCTTCTTTGACTTCGTTCTCTTCCAGGCAGGTGTGTGTTTAGTTACAGGATGAGGATAAGCTTCACCCGCAGAACACCCCCCTCATTAAAGGTGGAGTCTTGGGGGTGGTGAGACACTGATATGGCTTCTGGTCCACCTTCGCAGACTCCACTCATCTTTATGGGTTCCATTTTGTCCCGGTTCCCCTCTTTGCAGCTGTCTGTCTTTTCTTCCTGTGTACCTGTCCTGCCGACTTCAGGCTTCAGCACCAAACACAGAAGCAACAGCCTCTGTGTTCTGTTTAACATCCTCCCACAATGAAGCAGAGCCAAAGCCCTGTATAAATCCCTTAGTATGTATGTGTTTCCTAGTGGTTCTCCTTCTCTGTTTGAACTCTGATTCATATATCTATCAAAATACCCAACATAGTTCTTAGCTCGTAGCAGACATCTCACTCATCTAACTTCATTCACAGTCATTTGGAGGGAGGGTTAACTGCTGGACGTGGGGGATACGAAGATGAACAAAGTAGGATCTGATTTGCAGACAATCTAGTGGAAGCAAGTAAAGCTTCCATATGAATATGATTCTGGCAGCTCTGCCCCATTGGTCTTCTTATCCATGAAGTTGGATTGTCTGCTTCCCCTGGGCCAGTAGAGCTTGCCCATCCAGACTCTGGCCATGTGGTGATTTTGACATAGAGGAAATCCTAAATGGTCATAATGATTTCCCAGATATTAGTACTGCTAACATTTTACATGTCTAAAGCACTCAAGGTCCAAAATCTCTTTCCAGTGCATGATTACATTGGTCCTCACAAGGACATCGTGAAGTGAGCAGGATGAGTATTATCGTACATATTTTATAGATAAAGAAACTGTGGCCCTGCAGCTGGATTTGCATTCAAAATTTCTGACTCACAGGACAGAGCTCTTTCCATTATGGCACAGATTTTCTCCTTGACAATCCCAAAGGAGGATCTTGTTTAGTAAAATGAAAAGCCCAGAGGCTTTAAAGACTTATAGATCGTCCTCTATAAAATGCGTGATTATTTGAAGGCTCACACATATACTATGTTGTCTCTTGTTTTCCAACTTGAGTAATGCCTCAAGCAAAGTCCAGGCCCTGGAGAAATCAGTGTTTAAATCCTTAAATGCATTTCTTTTGGATACCACCTAGTATTCATAAATAATAGCCCGTTTCTTAAAACCCAGCACCCTACATATTCTCATTAGGCATGCCTTATGTGTGCTTTCCATAACAAAATTCACTTAATAGCCCACAGAGATTTGTCGCATTGGATTTATCTTGCTGCCAGTTTCCAGAAATGTGTAAATGCAACTATCTCCCTTTTTCCTTTTTGGATTTAATCTGATTCGCTTTCTCAAAGTTGAAATAATTTATAAAACATTTTAACACTAGAGAACCTGAAGCAAAGACCATTGCTGTCTGAAAGAAAGAAGAAAAAGAGAGAGATATCCCAGGGGTAATGTTAAGGGCTCTGTCTTACATTCTAATATACAGTATGCATTATCACGTATTTTGGAAAAATCTGCGTTAGGCATGTGCATGCAAGTTTTAGTAGGTGATTGTTCACATTATGTAGCACTTTACACCAACTGCTCAGAGAGCAAAACAGCACCCTGAGTTGAAGAATTGATTTGCAAGCTCATAATGTCTGAGATGATCTGCTTGTAGTATTCTCTTATTTAATTTAGCATGAAGTGTTACCTGAGAAATCGCAGGTCCTCAAATACATCCAAAGACAATTTAATGCCCATCTAATGCCTAAAACATAATCATCTCTGGTTGAGGCCAGTGCTACAGGGTAGTGTGGAACAGGCAGGCGTGGTATGAAATGTTTCATAAATCTTCATATAAGATGCATTTGTCATTGTCTCCAAAATATTTTAATGTTAACTTCTTCCTTTTCCATTTCTGTTTTCCTTCTTGAAAATCATCTTAAAGGTTGCTGAACGTATACGGAACACCATAGAATTTTACTAAAGTCACTAAAACTCAATGTAAAATCACAAATGGTGTTAGTAAAGCTACTGTTTTCCCATGGGCCAAAAAACATTTTTTTTTGTGTGTGTGTGTGTATGTCTGTGTTTATTTAGCAGACAAGAACATACATTTTCTTCTGTGCTTTAGTAAAATTTTTCTCCTATATATAGGTGAAAAGTTCAAATCTAATGAAACAAAGCAAAACAAACAGAAAATAGGAGCAGCTGATTTGAAGCACCAGGAAATGCTGTCAATATAAATGTCTGCTGTTGATCTTAATCCTCAATCTTTATTCGTAGTCTGAGTTTTTTATCCCTACCTACTAGATTAGAAAATGCAGCAAACCACTCACAATTTTTTAAAACTACTGCTTAAGAAAAGGTCCTTAAACTACTGCTTAAGAGAGGTCCTAGACATCTGATGCTTTCTCTGACAAATAACCTTGGAAACATGGAAAACTTCCAATGCAAATTTATATCACAGCTAATTGGTATATGGTTGTTAGAGGTAAGAGCTAGCCACAGTGATACTGATAGCAGTGTGATTCCTGTGGATCTTGGAGGAGAAATCACAGTAGGCCCGTTTGGTCTCAGGTGGATGGCTTTTAGATTTGCTGCCTGTCTTATTAATATTGTTTGCAGATTTCTGTTTGTATAATTTTATTTGTCTTACAAGAGAAATTATTTTACAGATCTAAATAGACTAAGAAAAAGTTGAGGATAAAAGTGCTGAAAGAAAAAGCATTAGTTTTCCTTGCTGCTTAAGACAACAACAGTAACAACAACAATAACTACGACAAAACACACTTTCTTTATAAAACGGTGTTTCCAGGTTTTCTCTCCTAGGATGAGTTCTGGATACCCGGGATTGAGGGTAATGGAGACTCACTCCTCACTATTGATGTGGTTTGGCTGAGTCCTCACCTAAAATCTCATCTTGAATTGTAATCCCTATGATTCCCACGTGTTAAGGGAGAGAGCAGGTGGAGGTAATTGAATCATGGGGGCAGTTCCCCCATACTGCTCTCGTGTTAGTGAGTGAGTTCTCGCAAGATCTGATGGTTTTATAAGTGCGTGGTAGCTCCCCCCGCATTCATTTGCCTTCCTGCAGCCTCGTGAAGAAGGGTGTGTTGGCTTCCCCTGTGTCTTCTGCCATGATTGTAAGTTTCCTGAGGCCTTCCCAGCCATGCTGAACTGAGTCACTTAAACCACTTTCCTTTATAAGTTACCCTGTCCTGGGTAGTATTTTTATAGCAGTGTGAGAATGGGCTAATACAACTATATTCCCCTTTATACGTTTTGGATTTTGTATCATGTGCATGTAATACCTAATTAAAAAATAATGTGAAATTAGAAAGCAGTTTTTAAAACAGGTTGGAGCACTGCATTAATACATTTATTTTTATTGACACTAAATGGCTTTTACTGAGTCAATTCAATTTAACAAACAACTGCTGTGTGCCAGGCTCTGGACTAGGCTCAGGGGGTGGTTAACAAAGGAACCTGCTTTCAAAAGCAGCTTAACATCCTAGTATGGGTTAACAGAGGTTATTCTGTAATTCAAAGCCTCTTTTTGTTTGGACAAGTGTCTTAGCCAGTGTTCACCGTTCAACATAGCAGAAAGCAGCCTCTCCCTTTGTATACCAAAGTGGTTACCTCTGGGGACGTTCTTTTATACATCCGCTCAACAAGCAGAGTGTCTGCTACGTGCAGGGCCCTTTGCAGGTGACCGACGGCAAGCAAGTCTAGTTCCTGCCCTCAAGGGGTTAACATCTAGGTGAGATGCAGATTCAGTTCTGTACTTCCAGTGTCTCCTGATGTCTGAGAATAGGTATTCGAGATATATCCTGTATTTTAAACACATTGTGACTTAGGAGATTTTGTTCATTAGATCAACACTAATTTAACAATAGCTAATATTCCTAAAGGCTTAGTGTAATGCGTAAATAGAAATATTTCAAAGATATGTGGTATCTCTTAAATAAATCATTCCTTGATGCAGGAGTGGGTCATTTATGGGATAAATATATTGAACCCAAATAGGATAAGTGAGCTGCTTTAAGTTCTACACGTAGCTCAATTGGAGCCATCAGACTTCTTTCCACAGTAGTTGAATATGCAATGTGATTTTTTAATAAAGCCCATTGCCTGAAAATAGATAACAGGAAGATTTCTTTTTTTAAAAATAATATACTCTAAGTTCTAGGGTACATGTGCACAATGTGCAGGTTTGTTACATATGTATACATGTGCCATGTTGGTGTGCTGCACCCATTAACTCGTCATGTACATTAGGTATATCTCCTAACGCTATCTCTACCCTCTCCCCCTACTCCACGACAGGCCCTGGTGTGTGATGTTCCCCTTCCTGTGTCCAAGTGTTCTCATTGTTCAGTTCTCACCTATGAGTGAGAACATGCGGTGTTTGGTTTTCTGTCCTTGTGATAGTTTGCTGAGAATGATGGTTTCCAGTTTCATCCATGTCCCTACAAAGGACACGAACTCATCCTTTTTTATGGCTGCATCGTATTCCATGGTGTATATGTGCCACATTTTCTTAATCCAGTCTATCATTGATGGACGTTTGGGTTGGTTCCAAGTCTTTGCTATTGTGAATAGTGCTGCAATAAACATACATGTGCATATGTCTTTATGGCAGCATAATTTATAATCCTTTGGTTATATCCCCAGTAATGGGATGGCTGGGTCAAATGGTATTTCTAGTTCTAGATCCTTGAGGAATCACCATACTGTCTTCCACAATAGTTGAACTAGTTTACAGTCCTACCAACAGTGTAAAAGTGTTCCTATTTCTCCACATCCTCTCCAGCACCTGTTGTTTCCTGACTTTTTAATGATCACCATTCTAACTTGTGTGAGATGGTATCTCATTGTGGTTTTGATTTGCATTTCTCTGGTGGCCAGTGATAAGCATTTTTTCATGTGTCTGTTGGCTGCATAAATGTCTTCTTTTGAGAAGTGTCGATAACAGGAAGATTTCTAACACTTGCAATGAAAAAACATGAATTCTTTAATTTCCATAAAGTTAGAAGGAATCTTATTTATAGCAGCAAACTAGTATCAAGAAAAAGGAAAGACCTAGAGAGAAATATTTGATTAGAAAGGCAGAGATTTTGGAAGCAGAAGCCATGTCTCCTGTGAGGGAGATAGTGCTTAGAGTTCTGATTTATTTGTTTGAGAAAGATAATGACTTTTTTTTTTTTTTTGACGGTAAGAAGAAAGATTGTTAGGCTAAAAAAAAAATCATTAAATCCTAAGACATTTCTTAGGTTCTAATAGTTTACTTAATATTTTTAATCATTCCTTTAAAATAATCACAGATATGAAAATAAAAAGGAACAATGCATGTGTTTACATTGTTAATGTGCTATAGACATTATTGGCATGATAGATACCTGCCTTAGTAATATCACTTTTGGGGGCTAGTTCTGAAAATCAGAATATTTTCTAATTGATTCTACTGTAAAACATCATTGAAGGGATATCTGCTGTCTGGCTTAGTTGTGGACTAAAATAAAGCCATAATTCTAAGTCTCCAGCAAGGTTAGGCCTTATATGGCAGGCTAGACAAATTGAATCTTAAAAGATTTAATCCTCACTGTTTTTTTATTTTTAATTTTAATTTTTATTTTTGGTAGCTGTCCTTTTCCAAAAGCTAATGTAAGGATTTTGGAACTTGAATTGTTTATGTTGTATATTTGTCTTTGTTTTTTATAAATTTAATAGTCTGTAAGTTCATCCTCCAACACTAAACCACTACATAGTAGAGATGAAATCTGATTTGAACCATTCAGCTTTGTATTGCCAGTGATGTTATCAGAGGAGCTACAAGAGGAATTTCCCTAAATGGGCATATAAATCTTACAAATGTGAAGCTGGTGCTCCAATTTGTATTCCAAGTAATAGGAGCCTTGTTTGAATGAGGCGGTTGTTGTAATGCTAGGCTGATATTAGATCATTGATGCTTAACACAGTGACTCTGTAGCTGTTATGAACTCTCGGATATGCCAAATACACTTGGCATTTTTAGCTTACTTTGCTTCTGACCAAAATTAATATCATTAAGTCCATAATCATACATGAATCAAACATATAAACTGGAAACACAAGGAAATTCTCCAGGGAAAAATAGGAGGAAAATACAAGGAAGTACTGAAAAGATCATCATCTAAGGAAACAAAATTCCTATGAAGAGCAAGAAGATACTGTTCAACCTGGCCCTCACTGCCCACGTGGACACTTAGCAATCTGGCACCTGCTGCAGTAGCTATAAGCGTCTTGCCTGAGGAGAACTGTTTCCAATAGGTATATATTGTTGGGTCCACAAACAGGACTTCCTGGGGAGAATGCCAATGCCAAGGACCTGGATTTTTGTCATTCAGATTGAAGGGCTTTTCTTACAACCACCCTAGAGCAGATTTTTCACAATCTTTTATTGGCTCCATGTCCCCTGAAGATGCTCTAGATCAGTGCTGCTCAAAATGGAATGTGCATACAAAGCACTTGGGGATCTTGTTAAATGCTGCCTCTGGTTGAGTAAAATAGGTTGGCATTTCTAACAAGGTCTGTTGGGTCTGAGTGACTAACCGGATCCTGGGTGATCCTGACCCTGCTGATTTTAGCATGTGAAAATCCCACAGACCATGCTAAAATCCCAGGACTTAACCAGAAGCTCTCAATGGGTAGTCCTTGAAAGCAGCATCAAAACTACCATGGTGTAAATTCTCACGCCTCATCCCAGACCTAACAAATCAGAAACTCTGAGGGCAGAGCACAGCAGTCCCCATTTTAACAGACCCTTCCAGGTGATTCAGATGCATCCTGAAGTTTGAGAACCAATGCTTTTAAACTAGTGGTTTTGAACCAGGCCTAATGAGCTGGGTCTTTGAAAAAAAAATACCAAGTCCAAACGTGGTGACTCATTTCTATAATCCTAGCACTTTGGGAGGCCCAGACAAGAGGATTGCTGGAGCCCAGGAGTTCAAGACCAGCCTGGGCAACATGGTGAGACCCTGCCTCTTTTTCTGAAAAAGAATAAAGCTCGTCCAACTTAGGAGGATAAAACAGCATTATTATCATCTCTATCTTACGAATGAGGAAATGAAGGGCAGGTGAAGTACCTGTCCACCATTGCACAGTTAGTGGGCAGTGAGGCTGGAACTGAAATCTAGGACTTGTTACTCCAGAGTCCTTGTTCTCTCTACTCCCCTAGCCTGTCTGCTGAGGGTATTTACAGGATGGAATCTGAAAGTGGAGACTGATGTCGTTTGTCCTGCTCTGCCCACAGTCTGTGGCCGAAGAACCCATCAATCTAGGTTCTTTCAAGAGAACTCTATTTTATGAGGTCTTTCACATCATTTGGTATTTCTCCCCATCAGTCACCAAGTATACACTTAATTTCTTTTTAAAAGCCACCTGGTTTTGTTTTTTGTTCATGTGTATGCCTTTTTGTTAAGTGGGTGAGCGATGTGTAATCTATCTCATGCATAATTTGTTTAAGATGAGTCATTAAGAATGCGCTCAACTTTAATTTGCCTTATATGTTCCTGCTAGCATTCTTTTCCCCATGTAAATGATTTTGAAAGTTTTAAAAATAGTTTTTAAGGTTTTATTGCATGACATTATTTGTAAGACCTCATTTTAAAGCTCTAAAATTAACATTTCTTTCCTATCAATTTCATCTTCTGTTTGCCTGTTATTGATTTTTTCCCCCTCTGCGTGTCTAATGGAAACAGAGCTAATGGGTCTTTGCTTTGTTTATTCCCTTGCTTATGCAGCAGCATTGTTTTGATGTGGTCAGCACAGATCTAGGAATAGGGCTTTGAGTGACAGCAGAGAGACTTTACTAACACACAGCATTTTATTTGTGTAGATTCTGAAATAATCCTCTGTTGCTCCCTTACATTGTCACTGTTCCTTTTTTGTTTGTTTCATTTAGTTGCGCTTTGGTGAGGCAGCCTCGTTTTCCTTCAAGGATATCCTTGTGAGTGATAATCACAAAAGATATATATCCTCCTTGAATGACTAGGAAGATCAAACTAACTGCCACCTGTGAGAAACTTCACCCTGATTCATGAGGCAATCACAACTTCTGACTAATCCACCAGCACCAGCTTTTTAACCACGGAGAATCCTTGAGGGGTGGGGGCGGGTGGCAGGACGCTGATTGCTGTATTTTATCTACCAACCCACAAATAATTCAGAAAAAGTGCACCTTTCCTTATTCCTTTCCATATTCCTTAATAAATGTAAGATGCATTTATTGAGGTTTCTTTCCTAGGGGTAGGGAATGTGGAGTTTAAAAACGTGAGTGTTGTCAAAATCCTTCAGATGATTGCATCTTTTGTCAAATTTCGATGATCTGTGATAATAAGCATCAAGCACAGAATTAGAGAAAAATAAATATACAGAAGAAAAAGCAAAAGTGGAGTGGACCCTTCCCTGACAAACTAATGACACAATCATTTGTTACTGAGTTAAACTCTCTAATCTATGGATAGATTCAACCTCAAGATAATCACTAACCTTTACATATTCAATGGTTTCTGTCTCTTTGGTCACCAAATCTTTTTACCAGACTCACCAGCCAAGCTGATCTGGCCTCTGATGCAAGTATTAATGAGCAGTGAAATGGCCCAAAGACAGGAAGCAGGAGAGAAGGCAGGGGAATTGATAAGCCACAAATGGATAATTATTCTCTAAATAATTAAAAGCTGATGCTATACAAAGGAGGAACATAGCTCAAAATACTGACGTGACAGAAAATACATATTTTCTCTACTTGTGGAATTCTCATCTGAACTTTCCAGAAGTTATCAGAATAAGGCCCTTTTATCAAGTGATTTCCAACTCTGAAGCACCCGCTTCTTGCTGCCAGTGTAAGTCTGTGCCAGCAGAGGTGCTCACGGAGCAGGCGAGGACCAGAGCGCTGGCTTCCCTCTTGATTTGTTGTGCAGCTTTAAACAAGTCACCTTATCACCAGCTCTCTATTTTCTTATCTGTTTAGCCAGGATTATGTTGGCTGCTCACCCAGCAAATATATTTTAAAGATTAATGGAAGAGTGCTGGCATAGTAACTTTGAACTCCTTATGTCAAAATGATACGCCGTTCTTGTTATACCATTAAAATTAATAAAGAAATATTGAACTCACTTTTATCAAAACACAGAACAACACTAACCCACATGCTGTATCTAGAAGACCTAAACATTTGGTTTTAATAGTTGCTCGAGGTATGGAATGGGGAAAATTAAGTATAGCTCCGGGCCAGTATTTTCTCTTAGAAGTCTGTTGCACACATCACACATCTTGAGGATTTTCTCCTAATCAGTTGATTGGACTTTTAAAATGTTTCTTTCACTCCACTCTCTTCCTCCCTTCACTCAGGAACCCACCACCATTGTTCCTAGCTGATGAGAATTAAGAGGGGCTGCCTTTGCCCATCGACTCTCTGGGGCTACAGCAGTTACTTTTTTTGGTTTATGTTCAGTAATCTTGGAGGGGCGAGGACAGTTGCTTTCATTTCACTTCCTGAAAGTGTATGAGGAATTTACTACAGGAAATGAAGGGCTCAGAGAAAAAAATAGATTAAATGGTTGTGCTTATGGAGGACTCATGTTGTTTGTCAGGGATAAAAATTTGACTTTGTTGGTAGTTTTCAAAATTCTTCACATATAAAAATATATAGCTGCATGTCATATTACAAGTGAATAAATATATTTTGGGGACTTAACAATGTAAGCAGCATTGACTAGGTCCTGAATAAAATGTAAAATGGATAAAAGGCATAACTTCAGAAAGATTGCAGTCAAATTAAATAAAAGAAACTATGCAAAATGTAGAAAATTCTCTAAAAAATTAATGCACTGATCTCTTCAGTAGTTAATATCTCAACTAAAAAGCCAGAGCAAAAGGAGATTTTAAGTCACTCTACGCATACTGTGTTTGTTAATGAATGCTTTGTTAATTAATGCTTGCCTTCTCATATTCAAAGTATTTTTAGGTTTGATTTCTTTCAAACATTGTATAAACCTCACTAATTGTATGTACATACTGAATATCAGACCATATTAAGTTAGCATGAAGGTGCAGCTAATTGAGAAAGAGAATGGGACAAGTATTTAAAAGTTTTTCAAAATTTGAAAGAGGCTTTTTGGTCAGGAAATGAGGACTATAACATCTGGTTAAAACTAAAAGAGGATTTTAACTAATTGTCCAAGTTGGACAATAGCCAAAACCCTGGAGTTAGCACACCTGGATAATATCTGTGTAATGTTTCTAGAGAAATATATTCTGGTAAGGAAGAAAATAATAAAACTTTTAAAGACTAATGGGGGAAACTTTTAGGAAACACATTTATGAAATAATGTTGTATAATCATGTTTCAAGCTTTGGAAGACAAACCAGGTTATATGGAGAAATGAAAGAAGCACCATGAAACATGTGTGGTTAAAAAAATGTCTTTAAAGTCTTGTTATGCAAACAGACCAAGGAGGTTTAATACTTCAGTTTTCTTCATATGTGACATATACTTGCTATCCAGTGAGACAGATTTAGATTTACCTTTTGTTTCAATTTTGATAAATATTTCAATTCTCCTAAAAAACAGAGAGGCATTACATTTGATGTGAGGTGGTTAGTGAAGACAAAGGAAGAACGGGAGGAATTTCAGGCTGTAGATCGGAAGCAGGAAAAATGAAAATCCTTAGAAAATGTATTTAGTAACCCTTAGGCATTCATGTTCCTCAGTCAAAAACAAAGAAAAACCTGCCAAGGTATTTAAATATTATTTACTGAATGACTGAATTAAAACAAAAAATCTAGCTTTCACAGTGCAATGGCCACACAAATGGATTTCATATGCTTGTGTTTTTCAGAGGTGCAACATTGCTAGTTGTATGGAGACAATGTATGGAAGTCATTTTAAGAACTATGGCCTTGTTGATAAGACCGTCTCTGGTTCTTTTTCTTCATTCCCACCATTATATATGATGACTTGATCAGACTGAATACCTCGGCTTCTTATTGGAAATTTGGAAACAAGCAGAATTTTGGTATACAACTGCAAATTAGAAAGGATGACAGCTAGGAACTGTAAACCAAAACCATAGTCGCCACCACCAGAGTTATAGTATTAATAAAATTATAGTATTAGTGAAATGGTAGTATTAATAAGGTATGACGCAGCCAAATTATAAGCACTAACCTGCCCTTATGTATATGATGCCCAAGTGGCAAAATTATTGACCCACTACTGATTGGATTTTAAAACCAGAATGAAACTTTAGATTGCTAAAGGTAAATTTCAAGCTATATCTTACGGATTAAAAGATGTAAGATTCAGGTAATTATAAATACTAGATATAATTAGTTTAACCTCAAATAAAACATAGAAATAAATGTTAAGAAGGGGAATTTACTAATCAGCCTGTAGAGAATTGCAGGATGAGCCATATTGAATAAAGAATAAATAATGAAAAAAAATCTGATTACTTTCTTGATAGAATTCTGGAAGATTAAGTCAATGAAATTGGTATATTATACTTTGATTTTGGTTTTACAGATCATGAAATTATATTTGCAAATTTCATGCAAATTTACTAAGAGATTAATGTTGTCATGTTCTGTAGACCTAGGACAAAGAAAATCCTGTTAACAACATTGGTTAAAAAATGTACAAAGAGATTCCAAGGTCAGGGATTCTGTGTCTAGAAGAGCTAGATGGTTTCATTCTCTTTATAGCCACATTTCTCACCTTTTCCTGGATGCACATAGTCCATAAATGGTTACAGCTGATTACAATACTGGGCCGGGGAAGTCAGCACATCTACTGACAAACCTGTATGTGGTATTATCATTATATCACTCATTCTTTCAGTAAATATGCTTTGAACACTTACTGTATAGTCCAAGCATTGTTTGAAAGCCTTGGAGATATCAGTGAACAAAACAGATGAAATCCTTTCCCTGCTGAAATTTACATTACAGTGGGTGGAGGCAAATAATAAGCATAATAAAAATGTAAATCGTATAATATGTTAGAAGGTGATATGTGCTGTAAAAAAAAAAAAGTAGAGCAGGGTAAGTTTATTAGGTGTGCTGAGGGGGAGTGCAATTTAAAGTATAGGTTTAATTAGGAAGATAATATTTGAATAGAGACTTAAATGTCATAAGGGAGTTGGCCATATCAGGGAGAAATGTTTCCCAGGAAGAGGGAATAGACAGCATGCAGGTCTTAAGAAGGAAATATGGATCTGCGTAGCCCAGTAATAGGTGGAGTCAGAGAGTTAACAGGGGACCCAACTGTGTTATGTCTTTTCGGCCATTGTAAGCACTTTAGCTATTATACTGAGTGTTAGAAGAGTCATTGAATAGTTTCAAACAGAGGAGTGAAATGATTTAACTTGGTTAAAAGGATCATTCTGGCAACTGTTTAAAAAAAATACTCTAAGTGGACAAGGATAGAAGTAGCATGACCCCTTAGAAGGCTCTTAAAGCAACACAGGGTTTGCTTTATAGAATGTAATTATTTTAGGAGCCACAACCTTGAATTTTATAGCCTAAATTCCATGAAGGCAAATATTTTTATTTCAGTATACCTTTAAAATTAAATTATTTCCAAGAGTCATTTATTGAAACAATATTCGATCCTCAAATTTTCAAGACCATAAATCAAATACGTAATTTAATTAGTGTAATGATTTATGTGTGCAATACTTTATAGCTTTCTATATGCTTTCACGGGCAGAAACTTATTTAAACCATGCAAAGATGCTGTGAGGTTGGAGAGCTGATTATCACTATTTCATCTAAGATAAAGATAGCTTATGTAACTAGTTAGTAGCAGAATCAGGATGGAAAGCAGGCATTCTTACTTTAAGCTTAAAGCTCTTTCCACTCTATCTCTTTGCTTCAGACAAGTCTTTGGAATTTGTTCTATAGGACATGATCTACATTAAAATTATTGTTAATGACCTACAAATGAAGGGAATTTTCAGAAGATATTAAATCAGAGGGGAAGGGGTACTGCACAGGCAATTAATGAGAGAGAAATAATAAAAATCAATCCTGATAACTTCGATATTTTATCTCCTGACCTCTTACTTTCACCTAAAAGTCACTTATTCAAATACTACTAGAAATTGGAGCTCACTCAAGGTCAAAACTTATGGTGGTGTGGCTACTAGCCAAAGCTAGCTTTCTGTCAAAATTATCTTTAAAAGAGGCTAGGCTGAAGGTGCCTTTTAGGTCAGATATAAAGGTATTTCAAAAACCTTGGGTCAAACACACCTCTTAAAAAATTAAATGATGTGAGATTTGTCAAAAATTAGTAAGGTCTGTGAAACTCCATTTAAGAAGTGAAACTATCATAGATCATAATGCTTGCCAGCCTTTTAAACGTTAAAACGCTTTCTCTAAATCAGCCTGCAAAACAGTCAAGTTGTTACTTTAAGTTTCACTACCAATGGCTGTCCTTTTCCTACTTCATTCCCATCTCAAAACCTCTGAGCAGTCCTTCTAATACCCGCTGAATGAGCTATTTTATGATATATAATTTCAAACTCTGTAACAAGTTTAACATTGAGTGAGGATTTGGACTTTGCCTTACAGGTCTGTCATTTCTCTGCCATCTTGCAACCACGACCAGTCTCAGAAGCCACGCTTCCTAGGTTGACCAGTAAGCCCACTTGATTGGGCTCAGCTCTGGCTCCAGAGAATGCATTGTTTTTCCAAGTTTTCTTTGCTTGCAAGGGAAAAGCAGTGTGAAGAACAAAGTTTGGAAAGTTGAGGTGTTGCATAGCAGAATCTCCCCATGAATGAAGTGGGCTAATCAATCGAGACTGAGTGTAAAATAATATTTATTGAACTTTTGCAATATGTCAAGCGCTGGGTTTGTTATGTTCACATTTTATTTCTCCTCAACCCCATGAGGAGAAAGTAAAATATATTTACATCTTATATAGAAATTGAGTCTGAGGCTTTAGGTGACTTAAGATTCCAACCAACAAAGATTGACTCCAACTCCCACAGAGTGTATTTTTTCCCCACCAAACCGCCTCCCATAATTGATCTAACCCCAGATCTTATGTGCAATTGTCTGAGCCCTGTGGCTACCACAACCTTTCATTGTAACAGGAAGGTGAATGCCTATGAGTATATGAAAATGCCATGTCCATACATATTGTGGCTATGGATTACATTCATTCGCTCATTGAGGAAACATTGGTTGGAATGAGGACAGCTCAATCATGTAAATTGTAATGAAAACTGAAGTGAATTAGCTGAGAAAGATGTACATCCTAGGGCCACATATTGTTCAATGACACCTACCCTACATGAGTGTTCTTTATACAAAATGGAAGGCTCCACTGGCTGTCAAGAGGGATGACATAGCTAAAAGTCAGAATCCACATCTGGAAAGCCCCCTTTGCTTTAATTTCTGGTTTGGTTAAATATAATTACTGATATGCAATGTTATTAAAATAGGAAAAGAGCCACAAAAGAAAGTAAAATGATTATGCATTGGAATAAAATATTGATGATGATTTCTGAAAGAAATGCTGACAGACTATAGGTGAAATATGATTAGAAGATTAATGTCAGATATATTAGCCAGAGATAATCTCTCCATATCGATTTAAATCACATCACTCAAAAGAACGGACCCTCCTGAGTCTCAATGTTCTTTCCGCAATAATGACCTACATTCAGAGCAATACCTGATATTCCACTCCATCCTCCTCTTCATTGTCCAGGAAGATATCCTGACCCTATTTGTCTTTCTTTCAAGTCCAGAATGTTGTTCTTTCAAGATCATTGTTTTCTTTAAATTAAAAATATAAAGACTTCATTTTTTTCCTACAGATAAGTCATATTCTGATATGCGTCATTTACATTGTTTTGGAAATGAACTATCACATCTTAAGATTTGTCACTAAGTGCAGTAACACTCTACTTGTAGAAGTTACACAAAGTGAATTTATGAGCAATTTTATAACATAAAACCTCAATTTTATTTTCCCCTATTTAATATTGAAGATCAGTTTCTTGAAGGAAATAAACTGCCCTTGCTCAGAGATTGTCAGATGGAGGCAACCTTTCTTAGGCTTGCATGTTAAAATTTGAAAACATAATGAGGTGGCAAAAATAAAAAGAGGTGAAACCAAATTAGGCATCTCTCCCTCGCTTCTCTTTCCTTCCTGTTTCCTTGCCTCTTTTTCTTTCCTTCCACCTCCCTCCCCTTTGTTCTTCTATTATCCTTGTAACTGAAAAAGGCAATAATCTGAGTAGGTAAGGCAGAACAAACAGTTTTGGTCCCTTAGCATTTTAGTGTTAAAAAAAAAAAAAAAAAGTCATCAGTACTGATAAATTCACACTTGGTGATGCACACAAAAGATACCTAAACAATGCTCTCAAAAACTGCTTTATTTAGAGTATTTTCATGACTCTAAATAAAGATGTTCGAACTAAATACAAGTTAGTGTTTATCAATGTTCTTTCTATATTTTCTTTGCATAACAAAGGATTAAGTCTTTTGTTATGTAATTAATCAAGTCTTCTGGGAATCAGTTTATATATCAAATGTTAAGGTCAGACAGGTCATGTCCAAAGTTCTTTTCAGTTCTAAAATACTGTGACAGTAAAACATCTCAAAATATCAGGTTTGATGTCCTTACATGCTGCTCTTTTTGCATTATGAATACATCGTTTAACTCGCATGAGTATTACCTTTACCCACAAACCTTCATTTTCAAACCCGTTTCCTCAGGAGACACATGGGATGAAATGTCAGCTTTAGCTCATCCGAATTTCAAGATATATAAAATGCCTAATTCCTGGTGGAAATTTAATAATAGTATTGATTGATGATAATGAACTGAGCTCTACTATTAGAGAACTAGCATCACCTTCTTTCCCTCCATGGAAGATCTC
Organism: Macaca thibetana thibetana; assembly: GCF_024542745.1. Lineage (NCBI taxonomy): Eukaryota > Metazoa > Chordata > Mammalia > Primates > Cercopithecidae > Macaca > Macaca thibetana. The sequence continues at coordinate 52,418,674 of NC_065594.1, read as the reverse complement.
TCACAGGGAGGTGTGAATTTGGCTGCATGATAGGACAATTTTATCAAATTTTAGATCTAGGATGGTTTAGGGCCACCCTGTATTCACCCAGTGGGAAATAGAACAAGGAAAAACTCTCAGCAGAAGAGGGAAAGGCTACCTCAAAAAAGACTTAAGAGATAGTTTTGTTAGTTTTCCGTCTATACTATACTATGTTAATGAATTATTTTAAACTTCTAAGTCAATAGCATACAGCACAGGTAATAGGATCTAACTTTGCCTGTTTCAGACTAAAGACTCAAGACATTTTACAAAGGTTTCAGGTTCAGCAAAACAAAAGGCATCACATTAAGCACATTTTTCTTAACTGTTAAGCACATGTATCCATGAAATTATATTTATTTGTTGTTCATTTAGACAAAATCGACCTAGCAAGACCACTTTAAAATCTAACAAGACTTGTGAGTTCATTTTCCCAGCACAAATAATGTATTTTCACTTAGAAACTGAAACACAATATTTTCCCAAGAAATTAATTCTACATTTAGGAGTTTCCACTGAAAACAAACTATGGTTTTAATAAAGGTCTTGAAATTCAATGGCATGCGAATGTTTCTGTATTGGAGTACAACTTACATTCATTAGGAGTATGACTAAATTTCCTATTCAATTTTAGATTAATGAAATAAATACTTTAATATAGCCCTCTTTTTATTTTTTCTGATCCTAATATTCTATGAATGAACAGGGCAACAAGCCAAGTTCTGGGCTTACTTTCTGCCTCCCACACAGGGTCAAAAGGCTAAAATTACTTAGCAAACTATCCCACTCTGAGGACAAAGGAAGTTGTAAGAAGTCTTTTGGTAATCACAGAGATGTGATGAAAAACTCTTAAAAGACAAATGCAGTGTTTTTTCCGGGGATGGGATGCTTCGCCATAAAACTCAAAAGCAGGCTACAAAATGGGTGCAGTGATCTCTTTTGGGGACTTGGGAATAAGTGGCCCCACTCAGCTACAAGGGCAAAGTGAAATGATACCTTAGCAGTTTCCAACAGCTCAGAAAACTCCACTCTGACATTTCATTTTACCTCGGCAAACAACTACAATGAAAAATAGCCCAGACACGTTCTAGGATATGCCCTTATGCATGATATTTTGTATCAGATATATCAGTCACATTGCAAAGGACTTAGATCAACTTAAAAAAAATAAAACCCAATAGAATGATTACAGTCGCTGCCTAGAATGACAAGTATTATCAACAAAAATTAATCAGGCGCATCTTTTAGTGAACTCAATTAATAATGTGCAACAACAGGGTCTCTTTTCTTAAGATGAAAATTAATTAGTGGAGGGAAGGTCACTTGGAGATGCTGACATCACTCATCAGAATGCTCTGGCAGCTCTAATTATTTGTCTTCCAGGCTTGGGTGATCAGAAATTATTGCAATACCTGAGCAACATTTTGAAAAAGCTTTGTGCATGGCTCTTTTAATTAGACCTGGTATTTGATTAATGCAGTGGAAGCGTTTAGATCAGCCTCTTATCATTGAGTGACTTAGAAGTTTTAGGGAATTATACTGTAGAAGACAGGGTCACTGAAGAGGTTTTGAATCTATGTATTTTTATTAAAAGAGTTATAATGTTAAATTCAATTTATCTTTCTCTTATAAGCACTTTGTTCATTGCCAAGCATGATTATATGTGGGATAGAATTTATTAATTTGTATTTAAAACGAATTTTTGCCTCTCAGATAAAATAAGTATGCTCGGAGTTTTAGAAATGAACATTTTATTTGAAAATCTTCAATGACTTAGTGTAGGAAAATATCTCAAAAAAAGTAAGCATAATCATTATATCAAAATTCGACATTAAAACATTCATCAGGCTCTTTCATGTTCCGATGTCGTGGGCTTATAATGTGAGTATAGAGGCACACTATCTTGGGAAAATAGACCAAGGAAAACATTGTGAGGCTGACAATGTTGATATAAGTGTATTTCATGAGTTGAATAATTGAATTTCCAAATTTATGAGGATTAGAAAATGAGCTATAGTGATAAAACTTGTCTATATTAAATGTGTAATAGTTTAAGTATGATGTTTTGGCTTTTAATGCAATTGTGTATGGCATTCATAGTCATAGGACCTTTGTAGCTGATGTTCGCATAATATATTAAATGTCAGCTATGGTTTGGGTATAGAGTTCTTCAAAGAATACAGGATGAAGCGGAATTATGGTTACTTCCATAACAGCAATTTTGTCCGTAGGGGGATATATTCAAATCTTTAAAACAATGGTTTATAAAACACATCTAACATTGTACCTGACTTTCTATGGTTGAAGATTCATTTACCTGAATGTATTAATTTAATTTTTACCTTTTATCATAGGATGGAGGGTGATAAGGCTCAGCTAAGTTGACTCTTCTGTGGGAACAATGTGGAGGATGGCTTCTGGAAGTTCCAGCTCAAGATGATGGTGAGTGAAGTACACTCTTCTCCATTCCTCCTCTACTAATGCAGGGGAGGCATTCCTGTGAGGCTGATTTTACAAAGAGAGAAATACCCTGAAATATGTTTTTCAGGATTCATAGCAATGGAAGGTGATACTTCTTGCTTTGGGAGGAAAAATCCCCGGCACTCTGTCTTGTATTTGTCCCATCTGTACGTATTGCTCCTATTCTTTTTTTTCTTTTTCTTTCAATACCATGCAAGTTCTCTGGCTATATATAGTGTTTTGGGTTGTGATTGTAATAGAAAATCTCAGACAGAAGTAAATCTCTCTTCAGCCCATCTCATCCTACCCTCCATCTCATACCCCTCCCAAAGTCAAAAGCCCTTCCTGCTGGAGGAAATAATTCTAAAGTAGCAAATGTTTTCCAGGGGCTGATGGGGCTGCACTTGCTGAGCAAAGAGGGAATAAGGAACTAGTAGGGCCCAAATATGGGCCTTGCAATTTTGCTGCCCATTTACCCACCAACCCAATAGTATACGTGTATGTATCTATTTATAAATAAATATATAGATAAACATCTTTTTTCAAGAATACGGTTTGTTTTATGTACAATTGCTGAGCCAATTAGAGAAGTAGCATGGTATTGTAAAAGGAGATTGGCTTTAGATCAAAGAAACCTGGGATCAAGTCTTGAATCTGCAGTTTAATATCTGTGTGATTATGGGTGACTTAATCTCTCTGGACCTTGGTGCCTTCACCTGTAAATGGAGATAATAGCCCCCATCTCATGGGGCTAGGGGTGGGAAAATTAACTGAGATAATGTGAAATACTTACTATAGAGGTAATATGAAAATATCTCCTATAGTGATCGAGACATTGTAGTAGCTCAATAAATGTTAATTCCACTTACAATCTCAGGTACTGATATTTTGATTATCTTTCAACTATTTGTAAAGGGATCAAACTGTCCTGCATTATTTTCAGTTTTATAGCCCATCTTTAAACTGGGATGAAGTACATTTTTAAGACATAAATATAAATACACCCTTAAAAATCAACAAGTTGATATTTATATAGCTTAACTATGTAGCTTATATAGTTCAAATTATCAATATTATAATTATCTGGGATATAACTATGATTTAGACATTTAAAAATGAAGTAACTTATCCTACACTTACAGGTAAAACATTTTAGATACTTATTTCTACTGATGAATTATGCATGCAAAGGCCGAATGGGGCTCATTGATTTATTTTCCCTCTTTTATGCCTTGATTTTCAGGCTGTGTGCAAAGCAGTGTATATTTTTTCTGTCCTGAACTCCCACTGACTATATTATGCTCCTGGGGCTCTTCAAGTGGAGGAGACACGCAGCTTTGCTCACGGATGGCAGTTTGGCCTATAAAGCCAAGGTAGTGAGCAGGCATTTGGGAGAAAAGATTTTAAAATTAGTGTCAGATGTGGAATTACTATGCTGAAGTACAACATCTCCACTTAGATGTCAATTCTATTCACACTTCTATTGCACCTCTGAAAAACCCATCATTTAAGAATCTTAAAGACTTAAAATTATGATCATAGAGTTGACATGCAAAATAACAAAATTGGATAACTTTAAAATTTTAGCAAATATTTATATAGCACCTACTGTGTACCAGACACTATTCTTGGTCATTATAAAGATGAATGAGAAAGAAAACCCCAAATTAGGAGTCACATGGAGCTTCCAGAAGGCAATAGATAGCAATATATGAGAGGAAAATGTCTTTAAAGACATGTATTTGATAGCTTTATATGTTAATTGGTATTACACTATAGCACTTACCCTGAATGGTGAGAAACACCAAGTCACTAGTTGCCAATAAGGGTGAGATTTTCTGTTGCAGCTCCCTGTCAGATCTTCTGGTTAGGGGACGGCATTCCATTGTGAATGGTTGTGTTATTGGACTGACTTCAGCCAGTGCTGATGCTCTTGTATGGGTTCTTAGAGCCCTTAATTTACAGGGACTGTCCCTAGCATCCTTCCTTTCCTGTTCCCAGTCATTCCGGAGCTTCAGATTGCGGTGGGATGGGCTGTCCTCTGCTCCACAGGCCACTTGGAAAACTCTGGTGAAGCCTGGGCCATGGATTAGAAATCTGGAGACATGGTTTCAAGTTCTAAATTGGTGGTTAACCCACTATGAGATTTTGAAGGTTGCATCTGACTCTGCCATTCTAGGGATATGTCCCTGTTAGACTGTGAGTTTACAGCATTAGCAACCGTGTCTAATTCATGTTTGTATCTCTGATGGTAAAGAAGGGATGGAAGATAACATTTCCCACATCGAGTAAAGATTCTTCCTTCCTTTTATGCACCTTGCTTATTTGATGTAGATCCAGTTTTCTATTCAAAGGACAGACAATTTACTGTATTATGACAACTAACTCATTTTATCATTAGAAAACTTAATGCAGATATCGTCAGCCGATGGTACCATGACTAATACCTCATTTAACTGTAGTGATTGAAATTTTTAACATTCTTTAAAATTTTTCCTAAAATGTTGACCCCTGTTTCTTAAAAGTAGTGAAGAAAATTTGTTAGCCAGCATTTTGATCCTTTCGTTGTAGAAATCACTTCTGATAATCACTAATTTTATGAAAACATATTTTAATTGGCAGCAATTGATGGGCTACTGAGGATATCAATGGAAAGTTCTCACTAAATATTGTTGAAAGTAGAAAAGTTTTGAAAATATTCCATAGATAAGAAGCAAAGTATCATCTAAAAAATGATAAACTTTTCATGTAATACTCTAAAGTGAAAATTTTCAGGGTAATGTTTTAGAGACATCAACATTGATTAGTTATTAAGTAGTACAAACCCTGGCTGGCTGTGGGGATTTAGACAAGTCACTCCACTCAGATCCTCAGTTATCTTCTCTGTAATCTGGGTTTGGGCTGGGATAGGCTACCTGGGCTCTGCAGCTTGCCAGTTCCTAGATCCTGAAAACGGTACTTGAATAGCCCAAAGAATTGCAAAAGTCACAACTCTTCCTTTTAGAAGAAAACTTTAATGTATCTAGACTGCCAAACAACCTCAGATTTCCTATAACATCCAGTTGTCTACTATAGGTAAATTGTAATATCATTCAAAATTTCATAGTTACTTAAGAATATTCAACTTTAAGGGAATAACTCTTCCATTTCCTTCCTACTCAAGTGAACAACAATTAGGAAGAAATTTCTTTCTAAGATTATTTAACAAACACAAAGGTGCACCTAACTTGCCCACCAAGTTTTAAATAGATTATATTCAAAAGTGGGTAAACTTGAACTGCTTTCTGATTTGAAGTAAAATATGATACTTTTGAAAAGGTTCTATTATCAGTTGCCTGCTGAAATTTCTATTAATTTATAGCATTTGAAGCAAATTATAATAAACAAGCCCTTTACTTCTTAGCATCATACATCTTATTGTCTACAGGATCTGATGAGTAACTGATTAAATTAGCACAACCTTTCTCTGCATTGAGACACGGGGCTTTATTGGCAATAGTATATATCATTTCTCAACAAATTCCTCTGTGATTTTTCTTAAGCCTGTTAGTTTGATACTATTCAATCAATAAGAAATGTTCATAAGAAAAATATTGCTGTTAGATTCTTATTCTTTCTCCAGGACACATTATAGTTTAATTTGTCAGAAATATTTCTGTGTATACACAATAAAAGCTTTCTCCGTTTGTCAAATATGAGGGTGCTAAAGTTATCCTCATCAAATGCATCACCTCAAGCTATAAAGCTAACGATATGCATTTGATCACCTTGCCAACTGTTTTATGTCTGAGAAACAAAGGACACTACACATGTATATTAAAACTGATTAGCATTGTACCCTAAAGCAATTAAATAAATATTAGAAGAAACTCCCACAGCCCTTTGTTTTGCTATAAGGGGCTCAGCTGTGCTCCTTCTAACCCTAACTACATCACTTCAAATTACCAGTAAATTAACAGAGGAACACTTTCAACCTCAGAGCAGATTTGATCCAAATAGTCTTTAAATGCCATTTCTGTTCCTATTAACCTAAAGATCGGCAAAGCAGATATTTTCTTGAGGCTGCCCAGCAGTCCAGGGCATTAACGGCGAAGTTGTGACAGCACTTTTCATGATGATTTATGATTCCGTGTTTAACTTGATTACGCCAATGCTGACTCTGAATACTATTTCAATTAGTGCACAGAAGGTCACATCACAAATATTCCTCTATAATCTATTCCTATTAACACTAATACACAGAGTAACCAAATCTTTTCACCCTTGTTGATTCACATCATCCATAGCCCTAACTGCAGGCTTGTTTACCAGTTTACTGCTTTGGACACTTCCGAAATGGTAATTTTCACTCCTTTGAGTATCATTAATAGCTGTACCATGACATGGGGAATAAAGCCTCTCTCGGCTGGCATTTGTACATTAATAATTATCAAAGTCTCAGATTTATTAAACAGGAGGTATGCTTTCTAAAATGCCTGTCTAAAGCATTATTTCATGACCAATTACTAAATAAATATACAAAAGATTTTTTAGGGAAATGAAACTGGCTTCCGCCTAAAATCAATTTTAGCAACAACTCTTCTCTCATTATTGCTCCCTTAACGACTTCAGGGAACTGTTCCTATTTATATGTAACCAATCATAATCCTGTTTTCTTTCTTTCTTTCTTTTTTTTTTTTTTTTTGACTAATCTGTATGTCTAATCATTTGGGAAAACCGAGAATACTGGGTCATCAGGTCTTTCCTTTTTACCTGCAAACTGTTTATTAAACAGTCCCTGTGGTACAAAATTAAGACTACAAAGAGGAGTGGAGTTTTACTGAAAAAAAGTTTTCAATTTGTCCGAAGGTTAAAGTGAAACCAACTGCTAGAGACAAAATCCACACAGCATTTAAACAATTAGTGAGGAATGTTCAAAGACTTTATGTTCAAAGTGTGTACAATTTGTATTTTAAGTTGTATGTGGAGGGAATCTAGACTTAAAGTTAATTAACAATAAACCAAGAGGGCTTCATCACAGACGTTTAACTATGCACAGAGAGGCTGGCGTCCAGCGGAGAACGTGGTGAGAAGTAGGAGTGGGAAGCTGGAATGTCACAGTGCTCAGTGGGTCCTCTGTAAATGCTTTGTTAACAATGATGATGTCAGCCTTGCAAAATATTAAAGGGGCCTCGTCTCAGTGGTTTGCTTTTTTTCTATTTTTTTAGTGCCCTTATTTATTTATTTATTTATTTAAATAACAAGGTATTTACAGAAGGAAAAGAAAAAAAAATTCCCAATAGTAAAGTAGCGTTTCACAGCTCACTATTGCCAACTCCTTGACAATCTAGCTTTTAGGGGGTCTCTAGCAATCAAAAATTATGTTCATATCTTTATGTTCGTATCTCTCAGCTGATTTTACTGATTGTTCATGAGAGATTTGCTGTAAGCTAAGTGCTTATTGAAGCAAGAAACAGCTCTCCTTTTTTGAGGGAGGAGCTGAATTTGCATGATCATTGTACTTTTAAAAAGAACAACCAATTGAATTTACAAAAATATCAGTTGATAAGGTCTTATTTCTTCTCCGTGTTTTAATACAATTGTTTCACATACTACTTTAGCCAAATGTAGACAGCTAGCCAATACTATGTATCAACCCAGCCTTTTTTCCCCAGGAACTAACTCACTTTCCTCCCTTCAGAATTGGTTTCTTTTCCCTAAATTCCACTGGTAGGTCATCTTTCAGACCCCTGTCCCATATTCCAAAGGTCTACCCTCTCCCACTAATCCTAGTTAGACTATTAACTGACAAGTCAGTGTCTAATACTGACTAAATGTGTAACCTTCTTCGTAGTTTTAAAAAGGGAATCTTTGAGCTGGACATGGTAGCCTTTATACCTGTGATCCCAGCTACTTGGGAGGTTGAAGTGGGAGGATCACTTGAGCCCAGAAGTTGGAGACCAGCTTGGGCAACATAGCAAGACCCCTGTCACTACAAAAAAAAAAAAAAAAAAAAAAAAGTAAGATAAATTAGCCCGATATGGTGGCTTACACGTGTAGCCTCAGCTACTCAGGAGGCTGAGGTGGGAGGATTGCTCGTGCTCAGGAATTAGAGGTTACAGTGACCTGCAATTGCACCACTGCACTCCAGCCTGGGTGACAGAGTGAGACGCTATCTCTGAAAAACAAAAAAAGGAAATTTCGAGAATCTAAAAAAAAACAAACTACACTAGTAAAATGATGTGAGGTAGCATTACAATTTGTGGATGAAGGTGCTGCTAAACAATGCTTTTAATACAACAGGCTCTTGGCCTTGGCCCCCCTGCAGCGGCTACATACAGCAGCTACATAGGAAGACCCAGTTCCTGTCTTTGAGATGTGCATGTCTGGTCTCAGACATAGCTGATGCCTAAAGCTGAAGTAAAAATGGACTCCAGCTCATAAATTTCTAACCATCTATTTTCATATTGTAAGGTAAATTCCAAAAACTTGAGAAACTAGGAGGATCCTTTTTTATTCCTTTCAATAACGTAATTAATGGGCTATGTACAGTGCCTGGCAACCAATAGCTGCTCAAGGAAAATTAGTTTTCTTCCTCCAATTCTCTTTATCACTTTTTATGCTTCCTGTTTCACTTACTCTATCCTGGACTCAACTTTCAAAGATGAATTGGCCGGAAGATGGAAGCCAGTAATTCTGGAGATGTATATTCTACAACTGTCCCCCAAATCCTGTCCTTCACCACCATGGTTGATGTCTAAATGCATTTGAACAAACAAGCTGTTTGGAAAGGTTTTTTTTTTTTTTTTTTTTTTTTTTTTTTGAGGCAGGGTCTCCCTCTGTCACCCAGACTGGAGCGCAGTGGCATGATCACCTCTTATTGCAGCCTTGAGCTCCTGGTCTCAAGTGATCCTCCCGCCTCAGCCTACTGAGTAGCTAGGGACTACAGGCATGTGCCACCAAGCCCAACTAATTTTTAAATATTTTTTGTAGACACGAGGTCTTGCTACATTGCCCATGCTGGTCTGGAACTCCTGGCTTCAAGTGATCTTCCCACCTCAGCCTCCCAAAGAAGATTTTTTTAAATAAACAAATGATTAACTTTCCATTCCAGTACTGGAATACTGATTAAAAACTTATTTTGAAGTAGAACAAAAATGCAGTTGGGGGATGGGAGAAGAATTTCATGCCAGGATAGCAAAGTAAGAGAGAGAATCGTCTAATTTCTCTTAGTTGCCTGTAGACACACTTAAGGGGGCTTAAGTATGGACTGACAAAGATGAATGAACCTCCTTATTGTTGCATTAATAGGATAGTTAGAGTTAAGGATCAGTGAGCATTTATTCTTATAATAAAAGCTTTCTTTAGTTTTCCATATAAATGTACTTCTTTGTATAATAGTATCTGTGTAGTAATCATAAGTGATGCTTAGCCTACACGTCTGAGTGATTAGGGAATAGTTATAAATTTTTATATGCATATATCTATATCTCCATGTGGATATAGCCTTCCTTCCTTTCACAGGTGGTTCATAAAAGGGATGTAATAGAAAAGATCCACTTCAAATGAAAGGTTGAGCTGTTACGTCTAGATTGAGAGCGATCACAGAGATTAGCCCCTTGCCCTGAGTAATTTATAAAAAGCAAATGAGGAGCTGGTGGCCATGAAAATAAATATAATTAACCCACTTAGAAAAACCTTCACTCTTGCTACAGATAGTTTCTGCTTGATCAGGATGACTGGAATAACACACAAATAAATAAAAAGACTCCAAGATTTTAAAGTTTCTTTCTAATTTCTTCATAAATAATTGAACTGTAGAAGAATAGGCCCATTTTTCAAACTCTGAATAAGCACCTCATGTATATGAGTCAGTTCATAATTTTTGCACAGATGTCACACTCCACAGGATATAAAAACAAACTAAAGATAGCCAGCCATATAATGTGTAGATATATCATCGTTACAGATGCTCAGTAGAGCTTGTGCAGTTTTTTTTTTTGTCCAAAACAAATCTCAAATCTACATATTTTGAAGATATAAATTCCTCATTTGTTATTCTGGGACATGCTCTTTATTTTTTTTAAGTGAATTTTTAAAAAGTTTCAGGTCCACAAAGCTGGCATGCAACTGACAGGACTGGAAGAGCATTGCTACACAAAGAAGATACAACAAAGACGGGCAGTGTGTTTTTCTGGTACAGCCTATGAGAGCCTGCTTAGTGAGAACTAACCGCATCCTCTCCAATTAATTCAGGCTTTTGGCTCAGCCATTTGTAGTTCGGTACCCTGACAAAGGATCTGCAAATGTTACCGACACATGTGATTTACTGCAAATCTTCCTTTCGGGGCCTGGAACATACAACAATGCATCTCTTGGAGCTGGGTAGAAGGAGGAAAAATCTTTCATAGACGGCGTACAACAATGCATCTCTTAGGAACTGGGTGGAAGAGGGGAAAATCTTTTATAGGTGGTTCTTCCAGTTGGTTCACACACGTGATTCATTTGAGCTCTCTCAGAGGGCTGATGAAATTATGTGGCTGCTGCTGCTCCACTATATTTCTATGACAGCCTAAACAGAGTTGAGTAAGGTTAAAGGAGTTCTCTGGGAATTCTGGGGACAGCTGGTTTACAAAAAGAACGTCAAATATTGATCATAATCCGTTCCTCAGAGAGCACCCTAAAAGGGAGGGTCCAGCTGGAGGTTTCATTTTGGTGGCAGAATACTGTTCTTACGGGGAGTCTGACAGCATAGGTTTGAACCCTGACTCTGTATTACATCTCAGTGTACGACTGAGTTATTTCACTTTCTAAGCCTCAGTTTTTGCATCTGTAAAATCAGGATGATAATGGTACTTAGCTTTAAGTTATTGTGAGGATTAGATAAATAATGCACGTAAAGTGCCTGGCACATAGAGCTTAACCCTTGTTTTTATTGTTCACATTTTGCACATTACTCGGAACCCTTTTCTGCAAGGTCTGTGGGAATCACAGGAAACAAAGGGAAGCACTACTTCAAATGGAAGGAAGTAAACCAGGGAGCCCGTCACATCCGGCGGTGACATAGGTCAAAAAAATACACAGAAAGTTCTTTGTCAACAAATGTATTAATAATAATAATATTGATGACAATATAATGGTAATGGTAGTAGCTAACATTTATTTTATCTCATTTACTTATTAAATCAAACCAATATTTTATGAAATGATTCCAGTATTGGAATAAAAATGTAATTCTTTAATCGTTAAAAATCTTTATGAATATCTTACATCAACGGTGGGGGACCAGGGAAAAGCAGATGAACTTGTAGAATCCACACCTCCAGAACAACCGACCTCCATCTTCTGGACAACTCATCTTCTAAAGTGTAGGACAGACTAGTGGGTGGGGAGAAAGGAGGAAATGAAAGAGATAGAGTAAAAGGGAGGGAGAGAACAAATATTTTTTAAGTACCTGTTATGTGCCAGATACAGCACAGAGTACATTGTGTCTATTATTATAAGGGATAAAGAAAGATTTCTCAGGTTTTTGGAGTCAGATTGCAATATAAAAGTAATAGACAGAAATTGAAGACAAATGGAATAAGCATTTCCTCATATAAGCCCTAAGCTATCTCTATAACTTAGAATGTGGGACAAGACAGACTAGAGATCCAATCTATTATACTAATTCTTTAGTACTTCTTTTCTGTTCTGAAATTCTCACAGAAGTCAGTGAGTAGATGAACCTCTTCACCAAATCTGTTTGACAACTACTTTCTGTGATGTCATGAGGCAAATTATGATTATGTTATTATAAATGATAGGAGTAACATGGACGTGTTAGACATTTTTTTCTTTTTCTTCTTCTATTTTCTCTCCTACCTTCTTTAATCCCTTACCTTCTTCCTTTCCTTCCCTACACCTACCTACCTTCCCTCCCTCCTTCTCTCTTTCTCTCCCTCCCTCCTTCCTTCCCTCTCTCCCTCCCTCCCTTTCTTCCTCCCTCCCTCCCTCTGTTTTCAGTAATTAAAAACTAGATAGAATATTTTTTCAGGTTATATCCCTGACTTTAGTCATCACGCTTATTATCACAAAATTTGATTTTTTGTAACTATATAGTAATCATTTCTTGTTATTATACTCGAGATATACTTTCCTAATCAGAATAAATTCAAGGATACTCAAACTACAATAGGAGGAAATTGGTTAATAAATGTGATATCCATATTTATTGTTCCTATGTAGGCTCTTTCCTCTGTTATGAATTCTAGAATGTCATACACAAAAAAAGGCTGCAGAGAGATTTCATGTCTGAAGTGAAGTTAATTTCTAACAGATATAAGATATGGATTCTTATTTAAATTTTAAAATCCCCCAAATATGAACTGACCACTTCCCCTAAACAAACTTTGTCCACTATATTTTTGGTAGACTCAGGTTAAACACAATTTTTTTCTACATATTATAAGTCACTTGGATACATATGAATTAAACTTAGTAATAATAGTTTGCTGTTAATATTAAACCTTGAATTTTGAAAAACAATTCTAGGTTTCTTTTGCCCAAACTGACTTTGCCATTATTGAATACTTCCTATAAAAAGTGACAATGCTCGTGGTGCCGACAGCTGGAAAGCCTCTTGGGGATGTACCAGTCTGCAATAAATGAAACGCTCTTTTAGACTGAATTTTAGTTGTGTATTGTTATTTGTCTTAGAATCCATTTATTAGTCCAGAGATAATGTGACAGTTGACTCTTACAGTAACACAGTACTCATTAGCTAGCCTGACAGGGAGGTGCCAACATCCGCTGGAGATTGTATTTTATTAATCTTCATGGCTCATTTGGAAGCCTGGCTGGCTATCTTGTAATGTGCCCTCGTGCTGACTGTGACCGGGATGTGTAGCTGTGCTTATGACTGAAGAATATAAACTTGCATGATAAGATCTTTCTCCTTTCCCTGACCTGAAATGCAGAAATCTGGTAAAGCTCAAGTGGAGTACTTTAGCATCCAATAAAAATTTCTTCCTGAGAATCCGTAGCATTCCTTCCAGATGCTAAGGACCATTTGCATTTAAAGCTACTGAGTGCTTGGTTGGTATACAGCTGTCCCTCGGCATCCGTGGGGGATTCGTTCCAGGGCCCTCTGAGAATGCCAAAATTCATAGAGGCTCAAGTCCTTGATATAAAACGGTGTCATATTTACATATAACCTATGTATATCCTCCTGTATTCTTTAAATCATTTCTAGATTGCTTATAATGCCTACTACAACATAAATGCTATGTAAATACTTGTTATAATGTATTGTTTATGGAATAATAAGAAAAAATGTTGTACATGTTCGGTCCTGAAGTAACCATTTATTTCCTCAACTATTTTTGATCTGTGGTTGGTAGGATCCACAGAGGTGGAACCCATGGTTGTGGATGGCTGACTATATATGCCAAAATGTGAGAAAGCTTTAATTAAGTTTAAGGTAAAATTTTGAATGACTTGAAAGTATAGTTTGCCATCATATCTTTGTCTCTCAATATTTTTTTTAGTGATAAAAATCGACTTCTGAGTTGATCCAGATTTTCTTCAAATGTATTAAATTTTCATAAATCATGGCCTTTGGGTCTCTGAAAAACTTTAGGTTGTGTTTGAACAAGTTAGACTAAACATCATGACTCACAGCTTCCAATGCTCTTGCATAGTGGACTTTTTTGTTTTCAGTTGGATTTTTGTTATGAGTATATTTGGGATTTTATTGAATTCTTTACCAATCATATATAAATCTCTTATATAGTAGTTGCCTATCAAAAATGATTTCTATAAATATTTTGAAAGAAGGTTGAAACACCTCTAAACCGTCAAACTTTAGCGCTTCCTGGACACATGAGTTTCTATTTGGTTACTAAATCTCTACATATACTATCAGTGTATATTTCTATTGGAGTTTTCACTTATTTCTTACCAGTTCAAACGTATTTTACTTCATATTTACTGAAAAAAGATTTGATTTGAATGTTTTCTTTGGCACTACACTAATAAGGCTAATCAAGATGAGATTCCAAGGTTTAAAAAAATGAAATCAACATGTGGTTTAATTCTCACTACTAATACTACCCTGAAAGACTGTTAAGCTTCTGATAGAAAACAATAAAAAACAAGGAAATTCACTGTTAAAACGGCAGCATACCATATGTCCTTTAATACCTAATTACAACAGGGGCACAATAAGAAAGTCATTAAACCTGCACCCTATTGTGCATAGGTATCAGAGCGCATATGGCGCATTTCAACCATTAGTATGAATTTGATTGCATCTGTGATTTTTCTGTTGCAACTTTGACTGTATTTTCAAAAAGAAAATGTTGGTAGACATATTGGTCATTGAGAAGAATTGCCAACAATGAGAAATGGGACCATTTTTACCCCTCTAGAGATAGGTTATTATAAATTGCATAAAAGCCTACTAACAACCTTGTTTTCTCTTCTGACTTTCAATGTCTTTTGGTGTAATATTTTCCTCACTGAAAATTTCCCATTCAAACAAATTATTTTTACGTGTAGTTGAGAGAATTTGATTCTGAGTCCTAGCAAAATATGCATTTCTCACTAAATATTGCCTGTAATGTTATAAATTTACATGTCTACATATAAAAAATTATAGGTGATGAAAAGGTCCACCATATTGTACTTTATATTATGGAGATGGAATTAATAGTGCTGTATAAATAGGATATTCAAAATTGGTAATATTTTTTCTAGGGCATGGCTACAAAGCCTCCTTTATCTCTATCATCTATCTATCTGTCTATCTTTTTAATTCAAATATTAGGTACGGAGTATCAAGGATTAGTAGAATAAAGGCACCAGGTCCATTCATCTCCGTATCATCTAATGCCTAACTCGTGACATAGACATGCAGGTGCCTGACACTTTTAGATGCATGATAAACATAATTTGGTTTGAATTAGATTTATGTAATTTACTTGTATTTCATTCATTTATCCACTCATTTTTTTCAATATTGAGCACTTTCTATTTGCTGTGAGCTGAAAACAGATACGCCTTCAGCCACCATACATTCTACTAGAGAAAATCAGCAAGGCAAAAATAAATGTAGGTTTTCAGCTGATGATAAATGCAATGTAGGAAAATGATGCAGCGAAGGGGGAAAGAGTGTACCAGGGGCTGTGGGTAGGAATTCTGTTGCTTCTCTGCTCTGCAGCCACATGACAATTAGGGTGCAGGGAGTGAGGGACTAGCTGGGAGTCCTGGGCTTCATGTGACCAATGTAAAAAGGGATAAAGGGGGCTGGGCACAGTTGCTCATGCCTGTAATCCCAGCACTTTGGGAGGCCAAGGTGGCAAGGTGGGTGAATCAAAAGGTCAAGAGATCGAGATCATCCTGGCCAACATGGTGAAACTCTGTCTCTACTAAAAATACAAAAATTAGCTGGGCGTCATGGTGTGGGCCTTAGTCCCAGCTACTCAGCAGGCTGAGGCAGGAGAATCACTTGAACCTGGGAGGCGGAGGTTGCAGTGAGCCAAGATTGTGCCACTGTACTCCAGACTGGTGACAGAGCAAGACTCAGTCAAGAAAGAAAGAAAGAAAGAAAAAGAAAGAAAGAAAGAAAGAAAGAAAGGAAGGAAGGAAGGAAGGAAGGGAGAGAGAAAGAAAAGAAAGAAAAGAAAAGAAAGAAAGAAAGAAAGAAAGAAAGAAAGAAAGAAAGAAAGAAAGAAAGAGGTAAGGATAAAGGGCAAGTGAGACTCATCCTGATGGCTTCAGGGCAGACAGTAGCTGTGGAGGTGCTGGGTGTTAGGAAACAAAAGGATAAGGTCTTGCCACGGGGCCCTGGAGTTCTGGGTCCCCTCTTCAGTCCTGAAAGAGTGATATGGAGGCTAGGAGATGGGCCACCTAATCTGGAGTTCCTGGAGTACCTGGACCTTCATTCCTACTTCCAAAGTTGTTGAGGATGGACCTGGCTCAGGGGCTGTCCTGCATAGCACATATTGCCTAATGCTGTCATTAACCCAGAACTAGATCAGGGGCCTTACCATTAGATGACAAAAATTCCAAGGATAATTATTGCTCTTCAGGTTTGTTGCTAAGTATATTTTTCCTATAGCTAAATCATCATTTCCTAAATCATCATTTATTTAGAAAGCTTGAAAAAAATTTAAAAAGTAAAGTTTTGTGTTTCATGAAGTCTGTATAATTGAGAAATCTGTCCTGTGTTAAAAATTTGTCCTGGAGTACTGTAATGAGTTGTGTAGGCTGTACACATTACATGTTATTTTTGCTGTAAAATACTAATTGATTGCTATTTACATATGTTGGACTAATTAGATCATTTTTTTCTTTTTTCAAAGGGGTTTGACTATTTTAGGTTCAGGGAACTTTAATCTTGTGCCTTGCCGCATGCAAGGGACTGGAATCAGACAAGGACCTGGTCCTAAACCCAGAATAACTGAAATTTAATTACTAAAGTTTAGAAATTTCTATAATAAATGCTATGCAGATAAGTGAAATGTGAACATAAGACTTGAAGATGGAGGTTTTACTATTATGTAATTAACAAGAAATCTTGCTAGCCTGTTTATGTATGTTTATAGAACTTTTCAACACTTAGAATTTTTGGTAAAGGGCAGGGAGAGGGAAGGAATCCTGTCTTTAAAACTGAGTTCATGGGTTAAAAAAGAGAGAATTGCATAGTGATGAGGGTCTACTCTTCATCCTAATGGATTCTTCTCTTAGCAGCCTAATTAGTGAGGTTTAAATATCATTTCGCTTTCCTTGATCCTCATCTTACAAAAGCATTAAAGACCAACCCAATGGGATATAATTGCAAGTTTAAAATATTTGAAGTAAAATACTTATCCATTCACTAAAACATAGTTAAATTACTGTTTTGAGATTTTCAAGGATCAACTTTTAGAGAAGTATCAAAAGGGATGCATTTTTATCAAGCTTTCTAGTGTGCAATATAGGTCTTAATTTCTTACGTTTGTTTAAATCTTGGATAAATTTCCAAAAATGGCAATTATAGAAGGGGCTGGTCACACCAAGATGTTGCTGAGACTTGTGAAAATGGACTCATATGTAAGCATTTCCATAAGCAGAGTGGAACTGAATAAATCAAGAGTGAGGATTTAACCAAGAGCCCTGAATTTGCAATGGAACAGTTGGAGACCCTACTCCTGCCATGTTTTCCCTCTGTATTAATTTTCCATGTGTAGCATTGTGAGTATAATTTTGCTGCCACTTCCCAGGGCAATCATCAGTGAGTTATGGAAAGCACTCAGTGATTCCACAATGACTTCTTAGTACTTACAGATTAACCCTCTGCCACTTAAGCTATGATAGATAATCCTTCAGTCCCTATCCCAGCACAATCTTGTATTATAAATACAGACTGTTCCCTAATTTGACAGTGAATGACTCAATGACAGGGACTGTTGTAACTGTACCTGGCACATAGTAGGTGCTCAATAAATGTTTGATTATTATTAGTTACTGCTCCACAGGGATAAGGACAGAGCTCTGTAGACAGTAAATCCTCAGTTAATGCTGTTGTGATTGATCTGTTTGGCGGGATGATTATCCTTTGACAAATCCAAATTTTTGTCTTTTCTTCCTTCTCTTTTCTGCCAAGAAAGTAATCAGAACTTTTTGTTTCCTTGCCTCAAGGTCATTGTTTTGCAGAGCAGAAAACATTATTTTCTTGAAGATACTGCTCAACTTCTCTCTGGCATCCAACCCATATTTACCACTGGCTTTAGTTTCGGAAAGCCAAGTCTCTTTAAGGATGTTATGTGACAGTCTATATCCTAGAGGGGACAAGAAGAGAGAAAAAGACTTGGAGGAAGAAAGATGGAAGTAGCCGCCTCTGGGTTAGGGATTGAGTCCTTAAGACTACTACAAAGAAATGTCACATACTCTTTGGGCCCTTGGCAAGACGCAGGACTTGGTAGGAAGGGTCATAGGGCATCTCAGAGGCTGGGCCCTTGGCACTCGGGCTGCAACTCTACAGGAATTTCAGTGATGCGGCAGCTGAGCCTGCATCTCTCTTAGGTTAAGATAGTAGCAGAGCGATCACTTAATCACTTGACCGGAAAACACCTTTCACAAGGACTCTGCTTGATAAATATCTCTGGGACCCCTGAACAAGTGGGTGATGAAGAAGACCCTAGAGGAAAACAAGGAGAATGTCTTTAAAGGGCTTATCTCCATCATGGCACCAAGACTATAGCTGTGCAGACCAAGTGAGGCAGAAAATAGGTGCCATGGAAAGAAATGTGATCAAAATAGACATCTATTTGGAGAGATTTAGGGATTTAAGTACAAATTCCTTTCCGGAACTTCCTCATTTTATTTCCCATAGTAGCTACGCACTTCATCTTTAAATTATTTGGCTGCCACAATCTGAACCTAATCTGCCTTTTCAGGCCTTAGCTCCAGTTACACTCCACATTGAACCACATCCAAGTTAGTGTGTTCTCCAACATCTTCCCATTTAAATTAGGATGTTTGGTTGACCACATTGGAATCATAGTATTTTGAGACGTTTCATGCCTTGGTATCAGAGTGGCAAATTTGAATTAAGTGTCTTGACTACTTGCATAGTTTTATTTCTTATTTAAAAAGGAGTAAGTACAGCTATTATGCAGAAGAGTAATATGTGTCATTATTCTGGAGATTATTACTAATTATAAAAAATTTAGTGTGATTCATGTAAAATTTAGACATTTGACATGGGTTAGAAATAGGAAGTAACACTGAGAAGTTGAGATAAAAGAATCCTAGGGTGGCCACTGGTTTTCCTGATGCATAGAAATAAATCTTGAAGAGGCAATGTTTTATGTTTTCTATTTCAGTCTTTAGTAAATTAAGAGATAAGTGTGAATTTTAGGGAGATTGGAGCCCCTCGTTCTTTGTGACTTTAAAATACAAAATAACTTATTGCTTCTATTGGAAACATGGGTCTATTTAGAATAGGTATTTGATTTCTCTTCAATCCTTTTTAAGTTTTTTTTTTTTTTTAAACATGTATTATTCAGCATGAGCAAGAAATGCATTCTCCATCTATGGGCTTAGCCCTTTGAATAACATGTGCTTAGGTCAAGGAACTAGTTTTAAAAATTATACTTTACTAAGCATGCAGACTGGAAACAATTCAGCTTCAGAGTACCTTATGATCTTACTATTATTACTATTCTTGTTAGAACTCAGTTTTAAAGCCATCATTTAATACACGGTGAGGCAGGTCATTATGCAGACATGCTCATCAATGACGCAGAGGAAACTGAAATATAAAACATGAAATCAGAAATTTATTTTACAGACATAGTATGAATATATTATTGTGCTACTCTTTAATTTTTAAATGAATTTGAGGAAGAACAATTGGAGTCCAGGGACATAGATTTGTTTCTTGAAATCATATAATAACTGTATAACCTTGGTCAGGATATTTAAACCTCTCTTACCCTCATTTTCCCTTTCTGCTAATTGAAAAGTTATCATTAGGAACCCAATCAACTAATTGTTTGATATGAAATAGCTAAACTGTAGTTGGCATTTTAACTCAATATCATTTAGAATGTTAAGCTTTATCTCCTCAGAAGAAAAAGCATAATTGTCAAAGGCTATGGACTTTTATGAAATGGAAAAAGTGAGAGAGACATACCCAAACCATTGTTTCTTTTCTGTGTTTGTAATCTGTCCTAGTAATGAAAGACAGGTTGTACAGCAATTTAGCTGTGAATGATAAAGTGAATGCACAGTATCAAAGACATTAAAACCACATAAAAGTTTACAATTATTTCTGAGATCTTTGAGTTGAGTAAACTTGACAGTGAAAAAGTTTAAGATGGGGTAAGGTGTTACTGGTCACTTACATTCTTGAGATCATTTAAATATTATGCTAATAAAAAGAAAATAGAATAAAGTATTCTATTAATGAACTAGAACCCAATAGAAATATGTGATAAATAAATACAATGTCAAGTTAGAAAAAATGTTGTAGTTTCATGTTGTTGGTTTGCAAATTGAATTTTTACATAAAATTTACACTAAATGGAACCTCATTATACAGTGATGAGGTCCAGTATGATCCAAATCATTAAAATCACTGTACTGCTTAATGATTCACTAAGTGGTACTGCAGTGCCATAAATTTAGCACTAGTTTCATGATTCAAAACACCAGACTGAGACACCAGCAAATCGTATGTGGATCATTAAATTTACAATGAATGTCAGAGATGAAATAAGGGGGAAAAAAACACTTTGAGAGATAGGGATAATATGTGCTCTAAGGTGACATACATCAAGATAAATGATCTTATACCACTTGTGCTTGGATAATAATGGGGGGTAGTTTTTTTTTTTGTTATTCCTCATTTCATAATTTCCAGAGGGGCTGGAAGTCTAAACTCCTACGAATTAAAGCAGCTGTCACTTTTTGACTGCCCTGTGATCTGTTTCATTTATATTTGTAATATATACATTTATATATGCCATTACATTTTAAACTTAGCTGATTTTGCCTAGACATTATGGCTCATCTAATTTCGTATCATATTAGTTCACAATGATTTTTATGGTTGAATGAAATGTGGACTGGTATTACATGAAGCCTACCAAGAAAATGAGGTTTCATTCTGAAATCCTTAACAATGATCTTTTAAATCATACCATTGATGAAATCTTAGCACTATCTTGGTATTTATTCTCTAGAATTGCTGTGTGACAATCTGTGTATTACATCTTATAAAATGCAATATTAAATATGTTAAATATATGCCATCTTCTCACTATTCATAGGTTTTGCTGTTTAGACAACAGAGGAATTCAAATTTGAGAGTACATTGCATGTATATATGCTTGGGACATGAAAGGCATGTTTTATTTTGGCCACAAGTAGTATTGTTATATAAAGTATATGAGGCATTATGATTTTTAATAGTCTACTTAACACTAAAAAGAACAACAAATTGCTATGTGGTATCTCTAACACATTAGCCAAACGTGTTAGCCAGCAGTACTATTTCTTTGTCAAGATAACACTAATACTCACTATGTGGTGGAGATTATGAAGTGCTGGTCTCAGACACGTTATACCAACTTTTGGATCTAGGGTAGTTTGTCATGCTAGGGGTACACCACAGGCTATTTTAGTCAATTGTGCCAATCAAACCCTGTGGACTTTCAGACCAGAACCTTCTCCACATGTTATCTTTATTAAGTAGCTGTATTGAATAGCCTCTGTGGGGCAGATTGTTTTTTGGTGATGGGGAGGGAGTTGGCTATTTTTAATCTATCAGAAGAATGGCATAGACAAAAACAGTTCTGAGACAGCACAGGATGGAGCAGCAAACTCAGAGGAGTCATGGAAATCACATCCATTGTTTACCAGTGATTTCTCTGTTAAAAGTTCTCTGAAAGTAAAGGCCATGTGCTGGTGAAGAAAATTTGTGGAAGTCACACAGAAAACACTGCTTTATCTTTCTAGCTGAGGGATGGAAAAGGATGAACTTGCTCTGTGACCCAGGCTGGAGTGCAACGGCACAATCTTGGTTCACTGTAACCTCCGCCTCCCGGGTTCAAGTGATTCTCCTGCCTCAGCCTGCCTCATAGCTGGGATTACAGGTGCCCCCGCTACCACGCCTAGCTAATTTTTGTATTTTTAGTAGAGATGGGGTTTCGCCATCTTGGCCAGGCTGGTCTCGAACGCCCGACCTCAAGTGATCCACCTGCCTCAGCCTCCCAAAGTCCTGGGATTACAGGTGTGAGTCACTGCGACTGGCCAGGATGAACTTTTTTCTTGAGAGAAAAGGTGTATTAGTCCAATCTCATGCTGCTAATAAAGATATACTTGACACTGGATAATGTATAAAGGAAGGAGGTTTAATTGACTCACAGTTCAGCATGGCTGGGGAGGCCTCAGGAAACTTACAATCATGGCAGAAGGGGAGGCAAACACAGCCTTCTTCAAGTGGCAGCAGCAAGGAGAAGTGCCAACCAAAAGGGGGAAAAGTCCCTTATAAAACTGTTAGATCTTGTGAGAACTCACTATCACAAGAACAGCAGCATGGGAGTAACCGCTCTCATGATTCAATTACCTCCCACAGGATCCCTCCCACGACATGTGAGGATTATGGGAGCTACAATTCAAGATGAGATTTGGGTGAGGACACAGCCAAACCATATCACAAGGATAGTTTGATTCTGGCTACTGGGCCCTGAAGTGGAACATTGAGAAGGAGATCACTTATTCTTTCTTGTAAAAATAAAAAATGCTTATAAGTTCTACTTTTGTTTGGGGGAAAAAGTCCAATTGAGAGATAAAAGAGGAAATTTGTTCAATGAAAGCATTTAGAATTGACTACTTAAACTTTAGGAGTTTTATTAAAGGTGGCTAAATACTTAAGTCAATTTCTTCTTTTGGTAAGAATGTTAGTAGTAGTAACCAAAGAGTATACAGAGCCAAAATGAATCTGTGTAGTCTCCTCCGTCTCCCAACATTATGAAGGTCTTAGTCTAACCAAGTGAAATACATGGCAACAAACAATCACCAAAGACTGAAGATAACTATAAAAAAGAAATGTATTCACTTTGTCCTTGAAACTTTGAAAACAATTTCTAGAATAAGCAGGTTGTGAAAATAGGATATTCTACCAGCTCACACTGAGCCTATTCTCTAGAAATTGCTTATAGCAGAGGGGTATAGATAATTAGGAGAGAAAATAAAACATGCTCTGCAGTCTTGCATAATAAGACTTAGGACATGATTGTAAAATGGGGCAGTTTAGTAAGGTTCCGAGACAAAGCAAATGGCCTTTGATCAAACACTGATTCTGAAAGAACTTTTCTTTTTTTTTTATTTCTGCCTCTGAAATTTCTCCTAAATATGTGCAAGAAGTATAAAATAAGAATTTTATAAAATTTCTTATTTGCCCTTGATAATTAATCAATTTCCGTTATTAGTACTTTGTCCATTAAAAGAGGAAGTCATTTTGGAAGAGAGAAACATATGACATAAGGGAATGTTCTATTCAGTTAGGTAGATAAAGTAGATCCCTTCCCTCACCCAACTCCCCTATCCTTCAGATCTGTCGACTAGTAGGAAGATGATGAGTGGGCTAATGGAGGAAAATTATCAGAATTGTGGCTTTTAACATTCTTTCTTTGAGGTCTCAAGGATCTGAATGGAGAGGAGGTGAGTTAACCAGATTAAGATGTAAATAAAGTAGAGAGGCTGGTGTTCAACTGCTTTTTTTTTTTTTTTTTTTTTAACTCTGTGGAAATACTGGGCATGGTGCCCTTGCACCAATATGGGGCAGCCCATACATTATAAGGCAGCAGAGTAGAGGGTTCAAGCAGATAGAAATTTTGGTTTTCACTCCAGGGTCTTCGTTTGTTATGATGTGACATAAATAATCAGATGAGGATTGGTGGGCAACCCTGGAGCTTGACATGTCAGTGACTGAGAAGAATAATGGAGGACAGGAGAGGGATAGAGAATGTGGCAGAGACTCAAAGGGGTCTTTGGCACCAACAATAATAGGGGTGTGGAGCAGAGATCAAGTCCATAGGATGGGCTACCAAGCAATGATCAACCCCAGAAAGAATCTACCACTAGTTCATCAACTACAGGCATTAGCTGTGGAGTATAACAGAATAGCCCTATATGGGAATAAACCAGCCATTACACAGAAGATTCCAGAGAGTGATTACATGTCCAAGAACTAGTACAAGTTCAAGAAATCCCATTAATACCAGTATCATGAAGTTTGATAAGCCTCTCATCATATACCAGGGCACTATTTTAGGACTGCCCCAGAGGAGGCATGGAAAAAATCTAACAACATCTTCCAAAGGCTGATTTAAACTAAAAGACAGAGATTTTCAATTATTGACTCAGATTACATTTAATCCATATTAAATTTAATTTTCCCTCCATTACTTAATTGATTGGAGTCTTCATGAAGAGTATGAAATAGGTTATAAAGGAGTCACATTTTCCCTGCATATTTGAGTTGTAATGTGATAAACATATGTAACTGTACAGAAAATTTAATCATCTCTACGGTTGTTGGTTCTCTGTGGGTTGCAAGGAGGAGGAGCTGCACTTCCTTGAGCCTGAACAAAGCTGGAGAGACAGTGGAATGGAGTCTCTACAACTAGGTCATTAGACTAGAGGCCAACTGAATGTGCTGCCCAGACAAGGCCTCAAGGTCTCATAAAGAAACCCATATGTCTAGCTTGCAGAGTATATGCAACAGTATAATTATTGAGCCACTGGTGAAAAATTTTCAATAGGAAAATAAGAGCATCTGGGATGAATGACTTCTCTGTAAATGTCTGGCTTGTGTCTGAACGATCTGTTTCTCCAACATTGTGAGCATTGACTATCCATAAAAAGCTCATCATGGTCAGAAACAATGTTCGTTCAGCTGTTGGTCAACAATATAAATGGCCTTGTTTTGATCAGGTCTTCCATCTCTTTAATGTGATTCCAGTACTTAATATATTTTGCATACTAATGCCTTTTGACTAGGGAAATACCTTTCTTGTGATCTCTTTTGAATGTGAACTGGGTTGCCCCCCCCCCCCCCCCCCCCACAGAAGATGCTTGATATTTCTTTAGTTTAGGGACACAAGGTTGTGCTTCAATCATTTTATGAAAAATTTTAATCTCATTCTAAGTGGGTTAGCTTCCTATCTTTTGTGAATAGAGATGAGGACTAAAAAAGAGAATAAAGCAGAATGTAGAGAGAAGGCAAAGAAATCTATAATTATTTTCCCTTTTTAGCATTTCATGTATTAGTTTATGCAAGTATCTATTTTTACTCATATCATCATATTTCTGAACTTCATAGAACCTTGAAATCTTGTCTAAAACTGGGACATAGAAGCAGTTCCCTTCAGGATAGTATCTAAATAGTGGCTTTCAATTGAATTTCCCTTTGAGATTGGGGTTCTGAAAAAATTTGTGTTTTTTTTTCAGGTCCGTTTTCAAATAACCCCTATTATGAACCACCAATCAATGTGTTGTAAATATTATGTTGTACTAAATTTATACAAAGATTCCATCTCCCACCTCATGGAAGCTCAGACAATGAAGAACATTACAAAAAATTGTTTGTTTTTGGTGGAGGGAAGAGGGTGAGTGGCAGGGTTCCTAGGAGGAATGTGTTAAAAATGGTAGAGACATCAAACATGGAAAATATTTTTTCCACATATATATGTATGAAAGAGAGCTTGAACTGGGAGTTGTTCTGGCCCTACTCTGCCTCTAATGCCGTCAGTGACTTTGGTCATGTGTTCAATTTCCCATATCTCATCTCTAAAACCAATCACTGATTTCATACAGTTGATATAAGAATAAAAAGAGCTAAGATCTATATAAATATTTATCATTATAAAATATCATCCAGTCATGAAATGTGAACTATATTAGCATTAACTAGATATTGATGAAATTATCTAACATTTTTGCATTTTATTAGCAGATAATCAGTACAGCATGACCCTATTCTTACTCCCATTCTGTGCTCAGAATCACATAGCTGCTGCTTCTCCTTATGTTGGGTATTTTCCTTATCAGGGTGAAAAGAACTTCCGGTTTTCCCATCTTTCGTAAGCACAAGGAAACCCAATATCCCCATCCATGCTGAGCCTATGACAGCTTATTGACTGTTAATAACCTTGACAATGTTATTTTTCCTAGAGAAAAAGGAGACTTGATGACTTCTTTGTTCAATTTCACCTAAAGAGTAGTCTTGCCTAGTGCACACAGTAAGTGTCATTGGTAGGGAATTGTCCAGGAGGCATTCAGTATGTAAATGTTCTAATTAGATCAATGTAAAAAAGCAGTCGTACATTCTCTTATAGCAGTGTGTCTGGTTCCATTAATAAAACCTCCCGAAGGCATGCGCTACTAGTTTTCTCAATTAGTTTGTCCCAGATCATTTCATCTTAGGGTAGGGAGGGGAGAAAGGGTGGAATGAGAGGGTGAAAGAGAGGTAGCAAATTTACAGGTATTTTCTTCAACTCAGAGAGCTGCCTAAATTTGTCCCTTGTTCCACCTGGTCACTATATTGGTCCTTAGAAAATCATATCCCTGCATAGTATTTGGACAAATGAAAAATCAAAACATAAATTCTCCCCTTCCTTTTTCCCTGATGGAACAGATACCACCAGCTGGAGCCCTGCCTTCTCCTCCTCTTCTTCCTCTTCCTCATTTTTACTTTCCAGAGAAAGTATCATTATGTAAAATTCCTAGCACAATGCCTGGCACATAATAGCTGTTTAATTAATCATTTGTTCTCTTCCCCTCTTCCCTTTCTCAAAGATATAGCATGCCCCAGGCCTCTGAAAATGGAGAGCAAATATGGATGGCTGTTGAATGCATAATAAGGGGACCCAATTCATATGAGGGAAGACATGGCAATCCTTTCTCCTTACATGTGACTTTGAGATTATCAGGTTATACAGCTGTTTGTTTCAGAAGCATCTGAGGTTTTTAAAGGGAGCTATGTGCAAGAGAGCTTTTTTAACATCTGAGAGGAGGGGGAGAAGTAAGAGGATTCTCCTGGCAGAGAACACAAATACTGTGTGTGCTGTTGGCTGTTGCCAACAAACATATATATATATAAATAAATATATATATATGTTTGATATATACATTTTTTTGAGGGGCAATAGAAGGGGAAAGGTTAAAGATAAAAAAGCATTTACTGGTTATGAAGTAATATGGGTGACCATTTTTGGTTACAAACATTCTTTACCTGGAAGTCTTAATGACCAAGATGGGTATGCACGCCGTGTAAGGTTACAATACAAATTTAAAGGGAGAGATAGTAGCTAGAAGTGGTGATAATGATGGTCAACTAGCTTATAAGTTTATCAATAAAATATTAGTTTAAACCATATAAAATATCTGTTATTTCTGAAATTTGTGATATTTACCAACCTTTGACCTACAAAAATGACAATTTTGTATTAAGCTGTTCTAGAAATAAGAGGTAACAGAATGAATTGTGTCAGAATGTATGACTGTATGATTGAGAATGAGCAGGTGGGTTTGGAAAAAGGTAACGGAATCAGTTGCTAAAGAAGGCATATTAACATGTCTAACCATGGACCCAGGATGGAGAAAATCCAGCGCAGTCATTATACAGTGTTAAAATGTTGGGAAAACTGGGATGGACTGGGTGGCAGTCTCTGCTCAGAATGTTTTTCTCCTACCTTTTCATCTGGCTCACTCCTCATCCTTCAGGTCAGCTCACAGAAGCCTTTCCTGTCCTAACACAATAGGTTTTGCTTCACTCTTACATGCTTTTGTAGTGCTCTGTGACTATTCTTCATAACACTTGAGAGAATTGTTGTTTTGTGTGCACACATCCATGGGTTTAAATACCTGGCACTTTCACCAGATCATGGAGCTCTGTGAGGGCAGGAGGCATGTGAGTCTTGCTTGCTACTATTTATCCAGAGTTTCACATAACATCTGGCATTCAGGAGTTTCAAAATGTCAAGGAGTCTAAGGATAGTGACTTGTTAAGTATAACACCAGATGATAGAGTGTAGAGGACGAATGTGAATCAGAAGCTTAGGAGAACAGAGGAAACATATCTGATGTACGGGCCAAGGGGGAAATGGCAACCAATACCCACTGTGACTTGAAAATTTTAGAACAGACAAATTGACATTAACTCACTAGAATTAAGAAGAGAAGATGGCTCTATGATGTAGTTGCAGAAGTGACCTTAGTAAATGAGAAGGCTGCTCCCTCTTCCTCTACTGCACCATTCTTTTTTTTTTTTTAAATATATTTTTTAAAATTGACAAATAATTGGACATATTCATGGGGTACTGTATTAGTCTGTTTTCACACTGCTATAAAGAAAGAACTACCTGAGGCTGGGTAATTTACAAACAACAGAGGTTTAATTGACTCACAGTTCTGCATGGGTGGGGAGGCCTCAGGAAATTTACAATCATGGCAGAAGGCGAAGGGGAAGCAAGGCATGTCTTACATGGTGGCAGGAGAAAGAGCAAAAGGAGAAACTGTCAAACATTTTTAAACCATCAGATTTTGTGAGAACTCATTATCATGAGAACAGCATGGGGAAAACTATTCCCATGATCCAATCACCCCCCACCAGGCCCCTCCTGTGACACATGAGGATTACAATTTGAGATGAGATTTGGGAGGGGACACATAGCCAAACCATATCAGGTATGTAGTTATGTTTTGATGCATATAATATATGGTGATCAGATCAGTGTAATCAGTGTATCCTCTTCTCAAACCACTATCATTTTAAGATAATTGCTTGATTTTTAAAACATTTAATTAATTAATTTGAGATGGGGTATCACTATGTTGCCCAGGCTAGACTCAAACTTCTTGACTTGAGCAATCTTCCTGCCTCAGCCTCCTGAGTAACTGGAACTACAGGTGTGTGTGATCTGGCAGATATTGGGAGAAGAATGATCTTTATGAGAGAAGCTATTGAAAGACACTGTGACTTCGAGAATTCAAGTTAGTTGGTTAAATAATTAACTAATTATTTAATGCTTTTGTAGAGGTGGAATCTTGCTATCTTGCCCAGGCTGGTCTCCAACTCCTGGGGCTCCTCCTGCCTCAGTCTTCAAAGTGCTTAGGCTATAGGTATGGGCAGTCACACCTGGCCAAGAGGTCAAACTCTTGAAGAAACAAAAACGAGCAAGATGAGAAATGAGGTTAGGTAATGGCCCCCAACTGAATTGTGATCTCAAAGGGACAGAAGGCAGGTCCTGAGGGATAGCCAGGGGTGGGTAGAAAGAATAAAGATGAGGTGGATATAAGGTAGTTTTCAGAGGAGATTGGTTGAATGGGAAAGTTGGATCTGGTGTGGCAGATGTGAGTAGTGTGAAAGGAAGTCCCTGAGGAAAGAAGTGGAATGAAGTAGAGGAGACGTGCTCGCTGTGTGGATAGTGTATGTTGAATGTTCTGGACTGTGAGCAGAATGCATGCTGAAAGTTACAGATAGAATGTGCCCACCCACCATTCATATGTTGAAATCTAATCCCCAATATGACAGCATTCACAGGTGGGGCCTTTGGGAGGTAATTAGGTCATGAGGATGGTGTCCTCATAAATAGGATTAGTGCTATTATATGAAGAACCCAGAGAGCTAGTTGGATCTCTTTCTGCCATGTGAGTTTACAAGGAGAAGTCAGCCCTCCTTAGAACCCAACCCTGCCAACACCCCGATTTCAACTTCCCAGGCTTCGAAACTGTGAGAGATAAATTTTGTTGTTTAAGCCACTCATTCTGTGGTAATTTCTTATAGCAGCTTCAACTGACTAAAATAGTGAAAATACCCAAGCAGGGTTATGGAACTGTTGCTAGAAATTTCAGCTGTTCAGCAGACCCAGGATTCTGACAAGATGGCTAGTCTGCCAGCATTTCCACACTCTCCTTCCCACCTAATTTAAGAATGTACAAAAGGTAGGGGGTGAGGTTCCTGCCCTAGAGCTTAGGATTGAACTAGGAGGACAAGCAAACCTCTCTATAATTATTAAAGTAGTTTAATGATATGCTTTAACAGTTATTTTGCTGCATGGCAATTAGATTAAAATGGTAAGTCAGTCACATAAATGAATATAATTAGTAGTGTTTTTGCATAGTTAAATCAAGCATTTAGAGGCCTGTTAGGTGAATGGTGGTCCAGGGAGAAAGAGAATTTGTGGCTCCTAGCACTTCTCCTGCTAAAGGGAAGGATTATGGATTGCTCCAAGATTCTCTCTTTGATGTGGTCCTTAGAATGCAGGCTGCCTGCTTTCCAGTGAGATCACCATGTGACTCTCGTTACAGTCTATCCTTGTCCTTCTTCTCAAGACCTGGACACAGAGGAAGAGGGAGGGGTGGTGAGGGGGATGGGCAAGGGGGTAGACACCTCTCTGCCATGAGAGTATAGAAAGGTCCTGACTTTGGGGAAGTATCTTGTCATCTCTTGCCTCGGTTGAAAAAAAGAATTATATTTTATTATCTTGAAGCATTTCAAACACAGAGAAAAAGGAGAAAGAATGTAAGTGCCCCATCCATCCTTGACAGATCTTGACGGATGGTATATTTACTTCAAGATTTTAAAAATGGAAATAAATTATACATGATAGGTACAGATGAAGTCTCCATTTGTACTTCTCCCTGATATAATTTCCCTCCACCTAAAGGAGCCACTATTTCAAAAGAAGTATGCATCCCTTTCCTGTGTATTTTTATGCTTTTACTATAGATATATGTTTTCTAAAAAAAATTAAATTTTTAAGTGTTTTAAAATTTCTAATAAGTAATGTACTTAAGAGCACAAGACGATTTATTCAGAAAGAAGTTAGAGAATATCCAGTGATCAAGCTTGAACTTTGTAACATAAGCACTAAGAACATCATTATCTTACATAGAAAGAATTCTGGTGTAGGCGATTTCAGGTCAGGTGCAGCAGTTCAGTAACACTAAAGACCCAGGCTGTTCTTGCCCTCCTGCCCAGCTATACTCAGCAAGATGCATTGCTTTCCTAATGCTTGTTGCCTCGGGTGGCAAGATGGCCACGACCAGGAACTATGGTCTCACACAACTACATTCAAGGCAAGAAAAAAACAAAGAAAAAAAATTCCCGTATTAACTCCTCTCGCTACCATGTACACATACCACATAATCCTGCAGCTAGGAATATAATGGATTTATTAATTCATTTTTAAAAAATATTAATTCCCCCCTTTATCCAAATATTTATTTTTTTGATTTACAAATAAAAATGTTACACATTTTTGGCACACCATATGATGTTTTGAAATCTGTATACGTTGTGGAATGGCGAAATCAAGCTAATGAACGTATTAATTACTTCACATACTTATTTGTGGTGATAATACTTAAAAAAATCTGCTCTCTGGGCATTTTTTTTTCTTTCTTTCTTTTTTTAAATAAGACAGTATCTTGATCTGTCACCCAAGCTGGAGTGCAGCAGTGCCATCTTGGATCACTGCAGCCTCTACCTCCTGGGTTCAAGTGATTCTCCTGCCTCAGCCTCTTGAGTAGCTGGGATTACAGACACCCACCACCACGCCTGGCAAAGTTTTGTATTTTTAGTAGAGACAAGGTTTCACCATGTTGGCCAGGCTGGTCTCAAACTCCTGACCTCAAGTGATCTGCCCGCCTCAGGCTCCCAAAATGTTGGGATTACAGGCGTGAGCCACTGCACCTGGCTTCTCTGAGCATTTTTGAAGCATACAGTGCATTGCTATTAACTATCGTCACAATGTTGTACTTATTTATTTAGTTTAACTGAAATTTTTTATCCTTTGACCAACATCTCCCTAATCCCCTGAACCCCCACTTCTGGTAACCACCATTTTACTCTCCGCTTCTGTGAGTTTCACCCTTAAGATTCCACACATAAGTGGAGATCATGTGGTAATTGTCTTTCTGGCTTATTTCATTTAACATAATGTCCTCTAGGTTCATCCAAAATCCTGTCACAAATGTTAGGATTTCCTTTTTGTGTGTGTGCTGAATAGTATTCCATTTTGTATATATGCCATATTTTCTTTATCTATTTTTTGTTGATGGACATTTAGGTCGATTCCATATCTTGGCTATTGTAACTAATGCTGCAACAAAAGTGAGAGAACAACTACCTCTTTGATATACTGGTTTTATCTCCTTTGAATATGTACCTGATAGTAAGATTGCTGGATCGTAATGTAGCTCTTTTATTAATTTTTGGAGGACTTTCCATACTCTTTTCCCTAAAGGCTGTAAGAGTTTACATTTCCATAAAGAATGTACAAGTGTTCTTTTTTCTCCATATCCTGACCAACAATTATCTTTCCTCTTTTGATAAAGTCATTCTAGCAAGTGTGAGATGATATCTCATTGTAATTTTAATTTGTATTTCTCTGATAATTAGAGATGTTGAGCATTTTTTCACGTATGTGTTGGCTGCTTGTATGTCTTCTTTTGAGAAATGTCTATTCAGGTTCTTTGCCCATTTTTTAATCATGCTATTTGTTTGCTATTAAATTGTTTGAGTTCCTTACACATACATGCTCCTTGACTTACAATGTAGTTATGTCCCAGTAAACCCACTGTATATTGAAAACATCCTAAGTTGAAAATACATTTAATGTACCTAACCTACCAAACACCATAGCTTAGCCTAGCCTACTTTATACATGCTCAGGACACTTACATTAGCTTACAGTTGGGCAAAGTCATATAGCACAAAGCCTATTTTAAAATAACATATGGAATATCTCATAAATTATTGAATACTGTACTGAAAGTGAAAAATAGAATGATTGTAAGGGTACTAGAAGTATGTTATATTTTACTGAATGCCTATTGCTTTCACACCATTGTAAAGCTGAACAATGGTAAGTCGAATCATCATAAGTTGGGGACCCTCTGTATTTGGATATTAATACCGATTTTAGGTATATAGTTAACAAATATTTTCTCCCCTTCTGTAAGTTTTCTGTTCATTCTGTTGTTTGTGTCCCTGGTTGTGCAGAAGTTTATTAGATGTAATTCTATTTGTCTGTTTTTGCTTTTGTCGCCTGTGTTTTTGGGGTCATGTAGAAAAACATTATTTTGCAGACCAATGTTGTGGAGCTTTTCCCCTATATTTCTTCCAGTAATTTTCAGTTTCAGGTGTTACATTTGTGTGTTTAGTCCATTTTGAGTTGCTTTTTGTACTTGGGGTAAGCTGAGCATTTAATTTTATTTTTCTGCATGTGGATATCTGGTTTTCCCAGTAGCATTTATTACAGAGACTTTCCTTTCTTCATTATGTGTTCTTGGCATGCTTATCAAAAATCAATGGATTCTAAATGCATGGATTTATGTAATTCCGAACTATCTATTCAGTCCCATTTGTCTATGCATCTGTTTTTATGCCAGCATCATGCTGTTTTGATTATTAGAGCTTTGTAGTAGATTTTGAAATCAAATAATGTGATGGTTCTGGCTTTGTTCTTTTTGCTCAAGATTGCTTTGGCTATTTAGTGTCTTTTGTGGTTTCATGCAAATTGTAGGATTATTTTGTCCATATGAAACGTATCACTGGGATTTTGAAAAGGATTACATTGAATCTGTAGATTTCTTTGGGTAGTATAAACATTCTAACAATATTCTTCCAATCCATGAACACTGGATATCATTCTATGTATTTGTGTCTTCTTTAATTTCTTTCATCAGTGTTTTACAGTTTTCAGTGTACAGATCTATCACTTCCTTGATTGACTTTATTCCTAAGTATTTAATTTTTTTGGTAGCTATTATAAATAGCTATTGTAAATGGGATTGTTTTCTTGGTTTCTTTTTCAGGGTTATTGTTAGTAAATAGAAATACTACTGATTTTTTAATGTTGATTTTGTATTATGAAACTTTACTAAATTTATTCTGTTTTTTGGTGGAGTCTTTAGGGTTTTCTATATGTAAGATCATGTGGTCTACAAACAGAGACAATTTAACTTCTTTCTTTCTGATTTGGATACCTTTTATTTCTTTCTCATGACTAATTTCTATATGACTTCCCATACTATGTTGAATAGATGTGGAGAGAGTGGGCATCCTTGTTTTGTTCCTGCATTAGTCCATCCTCATGTTGCTACAAAGAAATACTTGAGATTGAGTAATTTATAAAGAAAAGAGGTTTAATTGATTCACAGTTTTGCAGGGCAGGGAAGGACTCTAGAAACTTACAATCATGGTGGAAGGCACCTCTTCACAGGGCAGCAGGAGAGAGAATGAGCGCAAACAGGGGAAATACCAGATGCTTATAAAACCATGAGATCTCATGAGACTCACTATTATAAGAATAGAATGGGGGACA
This sequence comes from Macaca thibetana thibetana, assembly GCF_024542745.1. NCBI lineage: Eukaryota > Metazoa > Chordata > Mammalia > Primates > Cercopithecidae > Macaca > Macaca thibetana. The sequence goes on along the minus strand of NC_065594.1, from coordinate 52,384,346 downwards.
CTGCCTTTATGATCTGATTATCTCCACCTGGTCCCACCCTTGACCTGTGGGGTTCACGGGATTACAATTCAAGATGAGATTTTGGGTGGGGACACAACCAAATCATATCAGTTCCTGATCTTAGAGGAAAAGCTTGCAACTTTTCAGCCTTGAGTATGTTAGCCGTGGGCTTGTCATGTATGGCTTTTATTGTATTATGTTTGTTCTCCAACTACCTTGAGAATTTTTTTCATGAAAGTATGTTAAATGTTGACAAATGCCTTTTTTGCATCTATGGAGATAATCATAGGCTTTTCCCCTTCTTTCTGTTACTGTGGTGTATCATAGTACATAACATTGATTTGCAAATGTTACATCATCCTTGTATCCAGGGATAAATCCCACTTGATTATGATGAATGATCCTTTTAATATTGTTAGTATTTTAATGTTCTTTTAGTATTTTGTTGAGAATTTTTGCATCCATTTTCATCCAAGATATTTGTCTATAATTTTCTTTTCTTATGGTGTCCTTATCTGGCTTTGGTATAATGGTAATACTGATCTCATGAAATGAGTTTGGAAGTCTTCCCTCCTCTTCAGTTTCTTAGAAGAGTTTGAGGAGGATTGGTTTTAGTTACTTAAATGTTTGGTAGAACTGAGCAGTGAAGCCATCAGGTCCTGAGTGTATTTTTGATTGGAGACTTTTATTTCTGTCTCAGTCTTTGTCACTTACTATTGGTCTGTTCATATTTTTCATTTCTTCATGTTTAGCTTTGGTATGTTATGTGTAGAAAATTAATCCATTTTTTCTAGGTTATCCAATTTGTTGGCCTATAATTATTCATAGTGGTCCCTTATGATACTTTGTATTTCTGCGGTATAAGTTGTAATGTTTCCTCTTTCATTTCTGATTTGAGTCTTCTGTATTCTTAGTCTAGTCAGGAGTTTATTGACTTTTTTTTATATTTGCAAAAAAGCAACTCAGTTTCATGGATCTTTTCTTATGGTTGTCAGTCTCTATTTCATTTATTTCTGCGCTAATCTTTATTATTTTCTTCCTTCTACTAACTTTGGCTTAGTTTGTTCTCTTTCTAGTTGCTTGAAGTGTAATATCAGGTTGTTTATTTGAGATCTTTCTTCTTTTTGATGTAGGCATTTAGAGCTAGAAACTTTCCTGTAATAACTGCTTTTGCTGTATCCCATAAGGTTTTGTATGTTGTGTTTCCATTTTTGTTTATTTAAAGATATTTAAAATTTTCCTTTTGAATATCTACCCATTGGTTGTTTAGGAGTATAGTGTTTATTTCTATCTGTTTGTGAATTTTCCTAAAATTTTATTTCATGCCATTGTGTCCAGAAAAAATACTTGATATGATTTTAATTTTCTTAAATTGTTAACACTTGTTTTGTGGCCTAACATATCTATCCTGGAGAATGTTCCATGTACACTTGAGAATAATGTGAATTCTGCTGCTGTTGGATGAAATGTTCTCTATATGTCTGTTAGGTCCATTTGGTCTAAAGTATAGTTCAAGTCCAATGTTTCCTTATTGATTTTCTGTCTGGATGATCTGTTTATTGTTGAAAGTGGAGCATTGAATTCCCCTCCTATTATTGTATTGCAGTCTATCTCTCCAGATCTATTAATATTTGCTTTATATATTTAGGTGCTCCGATGTTGGGTGCATATATATTCACAATTGTTATATCCTCTTGCTGAATTGATCCCTTTATCATTATATAATGACCTTCTTTGTCATGTTTTACAGTTTTTGACTTAAAGTCTATTTTATCTAAAATAAGTATAGCTATTCCTGCTTTCTTTTGGTTTTCATTTGTGTGGGATATCTTTCCATTCTTTTACTTTCAATCTCTGTGTGTCCTTGAAGGTGAAATGAATCTCTTGTAGGCAGTATATAGTTGGAGCTTGTTTTCCTTTTTTTTTTTTTTTAAGTCCATTCAACCACTCTATGTCTTTCATTGGATAATTTAATCCATTTACATTCAGGGTAATTATTGATAGGTAAGGACTTGTTGCTGTCATTTTATTAATTGTTTTCTGGTTTTTTTCTAGATCCTTTGTTTATTTTCTTCCTTTTTTTCTGTTTTCCTTTGTGATTAGGTGACTTTCTCTAGAGGTATGTTTTGATTCCTTTTTATCTTCTGTGTGTCTGCTATAGGTTTTTGCTTTATGGTTAACATGAAGCTTATATAAAACATGTTGTTATAACAGGATATTTTAAATTTATAACAACTTAACTTTGATCATATAAAAAACCTACACACTTTTATCCACACATTTTATAACACAATTTATATTTTTTATATTGTGTATTTCTTAACTTGTTGTAGCTATTATTATTTTTAACAGTTTTGTGTTTTAACCTTTCTAGTAAAAATGAAAGTGATTTATAGGTCACCACTACAGTATAAGAGTATACTGAATTTGACTGTGTATTTACTTTCACCGGTGAGTTTTATACTTTCATATGTTTTCATGTTACTGATTAGTATTCTTTTCTTTCAGCTTGAAGAACTCCTTTTAGCATTTTTTGTAAGATTGGCCTGGTAGTGATGAACTCCTTCAGCTTTTGTTTTTCTGGGAAAGTGTTTATTTTTTCTTCATTTCTGAAATATGGCTTTGCCAAGTAAAATATTCTTGGTTGGCAGTTTTTTTTTTCTTCAGCACTTTGAATACATCATCTCTTCTGGCCTGTAACATTTCTGCCAAGAAATCCACTGCAAGCTTTATTGAAACTCCCTTATACGTGATAAAGAATTACTTTTAAAACATCAGGTAGCTTGTTCAGGTAGGTGTTGAAATCATGTTTTGAAATAACCAACATCCATACCATAGGGCATTTAGTTTGAGGTAGGAGTGTAACAAAATGAAGGGAGCAGAAAGAAGTGCCCTGAAGGAGTGGTACTATATTAGAAGCTTAACATTGGTCTCTGCTGCCAGCAGATCAGACATTCAGCAGCAGCAGAAGCTAGATCAGCCTTGATTAAAGAGAATCTGTGCATTGCCTCCATCTCTGTCACCATGACTACTCTCTCCATAAGCCCATTGTGCAAATATTAGGCTGGCTAGAGGAATTTGGCTGAAAACAACTGGCTAAGGCATAACCGTTCTTTTCTTCTTTCTGTCTTTTTTCCTTGCATAACCTTTCCATTTGATTATTTAGTGCCTCTTGTGCAGTGTTTGCTCTCTAGTGTGCAATAATGTATAATACAAAGTTCTTCACATTTTAAGCTTATTCCTTATCAGTTCTCCCAGACGGCTCCTCCCAAATCTCCTTGTCCCAAATATTTCATCTTGCTCCTTCCAGGTCTCTGCTGAGCCATCTAAGTCATTCATCATTGCTGTTGAGTTTATGGGTATCTTTATCTTGGGTTACTTCTCTCTCAACACAAAGTAGAAGATCCAGTGCACACTTGAAGTTCTGTCCACTGGAAGAATTTCCCTTCACCATCGTCTTTCGCAGTCACTTTGTAGTTGTGGCAGCAATTCATTTTGGGATTGCACCCATATACTGGGCTGGCTGACCTGTGAATCAAGTCCAGGTTATTTCTTCGTCTGTCAGTTATTACAGGGAACTCCCCATGAAAGAATAGCGGTGATCTGAACAAATGGCATCACTGCCACAGTGGTGAGTGATATGACTATCTGTGTATCTTCTTGTGCAGCTTAGTTATGCCCTTTGAACCTGCTTGAGCCTGATCCTGGTGCTTCTCATCCCACTCAACCACATGACTTGGTGTATTTGACATACACAGCTTATTTTGGGTAGTTATAGCTACATGGTGATCTTGTAGTCAGATGTTTTTTCTTTACCAAGGCCTGACAGTATGACAAGAACTCCTTTATAAATTGTGTATAGTTCTTTGCTGGAAATGATTTCATCTTGCTTTAGAACTCCAGGAATCTTCATGTGAACCTACTTTTGGGGCTTGGTACAGACACCACATGGTACCTTTTCCTAGCACAAATTCTTCTAGTACCTGGACTCTGCTGGGTCATGTGGCCCAAATAGTAAGGCTACTTGTATCGTAGCCTGCATTGGATTTAATACTCTTTCCTTGATTTGGGTCCCACTCAAAAAGTAGCTGCCTTCTGTATCTCCCCCTATCCCACAACTGGGTCAGAACATTAATTCAAGTATGGATATGCTACCCCTTCAGACTCTAGAGATGTCTACTAAGTGTGTATCTTTATGAGGATATGAGGTACAAGGTGCAATAATTTTGCCCTTTAGGAGAAAAAATGTTCTGCCATGCCTCAGATCACCAAACTCCTAAACATTTCATTAACAAGTCAGGCTTCAGAATCGTGTTGTGTTTATCTCCCACTATCTGGAGTGTTTTACCAAGGTATCCAAGGTACTTGACACTTCTTGTTCATAGGTATAAATAACAGGATGTCATCAATATAATAGGGCAGTGTGATAGCCTGTAGATTGTCCTGATGGTTTAAGTAACTTCAGGCAATAGCTTAACAATGTGTGGATTTACCCTACGACTGGGACATCTCATTTGAGTGTTTCTTTAAATGTCTCTAAAGGGGTCCTCTCACTTTAACACTTTGCTTTGAACTGGTGATTGATTGCCCTGATCCCACCCTTTTCCTTTTGCAAAGCTTCCATGGCAATAGCCTCCTACTTCCACAACCCTTATAATGATTATTTCCTTTTTTCCCCTCAAACACCAGAAATGTTCCATGAGCCAGTGTTTTTCCTCTTGCTTGTATTCTGTCCCAGTTCATCACAAGTATAATTTATTTATAACCTGCCAGGGATCATCAGTACTCTGACTACCACCAAGAATGGGCCCGTTTTCCAGCTGGCTGGCAAATAATTCAATTTCACCATCTTAACCTTAAAACTGTTTCGCAGGACCACTCCTAGCACCAACTGTTTTAGTTCATATTTTCTAAAAGCAGGTCTTGAGACAAATTCTTGTAGGTATTATTTATTTTCTTAGGAGGAAAGGTGTGAGGGATGGGATAGGCAGTGGAAGGCACCTAAACTAAGATGCAGTTTTGGATGAAGTCTAGCTTTAGCCTATTCCCTGAGGAATTGCACAGGGCATGAATTGTGACATTAAGTTGGTCCTTGAAAGAAGCCCATCTCTGTCCCCAGGAAGTTATTAGCTGTGATCTGTACCCAGGAGTGTGGGTGTGGGGGCATAACCTCCTAGGTTAGGCAGCTCTTGCTTGGCTGAGGGCAGTTACCTGGAGAAGGTTTTAGTTCCATGCCATTAATAGTCAACAACAACACGAACTAGGGGATGAGCACACCAGTCCTTGTCAAGGGGTCTGGCTAATACACCAGCAGAATTCACTACAGCAAGAAAAATACTTTCAGAGCCAAACATTTCAAAGAGTTAGATCAAATGGATTGAGATATCACTTACGTTACATTTCCAGGGATACTTTATCTTCTAGGTGGGCACCCTATTTTTTTCTTGTGGGGCTGAACGACGCTGTGATAGAGTGGACATTTGCTTGTTTGGATGTTACCTCTAGACAACCACAGACATTAGCATGATCTGTATTTATTACACTCCATGAGTCTCTTCTAAAATTATGGTGTCATTTTCATCAATTCTGTAATTCTTCAGAATTTTTGGATATTTTGAGCTCTGAATGTTCAGGGATGGGAAGCGAGTGCCATCCTCAGCTGCCATCTGCTCAGTCCACATGTCCACATGGAGTCTGCATACTCGTGCGTTGAAAAAATCAGCAATGCTCCTTGTTCCCCTGCAGTCTCAGGTTCAGGGTGCTTGGATGTCTTGTCATATTCACAAAGATGTACAATCTTCTGAGCCACTGGGGGTCTGACAAGTTGGGTCTCTCAGAGCCTATTAATTCCAAAATGTCCTTCATGTGAGGTAGCAGCTCAATAAATATCTTCAACAAGTTTCTATGACTCAGTCATCTGAATGCATTAAAATAAAAGAAGTCTCCATGCTCTTGTTATTCTAAACTCCTCTTCTTTCAAAGGCACACAAACTCTTTATGATTAAGGGCATACAATGAAGACAACTCAATCTGATCACTTCTACATCATGCAATGAACTTGAATTGTACAGTTCATAGCACAGTGGTGCTTTGGAAGCAGAATGCGATCCTTATTTTTTGACTTGAATAAATTAGTCAAATCTCTCATTTTCATTTCAGGAGCCTAATGGTGGCAGATGAACTTAGCTATTTCTTTTTAAATCCCATTTCTCAAATTTCTTACTGACAAGACATAAGATGTTATTAGCTTTCGAGGTTAGCTAATTAGATAAAACTTTTCTTTTTTTCCTTTTCCCCTTTCCTCCCTCCCTTCCTCCCTCCCTCCCTCCTTCCCTCCCTCCTTCCCTCCTTCCCTCCTTCCTTCCTTCCTTCCTTCCTTCTTCCTTCCTTCCTTCCTTCCTTCCTTCCTTCCTTCCTTCCTTCCTTCCTCCCTCCCTCCCTCCCTCCCTCCCTTCCTTCCTACCTTCCTTCCTCTTCCTTCCCTCTCCCTTTCTCTTCCCCTCTTCCTTTCTTCCTTCATTCCCTTCTTTCCTTCTTTGATTGAAAATCTCTTCTTCCTCCATGGGGGAAGAGGTGGATAGAATTTGACCCATAGGGCTTGCTTTTACTTTGGGACAAGTGAATGACTCTTAATTCTTTCTAGCAGAAAGTTTCAGAAGGTGAAGGGTAATATATAACTTTTATGTTGTATAGAATGAAGTAACATTCAGACATCTTTTGAACTAAAAGCTAAATTTATTTTTTGAAGACACCATATAAGAAACTTAAAAAAACTGAAATCATTTCTTCATTTCTGATACAAATCTCTTGGGGTTCTATGAGAAAATATATCTTCCTCTCAAAAATTAGCTTTGAACTTTGAAACAACATATGAGTTCCCCATAGAGAAAAGCACTGATAACCAAAACTTCAACGTTAATATGTTGCATTGAACTTATTTATTTATATCATTTATTTAAAATAGACTGGACTTCTCCCAAGGAATTCAAAGTACATAGGAACAAGAAGAGAATGTGTTCAACATTTTCTGTGATTTCTTTTTCAGTTAGAAAAGAATCTAGAGCAGTGGAGTGATTCAAGATCGTATTTAGTTGGAACAGACAGGGTTTGAGTATAGATTAGCTGTGGGTTTGAAAGAGAGGGGGAAGTGTCCAACACTTGTTTGTGGACACTGAATAGATAATGGTACCATTTTCCGAGAAAGGAAAGACAAAGAAGTGAGCATTTTGGAGGCAGGGGAATGTATAGACTTTGAGTTTGGAGCAAATTAAATTTAGATTGTTTATGAGGCATCCAATTGGAGAAGGAGAGATATTAAATAAACCATTGGGTATGTGAGTTTGGGATCAGCAGAATGGTCTAAGCTGGAGACGAAAGTTTTAGATGTTGCTGATACAATGATGGTACTGAAAATTTTAATCACCTAAAAAAGAGTGTATACAGGAAGATGTTCCACATAGTGCCCAGAAGAAGTTCAACTTTTGGAAGTCAGGAGAGTAGAAGAAGCTGGCTAAATACACTAGGAAGTACTGGCAACCATGTTTCAAAGAGGATTGAGTGCCAGTTCTGTTGACTGCTAGTGAGAGTTTTAGAAGAATGAGGATAGAAGAAGTCAATTAGATTTGCAAGGTGAAAGTTGTGCCCTCCTTGACAATATTAATTTCAGTGTGATTTTAGGAATGGAAACAGTATCAGGGAGTTTGAAGAGGGAATAGGAGGTAAGAATTTTGATGCAGGGTTTGGAGGCAATATTTTCAAGAAGCTTGAGTATGACAGGGAGAGAGCAAAGGAGTGGCAATTGGAAGAGGATGGGGAGATAGAGGTCAAAGGAGAATGATGTTTTTAAAGATGTGAGAATATTAGAACCCATTGGTGCTGTGGTAAGAATGAGTTGCTCTAGATGGAGAAGTTGAAGATACAAGAAAGAGAACTGATGAATAATGTCTAATAAGATGAGAAAGAAAGGGATCTGGAGCTCATTCAGAGGGACTGATTATTGACCTTGAGAATAGATACTTTCTCTGATGTAACAGGAAAAAAAAGGGGGCTGCCAGCCACAGGAGATGTGTAGATGATACAATGATTTTGCTAATCTTCTTTGATGTAGAATAAACTTTCCTCTTAGGATGGAAAAGGCTCATGTAGAGACTTTTCCTAGATGTTCTAGTAGCCAAATATTGCACCAAACCCTTGGGTTCCCTCTAAGTGCTCTGCTTGTCACATCCATAATTCCCCTTTTAACATTCACACTCTCCTGAGAAATTCTGCCAGCAGATCTATATGGTCTCCGGAAGTTCAAACCTCCAAACCTCGGTGCTTTTCAACCTTTCCTAAAAGTTCAACAATTTGCCCATTAGCAAGGCTACTTACCGTGACCTTCCATAACAGGTTAAGAAAAGATTGTTCTTGTCTCTGAGCTTATTGGATATAGAAAATAATATTTCTCCTTATTCTATCTACCTATCTACCTTTTTTTTTTTTTTAACAACATTTAATTTCCTTTGGACCCAGGGGTAAAGAAATAGATACTAACTCTAATGTCTCTGAAATAAATGAGATGTTCCAGAAATCATTAAACCTAGAAAACATTCTTTATCATTTCTAAGGTGAGAACAATAAACATTAAAGAAAAAGAAAATGAGATCGGTGTTACTACTTGTGAGCAATTTGTAAATTCTGATATTACTTTAGTGGTAAGCATTAGGCATTATTAAATATGCAATTATTTAAGGATGGTTCTTCTTCATTTCTGGAAAGACGTGGCAAGTATTTCACACCTCAGAGAGACTACAACAGATAGTGATAACTGGAAATGCTGGAGAAAGACCAGGGCAGACTAGAATTAAAATAAAACTTCTATTACATTTTCTGTTCTTTTCACTCAATTTCTAACCTCTTATTATATCTTCCCCATGAAGAGTATGGAATGGTGAAAATTAGATCTTCCAAATACCTATGCTAGGTCTTCCTTTCTACCTGCTAATAATTACAGTATAAAAAGGAAGACTTCAGGGTCAAATATTAATATTTTAAAGTGTGATGGAAACTTTCATCAAAATGCAACAAATTCCCACAACTTGAATTTAAGGTAAAGGAGGAGAATTGCAGGACTAAGATAACATCTGAAACTTAGATGGGGGTAAAGAAAGGCCTAAACCTGCTTGCATAGCTTTCTTGGTTCTCCTTGTTCTCTTTAAATCGGCTCACAGTCAGCTGAATTCCTGGCCTAGCCCCTCCCCAACAGAAAAACTATCCTCTTGCTAGTGCAAGGCTGTTTCATCTCTGTTCTGGAGCTATTTTTTTAAAGCCACTTCAGTGATTGTGGGTAACAGATTGTATTTGTCTAAAATGGTGAAATATACACACACACATACATATATGTGTGATATATATATATATATATTATACATATATATAAAGAATACCACCATTTGGAACATATATTATTTTTGTATTCTTTTTATAATATGATATTGATATTCTTCTATTAAAGGATGGTGTATTAGGGTTCTGCAGAGGGGCAGAACTAATAGGGTAGGTGTATATATGAAAGGGAGTTAATTAAGAATTAACTCACACGATCACGAGGTGAAGTCTCATGATAAGCCATCTGCAGGCTGAGGAGGTAGGAAGCCAGCAGTGGCTCATTCCAAGTCCAAGAGCCTCAAAAGTAAAGAAGTCGACAGTGTAGCTTTCAGTCTGTAGCCGAGGGCCTGAGAGTCCCTGGCAAACCACTAGTGTGAGTCCGAGAGTCCAAAGGCTGAAGAATCTGGAGTCTGATGTCCAAGGGCAAGAAACATCCAGCACGGGAGAAAGATGAAAGCCAGAAAGCTCAGCAAGCCAGCTTATCCCACCTTCTTCCATCTGCTTTGTTTTAGCTGGTCTGGCAGCCCATTGGATGGTGCCCACCCATACTGAGGGTGTGTCTTCCTCTCCCAGTCCACTGACTCAAATGTCAACCTCCTCTGGCAACGCCCTCACAGACACACCCAGAAACAATACTTTACCAGCTATTTAAGCATCCTTCAATCCAATCAAGTTGACACATAATATTAACTATCACAGATGGCATCTGTGTTTCATCTTCTTGAATCTGGATAGTCCTATGAATACGGCAGAAGTGACATTGTGTTACTGGTGAAACTAGGTTAGAAAGGCGTGTGTTTAGCTTCTGCCTGGCTCTTTCTAGATGTTTGTCTTTTAACTCAATCACAATGTGAGAGGAAGCATTCTAGCCCACGCAGAGAGGTCACATGGAGAAAACCATGTGGAAAAAAACTAAGACCTCCAGACAAGTGCCTGCATCAACTGCGCGACATAAGTGAATGAGTCTTCAATAATTATAGTCCCTCACCTTTGAGCCATTCCAGCTGACCCCAGGTGGAGCAGGGATGAGCTGTCACTGCCATGCCCTGGCCAAATTATAGCTTTGTGAACAAAATAAATGTTATCATTTATTAAGCCACTAGGTTTTGGGAAAGCATGCTCCATAGCAATAATAACTGGAATATCTTGATACAAAAATATTTTCTCTCTTTTTTTTTTTGAGACAAAGTCTTGCTCTGTCACCCAGGCTGGAGTGCAGCAGTGCAATCTCAGTTCACTGCAACTTCTCCCTCCCGAGTTCAAGCTATTCTCGTGCCTCAGCCTCCCAAGTAGCTGGGATTACAGGCATGCACCACCATGCTTGGCTATTTCTGTATTTTTAGTAGAGATGGGGTTTTGTCCTGTTGCCCAGGCTGGTCTTGAACTCTTGACCTCAGGTGATCTGCCTGCCTCTGCCTCCCAAAGTCCTGGGATTACAGGCGAGAGCCACTGCCCCCTGCCTCCCAAAGTCCTGGGATTACAGGCGAGAGCCACTGCCCCGGCCTCTTTCTCTTTTTGGTATGTTCAATTTTTAACTCTTTCTCCTCACCCATGAATATATTCATTTCCCACTTGAAAAACAAAAACTCTTGACTCTACTTTCTCTTTCCATCTGTAGTCTTAGAAATCTACTGTTCTTGAATATTCTATACTGGTACCTGTCCTTTTGGAAAAAAAATCAATTAGCCAAAAGTCAATTTACTGGAAATGAAATTCATGAATGTCTAATTTGCCAAATATTCCATTTTCCACAAAGTTGTTTACCTCAGTTGTTTGGTATAGATTGTAGGTCCCTGGGGGCTGTGGGATGCCATGGCTCTCAGACATTTCCCTACCCCTGTCCTCTCTCCTCCATTCTTTTATTTTCCTTTGCTGATTGTAGCCTTGTTCTCTGATCCTCCATTTGCCCAGTTTCTTCTCCCCAATGTCCTCTCTTGGCTCCATAATATCTCTTTCTGCCCCTGAATCTGTGTAGTCTTCTCAGCCTCAACCTCCCGCAAGTCAACTTCTCAGGAAACCTCCTCTCCAGGATTGGCATCCTGGGCCATGCATCCTTCTCTCTTTTCCTGGCAAAGGCCTGTTCTTCCTAGCACAACTCCTAATTTGTTTGTATCCTAATTTGTCTGTATCCCAGCATCAGATGCAAACTGCAAATTCTTTGAAATGCTATTATAAACTCAAAATGGAAACAAGTCAATTAGCAAGTCATAAACCTCTGTAAACTTTACAAATCAATATAAAGAACGTGATTTTGGCAAATTGGTAAAATTTGAAAATTTAACAGATTGGCAGACTGGTCATCTAGTGGATTGACATAATGCTTGGGGTACTCGTCAGAGCATGTCCATTCTCTGTGCAATAGACATTGGTGAGTTGCAGTTACTCAATGGGCAAACTACATGCCTTGCAAGGCATAAGCAGCCCCATCTGACCACTGTGTATTGCTTCAACCTCTCTCCCACCGCCTACCTTCTGTCTTATTAAAGTTCAAGGAACACTGAACTCATTAGTCTCTAGGAAGCCCTTGCATCCTCTTGCACCTCTTGTGTCTGTTCCTTTGCACATGCCCTTTCTTCTGTTTGCAAAACCTTGTCTGCTCTTGTTCACTTGGCAAATGTCTTCTGAAGTTTCAAGCCCTTGACTTTCTGAGGCCATCTTGCACATTTAGCTGGTCTGTCATCATTCACTGCTGCCTCTGTGTTTGCACAGCTCTCGATCACCAGCAGAGTGTTTTATCACAACTGAATGTCACCACTGGACTGTTAGACCTTGGAGGGGAGGCATCATAACTTTCATCTCTGCATATTCACTATCTAGCATGGATACTGGCACATAGTAGGCTCTCAATAAATCTTTCTTGATAGAATAGCATTTACCTAGAAAGTATTGTTCCTACCATCTGCTGTTTAAAAATAATTCCTTCACAGAACCAATTTAAAATTACTCCCTTAGGCTATATAATAAAGAGACATATAAAAAACATAAACATGTCTGCAATTTGTTTAAGACTTCTGCTAAAATCACAGTTCACTTTTGTGGTTGAAAGCCTCTTGAATATATATCTGCGTCACTAATTTCTCTTAGTTTTAGTGGAAGAGAAAAGCTGGTATCTACTCTAGCCCAGAGCATGCTTCCTTTTATTAGATATTTTATTAGATAACAGGAGGCATGCCCTCACCCATTTTTGTCTTTACTTACAGGGAGCTCAGAGCTATGTTAATTTTTGTGTGTACGATTTTCTCCAAACTTGGATTCAAGTCTTAGCTCTGTTTCTTCTTAGCTCTGTGACCTTTCTGGGCCTTAATTTCCTCATATATAAAATTGGGTATCATAGCTGGTCAGCAGACTCACAGAAGTTTTGGAGAAAACACATGAAACATCGTAGGGAGAAACATTTTAGAAAGTGCTATCCAAATATATTACATTTTAATTGTTTTTCCTGAAGAACTATCTTAAAAAATATGACTTGTACAACTTAATATTTTTAGTTCCTTCTCTTGCAGTCAGGAAACAAAGGGTTCGAATATAGTAATCATATTCACTTCCATTTCCTACACTGTAGGTGAAATTTTTTAAATTTATATTTTTACGACAGTGTTTGAACACATATCTTGAATTGTAAGCTTCCTCAAACTATTTTATGATAGCAGATGGGGTATGTTAAAAGTAAAAATTCAGTAAGAAGGAGCTGATTTGCTCATGACAGGTAATTTCATAGGAAACTACAGATACTTATTAACTAATTTATATAATAATATTTATTAATTTCTTATTGTGGGCCCAATTCTGCACTAAGTGCTTAAATGCATTATCTTTATTTTTTTATTTTATATTTTTATTTTAACAAAAAAGAACTTTTGGAGTTGTTGCCTTTTATCTGTGTAGTTTAAAGAGAAGGAACTAAGGTTTAAGAAGTTAAAGAAATCACATGGAGTTGGCAACATGGCTCACACCTGTAATCCCAGCATTTTGAGAGGCTGAGGTGGGCGGATCACCTGAGGTCAGGGGTTCAAGACCAGCCTGACCAACATGGCGAAACCCCATCTCTACGGGCGTGGTGGTGCATGCCTGTTATCCCAGCTACTTGGGAGACTGAGGCAGGAGAATCACTTGAACCTGGGAGGCGGAGTTTGCGATGAGCCGAGATTGCGCCATTGCACTCTAGCCTGGGCAATAAGAGCGAAACTCCATCTAAAAAAAAAAAAAAACCTATTCTACTTATGCCATTACTCATATTCCTTTAGCAATAAGCCATTTACTGCCCACTTTTACTCTTCAAGTCCACTGTATCTTATAGTATACCTACTTTGGATATTTCTTGGTCATATATGCATAATTGTATGATTTTTAATAATTATATTTTAAAATTGAGTCCAGTGATAATCATTGTCATTTCCTGAAAAAATTTAAAGTTAATAATTGTGTTTTAAAAATATTTTATAATATTCTTGAACTACAAATTAAAAGCAGCCCTTTAGATGTAATCTTGCCTTCAGATAAGATAGTGTTTCTACTCACCTTGAGCTAATAAATCTATCAGACTCAAGTTGCCCACAATGGGTTCATTCTTTTTTTTTTTTTCTCACTTTGTTTTTGATTGATATTTGCTCAGTTTTTTTGAGAAAAGAACTTATGAGACTGTACAGATAGATGATCTTTCCTTACTGTAAGACTTTAACTTCTGAATATAAGTAAATCCATATTACAAAAAGTCCTTTCAGTTTACAGTGATTCACAATAGGATCTCTTAAAAGCCATCTTCTTTAGGTCATTAAAATATCACATGATTAATAAACAATGAAAGATCATAAATATTAGTGAAGTGTGAGACACCTGGGCAGTGTTAGGAAACACATCAAAAAACAATGTTTGATCTTTTAAAAATCTTGTGTAAATTGTTTTACAGGACAAAATCTTGTATATATAGTAGAGATATATGATTATTTATATCTGATATATCTCGGGTCACATCTAATTTTGCTTGATTATCAAACAGAAAATTGAATATGACTTGAACTTTTAATTGAGGCTCTAACTGAATGCTGGATTTTTTTGGATAAATATTCCATCATTTATCAAAGAAGATATTTCTCTTGTATGCAGAAGATGTCATTGTTCAGAAAGTGATACTAGACTTGACCTTATCTGTTACTTTTTGTTAGTCTTAAGTCCTTTCTTTCATATTCATGTATCTTACAATGCTTAGCAGCGTGTCTGACATTAATAGCGTGGCTAAAAACTTGATACGTTTTAGCCATTCATCTCCTCCTTCATCTCATAGCACACTTCAACTCCAAATCATTATCATTTCATGCCTATTATAACCTTCTAATGTGTCTACTTTGTTATAATCTCTCCATCCTATAGATTAACACCAGAATAATAGTTTCAAAAAATACAACATCCCATCCTGGGTGACAAAGTGAGACTCCGTCTCTACCAAAAAATAAATAAATTAGTTGGGCTTGGTGGTGTGCACTTGTGGTCGCAGCTACTCGGAGGCTGAGGCAGGAGGATCACTTTGAGCCCAGGAGTTCGAGGCTACAGTGAGCTGTGATAGCACCACTGCATTCCAGTCTGGGTGACAGAGTGAGATCTTCTTTCAAATAAATAAATAAATAAATAATTAAGTAAAAATGCAACTTCACATATGATATCTTTCTAGTAAAGGCTTTCAGAAGCTCTGCACAATGCCCCAAACCCTTTCACTTCTCTTTTATTTAGCATTTATCTACTTCCCAACCTTCTGTCCCACTATCACGCTATGTCTCCGCATGGGTCCTCTGCTGCAACCTAACTGGTCTATTCGTAATTTCCCAAACCCAACCTGCACAACTTCATGGCTTCTTTTCCTTTGCCTGCAATTCCTTCCCTTCCTCTCCACTTAGCTCAGTGCTCTCCTTCCTTCAGGCTCATTTCAAATTCCTCCAGCAATTACTGTTACTCCAGTGAGTGCCCATTTACTTCACATTTGCTGTTATAAAGTGTAACTAAGCTTTTTTTAATATATGCTTGGCCTCCCCCAAGATATTACATGTTTCTTGAAGACAAAGATTGTATCTTATTTTGCTTTCTACTTAGTAGGTCATCAGTAAGACTTTGCGAGTAGTAATGATTCTCTGTTCTCACTAGAGTCAGAAACGTCTGGAGTTACAGAGCAGTTTTTATAAGCTGCTTTCTTTGCCAAACAGGTGTATGTACGAGTGTGCAGCTTTATCACCCTGCCTCAGAGCACTCCGAGCTCCTTGTTTTCCTCTGGGAGCAGAGGAGGTCAGGCCTGGTTAGTGTTCCCTGGAGCCACCTCCTCTCCCGTACGTTGGGAGCTGAAAAGAATCTAAAGTTAACCAGGCCAGTAGCCACAGTTCATTCCTGTCTCCTCTGAAGTATTTTGTTAAGAGGTATCTTATCAACCTTGTTGTCTTTCTTGAGGATTCTTACTCTCCTTTTAACTCCTGATTTTAGTGTTACCAAGCAATTAAAGTTCTTCCTGTCTTTCTGAACTACCTCTGATAGTTTAAAAGAGAGAGGGTGGGGCGCGGTGGCTCAAGCCTGTAATCCCAGCACTTTGGGAGGCCGAGACGGCCAGATCACGAGGTCAGGAGGTCGAGACCATCCTGGCTAACGCCTGTAGTCCCAGCTACTCGGGAGGCTGAGGCAGGAGAATGGCGTGAACCCGGGAGGCGGAGCTTGCCGTGAGCCGAGATCCGGCCACTGCACTCCAGCCTGGGCGACAGAGCGAGACTCCGTCTCAAAAAAAAAAAAAAAAAAAAAAAAAAAAAAAAAAAAGAGAGAGAAAAGGCAAAACTGATATGGTGAGCCTTCTATTTTATTTTCAGTTATTCCAGAAAGTACAGTCAAATAGAAAACACTGTAAAATTTATATTTGCAATAGTACCCCACCCCGTCTGTTTGGTAAAACTGGACTCTGTTAATTATATCCAATTATTTCACTGGTAGAAACATCCAATTTAGAAACATTTGACTTTATACTAAAGAAATAAAATACAATGGAAGAGGAAAAATGCTTTAATATACTCATAGTCTTTTATTGCTTCAGTGAGCAGGTGAGGAAGAGAAGCAATTCTTTATTTCCAAATTATAAAGTACGATCAAATTTGAAGCTGTGAAAATATTGAACTTTTGCTGGAAAAAAATAAATGATTTGAAGCCCTGGTGATCACACAGACAATCCAGACAATTTGACAGCTATGAATTTATCTCACTTGTGAATGAATAACCTTTGTAACTCACTTGGGACTTAAATATTCCAAACACATTTCCCTGGAAACACTTCAAAAGGCATGGTTCATTTCTGTCTTTACCAAACAGCCCCTTTGGTTACCTTTAGTTTGCTGGCTTTGTGGTTTGAGTAAGGACTTGAAGGTTTGAAAATTAACACAGTTAAAGTTTGCCAGTGGGTTTTGCTCCTATAATAATAAAACAAGATTAACTCTTTGATTATTTTATGGTTTAAACAGCTTCTTTTTTAACCTGTGAAATAAGAGAACTACGTTGATATTATTTACAAAATTTCAGCTCTGTCCCTGAGCTAAAGTTCAATATATTTGTATTTAAAAGAGGACGCATTTCCCGTAACCCACATGTAGCAGACCGGAATTACATGATTTAGTTGAATTCCACACAGTTCTTGGAGACTTGCTGAAAACAAATTATTTTTTAAAGATAGATCCAGGACTTTAGGTCAAGTGCAATAATAGCTTTCGAGAGTTTGTTGCACTATTATTTAAGGATCAAGACTACAAATGCACTTCCAGCATGGTGCTAAATTCAGAATCTTGAGTATCAAACAGTCCTGCTTTGAGGTTCTTAGAACTGATTAATTTTCTTCTTGCCCCACTCCACACAGCAGGCACATGCTGAATATTGTTGATGAAGTAACATTCCTGTCAAATGACATGTCAAACCTGTTCCTGTCATATTATAAGACTTAAAAATAGTGCATGAAAGTATAATTAAGACATTAGTATTCAATTAAAAACATGTCTATTTGGTAATCCCAGTTACTCAGGGGGCTGAGGTAGGAGGATTGCTAGAGCCCAGAGTTCTAGACTAGTTTGGGCAACATAGTAACACCCCATCTCAAACATATATATGTGTTTATGTGGGGTAGTCTTGAAATATTTTTCATGTTTAAGACCATCGACTGCACTACTTTACCGTTACTGCCTGGGAAGAGTTCATGGAAAAAGATGAACTTCAACTTCCAGGAGAGAAGAGATTGGTCCTTTGCAGATGTGATGATGTTTCCAGAAATTGACATTGAAAGGTTGTGGTCAAAATAAAATGTTAAGCTTTAACTTATAACAGCTGAAATTTAACCCACATTTACTTATTTTTGTCCTCATTAAAAGAAGCTATTCATTTTCATAAAATTTGTTTTATAAGCCCTTTTATTTCAAAAGACATGTGTTTTTTGCTCCTTTGGTAAAGAAAACGACTCAGGGTAAGCATGGCTTTTCTCCTCTTTGCATCTCCTTTTAAAGGATCTTTCTTGGAAATCTGGCAAACTCGGACCACTTCTAACACATTTTCTTCCCCTTCCTGGCAAAGATCTCTGTCTTCTGTTACTCTTTGCTCACTGGTAAGAGAATTTCTACCATCATCTTTACTTACTGACAACTAAATCAACGTTTGCCAAGTCCTGCCCTAGCTTCACTCCTGTAATTCCAATGACACACTTAGATGCATAAATATGTTTGAAACTGTACCCCTTCTCCCTGGTTATCTACTCTTAAAGTCAGCTTCTCTTGTTGGGTGTTCTCTTTTGGTTCATGACACCTTGAGATAGTAGGATGAAGTTTTCTTTGCCAGGGATAATTTTGTTGCAAGGCACAGATACCAGTTTAAGCTAGGTGACGCAAAAGGAGACATTTGAGGAAGGATATAGAGTATTGGTGTGAACCACAGGCAGGAATTGCTGCTGGATCTCACTAGGGAGTAGGGAACTGGTCAAGTAAGCCAGACGAAGACAGATACTCCCTCCTCTGTAGTTTTAAGTGGTGTCTTGTCATTACTTTTCTCTGCATATCTGCCAGTTTCTTCTTCTTCTTCTCCTTCTCCTTCTCCTTCTCCTCCTCCTCCTCCTCTCCTTCTCTCCCCCATCCCCCTCCCTTCCCCCTCCCCCTCCTCCTCTTCCTCTTCTTTCTCCTTTCTTCCCTCACTTCTTCTTCCTCTTATAACCTCTTTAGTCTATTATATTTGCATAGCATCTTCATAGAGTCCCACAAATCTCTCTCTAAACCCTGAGTTTTCCAGGACCTGCAGCTGAGACTCTTCCAGATTTCAATTTGCATGGTCCAGAATGGGCCCCATGTGGTCTTCATCACCCAGCCCAGTTCAGTCCATGCTTGGTAAAAGGAGGAAAGGATGATTCAGTATAAGTATGAGGAACTATAAAGAGCCGTGTTCCATAGCTGAGCAGGGGGACATGAGCCTAGCAGCACCTTTAAATTGTCTACTGGGTAGTTGAAAGAACATTTTATACCATCCTCCAAGGGGATAATGTTTACCATCAGAGGTTTCATTTCTTTATTTCTAGGATGAACATGTTTTGCAAATTAATTTTAGTGTGCTACACAAATGTAAGATGCTGTCTTAGTAATTCAGGTTCTAAAGTTTGATGTCATGGGTGTTCTTTGCCTCCTAGATCTTACCAGTCACCATTGTTTGTCAATTATTTCTTCACAATGTCTATTGAAGGATCTCATCACGTTTAGAGAGCTGTGGTCGTGCCCCCTAAAGTGAATTTGGAGGTTTTATACCCCTCGTGGCAAGTTCCTGCTGGGACCAGCAGCTGCAGCCACTTAGTCCCCAACTCAGTCTCAAGTTGGGGTCCTCAGGCAATTGCTGTGCCTGACAGGATGTGCCAGGTCATGGGGCAGGCACTTGATAGGTTTGCCAAATTCCCAGAACCCAATGAATGCAGTAATGTTGTCCCCTCCCCATTCTACAGACCAAGAAATGGGTGCCCGACACTGTGCCTGGGTCCTTTAGATTCAGATCATGAAGGTGGAAGAGATCTTGGCTAGCAAGTGCCATTGGCTACCCACCAAGCAGTTCCCCATAACTCCAAGATGAAGTTTCCACTGTTCTAATGGGTCCCACATCACCAGCACAAGCTACACTCCACCACCAAGAGATCCAATACCTTCTAAGTGCAGGGCCCTCTCACCCTGGGTCTACCCAAATAAACTCTTCAAGAATGCCAAAAACAAACTCCACCATCACACAAATGTTTCCCGATTCCATTTCTTTCCCTGATCCTCCCTTCTACTGTTACCAACATTCTTGCTAAGCTTCTTTTCATCTTCCCCATTTCTCCTATTATAGAAGCTTTTTAATTTTAATTATTCATCCTACTTGTAGTCTCTCTTTTTGCCAATTCATCATTCATATTGCTGACAAGTTGGTCATAAAGCACTCCTTCTATCTTGTCATTCTCCTGCTTGAAGACTTCAGTGACTCCCCACAGCCTACCAGAAGAAGTCCAAATGGCTTATTCTGACAGTATAAGACCTTGACCATTACTACAACCTTTGCAGACAGCTGTAACTATTCACTTCCCTGGCTTTGTACTCCAGCTAAACTCTGCCCTAACCTGCCTTGAACTTTTCTAATTTTATGCTTTTGCTTAAACCAATTTTGCTGGCCTGAAATGCACTCCTTTCTCTCTGCCTCCATAAATCCCATCCATCATTCAAGTCACAGTGCAAGTCCTTTATTCTTTGTGAAGCCTTCCAAATTCAGTCCAGCCCAAGTGATGCTGTATCCTCTTAATTATAACTCTGAATTAGTATTTTTTGCCTGTCCAATTCATTTAACAAGTCTTCTACTTCCGAAAATTTAATTCTGTTCTGCTGTGCAACTTAAAAACCTTTCAGTGGTTTTGTTTCTTCAGTTAGATTATATATTTCATGTGGCAGAGACATTTCTTCTACCTTCCTCATGACACCAATTACCATACCTTACACATAGCAAGAGCTCCTAAAATACTAAACATTAAGACAGAAATCCCTTCAGAGAGTTTTCCACAATGCTGAATATACATCAACCTGCTAAAACTTGGTTAATTTTTAATTTTAATTTATTCTTCTCATACTACTTGTATTTTAATTCATTCTTCTCTAAAATAAATAAAATTTATTTTATTTTATTTTATTTCAAATAAAGCAAAAAAGGTTAATTTATAGACTTTAAAAATAGGAATTGTTTTATATTAAATGGAAGTTATAGTTTTCAGGTTGCAGTACAACTTTAGTTGTGGTTACAATTGAAGTTAGTTTTCAGGTTGCAGTGTGAAGGGTAGTAGTGTGAGATTGTTGACTGACTCCCAGTATCTTATTATCTGAGTAATAGAATAGGAGGAGAACAGAATAGATTTCCAGGCACAGAAAAATGTCCTGTGACTTACAGGGCTAGGCAAAAGGGAAGGAGTATGTCAAATGTTAAAATGCAGTGGCCTGTTGCCAAAAGAAATGCAAAACAGCATTAAGGATGTTTGGTTGACCTGAAGAGTGAACTGCTGGTTCTACAAGTTTCTAATGGCTTAGGACAGGATTTTTGTCACGGGGAGAAGCTAGTCTTTAACTTCTCCCTCATCACAAATTTCCACTCAGCTTTCTGGGAATTTTTTTCTATTTTTTTTCCTGTGGGAATGAACCTTAGATATATTTGGAGTAAATGGAATAGTATTTATTTGGAAAAAAGAAGCTTAGCATTTAATTTGCTTGTTTACTCAGCAAATTGAAGACTTGATGCACTAAATACTAACAATACAATGCAACTATAGATATAATTTCTTGTATCTCATGGAGAGAAGAGTATAAAGCAAATTGTAACTATAACCATAAGACCATAAGAAATCAGATTTGGAAACGGAGATATTTCTGGTATAATTAGAGCTAGATGCGGTTATTTTGACTTTATCTATGCCTACCTTTCTTAAAATTTTACATGTGGATATTGATCTCTTTGAAAGAATCTTCTGGTGTTAAAATCAATTAGAATTTTTCCTTTCCTCTTTGAATGTGTCGTTTCTTTGAGATAATTGTTCTAAGGCCTCTTTGGTTTTCTAAGCTTTAATTGTATTTGATACCTCCTTAATGTAACTTACATTTCCCCACATTTGTATCTTTTTAAAGCCATGCAGTTCTGAAAATATTAATCCCGGTCATTCATTCATTGTACATTCCAATGAGTGTTTGCTATGTGGCAGGCACTCTGTCGGAATCAACGATAGAGTACAAATTATAGAATCACAGAGCTCTAACATCAGAAGCAATTGTTTTTAGTGTTGATATCCTTCTCTTCACAATGACAGAAGCAAAATTGAAGAGTTTAGGTTTCCAAGGGTCTTAAGCAGTGGACTTATTCCTCCTAGACCTCCTTGAACCTATGAATGCTTTGTAAGTCCTTTTGTTAGTCTTTGACAGCCATCTCTCTGGACTTTACCTTCTTTGTGGAATATGTTTCTTTGAAATTGGAGCTTATCAGAAAGCTCTCTCCTCATCCAGACTGATTTCTTTACATAATAACCTTTAATATTTTTATAGAGCTATGTCATTAATACAATTGCTATCAAAGCTTAGAATATAACAAAAAAATACACATGGTATATAATGTCATGCAATATGAAGGTGGCATCAGATGGAAAGGAAGTGGAGCTAACAAATTCCAAACAAATAAATATGTAGCATTTACATCTTTTTACAACTGGGAAAAGAACTAGGGAGATGGGGGTAGGGATAGGGCATGGTGGTTAGGATTTGACTCCAGGTTTTTCTAAATGCAAACAAGTGCTATTTCCACTGGGCACCATATCTCCAAGGTAGCCGCATTTGGACAATTTACCTGTCAGGATCACTTGTGTCCTATTTCCTATTTTCGAAGCCACAAAATTGTGATCTTCACACCCATGGGTCCCTTATAATTCTTTTATTAGGAGACCAATAAACTAAATATGATAGCAGATGTTCAAAAATGCCTAGAAGAAGATTGTTTGGACATAAAACTGGGCCTGATATGTGGTGGTAAAAATGTAACAGGTGCATCTGAAAAAGAAAACAAAAGAAGAAAAAGAAAAGCATTCTTCACTTAAGAGAAAGAAAAAAACACCAAACCTACTTTAGGCCTAAGGAGAATGATTAGCTTAGCATACATTCATTTAACTGATTACAGAAAATATAAATATGTTTTTATAGCATAAAGGTTGAGTCGACTTGGCATGGCAATTTTAGAAAAAATAATACAGCATTTGCTGTACTACCTTTAATTAATTACTATTATTTTACACTTGGAAGGTGGACATTTTTAATAAAAAGTTGATGAAAGAAAGAACATTTGGCATCATTACAAGATTTGAAGAAGCAAGTTCCTATTCTTTCTGCCAAAAAGTATTTAGGACTGATTCCAGTTCATTCTTTCAGCCAAACACCTATATTTTAAGTTTATCAATATTTTCAATGTTTCAGAGCAAGTATGAAATTACCACCTTGATAACCTGGTACACTTAACTGAAAAATTTTAGTAATCCTAAAACAGAATCTGTGGCAGAGTGTAATTTTTTTTCTCTGTTATTTCACTATCTCCTCCTTCCCAGTTTAGTTGGGAGAGAACATCCTGCTAATGCTCAGAGCTGTTGTAGAGTTCTTTGGTTCACAATGGAATGAGAAAGAGACTAAAAGTGATAGACATAAAACTGAAAAAGTTATCTGATCCTGTATCATTCTTCATTTGATAATCTGTATGTATAATTTCAAGAGCTTTCGTGCATTTGTGGGTGTTTAGGAACTTCACAATGAAAAAAGGCAAGAATATTTGAGCCTCCTTCTATAGCAATATACCTAAAGTTATTAAGCTGTGCTAAATAAATTAAGAAAAGTGTCTAGTAAAATATCTACAGCATATAATAAATTTAAAAATATGTCATAATGCTGCAATTTGTAAAGCTGAAAATCTTGGTTTTCAACTTCCGAGTATTTGGGTGCAACTTCCTCTTGTATAAAGCTCAAGGGTATACAGGTTTCGGTGAGCATAAAACAACTTGGTGAGTGTTAAGCGTATCCAATTGGCTTTCTAAAAAGATGATGTAGAAAAGCTTAGAACATCAGTCCTCTTTCAGTCCACCAGACATTGTGCCAGTTGCTTCTTGGGTGATCATTCTAATCGTGTAAGAATATCTTTTATTTTTAAGCCTAGTCCACATCTGCTTTAAGTACTATGAAAAAAAATTTCTTGTTTTTTGGTGATGTTGGTTAACTTTTAATTACTATTCCTTTCCATGGTTGACCTGAGAATTATTTCATTGTTTGTAACACATCACTAAGTAATAACCTGTTATCTACAGGCTGCATCTGCCAGAAGATAACCAATATTTTTAGCCTACATTGCAGAAGTTTAAATTCCTTATCCTCAAGCAACATTTCATAAGGGGACCCTCAGAGTATTTTTCTAAAAACTATCCATTTTTGAAGAGGTAAAGAGATAGCTCTTCAGATAGCTTTTTAATGTAAGTGAATTATTCTGTACTTTTTAGTAACAACTTCAATGGGTTATAGGGAAATACCATACAATTTACTTCTGTAAGCATACAATTCAAGTTTTTTTTTAGTGTGTTCACCAAGTTATACTATCATCACCACTACCTAATTTCAGGCCACTTTCATCATCCCAAAGAGAAACCCTGTACCCATTAGCAGTTACTCTCCATTCTTCCTTCTCCCACGTCCTGGCAACCACGAATGTACTCTCTGTCCCTTTGGATTTACCTACTAAAGATATTTCTTACAAATGGAGTCATTGAATATGTGGCTTGTTGTATCTGTTTTTTTAAAAAAATTTAACATAATGTTTTCAAGGCTCATCCATGTTGTAGCATTTATCAATATTTTATTCCTGGCAGGGCATGATGGTGGTCATACCTGTAATCTCAGCACTTTGAGAGGCTGAGACAGGCAGATCACTTGAGCCCAGGAGTTCAAGACCAGTCTAGGCAATGTGCGAAACTCTGTCTCTAAAAAAAAAAAAAAAAAAACCCAAAAATTAGCTGGGCGTGGTGGTGTACGTCTGTGGTCCCAGCTACTAGGGAGGCTGAGGTGGGAGGATCACTTGAGCCTGGGAGGTTGAGGTTTCAGTGAGCCATGATCATGTCACTGCACTCCAGCCTGGGCAACAGAGTGAGGCCCTGTCTCACACAATTTTTTTCATTCTTTTTCATGGCTGAATACTATTTCATGGCATGCATATACTGCACTTTATTTTTCCATCAGTGGATGGACATTTGGGTTCCACTTTTTGGCTAATGTAATTAATGATGCTATGAACATTTGTGTGCACATTTTTTTATGTAGGCATATATTTTTAATTATTTTGGGTATATACCTAAGAGTATTAATAGAATTTCTGGTCATATGGGAACCTGTGTTTAATTTTTTGAGGACCTGTCCAACTGTTTTCCAAAATGGCTGCATTTTATAATCTCACTAGCTTTGTGTGAAGGTTCCAATTTCTCCACATCTTCGCCCAAACTTGTTATTTTCTATAGCTATATATTTGTATCTGTGGGGAAGTAGCTCCACATTGTGTTTATTGAATATTAAGTAAAGAATCTCTGCTTTTGTGCATCTCTGTTTCCATGATTATCGTCCATTCCAACCTCATCTTATCTTTGAACAACTGCAGCAACTCTTAAATGATTCTTTCATGCTATACTTATCTACACAATAGTCACAGAGATCTTTTAAAAATGTATGTGGCAAACGTTGTTTCAGAAAGCACATGTGCTAGAATTTTTTCTGTGAATACTTCTGTATCTGCAATAAAACATCAGTAAGATCTAAGTATTTTTCAGGCTGTTTGAATTTGGATTTATATTTCTTTTAAATATATCTCTGAGTTTTGATTTGCTTTAACATTGGTGAAGGAAGTTGTGGTTCATTTGGGTTTTATCTGCAAGACATTTAGATTAAAACGGCAGTAAAAGTCAAGCATTTACAAGATGATACTAATAGCTAACTTTTATTGAGTACCTACTCTGTACTGAGCAGTTATCTAAGTATTTTTTGTATGTTTAACTCATTTATTCCTCATAAAATTCTGATGAGGTATTATGAAACTTATTTCACACTACAGGGGAATAGAGGGACAGAGAAGTTAAGTAACTTTCCCAAGGTCACACAGCCAGTAAGTGGTAGAGTCAAGATTCTAACCAAAAAATCTGGTTACAGAGTCCACATGGGTAACCACCAAACTATCCTGCCATTTTGTCTTAGTTATTGTCTGAGATATATAAGACTTAAAATAGTAGGTGACGACCAATATTTTTTTTACTTTGACTTGATGTCTATTGAAAAAATCTAGCATCTGAGGACTATGGGGAAAAAAAAGAAAAATTTTAAAAATTAAAAAAATTAAGAGTTAATCATTTTCTGGCATTCAATAGGGTAGTTGAAAATATTCACACTTTTATTAATTTTGTATAATATCACCATGTCCGATTATAAGGATGTATATTTTAAACATCCGTGTTTCTATAATACCACCTAGAGGTTTACAGAATTACTTCTGCCACACTTAAAAAAACAACTTGAGCAAAAAAGTACTGAACTACTTAAAGGATAACTCCTAAAAGACATTCTTAGAAAAATAACATTTTCTGAAATGTACACAATAGTCAGTCATATTATGATATTGCCTGCCAGTTCGCGTGCTACTCTTTCCTCCTCCTACGTCTTTTAAACCATCTAACAGAGCATTGTGTGTTTCTGAACATTTACATTCAATTTGTTAAATGTCACCAGGGAAAAATAAAACAGAGAGGACATCAGCTAATAATGTACTTTTACATTCCGTCATCCTATGCATGGTTCCATGTCTCACCATGCTGACCTAATTTGCCATGACAGGAACATGGCCCTGATTTCAGAACATTCCAACTGTGGCAATCACTAAACCTTATTGGGAATTTTTGCCCCCTTAGCAAATTGAACCAGATTGCTTTTCTCAGGACCATTTGAGATGGGTATCTGTGAACAAGGCGGGTGGGCTATGATGAAGAGTTGAGAAATGGAGCTTTTATATTACAAATATACTGAAGGTTTATGTAAATGTGTATCATTACAGGGTGACTGATTTTTGCTGTGAAGGTGGATTTGGGGAGAAAAAATGTAAAAAGCACATTTTATTAATACTTCCTAACGTGTGGCCTTGTACAAACCTCTTTCCTGAGTTTCCTCACGTCTAAAATGAGGATGATGATAATAATATCTATGTTTCAGAGTTTATCAGACAATTAGATGACGATTCACTCTAAGCATTTAGAACAATATCCAGCATTCAAAAAACATAAATTCTGATTGTTATAATTTTTACTTTAACATTTTTTTTTTTTTTTTTTTTTTTTTTTTTTTTTTTTGAGACGGAGTCTCGCTCTGTCACCCAGGCTGGAGTGCAGTGGCCGGATCTCAGCTCACTGCAAGCTCCGCCTCCTGGGTTCACGCCATTCTCCTGCCTCAGCCTCCCGAGTAGCTGGGACTACAGGCGCCCGCCACCTCGCCCGGCTAGTTTTTTTGTATTTTTTAGTAGAGACGGGGTTTCACCGTGTTAACCAGGATGGTCTCGATCTCCCGACCTCGTGATCCGCCTGTCTCGGCCTCCCAAAGTGCTGGGATTACAGGCTTGAGCCACCGCGCCCGGCTACTTTAACATTTTTGAAATAAAAATTATTCTATGTTTACAAGAATAGTTTATTCTTAAATTCTTTGGCTATCAACTGTAATATATAGATTGTATTATATTTCTATAACAACTTATGGTGCACCAGTACTTGATCATAGGCATATAATTCATATGCATGTCTCAGGCCTCAGCAGCCACAGGTAAAAGTGCTGTTTCATCAAGATTAATAGTGGGCTTTTGACAGTGCCTAGACCCCATCTGTTTGCCCAGGATGTCAGTTTCCATGCTTTTACATTTCTTCTAGTAGCTTCACATGCTAGGATAAGTTTTGTTCACCATCTCCTATCTGAACTTCTTCATCAAGAGTCCTCACTAGTACCATCCTCCAGAAGCCCTTGGGAAACTGTTGTACTGTCCACACGTGTGCCACCTGGAGCCCTGAAAGACATGGGGCAGTGATGTGGACAAGAATGTCTGTTCCCCAACCCCGACACGCTCAGTCAGCCTTTGTTTCTTGGGTCCCTAAAGGGGGCCCCACCTGAGCCCGGAGTCTCACACTTGGTTTATCATCTCCCTAGACCTCTCACATAGGAGAATATCTTGCAGATACTGAACTGGAACTTTAAAAATTCCCCTCTTTGAGTCATATTACCATCAAGACTTGAACATTTTACCTTCAAGTATAAACCGAGAGAGAGAGAACCCTGATGCTGCCCAGAACAGAATTTAGTCAGCATTCATTTTGTGAGCTCTTTAGTGAGCCTGTGGCTTTGTAGGGAGGTCTCTAAATAATGCTTTTTTAAAAAAATATGTTAAGAAGTGGGCTTGGAGACTGGAACAGAAGTTCTCAAATTTTTGGTCTCGAGATGCTTTTTAACTCTTAAAAAATTATGGAAGACCTTAAAAAGCTTTTGATTTGTGTGGATTATTGATATTTACTTAATAGAACTTTAAACTGAGAAGTTATAAAATAATTAAATATACAGTCATGTGTCACTTAATGATGGCGCTACATTCTGAGAAATGTGTCATTAGGTGATTTCATCATTATGGGAACATCACAAGGGGACTTATTCAAACCTAGATGGCCTAGCCTATTAGGTATCTAGGTTATATGGTCTAGCCATTGCTCCTCGGCTACAAACTTGTACAACTTGTTACTCTACTGAGTACTGTAGGCAGTGGTAGCACAATGGTAATTAAATGTGTATCTAAACATAGAGCAGATACAGTAAAAATATGGTAGGAAAGATTTTTAAAAAGGGCCCATTTGTGTAGGACACTTGCCATGAATGGAGCTTGTGGGACTGGAAGTTGCTCTGGGAGTCAGTGGGTGAGTGGTGAGTGAATGTGAAGGCTTAGAACATTACTGTCCACTACCGTAGATGTTATAAACACTGTACACTTAGGCTACACTAAATTTATTTAAAAACTTTTCTTTCTTCAATAATAAAATAACCTTAGCTCACTGTAAATGTTTTACTTTGTACACTTTTAAATTATTTTAAAACCTTTTAACATTTTTATAACACTTAGCTTAAAACACATTGTACAGATGTAAGAATATTTTCTTTATAACCTTATTCTGTAAGCTTTTTTCTACTTTTACAATTGTTTATTTTTCTTTGTAAACTTTTTTTTTGTTAAAAACAAAGACACAAACACACACATTAGCCCAGGCCTGCACAGGGTGAGGATCATCAATATCACCGTCTTCCACTTCCACATCTTGTCCCACTAGACGGTCTTCAGGGGCAATAACATATGTGGAGCTGTCATCTCCCATAACAGAGCCTTCTTTGGCCGAGCACGGTGGCTTACGCCTGTAATCCCAGCACTTTGGAAGGCCGAGGCGGGCATATCACGAGGTCAGGAGATCGAGACCATCCTGGCTAACATGGTGAAACCCCATCTCTACTAAAAAATACAAAAAATTAGCCGGGTGTGGTGGCAGGCGCCTGTAGTCCCAGCTGCTTGGGAGACTGAGGCAGGAGAATGGCATGAACCTGGGAGGCCAAGATTGTGCCACTGCACCCCAGCCTGGGAGACAGAGCAAGACTCAGTCTCAAAAAAAAAAAAAAAAAAAAAAAGCTGCCTTCTGGAATACCTACTGAAGGACCTGCCTGAGGGGCTGTTTTATAGTTTTTTTTCTTCTTTTGTAAGTAGAAAGAGTACACTCTGAAATAATAACAAAAGTATAGCATAGTAAGTACATAAACCGGTAACCTAGTCATTTGTGATCACTATTAGTATTCCATACTGTACATAATTGTATATGCCAGACTCTCATACAACTGGCAGTGCAGTAGATTTTTTTTGCTCCAGCATCACCATAAACACTTGAGTGATGCATTGTGCTGCAATGTGATGGTTATGATTTTACTCAGCAATAGGAATTTTTTCGGCTTTATTGTAATCTTATATGACTACTGTTGTATATACTGTCTGTCATTGACTAAAATGTCAATGTGGTGCTTGAGTGTAAATTCACTGTAAAATATCAATGATATCAATAAAAATCAATAATAAACCCATTACATGTTACCATAAATAACATATTTTTCTTTTAAAAAACTATATTTTCTGAAACCAGAAAAAAATTAGAGCGGCACTGCTTAACACTTTGCAAATGTCTGGCTTAATAGAAAGCACCTGGATTCTCATGTCTTCTGTGTTCAGTGTTTTAAGATATCACACATCATGTAGCTTCTGGAAAATGGCACTGTATGAGTGTCAAAGAATGAGAGTGAAAAGGAAAGTAACATTTTAGTATATGAGAATGGTTTTGATCTTGCAGACCTCTTGAAAAAGGCTTACAGGCCCCCATGTTGAGAACTTGTTGACTGTAGCTTGAGTAACTTACTCCATGGGGAGATCTCAGGCTACTATTTAGAGAAAACTGTCCTTGCCAGTCTTGGTGATTGTGGAAAGAATACACAGAGAGCAAGGTAGAAGAGGCAGTGGATGAATACATCCTAATCTCCTTCTGGACCCAAATCCAGCCTTTGTGACTGGGGGAGTTACATTTATCCAGAGGAGTTCCTGGATGATACCTTAGAGGTAAGGTACAGCATGCATGGATGAGGAATGTTTGAGTTTGGCTTTCTTGAGCTGTTCCTTGTACCCAAATGGAGTGGGTAGGACACTGAAGAGGGATGGATAATGAAGTTTGAATGGGAAACTCACCAGAGGAAATCACAGTAGTGGAGATGGAGTGGCCCTGTGACTGAGGGCTGTGGGGCAGACCTCTTGGGACTAGAACCAAGGGGGAACCACAGCCGCTTCTTAGGGCTTCTTGGCAGATGTAAGAATATATTTTTACATTGCTGATGAGCTGGGGCCCAACTGGCAGGGACAACTCCAGTCTCTGACCAAATGGTGAGAGAACTGAGCATAGGTGCTAGGGGGGCCAGCTACCAGACATCTGAGATTTACTGCTGGAGGACAAGTGAAAAGACCTGGATGTGGATTTCTCCTTTCTCCCCCCATCAGGAGACCCCTTAGGCTCTACTTTTGCTTACCCTCAGTTGCCATCTTGGAATAAAGCAGAGTGTGGTGGAACAAATCAGAATGGTTGGCTATTTATGTTAAAAAAGGTTAAGTTACCTTTAAAAAATTCAAGTTGATAGATTGACAGAAATTAATGGATTATTGCTGTGGTTTGAATGTGTCTCCTAAATTTGATGTGTTGGAAATGCAATCTCTAAATTTATATGTTGATGGTATTTGGAGGTGAGGCTTTTGGGAGGTAATTATAATTAGGTAAGATTATCAGAGTGGGACCCCTGTAATGGGGCTGGTAGCTTTATAAGAAGAGAGATCTAAACAGCACACTCTTACTGTCACCATGTGAAGCCCTTTGCCAAGTTATGATGCAGCAAGAAGGTCCTCTCCAGATGCCAGCACCATACTCATGACTTACTAGTCCCTAAAACTGTAAGCTAACTGAAACTCTATTATTTATAAATTACCCAGTCTGTGGTATCCTATTATAGCAACACAAATGTACTATGACAATTGTCGTACCTAATGTAGCCTTTTTCTCCTCCTGCTACCTAACATGTTGGAACCTTATGAGTGAGATCAGATAGTTATAGAAAATACAAAGATACTGTATTAGTCCATTTTCACATTGCTATAAAGAAATACCTGAGACTGGGTAATTTATAATGAAAGGGGGTTTAATTGACTCACACTTCAGCATGGCTGAAGAGGCCACAGGAAACTTACAATTTTGGCAGAAGGTGAAGGAGAAACAAGCACCTTCTTCACAAGGTGGCAGGAAAAAAAGGGAGAGAGTGAAGAGGGAAGAGTCCCTTATAAAACCATCAGATCTCATGAGAAACCACTCACTCACTATCATGAGAAGAGCATGGGGGAAACTGCCCCCATGATCCAATCACCTCCCACCAGGTCCCTCCCTTGACATGTGAGAATGACAAGTTAGTTACTTCCACGATACAATGGGATACAGGCATTGGATAAATTCTCTAATTTCAAATGGGAGAAATTGGCCAAAACAAAGGGGCTACAGGCCCTATGCAAGTCTGAAATCCAGTGGGGCAGTCATTAAATCTAAAGCTCCAAAATAATCTCCTTTGGCTCTGTGTCTCACATCCGGGGCACACTAATGCAAGAGGTGGGTTCCCACGACCTTGGGCAGCTCTGCCCCTGTGGCTTTGCAGGTACAGCACCCCCCCAGCTGCTTTCATGGGCTAGTGTTGAGTGACTGTGACTTTTCCAGGTGCACGTGCAGGCTGTTGGTGGATCTACCATACTGGGATCTGGAGGACAGTGGCCCTTTATCACAGCTCCACTACGGAGCTGTGTGGGGTCTGCAACCCTACGTTTCCCTTCCATACTGACCTAGCAGAGGTTTTTTTCATGAGGGCTAAACCCCTGCAGCAGACTTCTGCCTGGACAGCTATGTGTTTCCATACATCCTCTGAAACCTAGGCCGAGGTTCCCAAAGCTCAACTCTTATCTTCTGTGCACCTACAGGCCCAACACCACATGGAAGCCCCCAAGACTTGGAGCTTGCAGCCTCTGAAGCAATGGCTTGAGGTGTATGTTGCTCCTTTTAGCCACAGCTGAAGCTGGAGCAGCTGGGATGCAAGGCACCATGTCCCAAGGGTGCACAGAGCATCAGGGCCCTGGGCCCAGCCCACAGAACGATTTTTCCCTCTTAGGCTTCTGGGCCTGTGATGGGAGGGGCTGCCACAAAGTTCTCTGACATGGCCTGGAGACAGTTTCCCCATTGTCTTGGTGATTAACATTCTATGTTACTTATGCAAATTTCTGCACCTGGCTTCAATTCCTCCCCAGAAAATGAGTTTCTTTTCTACCACGTGGTCAGGCTGCAGAATTTCCAAACTTTTATGCTCTGTCACCTCTTGAATGCTTTGCTACTTAGAAACTTCTTCTGCCAGATACCCTAAATCAGCTTTCTGAAATTCAAAGTTCCACACTTCTCTAGGGCAGAGGCAAAATGCCACCAGATTCTTTGCTGAAGAATGGCAAGAGTCCCCTTTGCTCTAGTTCTCAAGAAGTTCCTCATCTCCATCTGAGACCATCTCAACCTGGACATCATTGTCCACATCACTATCAGCATTTTGGTTAAAATCATTCAACAAGTTTCTAGGAAGTTCCAAACTTTCCCACCTTTTCCTATCGTCTTCCGAGCCCTCCAAATTGTTCCAGCCTCTCCTCATTACCCAGTTCCAAAGTCACTTGAACGTTTTCAGCACGTTTTCCTTGCCCCAATCTTCTTGTATAATACAAGATACCAATTTCTTGTATTAGTCTGTTTTCACATTGCTATAAAGAATATGTGAGACTGTATAATTTATAAAGAAAATATGTTTAATAGACTCACAGTTCCACATGGTGAAGGAGGCCTCAGGAAAACTATAATAATGGTGGAAGGCAAGTACCTTCTTCACAAGGTGGCAGGAAAAGGAGAATGAGAGTGAACAGGGAAGAACCCGTCAGTGGGTTCTCGAATCTCATGAAATCTCACTGTTATGAGAACAGCATGGGGGAAACTGCCCCATAGTTCAATCACCTCTTATCAGGTTCCTCCCTTGACACATGGGGATTACAACTGATATGAGATTTGGCTGGGGACACAGCCAAATCATATCAGATGCTTGATTTCTCTTTATGTTTGAGTGAATTGTGCTTAAATTAGTAACTGCATGATAGCTCACAATAAGTCCAAGAAGCCTGAAAGAAAGCTATTGTGCCATTTCTTTATTACTTTACCTTTCCTCATGTCTCAATTCCCAAAACTTCTCACTTCCTTCTAACCCCTAACAGTATCCTCATGCATACCACCTTTTGTATATGGAGCCAGCAAGGTTACTGGTCTGCTAATTCCCCATCAAGTTTCTTTGAGTCTGTAATAACTAGATCATTTTGCTGTATCTCCTTTTGTGTGTATATGTGTGTTCATGCTTGCTTATGCATATATAATATTGGAGTATGTATGTTTAGGAGTATGTATGTTATATATGCTTATGCATATATAATTTTAGGAGTATGTTCTCAAAATCTTTGAAATTATCTACATTTTAAGACTCTAGGGTCAAAGAGTTTTCATAGATGAAATAAGGAGTTTGAGTTTTTTCCTGTTATTCTTCTTTCTTCACAAATTTTTGATTTACAGTTCTGGGCCTAATCCATATTACTAATATGATGTACTGGATTTCTGCTGTGAGTCCTTTTAGACCTATTCTTCATTCTATTTCCTGATCCCTACTCTCTGCAGCTGGTAGGAGTTATTTGGAATAGAACAGTAAGCTTCCTTGCTCTCTGGTTCCCTTACCCACTGATTTTCACCAACGGGGTAAACCAGCTGGGCATCAGGGGGAGGGTTAAAAGTGAGGTTGGCTCCCTGCCTGCAAAGTTGCCAAGAAGTGACTACATACTTTAAGGTTATGGCTCTGCCAGGTGGCCCTGTCCTCGCAGCCTCCCTCATCTCTTGTTTCCTTTGACTGCTCTACCTCCTTTAGGCCTGGGGACATTAATGGCCTTCTACTCTTACTAGCCCTAGATACTGCCCTCTCTCTGTGGCTTCCCTACATGTCATCCATAGCTTTGTAAATAGTTTATTGAATATTCCTCTCATTAGGCAGTGAGCCACCTGTTCTCACCAGGAGCATGACTGATATACATGGGCATCTTTAGTTTATCAAACTCAGTTTTCTGAGCAGTAATATAAGTCCCTGTCATCTTATTTACAATGCTGCATCTAGAACCCAGCATCTGAAATTACTTATAGGTTAACTGTATTATTCAATTCTTGAATATAGAGCTTGTATACTTGACTTTTTAAAACCAGGGAAGGGGGAAATCATCAGACCTTATTTCGGGGGCTTGTGTTTGCCCAATTTTTTCCCTTCCTCCCTTCCTTCCTCCTTTATTCCTTCCTCTCCTTTCTCCCTTCTTTTCTTTTGTTCTTCCTTCCTTCTCAAACGTGTTTCTCAATCTGGGAAACTACATCCCAATAATCTTGTGTGGATTGGCAATAGTAAAAGAGATTTGAAATAGTTAATGTCATAGAATACTTTTTATTTTCTTTTGAACCAAGATAGAGCTTTTAAGACAGATCTTTCTTATCTTGGATGATAGCAATTCAGTGGCTACAATATTTCAAAGGTCAGGCCTAGTACATGATGGAAAGCTGATGAAAATAGCTTTTGAGCTAAATCTGGGTAAAACTAGTGGTGTAGAACAGTAATTGATAAGAATAGGGTTTTGGCTAGGAACATCTTAAACGTACAGTCAGTTAAAGATAGTGAAATCTGCCCAGGAGAATTGTGAGTCTGAACTGGCTCACAGCAGAGAAACCATCAAATCAAGTTCATCATCCCTTAAATAAAGAGCAAGCATTAGATCTCAGGCTAATATTATAACCGAGACTGTGTAAAAGCTATCTTGAATATTACATGAAGATGACTGTCAAGATAACTGTGTATTCAATAGCACATCAAGGATTTTCTTATTGACAGGAGAAAACACTGGGATGAAATCAGCAGCTGGTGTGATGATGTTTTACGTGTGCTTGGAATGATTCTTCCAAATGTATTCTACTTTGCATTTTACTTCATAGAGGAATTCTTGTTTCTCTTAAGGAGCACAGTAAAAATGAATAAAATAAAGAATCTTAATTTATACCCTCTCAGTGTAGAAACATTGGATATTTAAAATAGAGGTCTCATCTATGGAAACTATTTCACTTCAAATAATTTAGAGAGTCGCCAAATTCTTTGAGGGTTGCCTTACTGCTGTTATTGGAAAGTATACCTTGGATTCATTTAACATCTCCAATATCAGTTAAATGCATTTGCTTTCATAAAATTTTGTTCTGGGCTTGCCACTGAATTTGAGAGAAGTCTCCAAATTATTGAATCAGAGACTTCCCCTTCCCTCAGACTCCCCTCATTTTACAATGATAAAAATTCTACCAATTGTTCAAACCAAACACAAATGACAACTTCTCAAGAAGTTTTACCAGATCCCCCAGGTCCTAACTAATTACCCCTTTCCATTTTTTTTTTTTAGCATAAGGTCTCATATATACCTTTACTGAACCCTTATTTCCTTCTACTTTGTAGTATAGAAATATTAAAGAGCTTCTGCATAGCAAAAGAGGCTATCAGTGGAGTAAACAGACAACCTACAGAATGGGAGAAAACTTTTGCAAACTGTGCATCTGACAAAGATCTAATATCTAGCATCTCTAAGTAACTTAAACAAATTTACAAGAAAAAAACAAACCCATTAAAACATGGGCAAAGGACAAGAACAGACATTTTTCAAAAGACCTACATGCAGCCAACAATCATGAAGAAAAACTCAATGTCACACTGATCGATAGAGAAATGCAAATCAAAACCAAAGTGAGACACCATCTCACACCAATCAGAATGACTATTATTAAAAAGTCAAAAAATAACAGATGCTGGTGAGGCTGTGGAGAAAAAAGGAACACTTTTACACAGTTGGTAGGAATGTATATTCAATTATTGTGGAAGATGGTGTGGTGATTCCTCAAATGTAAGCTTCTTTAATGTAAGTTACTTATTTACTTTTCAAAAAATCTAGTAATAGCTTTCTGGTGCTTAATCAGACTTGCTGAATAAATACATTTGATTTAGTAGACAACTCTTTAAAAAAACATACTCTTAAGTACTGTGCTCAATGATAAGGAAATGTTCTAAGCTAGTTACAGATAGACCTTAAGTGCTTAGCAAGACACAAATAGAATACACAAAAAGAAAGATGCTTTTCCCCAATCTGACTTTAAAAGAAAAAGCACTTTGGAGTATATACATAAAGGAATTTCCCTTTTTAATTGGAAAAAACCCAATGAAGTTGTGAGGAATTTTGAAGTTGGTAGACTGTTCATGCAAAGGAAGATTCGTTTGAATTACCTTTGTTTTCAACAGGTTGAGGGAACTTGAAATTTGTTAATGATAATACAGGTGAGAACATTCTAACTAGCACCAGTTTCCTTGTTTGAAACCACTCTTTGGTGCACGGTTTTCATGCACAGCATGCAAATGCATGTCATGTTCATAAATCCAATCACAAATGATGGTTTTACGACCAAACTGTATTTCTTCCAAACAAAGTGGCAGTAATATTTTTAAAAATCTGCAAGCCCTTTGAGAGTCTTCAAAAAGAATTTCATCATCTTTTCTCATTGAAGTGAAGATATTTATAACTGAGAGGATGCTGTATTGCCACTATGGGGAAGAATTGCATTCCTCACCTAAAATATAGCCACCAATAGTGTACATGTTTTGCATTTAGCATTCAAAATATATGGGGAACAAGATCTAAGTAGATGCAGTAGGATCTAGAAATTAGCCTAAGTCAGCTCTGGAGACCAGATTTAGGGAGGACTGTAAATCATACCCTTGGAATGCAACATTACTATTCAGAATACTCTAAAATGTACTATGGATCAGAAACCTATTTCTTAGCCTACAAGTTGTTTGTTCTCTAGGTTGTGTCAGACCCTCTGTGATTTCATAAAGGTATGCTATTCAGGTTTGAAGGCCATTTTAGGATTTTTCTGTAAACACTGAGTTTCATAGATACAAAGTTCCCTGAGGGTCTATGGGTCTACAACTGTGTTTTCGTGACGATGAAACATAAAGATTGAGGGATATTCTTTTCCAAGGTGCTTTCCTCCCACTAATTCCTGGTAGGGGATAAGCTTTTAAAAGGTTTTCTTTTTCTTTTCTGTCCTATGAAAAGCCATATTGTACATTCCCAGCGTAACTTCTAGGGACATTTACACCATAGTTTTGAAGAGCTCATAGTGATTTCAACACTTCAGCAAAGGGCACAGTGAAACAATATTTTGGAAGACATCTTCATCAATTTATTGACCAGTGGAACCTCTGTCTTCAACAGAGGCCTACGATTTAGATGAGCTCTGTTGAAAATGCAGCAGTACTGTGTAGCCTCCTCTCTGGGCCTGCTAGAACTGTCAAAAAATAATCAAGATTATGGGAGAGTGAGCTCTGATAATGACCCTGAAATTTCCTTTAAGATGACGCTTCCTCACATAGACTCTGTGCTCAGAATCCTGAATTCTGTAAGTGGTGCACAGGTGTAATATTCACTCACATGGCAGATGTGAGTGTCTGAATCTACCTACTTATCTTCTGGAGCAGTGTTCTGTGTTAATGGCCACACTGGCAAAAGTGTTCTGTCATTAATTGGTTCAAGAGATGCTTTCTGAGCATCAGTTGTGGAGCAGGCATGCTCTCATGCTGTGGCTGCATAGTGACCAAGTCCAAGTCTCCGTCCTCCTGGGGTGTGTGTACTTCTAGTGGAAGAGCAAAGCAATACACAGAGAAAGAAACAAATTCTGGAGAGTGGTAAGTGCTATGAAGAAAAATAAATAGGTCGAGGTTTTGTGTTCGGGAGGTCGTGGGAGTTGCCTCAGACTGTACGTAACATCTCTACTGTGGTCATATATTTTATTTGAAACTACTTTTTAATTTGGGGCATACAGGGAATACTGTCTCAATGCCGAAGGGGTCTACTTGGCCTGTGATACATGTCTGCTTTGGTTTCTGTTGGGAAGTACCATGAGAACCCTCTATATAAACTCTGCATAGATTCCACAGCAGTATTCAGGATGGCAGTGATGCAGCAGGTAGCAGAGCTCTGCAGTCCAAACATCAGTATCCTGCTTAGACTGTTGATTACATTTGTGAAATGTAAATCTCTGAGCAGTGACTCCTGGGATTGACTAGAAATACACTTTCAAGATCCTTAGTAAGAAATGTGCCTTTTAAGGATTCTTGAAAGGATCAGGGGAGAATCCCTTCTCTTATTCAATTAATTGATTCTTTTATAAGGCAGTGAGTCAAAATGTTCAGAATTTTAGGTGGCAGAAATTATCCAAAGGGATTTTCAAAAATATCCCTTTTGTTTACTATGCAAAATAATGTTAAGTAGGAATTAAATAAAACTCACACTGTTTTCTCAGCTCTCTGCTGCTGAGGTGTCTTTCTCTTCCCACGCCCATCTCTCCATCTCTCCATTTTAGGGCATTCAAGTGGCATAACTTGATGACTGTTTGTGGAGGGGCAGTCATCTGCAGCTTTCATGGAAGACAACCATGACATCCAGTTACAATTAAAATATGGTGTCCTGATTATTCAATAGAAATATTGTTGTCATATATCCAGACAGAAAACAAGACAGAGGAACTCTGTGGAACATCTCATGCTTCCTTTTCTTTCCTTTGTTGCAACTTATTATATAGTTTCTTTTAAGATGAAATGAATCAAGGCCCTGTTGTACCAAGCTTAACTATCATTATTGGTGGTAATTCACCAAGCTCATCTTATTCCACATGCAAACACACAAGACTTTTGGCCTGTAGGGCAGGACTTTTCAGTGGTTTTAAGATTGAGACTCTGTGAGGGAGTTTCTTACAGCTCTCTTTGGGCTTCACAGATCTTCAGGGACAAAGTTGGCTGTTACTCTGAATCTTTATTCTTGCTTGTGAGTAGAACATGTCAAAGAATATCAGCATTTGAATTCCCAAAGTAAACTCACTGACATCAGCTTTTGATCGTATGCCCCCAAGTTTTATAGTGGAGACTAGAGTCAAGTGCTTACTGCTCTTGGTACTAGAGTCATATACAGTCTTGACTGTTGACATGCATATTATTTCCTCTTGTACTGATTTATTTGTCTTCATTGGGGAAAATTGGGGAAAATTATTCTGCTGATTTCACTTTTACTCCATTTGCATCCTTGTAGGATCAGAGTAAAGTGAGAAGAAAACAAAAATTAAACCAATGGGACCTCCCTGTACAAAACGCTGACTATCATATTGCCATGAGATTTAGGTCTCATTTTCTTTAAAGGTGTCCATTGTTTTGTTCTTGTACTTCCACAGTTCAAATCATATTTCATTGAAAAACTATCCAGATTACAACTGAGATACTTGAACATCATAATTTTTTTAAATCCAGGGAAATTTCCTGAGGAATAAATTGGGAAATAAAACAGACTCTTACAAAACAGTTATGCAGTATTGTTAATTTTTTCTTTTTGTTTCACCAGAAGAGGAATGCTAAAAGAAGCTTAATATTTTGATGGGGTCGATCTCAAAATGCTTTTTAAAGATGTGGGGTGGCCGGATGTGGTGGTTCATGCCTGTAATCCCAGCACTTTGGGAGGCTGAGGTGGGCAGATCACGAGGTCAAGAGATCGAGACCATCCTGGCCAACATGGTGAAACCCAGTCTCTACTAAAAATACAAAAATTAGCTGGGCATGGTGGCGCGGGCATGGTGGTGCACACCTGGTGTCCCAGCTACTCAGGAGGCTGAGGCAGGAGAATCGCTTGAACCCAGAAGGTGGAGGTTGCAATGAACCAAGATCATGCCACTGCACTCCAGCCTGGCGGCAGAGCAAGACTCCATCTCAAAAAAAAAAAAAAAAAAAAAAAAGAAAAAGAAAAAAAAAGATGTAGGCTAACAATACAGCTTATATAGTTTGGAAATCCATTTATCAATTATGAAATTTTAATATTTTCACCTTTTGTAGAAACATTAACACTCCATGACACACAGTAGAGAGAAGCGGTAAACCTATCCACACTGAGAACTAGGAAAGAGGATTTTTAAAAAATCTTTCATCCAAGTAAATTGGTATAACATGAAATTGATATGAGATATAAGTATGGCTATCTTGTACTTTTTTCTGAAGAATTATTTCATATTAGAAAAAAAGAAT
The DNA here is from genome assembly GCF_024542745.1 of Macaca thibetana thibetana. Lineage (NCBI taxonomy): Eukaryota > Metazoa > Chordata > Mammalia > Primates > Cercopithecidae > Macaca > Macaca thibetana. The sequence goes on along the minus strand of NC_065594.1, from coordinate 52,344,009 downwards.
ACTTGTCACGTTAATTTCAGTCATGTTCCAAGATTATCAGGCACAGTGAGATTTTTCATGTGGGCCAAACAATTTGTTCCTATCTATACTGTTAAGAGAAGAAATTCTCTGCAAGGCTTCAGTATTTGAATCTGGATTTTAGAAACTTATCCTATTAACTTCTATAGATAGAAGTACCTTTTTTGCTTTTTTTTTCTTAGTGAAATTTTTGTTTATATAACTGGCCTTGGATATCTTGGCTCCCTGTTTAAAATGAAATTTAAAAAAAAGAAAGCAGTGTAATTTTTATGTGATTGTATTAGGCTTTAATTCAACTCAACTCTGCTTTATTTGAAACAACAGAACTATGAAAGTTAGTCAATACATATGATTGCATTATCTTGAGGGAGTTTCAGTAATGTAATAAAATTGAAATAAGTTTTATCTGAAAAAAGAAACATGAGAATTTATAAATTATAAAGCCTAACAGAAAATTCAAAAACAATTAGTGTTGTATAGTTTTCCAACAGGTGGATTGTATAAATGAAGCATATATATATATATATATTTTTAAATGAACCATACATATGTAAAAATATGTACACAGGTATTCCACTTGAAGTAGCAGGGGTTCCAAACAAAGATTCACTCTGAGAAAAAAAGTGTGCAATTTTGAATAGAATGATCTAAAGAATTCAGACTGAGAACCAACAGCATATTGAATCAGGATTATGGCCCAGATAGGGGCTGGGGATGTAGGAACTAGAGCCAGAGACCTACGTATAAGATGTCGGTGTCAGTAGGGAGGCAAAGTTATAAACCAGCAATTCATGCAGAAATTCAATGAAAAAAAATGTCAGCCACGAGATCTCAAGTGGGTCAGGTATCATGAATAAGGGATCATGGATCAAGGGTCCAATGTAGGAGGTGTACTGTCAACAGAAAAGTTGCAAGAATTGCAAACAAAAAACACCACCAAAACCCCTCCTGTTTATCCTATATCCAAGTTCAGCATTTTAAAACATTTTGCCACATTTGTTTTATTGTTTCTCTGTGTGTGTGTGTATATATATATAATTTATATATACACACATATATAGTATATAGTTTATGTATATATGTATATAGTTTATGTATATGTATATGTATATATTGTATATAGTTTAGAAATACACACCCCACATACACATACATGTATATATGTACTCACATATGTACGTGTATATGAATATGTGTATGCATATGTATTATATATGTATGTGGGGTGGTTGGGATGTATGTGTGTGTGCATGTGTGTTTCTAAACTACTTGAAAATAACTTAGAGACATCATACTAGCTTCCCCCTAATTATTTCCTAAGAGTAAGAACAAGGACATTCACTTATGTAGCCATAGCACTGTTATTAAGATCAGAAAATTAACACTGATTATAATACTGTTTTCAACTATACCTACTTTATTCAATTTTCACCAATTGCCATTCTTCAGGGTATGTTTTTCCTGTGCTGTAGGATTCAATTCAAGGTTATGCATTGCATTTAGTTTTCATCTCTCTCTGTTCTTCCTCTCTCTTTTTCTGGCAATTTTATTTTAATTAGGGGGAATAACTTTTTAATTGGGGGGGGTAACTTGTAATTTTGATATAATTTGCAACTTCTGGAAAAACACAAAAATATGAAGGATTTCTATATACTTTACTCAGATTTCCTAATTGTTTATATATTTATATTTACACATATATGTATGTGTGTGTATATGCATGTGTGTATATATATGTAAATATGCAGGATGGTGAGGTCAGATGAAATAAGCTAGAACTATGTAAGGCAAAAATCAGAGGCACTTCATGATCTCTGAATGAATTAACATTTATTAAACTATGTTTTATATATGGTTTTCAGTACTCTGTGTCTACTTTCATGAAATTCTGTGAATCAAGAAAGCAACTTTATAATGTTGATGGGAACCCAGAGCTCAGGCTCTATGGAGAAGCCACAGGGCAGTCTTATGATTCAGCCTCTGCCAACCCAAGGTTCTAAATTATAGGCTGCAGCAAAGGTAACACAAAGAACATTAGAATGCTGGCACAAAGAAGTCTTTTTAGACTTTTCTTTTGGTATATTAAAACTTCTCCAGAGTTAATAAATAAATTCATGAAGTCAGAGAGGACACAGAGTCTCCATGTAAAGTAGTTGGGCAAAGATTGAATACTTTTGGGTCTAGTCATAGCCTCAATTAAACTCCAGGAGCCTTAGTTGAAGCAGCCTTCTTGAAGGTCATTTTCTGTTGCTGACAATAGATAGGAGTCTGTTGGAATACTGAAGATTCAGCAGATACTGTATTTGGTATGTGCTAATTTACTGGAGCTGTATGATCTGATCTCATCAAGAAACTTTTGGATTTGTCACTGGGCTGATTCAGATAAGCTAAATTCCCTTCAGCAAGACAAAAGAGGAAGTCATTTATGTAAGCAGAGATTCATTTTAGACTGACTCAGTTTTCTGAGATGGAGGCTGAGGACTTGAAAGATGCAGTTCCCACTAAATTCCACAAGCTGAAGCAGACACGAGTGAAAAAGTGACTGGCACATAGTAGGAGCTAAAGTTATTCTTGTTAAAATTATACTCTGATGTTGCATCACCTTTAAGTCTGCTTCCGATTTTTTTAAGAGGCTAATCATGTAAGGATGTGATGGGATATTAATTGTTTCACTCACTGACTGCTTACCTGTTTTACATTTTCACAGTTGGTGAGGTTGAAGAGAAGTGAAAGGAAATGAGGCCCTAGCCTGCCAATTTTCTATTTATTACCAACCTGGATTTGTGACTTAGTGGGACTTGAGTATTAAACAGCTGTTTGACAATGTCTTGGGTTTAGAGGTGCATTGATTTTTGCAATCCCTGCTCTACCAATACCTTGAATAACAGATAATATGTTTTTTTTGTGGAACTCTGTCACTTTAATTCTCTTGAAGTGTTTTGTAATCTGAGCCATTTTTGCTTGCTGGCATGTATTTTCTCCCAAGAATTTCTGTTTTTTAACCCCACTTTTTTTAGGCTCTTGTTATTTATCTTGTAGTTTTCATAATGAGGCCATCTATTAAGATTTAAGACAACCATTTCGTGAAAGAAAAAAAAAAAAACATGCAAGAAGAAAATATATGTCTACAGAGCCAGGATTGAATCTTCTACCTCTGATATCCCTAAAGCACTTGTAAGTTCTTAGTCCATACTTGTTTATGATACAAATATAAATCAAGGGCCACCCATAGGCCACGGAAATTACACATCCCTAGGGTAGTCTTGAGTTTTCTCACGATTGACTTGCTCTATTATTTCACATAGAAAACATCTTTAATGTGGAAGGGGAAACTTTGGTCCTATGGAACTGTGCTATCTTTTCATCTGGAGCACTTCTCATACTCAGAGCCAAAAAAAGATTTATATCTAATTCTGGATGACAAAGGCAAGACTACAGTCACCCAGGGGAAATTAGGCTTAAATCTTCCACTGTTTTTTTCATAAATAGTGAATATGGTCACTAACACTTAGATTTTTAAAATGTCAGATGCTATTTCAATGTAAAGGAACATTGGAATGTACCTGTACCTCACGTAAGGAATCCTGTAAAGATTTTCTAAGTATCCTAAATGCCCCTGCCTAAAAGTTTTACATTTTTAGATTTGATCTTGGCCATCAAAGGTTTAGCACTAAGCAGAATGCATGACAATGACAAGACCATAGAATATAAAAATATTTCTCAAGTTTAAGCACCACATTTTATAATTTTAATCAAGGAAATCAAAGCATATTTGAACAATCTTTGATCCATAAAGAGTCATTGTGTGGATGGAATCTTTAAGAAAAGAATCCCCATAATAACTCCATCTGGTGCCAGGGAATATAATACAGTTTCAAGCAGCTATCATGAGGATTCTTGGGAAATCTTTAAAGAATTTCTGATCTCATGACAAATGTGTAATCACTATCTGTCACCATTTTAGATGTGGGATAGCAAATGGGAGCCAGAAGTATGAAAGGAAAGGGCCAGAATATGTGTATGAAGCTGTTTGGAAATTGTATGAAAGAACTTATCACCTTGGAAAGAATAGTCATTTCAGAAACTAGAAATTAATGGTTACCAATAAAGCAGCTGGATCAATAATGCAACTGCACAGCAACATCACCACCACCACCATCACCACCAAGGAAGATCATAGTCACCCCAGGGACAAGATCAGGTGTTGAACCTGTGTGTTAGATTGTTGATAGAGCACTCTTGATTAAGGTGGAAGGAGCATGGGACTGTGGCTCCCCTGCCTGAATGAATTGTCCCATTCTAAGAAGTATTTTGCTTACACAGGTGGCATTAAAAAGAAGTAGATACATAGAAAGACAGATGGACAGATAGTTAGATAGATAGACACAGAGAGAGAGAGAGAGAGAGAGAGAGAGAGAGAGAGAGCGAGCAGGCAGCAGGCATGTGTTGGCCACTAATTTTTCTAGGTCAGATTTACCACCTGGCCTCTGTGCAATAAAAATTTGATACGTAGGACAGTGGTTGAGCTTTTTTTCCTTGGCTTGGTATCAAAAAAGACTGTTTAAGTAGTTCTTAGAGGTGAATAAATAGTTCCTGTCAAGTGGGTACTTGATTTAGAAAAAAACCCATATTTTTCACTCTTACCTCCATAGATAGAAGTATCATTGAGAAAAGAACATTTGGGAATTCTGGGATTATACTAGCTTGCTTTCTCAATTATCTTCATTCAGCAGGCAATTCTAATTTTATATTCTTTTGGAAGGCCTGATTTAAGAATCCAGTTTCCTTTAAAAAAAAAAAAACAGTAAACAATTTTAAGATATCTCATGAGAGTTAAACTTTTTATCGAAAATGAAAAAATATATGTACAGATACAGAGAGATGGAGAGAGAAATGGAAGACTTTATCTTTACCAAAATTTATTATCAAATTATGCCTAGTTAATTTACATATGAAACTATGAGCAGACACATTGTTGGAGAAGTAGAGAAGTTCCTCTGTGAGAGACTTCCTGTATATTCTTGTATGTCATGGTCAGAATGCATTTTAAATAATAGTTGAAGTAAAAACACATTTTAAGTAAAAATACAACTTATAATTTAAGTTTCTTCTAAAAGTTCTAGGCAAAAAATGTATACATTAGAAAGAGAAGCAAAGTTATCTATATGTACTATAAGAATAAAAGTGTGATGTAAATCAAAGACTTTCTTGCATATATGGAAGGATAAACATGTTTAATGTTGTGGTGAAGTATATGCGGACTTCCTAAACAATGATATTTACAGGCACATTTTTAAATAAAAAATATTTCCTTCTTACCAATAAAAACACTCATTAACACTTTACAGTAAAATTATCTTTGCCAGACTCTCTTCTTGCTGTGTAGTTTAAAATCCGAGACAGAATTGATGTAAACATTCTCACCACAGAACCTACAAGTTTGGTGATACAATAATAGAAATAGTAAAACAATGTTTGAGGTGAGAAACAGCAGGATTCTGACGGAAAGATTTCCTGTTGATACAGGGTAATAATGTAAAGAAGGATTGTTTATCTCATTTTCAACGAAGGAAGACTTTCATGGAGGAGGCCAAAATCAGCAACATCTTCTGTCAAGAAGTGATGAATGCTTTCCAACATAAGAGAGATTTTGCAACAGAATTTTTCTTGTGTTTGTCTGTTTAATATAGAGATTTATGACTCATTATAATGATTTAAAAATTGATATTTTCATTCTGTCACCTGATACTTTTAGAAAATAAGAATGTGGCCTCTGTCTGACCCCAACCATATCCCTTTAGTTTAATGTTTGTCCCAAAGTTGTGCCTAAGTTGTGTTCACCATCCATTTTCAATGTTCAGTCGAGTGCAATAGTAGCAACAACAGCAACATCAGACATGGATGTGACTAGCACTTGAATTATAAAACATTTCCCCTTATAGTATTTCACGTCTTCACAAAACTCTGTGAAGTTGTTAGAGCTGGTATTAGTACTTTTTTTTTTTTCCCCCAAATATAGAATCTAGATTGAGCAAAAAGGTCAATTGACTTTAGCTAAGGTCATAAGATTGATCAATTAGAAAATGGGAGCTGAAGTTCCTGGTTGATTCTCCAATGAAGAAGGGGATCAGAGGCATGGTCTTGGAGTGGGTTGGACCTGGAGTGAGCTCTCAGCTTTCCCCTGCCTCATGTTCTAGAATCATTGAATAATATGACTGCTGAGTTCCTGGTGACTCAGGACATGTCATTGAGAGTATTCACCATAACGGAGACCTCGTCAAGAAATATGTTATTGTGTTGTGTACCTGAATTACGCAGATTAGTTACAGAGATTAATTTAGAGAGTGTTCTAATGTACAATTTGTATTTGTTGATTTGTATAAATATATCACGTTTATATACTTTTTTTTGGCCCTGTAAATTAATCTTTGTATAGATATTCTTGAGTTTCAGGAATATGTAGACTCACCTCAAGGTATTCTAGATTCATAAGCTAACCAGATCTTAGATCCAGCCTCAACAGAAGTGAAGATTATACTCTCTTAAGTGGAGAGTTGAAGGTGTTTACTAGGACATGAGTAAATGAAAATTTCACTAGTAAAATGAAACAGGGGGCGATGAAACTCTAAACTTCAACCGGGTAGATGGCTAATAAGGCTCATTTGTATTTAGAAGGTTCTTCATTACCCTAAAAAAAATTTTAAAAAACCCCTAATACCTTGAATATTTACTCTTTTACCCTTTCAGTGTGTCCATGTTTTGTATATTTGATATACACGGATATATAATTACATATGCAATCCTTTCCATATTACTATTTTATGATTTTTCCCATGTTCCAGTGCTTCCCTTTAATAATATGTTTCTTTTTAAATTAAACATATTATACAAGCTAAGCTCTCCCTTCCAACTCTTTGATATACAAGAGTTGAGATATCTTTGAATAATTAGCGTACCCATGTCCTCAACATGAGCTGTCATTGAGGATGTCCTAGTTTTATATTAACTCTAAATTTTATATTAACTCTAATTTTAGTTTATCACTTTCCCCTCCAACAAATTATTAAAGCATATAAATATTTTACATAATTTTAAGTGACCCTCCAGTTTAGTTTATAAGAGTAATATAATGGAATGTTCCCTCATTCATAACTGTAGAAATTGTTTCATGTTTTTCCATTTAGAAGTAGTTTCTAGTAGTATAAACTGTAATGTAAGCACTGTTATCTGCATTCACTTTAAGAAGAATTACTTGGTAAGTACAAAGTAATTACGCAATAAGACATGACAGGCATTGCATTTTGGGGAAATTATTATACATCTCAGATGTCTTGAGAGGTTCGGGCCAAAGGCTGAATGGCTTCAACCACCCAAGAAGAATAATAAACCCTCAAGAAATGTACCACCTGTCATATCTTATTGCTATTATGGAATGGAAATCATGAAACCAAAACAGGGGAAAAAGGTTAAATCTGTGCCCTTGCTGAGGATTACTTACATGACTATGACATCACTGACAGTTCTATGTGTGTCCAGAGAATTCTAAAGCCATTGCATAATTATTGCGCAAACAGCACAACTCATTTGAAACTGCTGCTTCAGCATTCCACGATGCCATCTCTGTCATATACCAGTCCCCCGATGTCCTCTTTTTGCAGAAATCATATTAGTGCTCTTAATCCCAAGCTTTCCGCCTTCACTGATCATACAGCTTCAGGGGCAGGGGTGGGTAAGCAAGAGGAGATCGAGATTGTTATGTAGAAATAATCTTGCCCCCTAGAGGATTGGAGGCATTTGGTTCCTTGTATGCCTTGTAACACCCCAAGGTCATTATCTCATGATAATCACATCTCCTGGAGTTGCCTTATTGCTTAAGTGTAACACTAAATTTTAATTACAATGAAATAGAGTCCTTCTGGTAGTTTACACAACATCTTGTGTTCTCATTGCCAGATGGAAATACTGCAGAGCTTTTACTATAATCACATGTGGTGGTCCTGGACTCCATTACAATAAACACGTATTGAGGAAAGCACTTTGTTTTGTGGAACTAATCCACTTTCTTTTAGAGTATTTCAAGTCAACAGATTATTAGAAGATTTCTGCTTTCTTTAAAAATATTGAAGCACCGTCATACTTTTTCTTTCTGATTTGACTGTAATGGACAAATGTCATTAAAAAAATCAAAAAGTGGAGTGCTGCTTAATAGACAAGGGAGATTATTTTACATGCAAGACTTGATTTTTATGGTTTCTCCTCAGTTACTTGTTTTATTTTGAAACTCGGTGCGCCTGAATGCACATTTTTCTTTTTAAGAACCTTGTATTTTCTTCTGAATTTACCACATTTTCTCAAGTGATTACTATACATTTAGTTCCAGCATTTGGGCAGTTTCTTGGGCTGCCCTATCATTCTGATTCCTTCATAACCACTAATTTGCTTGTCAGATAAGTGCACAGTCCTAAGAAAGACTTTGAACCAGGCCTGAGAACTATGAGGTAGCTAGAGAGGTGGTACATACTACCATCTTTAAAGAATGATTATAATAAGAAAAAAGAAAACTCCAAACACAAAGTGTGACTACAGTGATCTTTAGAATGCTTTGATATTCTTATTTCTGACAAAAATTCTAGGTTAAGCAGTAGGCTTACCATAAAGATGCAAATTCAATGTAAGTCTCCCTCCCTCCCTCCCCTCCTCCCCTCCCTCCTCCCCTCCCCCTCCCCTTCTCCCCTCCCCTCCCCTTCTCCCCTCCCCTCCCCTTCCCCCCCTCCCCTCCCTTCTCCCCCCCCTCCTCCCCCTCCCCTCCCCCCTCCTCCCCTCCTCCTCCTCCCTCCTCCCCCCTCCTCCCCCTCTCCCCTCCCCCCTCCCCCCCCCCCCCCCCCCCCCCCCCTCTCCCCTCCCTCCCTCCCCCTCTCCCCTCCCTCCCTCCCCCTCCCCTCCCTCCCCCTCCCCCTCCCCTCCCCCCCCCCCCTTCCCTCCCCCCTCCCCTCCCTCCTTCCCTCCCCCCTCCCCTCCCTCCGTCTCCCCCCTCCCTCCCCTCCTCGCTCCCCTCCTCTCCTCCTCCCTTACTCCCTTTCTCTCTTCCTCCCTTTCTCCCTTCATTTCCATATTGCTATTCTAAGCTGCTCCTTTGCTAAAATTCCAGGGCTTCTCCTTCATGGATACTGGAGAGCAGAAAATTGGTTTCTACCTTGCCACTTCTGTCACTCCGGCCCCTTCTCTTCTTACAAAACACTGGGTCTGTCTTCCCTAGGGCCCTGCCTGGAATGCTGTTTTCCCAGATGCCCAGCAAATCCCTCACCTCCTTCAAGCTTCTGCTTACAAGTCACCTGCTCAAGAAGGTGTGCACTGATCATGCTGTTTAAAATTGTAACCTGCTTCCTGTCTCATGTCTGGATCTCCCTTATCTTGTTCTACTTTGTCTTTTTCTATGACATTTATCATCTAATCTACTATATAACTCAGTTATTTACCAGGCTAATATTTATTGATCTCCTTATGATAGAATTCAAGCTCTCTGAGAGCAGGGATCCTTTGTGGTTTTGTTTACTGATAAATCTCAAGTGTCTAGGGCAGTGCTTGACACACAGTAACTGATAAATTACTTTTGAATGAATGAATGGATAATGAAAGTAGATGTGGAATACCCCAGAGTTTTTGGCAGTCCCTAGGACTTCACAGAAGGACCAGGGCTGGACTTTTTACTGCTAACACTTTTCTTAATGTACAGAAAAACCTAAGTATGATCTAGCTCCTTACTTCAAAATACAAAATGCTCTGGCAAGCAGAATCAGAGAGTTTGGATCCTGCATTGGCAAAGCTGTTTTAGGAAGGAATTCAATCATTATTCCCTTAATATTTGTTTGCCACAAAATACTTTAATATATCCAATGTCATATCTGTAATTTTTACATTTAAGTGTTTATATTATTCCATTCACTTTCCTAAATGCTGGTTATTTTAGCAGATCCTCTTGCACAGTAAAAACATACTACCACAATTCTATCAATTTGTGTTTTAATTTGTGATATTATTACAGGCATTTTTGTAAATTTATAACAATTCAATTGCATGCTACTCCACAACTGAATGATATTATTGTATTAAATTGTTCACTTTAGATGTTGAAGACAGGTATAGTCACCCAAATATTTATTAAGTTGCCAGTCTGGAAAATAGTATCTTTTCTCCAAAGGTTAAAAATTATTTTACTCTTACATTGCAGTGTGGATAAAATATTAAAATAAGTAATTATTTCTGAAAGCAATGATTTTAAAAATTAATACTTTAAAACAGATTAAAGAGACTATACACAATATATTGTGTTAGCATCCACTTTTCTCCTCTTGAAGGTGAAATTTTAATAGTTTTATTATTGCTGCGATCTTAATAAAACTTAACAAAACTTCTCAAAATGCTTAGGTCTATGCATTTTTATTTTACAGTATATATAAATATGATTGAAAGCTGCATTTTTATATATTAGCATTCTATGCCCATTAGGTTTTGTTTTGTTTCATTTTCCATAATTCAACAATATTTGCCACAAGGATAGTTTATAAAGCTTTCAAGATATGGGTCTGTTTTTAACTTTGCTTAGGCCATTCAATGTTTATGTATATTTAAAATCCTTTTTCACCTTTGAATCTTTTTCCTCCTACTCTATTGTTTTAGTGTTTTGCTTTGAGATTGGATTTAATCTTTCCACATCTTATCAAAGGCTGCTTAAAATTCTTAATGACTATAGGACAAAATCCAGACTCTTTCCAGGCCTATAATGCTTGATCTATTCTGGCTGATTCTCCCATTTCATTTTGTGGACTATGTCTTGGTCATTAAAACCTCAGTTACACTGGCTTCTAAACTTCTAGAACCTTCCAAGCATTTGCTGTTTCCTCAGCATGAAACAACTTGCTCCTGGTTTTCAGATAAACAGCTAGCCTCTTCTCCTGCATCTTAGCTTGAATATCTTCTCAGAGACACCTGTCCTAACCAGTATGTTTCATTATAACACCTGGTTTATTTTATTCATTGCTTATTCCAGTCTGTAATTATTTTATATTTTTTTGTTCATTGTTATTCTCTCCCATCATAACGTAAGCTACTTGAAGGTAGGGCCCTTATCTGTCTTGCTGACCACTGTTTCTCCAGCAGCTTGTACATATCAGGAATTCAATGTTTATTGAATGGATGAATGGATGAATGAATGAATAACCAAATTAAAAGTTGGGGGTAGATATATACATAAAAATATATACCCCAACTTTTTTATTATATAAATATATACCTACTGTTGTGAAATTTCCTGATATCTCACCTAATAGTAACTTTATTTTTCTCCAGGATCATTTTTTGGATTGAAGACTAGAGCAGGACAGAAAGCTTTGTAATCAATGTCTTTTGAAATTAGGGGTTTAAGATTTACAAAGATTTTTTTTTCATTAGTACTCTCTAATCCCCTCCTGGAAATCACATTTTTCCTGTATTTCCTCATCCCACACAGTAGGGTTAAAATTTGTGCTTTTATATACTCAATATTAATTTCACTGATAGTCGTATTTCTATATGCTTTGGTTTATATAAGGCCAATGGAAGATTTTAAGGAGTGTTTAAGAAATTGTCTCCCAGCCATTCCTTTATTCACTATACAGCAGGCACTATACAAAGAGATTCTCAGATGTTTAGTTACGCTGAGAAATTATTTTGATTCTTGCCCTGCTTGAAAGTTCTTAATATTTTCTTTAAACTTATTTATACCATGAGAACCCCAATTATCATGCTGTCTGATACCATAAAATTTGATTTTTATTTTTTCTAATTGGCCATATGAAATAATACATGGCATATAGGATGCCTCAAATTTATTGTTACTTCCTTGGTAGTTCCATACCAACTAGACTTAGTATGACCAAGTAAAAATATAAAGAAAACATTCAACATCATTTTGTAATTGTCTGGAAACAGGAAGCCAAACTATTATCTATAGTACAGGGCAATCCCATTGTGGAAATTTCACCCTGACTGTACCCTCTTATCTTGTTCTGCTCTTACACACAGGTCATATTATGCACTGCTTTGTGCTAGTTTGACAAGAACTAATGTGGATGCTTAAATATTTTAAAGGCTGAACGCTTCTGAATGATAAAATACGGAGCTGATCAACCCTTCCTGTGGCGTTTGTGGTTAATGATAAAGTAATTTAATACTTTTCTCTTTTTTGGTCTATTAGTAGTTTCAACAACAAACATTAAAGTTCCTTTAAGGAAAAATCTTCAAATAAGGCCATGCAATGACACTTTTTAACTACAGTTGTTTTTTATTCAGCCATAAAATCTATCTTTCATAAAGAAACCCACTTACATGTCTTACTTCAGTGAAGGTTATTTGTAGACTGAAGGTCTTTTCTTGTCAAGATATGATGAATACCATGTGTGAAGACAGAAGAGCATCAGACCTGTATTAGCTGGAAAACCCACTGATCTGTGAATAACCTAAAAAAGAAAACCTGAAGATTAGCAACGTCGCTTTTAAGAATGATCCATCAAATTCAACAAGCAGATTCACAGAGATGAATCATCTGGTTTCTTTTATACCTACTATACAGTAAAGGTTATTTCCTTTCCCTACAAATAGAAGTTTGAAAATAAAGGGAGGCTTTTGAACATCCCTTGGTATAAGTCAATAGTCCTAAAGTGTTTCTGATATTTCAGATGTAAATCCTTACTAATGACAATTAAAATGGTGTTGCCTATTCATTCAGTATTGGATTCAATATTTCAGGGAATCACTCTGTGTTCTTCTGTTAGTGTGTGTTGAAGGGAGACAAAATTCTCAGTATATTGCCTCAAAATTTTTTACACTAACCTTTAATTTTATGGGAAGTTAAAATATCTGTCGAAATTATTTTTAGGAGTTGTCTACATAACTTACATAGTCAGTTACCATGTAGATAAATACAAATAATTAGGTAAGTTTCTATTCTGAATGCCAAGTCAATTGATTAAAAGCATAGACTAATGAGGGTAAATAAAAATAATTATATAGAGGTATAATCTTCTTAACAACAGTAAGTGCTTTGTTCCTATTTTAAAATTTTAAAATAAATCCAAAAGTATATGTTTAAAATATACATTTCATAGTATAATTTTTCTCAGTTCTAATGTATTGTGTTTGTAGTGGTTTCATTCATTTCTTTTCACATTGAATGGATTGAATAACTTAAAAACAGAAAGCACTAAAGAGGAATCACCTTAAGGATTTTTCAAATTTCTTTTATATCAGTGTTTTTATTAAACATATCCTAATATGATTGAAGTGAAATCTATTTTATTTTTTATTGATGTATACCAATATTAGACAACAACATAAATAATTACAAATTATACTCTAATACAGCTACAAAAACTGAATTTTTGTGCCTTAATTCCTAAGGAAGACTTCTGGCAGTATACGTACTTTAGTAAATCAAATTAGCCATTGAGTGATTTTTGTTGTTGTTGTTAAGATAGCAGAAATTTAGATTTCACAGTTTATTTTTTAAGATAGGTTTAACACAAAGGATAAATGCTCGAGGGGATGGATATCCCATTTTACATGATGTGATTATTATGCATTACATGTCTGTATCTCATGTACCCTATGTACAGCTATGCACCCACAAAAAGTAGAATAAAAAACATATATTTCATTTTGGGGGGTGTCTTTTAGTGAATTTTTAACCATGCCTATTAAAATAATTAGTTTCTAACATGCCAACTTAATGAAAAATAATTTTTATAGTGATTGAATGACAAACTTGCTTTGTGTTTAGGCAATTAATAATCATTCATGCTTTGATATGAAACATTCTGATAATGTTATTTATAACCATTTACATTATGTAAATTAAATAGGAAAATAGAAACACCATGCTTTCAAGAGTGAGTTATAGTTCCATGAACAAGAAGTTTGCTGTTAGAAAAATTTTTCTGTTTGGAACCAGTCTAGGGTGTTCAAAGACTTCATTTCTCATCACATTATCTTAGAGTAATGAAGAAATAAGGAAGAGCTAAAAATCCTTATCCAAGGACTTCAATTGATTTTGTTTTAGATGAAATTTGAGGGCATGTTTTATAGAATTACATTCTTTCTAAAAGTCAGATATTAACTATTTTAGAAAACAGATTAAGCCCTGAACTTTTTAAAATTCCATTTTTAATGAGTTTCTAAAACTGAGAACGGCAGTCTCAGTTCAAAGAGTAAGAAAAGAAAACTCCTCTGATTATTAGAAGCTTAAACACTGCAAGAGGCCTTGAAGCTTTCGTCCCACCTACTAGAACAGCCATAAATCATAGGTGAACACAGAGCAAGAACCGTCAGCGATGCTTAGATATAGAGCTGCGGCAAAGTGAAAAACGTGGAGTTTTAGAATTTAGCACCTAAGGCCCAGCTAAATTGTATTGATTTTAACTTTAGCTAAAATAGTCACCTGTTCAATTTAATAATCCTTTCTGTGGATGACAAAGCAAACTTTAACTAAATAAAACACGGCTTTAAATAGATGTGGCATTTATGACAACCAAAGAGTGAAACAATTTTATTAAGTGGTAATGTTCGTGGGGCTGCAGCAATAAACAACATATGCAGTTGATGAAACCCAGGAGGGAGTTGAGGGCGAAATCCTCCTTTTGGGAATATTGGTCCACAGACCCTTCCCATTCTCTCTTCTGATGGTGCAAATAAGATGGGACAGCAGGGCAACTTTAGACATTTGCTTTTTTGGACATTTTTCCCTCCTCTGTTCTGTGTGGTGGCTATGTTTAGCCATTGCCTGAACTTAAGACAGAGTTTTAGACTAGAACATGCCCATTCCTTTTCGTTCAAAACTGAAAATTTGCTTGTCTATGTCAGTGACCACTGAAGAATTATTCTCTTATTTCTTAGATTATATCAGGGCTTCTATTTATTGTCATCCAGAAGTAGGTCAGTTTTTAATGTCAGTTTCTTTCCAATAAACAACTTGAGTGATCAGGGGAAGTACTGGTTTGCAAATATATGAACAATTGAATCCAATTCCAGAAAGGAATCTAGACTATAGTCAATAGTAGAAAGAAAAGGAAACGAATAGAATTCAGCATCAAAGCACTATATTCTGATGTAGTTGCAGAAGGAAATAGCAATGAGAAGAAACTGATTAAAGAGAGATGTTTAAGATCTCCCTTTAAATTTTACTTTTGGAAGCTTGGATATAATATGTTGCACATGAATATATATTTCATGATTCAATTTTTGCTTCAAAAATGTATACATACTATACACATATATGTCTATGTAAGCACAAAATATATTGGGAAAATTAGAAGGATTTACACTAAAATCTTAATAGTAGTAGACACCGACCAGTTTTCATTTAAATTTTAAATGTAAACGACTGAGTTATGGCTAGTTTTTATACATGTGTGTTTTTCTATATGTATTAACTCACAGAAAGAAAACCTTTTGGATTTTTCCACTGCAACCACCACTAAATTGTATAAAATTTGAATACATTTTTATAGAGATATGAGTAAAAGTCAAAATTTAAAAATTAAACTATTTTATATATTTTTAAAAATTTCTTTTATTATAGCTATTAAAAATTATTGATTACATTAAAAATAAGTCTACAAATTATTAAGGGATATCAGTAAGTCCAAAGTTTTTTAACACAGCTGAAAATGTTCCATTTATTAGTTTGAAAAATTAAATGTTTTTGTGCAAATAAAGTGATTGTAGTGTTCAATGACCATTGAACAGGTAATGTATAATATTGCTATTATGTTTTATGTGAGTTTCATCTAGACCTACATGTATATAAAATTAAAGGCTATATGAATTTCTTAATATGGTAAAATATTTTTCAGCTGCTATGTGCAACTATTGCAAATACTGTGCTAATTCATGAAATTCATTAATACAAAAAGAAACTAGAAAATGGCTGATGGGCACTACTAGGAAATAATATTTATAATGCGAGTGTTGGTTGTATCCCTATTGTATGAGAGGAAGAGTTCAAATTAGTATAAATCTCAGGAATCTAAGGGCTTCTTCTGCAGGTTAAGGCACAACCTACAAACACTGAGGGAGGGCATTATAACACAATTGTCTTGTTTTGAAGATATTGAGCAAAGCAACACAAAGAAGCATTTCTCTGGGGGCCCAGCCATATTAGATAAGATGGAGTTGTGCTGAGTCAATTAGCCTATAATGATGGAGGTACCTATGTATTTTAAAAACACATTTAATTCATCATGTGTGTTTATGATATGCGGGACCACATACCGCATGAGGTCCAGGGTAGCTGGTCTATGGAGGTACTGTCTATTGTCTATTTCAAATCTGTAAATATTACTGGGCACCTGCTATGTCCAAGGCACTAAGCTGTAGAGAAAACATAAGAACATAATCCAAATTATACCCATATTGGACAGATTTTTTTTTTTTTAACATCTTAGGGATGATGTGAGTTAAGAAGTAAGTGCTTGCATAAATTGCACCAGTAGCAGGCTAACTTGGAAGAGGGACTGTAGGAAAGATCTGAAGACTAAGATTGCTAAATAAAGAGTGTGGATTTTGGGGGGTGTGTGTAATGGACCAACATGTTAGGCTAAGGTATTTGTATTTTATTCTATATGTTGTGGGGAAGTATAGTAAGTTTTTGAATCCAGAGATAGGGCATAATCACAGGACCAGTTTATATACTTAATTGAAATGTTTCTGCTTGTTTAAATAATACTTATATAGTAATGGGGTTGTCAAAGCATAGAATATGGATGGACTTTGATGAAATTAAATATTTAGCAGTCACAAGTCCCTGTCTAACGCCATACTGATTTAAGTTTAGGCATTTCCCAGAACAAAAGATGGATTATAAAAGCCAGGTATTTTATTCCTTAATTGCTTAGAAGCTAGTCTCCAGTTACGGCTCTGAGCTTTAGCTGAGGTAAGAGTGTTTCAGCAAAAGTTAAATTTAATAGAATGCATTAATTCTTCCCCATAACAACTAGAACCTAGCACACGTTTTAGAATGCATTTACAGTATGTTAAAAGGGCAGACATTTATAAGGATATAACAAACCACCCTGCTAAGTTTTAGCTAGAAAATGGGACTATATGCTACTGTATAGTAAAATAATTGACTTAGCTTTTTTCCAAGAATAGATGGCATGTGCATTTATAAAGTCACCAATTTTGTGGAGAAAATTTCAAAATGTGTTGGCTGTTGCTAATTGAGTCGTATTTATATTCAATTCTTTGGCAAGTTTTGTTTTGGGAGTAAGAAAGAGAAGATGGAATTCTGGTAAGAATTATTTATATCTTCTATGAGAAGCATTGAATCCTAGGTTAAAACTATTAGAAAATAAAAACAGAAAGAAAAATAGACACCCACATCTAAAGAGCACAAAATAAGAAACTAGACAAACTTAGATAAAAAATATGAGCTATGTTTTTGCTCATTTTGCATTGAGAGCAAGCTAGTTGTTTTCTTTATATGTTCAAGCAGTACCCAGATAGTTGCGAACACTTGTCACTCCTTCAGCTTACCTTCAGTATTGAAGCTAGATAGCTGGCTTGTAGATACTTCACATAAACTACCATTTAGAATATTCTAATAAAGGAATTTGGAGACAAAGAGTCCTCTCAGATGGAAATGAAAGACATTGGGATTAAGCAGTTTTGGACTCTATGGCAACAGTCCTCCCCAAATTCATTGAAATGATATTGCTTTGCACTGCAAATATCTTTTCCCCGTCTGTGAGATAGAAAATTCTCCTATGGAGTGTGGGTCAAACCATGAGTTTAATCTTGTATGTGAATTGAAGAAGACTTAGTAGGGACATTTGTGATGTATCTTACTAAACTAAGGGGGTAGAAGCCTATGACAATAATAAATATTATTATATGATACATAATAATACCTTAATATGATTTTAGTAATCTGCTTTCTCTGCAGCGCTTGCCATTCTAGGTGAACTTTCACTGCTCTGCCCCTTATTTTTCTTTAAAAGGATTCATTTTCTTAATTGCTTATTGCTGTGGTATTTAGCCCCTTGTCATAGCTCTTTAACTAAAGTATATAAAACTGTATTGCATTCAGAACCAGGAAATATTAAATGAAATCCAGACCTCAGCAAATCAGAGAACCAATTAGGAATTTATCTAATTCTATGAAGAAAAACATCTTATTTTATTATTCTCATTAAGTGAATAATTCTTTAAAAAGCTTTTATTTTAAGGCGTTCATAAACACAAACAGCAGAATGTTAAAGTAATGATCACATTGATTATATTGTTTCTCAAGTTTCTGTACAAATAAAAATTTAAGAATCATTTTGTAAATATTCTAGATAAAGTAATTACATAATATAAGGAAAAGGGACATTGACTTTGGGCAGTCATATGTCATATATACTGATTCATCTTGGATACATGTGCTACCAAAAATCATATAAAATCTAATTTGTGTAACATAGCCTGACTAAAACGGAACCTACATAAAGCATTAAATAAGTGGTTAATGTTTAAGTCCCATTTATAACCAAGCACTATATTATAAATTATCTACCCCTAATTATAAATCAGTTGATATAATCACTGGTTAATTAACAATGGATATAGTAACATATAATCTGGTTCTTACTGTGCTCTCATAATTCATGACCATCTAGACATGCCATTATAAACATGCCAAACTTAAGACAACAATGAACTGAGTTTAAACCAGCTTGCAAAGGACCAAGGGCTGATACAAGACTGCACTACTGTATCATCAGAGATCTTAAAAAGTAATTGAAAACACTTGCCATGTCTTGATACCTTGAGGTATACTGACAGATTCTACAGCAATTACTGGAGAACTAAAGCAGGAGAGGCCACGTATCCCTTAGGAGACAAACATTTTTTAGATGTTGTACATAAAACGTCAAGATAAGGCAAGCAAACATGTGGCTTTGAAGCATGGTTTTGCTCCCTCGGTTACCTTGCTGTTTCCATAGTGGTATCACCAAAAGTCTTTACAATGATTGAGAAGGTTCCATAAAATTTTGAATGTAGGAGATGTCCAAGCCATAAGTCACTCCTAACTCTAAGATGCAAAACGCTATTAACAATAGTAAATTAGAGTGGGGGATAATAGGTAATGTAGGAGGAAAGAATGACTTCTGAAGAAACTTATGCAACAAAGTTAAACATTAGTTCATTGATAGATTAGTGGTAATAGAGACAGACCAATCAATCAGTCAGCAATCTGTTGGTCAGTAGCATGGTGGTTTATTCTGTACGTGTACATGATCCTTTCTGTTTCCATCTCATTTATCTAACAATACAAATCCCACATGTTTTCAATATATCATTCTTTAATGATGCACCTGAGAGATTAGAGCCCTTTTACTCTATACTATTTGTTCAGTATGTTGGCTATTTTATTGAGCAAGAGTTCAATAAACTTGTAATATATCTAGTCTTTTTTTTTCTGTTTTCATTTTTTTCTTTCTATATTGTAAGTTTCATAAAGGCAGAAAACACCTCCATGATCAAGGAAGGCCTTAAATATATAACTTTATTCATTTGAATTTTTAGATAAACTCATTTTATAATTACTATTGGTGATATATCCCTGAGATGATATTTATATCCTTTTCTGGAAAATATATATGCTATTTTCTAATGGTTTATGGAAAAGTGTATTTTATACTGTCTTGGAGGGATCTTTGTTTCATTTAACAACTCACAGAAAATCATCATAGTTTGTAGATGATTTTGTAAATCATCATAAATTTATACTTTAGTCCCTTCCTCCCTCCTTTCCTCTTCTTTTTTTGCTCATTTTTACTAGAAAGGGAAGTCAGATTTTACTTTTCTTTATAGTCTTAAAAAACTTCTTTCAGGTAATACAGCTGTTTGTTTTGGAGATCTAAATGAATAATTCTGTGAAATATAGACTAGAGGACTATATTGGATTTTCAGTTTCTCTGTCAGAAACTTCCTAAGATTCTCAGGAAGAAGTAGAAGGACAAAGGTGCTATAAAAAGTTAGTCTAGAGTGGTCTGAATGGACCTGGTCCAAATGGGAAAGGCTTAAAGTGATTCTATTGTGTCAAATAAGCATTTGAGCTTTTTTTTCCAGAGATAAAATGTTAAATTTTTTTCAAGCCTGAAATTAGTTGAAATTCTCCTCTTCTCCCATAATTAAGTAATAATATGTGACAAAGCATGAGTTATTACATAATAATTCATATCTTTTGCTTTGCTAAGAATGAGGCCATAGGATGAGTGCTTGTTTAAACGTACAAGGTATGAGTTATTATGTCATAATTCACACCTTGAAATGCCATATTGTGATTATAAAATGGCCCTGTGCAAATATTATTAATTTTTTAAAGTTCAGAAATAAATTATTAAAAATAACACATTATGACTTCAAAAGAACCTCTCTAATGTGAATTCATTAAAAATGGAATAAAAAATAAATTAGTGTACACTGAACTGGAATTACATATAACCTTTCTTGACGAACTGTTTTCATTGACATACTGTTGTAAAGCATACATTCTATAATTTGCAGCTGTTGTGTAGATGTTTCCTTCCTTGAATGCTCTAACAGGTAATGTATTCTGGATTTTTTTTTTTTTTTCTCTCAAGGACACAACTTAACAGCAGCTGTAAGTCAGAGTCTTTGCAATCAGATTCAGTACTGTTTATTTTGTTTATCAGGGTTGCATATACAAATCATAAAGGGCATCTCTCTTCATTTGACTGCTGACCACTAGTCTTTAAAGCCCGGTCATTCACTGGGTTCTAGAACAAAGCCTTTTGCTGGTCTCTCTCTACTTCCCTCTTTGCCATGTCTTTTACCAGTTTATCTTCATCTTCCTCACCATTGGCTATGGGTACTCTCCAAAATTCTTGCCACACTTTTGTATTCTTTTCTGTCTGGTCTTACTTCACTAAGACATTATCAGTTTCAATGATTCCTTCTCTGCAGGTAACCCCATAATACCTCTCTATTTCCAAAATTTCACTCAGACTCCAAATTACTTATATTTCTTGTTATTATTTTATTTATTCCAGTGAATATTCCAAACCTTAGAATTCTCAGTCTCTGAGGTTAGAAGTCCTTCAGTCATTGCTTATTCCTTTTATCTTTTTGATCCAACTATTGAACACCTACTTTGTGCTAGCTACTTAGTGAGGAATAATTCAAGGTGAGTGTCAAGAACTTTATTGTCATAAAAGAACCAATTATGCAAATAAGTAAATTTAATATGAGGAAGAATGTGATATGCATAATAGACAAATGAGCACATTTGACTGCCTCCACCTGAAGTTATTATGAAAAGCTTCATGGAGAAGAGATATTTGAGGTAGTTTTGAAGAATGAATGAAGTTTTCAAAAGTAGGTGGTTCATTTCAGGGTAATCAAAATCACAAAGACCTGTGGGAAAGGATGCAGAAAGTCTTCACTGTATTAAAATTTTACAAAACTATGTCAGTTCTGTAGAAATATTTGCATAGTAATAATAAATTTGAAATAAGAAATCATTGCCCTTTATTCACAGTCACCAAGTCTTTATCTCATATGTTCATCTCATATTTCATTTATTGCATATGTTTCACACTTTTCTCTTGAATGTTCTATTTATGTGGCTTTAACTGTAATTTAGAAATGCACTATTTTATTCTGAATTACTATAGCACAATTTTATCTAGTCTCATCCAACCTATTCTTTTTCTATTCTATTCTGTACTCTGCTGCCAGATTAAGCTTCCTAAAATTCAGATTTTTAAAAATTTTTCCTCTGATCATGAGATTTTTAGTATCTTCCTATCACCTCCCAGTTCAAAGTTCTGTGCCCAAGTAGAATGAACACAGATGTTCCAGTTCTTCCAACATATATCTTATCTCACCTCTTCAACCGTATTTCCCATGACTTTCCAAAATGCTGGCCTCATAGTCTTCCGCACAAATACCCTCCTGCTTTTATTTACAAATTCTGTGAATTATTCTTCAAGTTATCTCTATATGCCCTCTACTCTTCCTTAAGTTCCAGCTAAATTTGCACCTTCTCTGTGAAATGATCTTCAATGATCACAACCCACATCTTGTTCTTCCATATTAATTCTCAAATTTCTATCATACCTAATATCAGTATGACTTATTATATCATTCAACAGCAATTAGTTTAAAACAGCTAGTAAATATAAAACACTGCATGGGTAAAGGAAAGAAGAAAGAAGGACAAAAATATTGCTGTATCTTTCTTTTGTATCACATGCTGCTTTGCATTTCCAAACACCTACATCTTGGTCCTTAAGGAGTTTCAATCTAGACATGAAGAGTCAATGTGCAAACCTGTAATGCAAAGGAGATAATGCCAAATGCAGACTACAGGTCAAAGAGTGGTGCTATCATGGAGAAAGGACACCGTGATTCTTACTGGTGCAACTAGGAATGGCTACAGAGAGTGACATGAACTGGGAAGAAGAACAGATCATATATAATATGATAATATTATATCATATTACTTGTGATATTGCCTATCCAGGCATGGGCAATATCATAAGTAAATATGAAGAGCTAGAAAAATATGGGAGATACTTGGACAAGAGTGATTAGTCTCATTTGGCTAGATCATTGTTTAACCTGTCATTGAGTTCTAATTGCATCATCAGATTGTTCCCTTATAGCTACATTAAAAGCCTCTAGAAATATAAAATGTGACCTCACTTTTAAAAAATGGCCTAAAGAATATAGTACAGGCTAAGGCCATAATAGTTACTCAATAAATACATATTTAATTAATGTAATTTTATTAACCCACAACACTTTTCTAAATCCTATTTTGCATTTATATATCACTTTTATTCTTCAGGTCTTCATGAAGAGTCATTTTCCCATTTGATCTTTCAAAGGGCTTGCTGAAGTTAGGAATCTTTTTAGATTTACGGAGTGTTTAAATACTGAGTTAAATGGGCAATAATTAGAATTTAACGCTTCAAGTGAAGACAGCTTTTATGTTTTATAATTCTCCAATACTCTGATTTCTTAGACTTCTGATACTTCATGGTTACAGATTGTTTTGCATTCATTATTGTTTAGCTAACAATCACCCAGAGCCTATTTTATGGCAAGTGCTGGAAAAGGGGTTAGGAGATGTAGGGGATCTATGGAAAGTGCTGGAAAAGGGATTAGGAGATGTAGGGGAAACCAAATCCTAGAATGATTAGTGCTGGTGTAAAACCTCAGAAGGAGAAAATGATTTGTTCACTAGGTAAGAATATGCATTGGGAATTAGTAAGAACTAAGGAAGCCATTCATTACATAAAACAGGTTTCTTAAAGTTTAGTCCAGTCTTATTCAATATATGTAATGTTAAAAATCAACTGGGTGACAGCCACTGTGGTACACAAGGCTAACCTAAACAATTCATAGACTGGACAGGACCTACCAGTAAGACAGCAAGTCTCTCAATGCAGACTTGGAACTGTGCTTACCAGGTTTAATCCTACTTCTTATTGTAAATAAGACCAAAGTTTCCCTAGACATTAAAAAAGTATATATTAAAAATTATTCTCTAGCTCTATACAAGGACAAAAAGGTAAACCTTTATAACCCATGGCATGTTTCGCTGGGTTTACTGTGCTATTATTATTGGAATCAGTTGAGATTCATCACTGTAGTTGGACTCCTGTAACAGTCATCTACAGCTTCCAAAATACATAAAATGCATAATTTTGTGTGCATAAATTAACTACTTCATTGTCAAACGTTGGCCAGATAGCAGAAGAAAAAGTCAGTCAATGACATGGAAAAAAAAAAAATCCCTGATTCTTGGAACTACATTTATGGCTTAGTGAAATGCACTAACAACACTTTCTTTATTTCAGCTACTAAAAGTAGGTCCTTGCTGAATTACTTTTCCTGCCTTTAAACTCTTTCTGTAGATAAGATGATGGAGGAAGGGCAAGAGAAATCAAAAAACAAGCTTAATAACACCATACCTTCGAAGCAGCTTGATTTATAATGAGTTTGTGGGAACATTCTGAACCTATTTCATGTTGAATTACAGTCCACCTTTACAAGTGGCTGCTAAAGAAGGAGTTCATGAACATACTCCTCATACTACTTCAATCCTCTTCCTGCTCAGTCACTAAAATTTAAAATGCGATACAAACAAAATGCATCTATAAATTTATATAGTAACTACACAAACAAATGCAAACTCATTCTTAGTAACCATAAAATTACCTTCTGTTGTCTATCACTTTGTGAATTATAGTTTCATCGCTTGGAACAGCCAACAGCATAGAATTACACTGCTTCTCTTCTTACCCCTGTGTCACTACTGTTCTTCTGGCAAGAGCAGCAATCAATAGTCTCGTGGATAAACAAATGATTAAAGGCCAAGATGAACTACTGTAAATAGGAATCACATTATCTATCTTTGCACTGAATATAATTAAAAAAAAACCAGTGTCTTCTTTTGGACACCTGGCTTCAATTATAATCTATTCAAAGTCCTTTTGTTTCTCTGATTCACATTCTTAAAAATCTTTAGAAAGAGCAAGTTTGTAAACTGGTACAAAGTAAACAATGAAAGATAGGTAGATTTGTGTGGATTTCTTATTGTCAAATATGTATAACTACATAATGAGACTTGGAAATTTTAGCTTCAAAGTCACTAGAATTGTAAAGCCTTTTCTTAGTTAGTGCTAGTTCAACATCCAAACTGTGTTACTGGCTAGGCAAATATGAGATTTTGCCAAGTTTTATATTGGATAATTGTACACCAATGTGGTTCAAGTGAAAGATGAGGACATGTTTTTCATCTCTAATTTCTTGTAAACAGAAACAAATAAATTTTCTTTAAGTTATGAGCTATGGAAGATTCACTTTTTATTTCTTAGATGAGAAAAATTAATATGAAAGTAGAAATATATTCCCAATGTATTTTCTGCATAGAGATTCTAATTATAAGGCTAAACTATTGTGATTTTATTTTTAATTCATTGATATATTGCTATTTAGTAATATTCAATTAAAAGGTAATCAGTGTGATTGATGATCATTTTGCTTATACCTTAATATTTTAGTTTGAGTAAGTTTCTTATGCTATAGCAAGTATGTTTTATTAAACTCTAATCATAGCATTGAACTAGATCCATTTTTGATTATTATTTAGTCAGACTGGTGGCTTAAAGTGCAGACATTTTAGAAATGCAAAAATTGCAGAAACTAGAATATGAATACAGGCTTGACAACTAAGAGCAAGGAAGTCTTTCAGGAAGCAGATTAAAATGGCAAACAGGGAAAGATATCAGATAAGAGACAAAGCATATATAGAATCAATATGTGGGCCAATATTCAACTAGTAGCACCATCAAAGACATAATCAAAGACAATTTTCTTAAACAGAAAGATCAATGTCCAGCACAATGCGCAAAACAAAAACTAGACCACCATTGTGAAGTCCTCAGAACACCAAGGATACTCTAAAAGCTTCCAAAAAGAAATAAATATAAATAAAGCAACAAATACCAGATTAATCTTGATGGGGTTCAGGACACACTACCCCAAAATATGGTTACACACTATGCCAAAATATGGCACCTTGACATGTTGAAGAATTTAGACTCAGGAATTAAGCAAACTTCAAGAGAACAAAGGTCACTCTTACCTTCCCCTACCCTTGTCACATAAAGTAATTCATAAAGCCAAAAAGGATTTTCTGACTTTCCCTGTAAGCAGATCAGAAGACCTTCATGTGTGAGGTCCCCTTCTTATATCTGGAAGAAAGAAGCAGTCTTATCTCCAAAGACACAGAGATGCCAAGAAGAATCTAGACAAACAGGCCTTGCTAAATTTCCTCATTTATTTCCATTACATTATACTCTCTTGCCCTATATTTTGCATCCACTGTCCATTCTTCAGCAAATCTATTATAAAAAATATTCAAGTTTAACTGATCCTTTAGGTCTTCATTTCTTTTCAAAGGTTCCCATGTAATGTAAACTTCTATGGAAATGAATTTGTATGCTTTTCTTCTTAATCTGTGTTCTTGTTAATGTCTTTTGTTAGGGACCCCCAGCCAATGAACCTAAATGGGAGGAAGAAAAAGATGTATATCCTCCCCTACAGCATTAACTGCACATCTGTGTAATTGGATGCTAGAAATTAATAGAGCACTATCTTTGAAGGTTTGAGAAATAATCATTTTAGTCTACAATTACATACCCAGCTAATCTCTCCATCAGATTTGAAATTAGAAGATAAATATTTTCATGTCTGAAAGGATACAGAAGATTTATCTCTGTTTCTTTGGAAGCTACGTAAGGATAGATTCTGAACATTTAAACCAAAAAAGAGAAATAGAATCCAGAGACTGTGGTAGAATTGACTCAAGGTATCAGTGGTGCAGCAGATCTGGAGAGCAACGAGTCTAGATGAGAACGGGACTCGGGAGGAGGTTCTGGAAAACAAATTTCTGGGATGAAGGGGGAATCTCAGAGATTCAATATTATTTTTGAGATTTTGAAATGGTTTAAGAAAGCAATAAAGGAATGCAATACAAGAAAAAAATTTCATGGAAAAAAACCTGAGGAAAACCCCAAAAAATGATAAATCTGTGCTTAATGTAATTATATTACACTAGTGGTTATTCAGTATATAATTTTCACACAGTCATAACAATGAAGCATTGTCATTTTATACAAGAAATGCTGAGAAACATAATTATGCTTTACAGTACAGAACATAAATGCCATTACTCTTATTAAAGGGAAAGCAAGCATGGCTGAATTTGGGATTGAAAGAAGAAAAGGAAAGTTACAGGTAAAGAAAGAGGGTTTGGCATCCTTATTGTTCTCTGAAGTAAGTCAGGAAATTGATTCGATGAAACAAGTGAAACTATCTGCATATTATTTAAAGGCATAAAAGTTACCAATAGGGTAAAAATTAGTGATATGGGAAAAGGGATGTAGGAGTGGTATAAAGTGGTTAAATATACCTCACTTATAGAAGAAAGAAATATTCTTCATTACCAAATACATACCTGTTGGCTGAAGGAAGAAAGGAACAAGGAAAGATAACTTGGCAGTGGAATTTGTAATCTGCAAATGATATTGGCATGCAAGATTTCTACCCTCTACCAACAATTGACTGCCTGTTCCATGCCAAACACTGTGCTAGCTGTTGGAGAAATATAGATAAATGACTTAATAGAGAATGCAATAAAATATGAGAGAAAGACATGTTTAATAATTGCAATCAACATTATGAGTAACGTAACAGCAGTCTGTATTCACTCCTGTGAGATTACAAGGGGTGGAGTGAGTAACTATACCTTGTAGGGAGCAATTGGTTAAAGTTGTCTATAGCAGGAACCTTGAATAGAATCATTAAGATCACTCATATAAGTTAATCATAAAATCATGGTGTGGTTGGTGACGGTGGAGTTCAGGGATGGCACTCCAAGTATAGAAAACAGCATGTAGGGTACAGATTGGAGTTCTCATAGTTTGAAGTGTGTACAATTAGTGAGCCATGGAAATTAAAGTGCAAAAAGAAATATTAGGTTGGTGCAAAAGTAATAGCAGCTTTGCAATTTTAGTGGCAAAACTGCCATTACTTTTGCACTGACCTAATAATTGCACAATGTAAGTCAACAGTAATTGAAGGTCATTGTTTGAATGGCCTTACATTTTATTATAATGAGCTCAGTGCTCCACCTGAAGTGTAACAAGGAGTCAGTCACTGAAGGAGCTTAGGCGGTAAAGTAGTATGGTCAGTTTTGCTTTGACATCAACCTCTGTGTGGGAGAGAGCAGATTTATTGGGGTCTCCTAGAGAACAATGGGCATTTTAGAAGTGATTTAAAGAGGATATCCTCAAATGGTCACCAGATATCTGGTCACCAGATAATGTTTGCATTCATAAAGGAATATTCTCATGGAGGAGTTGACAACAAACTTGGAAATTCAGAGAGTAAATGAAAATAATTTTGGAAGAGTGCACAACAAGAAAGGATAAAGAATAATAAGTATGTCCATCTGGTGGAGGTTGATAACTCAGCATAAAAAGAGATTTGTCATTAGCAGGCACACTGATGAGGCCAAGGAAATGAATGTATTATAATACTAAACCAAGTTATTTCCATTAGACCAAAGTTTTTCCATAACTCAGGGCCTCAAACATAAAGGTCCTAAGAATAAGGGACTCAGAGGAAGTTTACTGGATTGAGTCAATATCAGCATGCCGTTAGGGAAATCGTAAGTGAAAAGGTAGAACATTTCATTTTAGTTCCAATTATTAGTCTAAGTTCTTTATCTTCTTTCATAAATGAAGAAAAATGATTGAAATTCAGGGTAGTGGTAAAGAGATTGAATACATTTTAAGTCACTCTAAGATTTATCAAATCAAAATCTCAAAGTAAGGGACAATGCATATCATTTCAGACTGTTCAAAAATGTTTTTCACATCTGTGAACAATGAGCCATTGTTACTCTATCACAGGGATTTGCATAGTATAAGCATTTGCTAATATCACTAATTTTTCTTAGTAACTTAGATTCACAGTCAATACAAACTCTTCAGCAACTCTGCCAAGGAAATTGATATTACTACTTCCAAAATTGATTTTTTTGACCTAAGGCATCTTAATTTTTCTTTTTTTAAAAACTACAGCCAACTATTAGGCCATGCTTAAGAGACTTTCAGAAAGGAACACTGACGAGAGGAAACATATAACCCTATATTTAAAATATTTATTTTTATTTTTATTATTGTTATGAAAATTACTTTCCTAAGAGAATGGAGTTTAAATGAACACTCTCTGAAGTCCATTTCCTAGGCTAATCAATAATGACCTCATCTGTATGAAAAAGAGAGTACCTGTACATTTCAATAGTAAAATTTATGGCACCCATATAAGTCAAGGGATAGGAATTTCTAACACTTTAAGACAGCAAACGCAGATTTATGTTGAAATACTTAATTTAGCTTTGATAAGACCTTCTATTCCTATGCAAACATATATTTTCACTGAATGAAGCTCAGGATCAATCAGAAATCTTGGTCTTCTATCATTAACACTTGAAAACTGTCTGCTCAAAAACTCACCTAATAACTGTTCTTAGGTCAAATAGCTGGTGCCTCATTTGCAAAGAAGAACTAGAACTTGCTGGCTAGGTAAAAATGAAAGTAATTTTAACTGACCCATTAGAAAGGGGCAGGAATGATTTAGCACAATAACAAAGCAGTTGGTTAGTGCTGTTAAATACTTTCATTCTCAGACAGGAGTTCTGAGGTTTGGGCAATGGTGTATTGCAAGCACTTCCTTTTTGCATATTTGAGTGTATCATCAAAATGACTTCCTTTTTGTCACTGAGCAATGTTCATTTATACAGCTAAAGGCAACTTTCAGAGTGGAGATGTCCATCAACAGTCAAGCAGCATGGACACTCCCAGTTCTTTTTGGATGGGGTGTCCTTACACACATAACTGGTTTGGCTGCATAGCAAGTGCAAGGTTATTCACATGTATTATCTATATAATAATGCTTCATTTGCATAGCTTTTTATATGCATACTATAACTGCCAACATTTCAGTTAAAATAATATTGGAATTAAATATGAGGAGAAGGAAAAAATTAGTAGTTGAGATGAAAAAAGGATGCTCTCATGTGTGATTAGAAAATGATGGGGATTTGATGAAGTGGAAAGGTAGAAAGCTGTTCTGGATGCCAACTACCTGTATAAGCTCTAGCATCAATGATAGTGACATGTGATGGCAGTCTGCATCAGAAAGAATCCCTTTGCAATTTTGATAAGTATACACAGTACGAAAGTCAGAATCCATTGATGAACTTAAAGAAGCATTTGCCAGGAAGAGAAGAGCAAAGGATCATAATGTTTTATTATTAAAATGCTCTCTGTGCCTGCAGTTCGTTAACAGAACTGTTCATTCCTCTAGTCATTTGTTCGTTTAAGACAAAGATATCTCTACATTTTACTGTTCTCTTTTTAGAGTGCGATTTGGAAATGGGTCCCTATGGAAAATTAAAGTAGAAGCAAAATGAAGACTGAAATCAATAGATAGCTATTTCTTTGTGTGTGTGTGTGTGTTTATCATTTTGTTATAAGCAAAATTTTTTGCTAAATATTTATTTTCAAATGATTTGAAAAATAGGAAATGGTAAAGCAATTACAAGTTTGGGATAATTTCTAATTTCATTTTCTTTGGAAATCTTATGTTGGAGAAATACATGTAAAGATATATGAAACAGAGGCAAGCCACACACCAATTCCGTTTTACGTGGATTCTGTTCTATGATCTTAGTAGTGAGTAACTGGGGCCTTTCTTACAATGTAGAATCAGAGAAGGTTAAACAGAGTCTGTTGTTTGGAATAAGCAACTATAGAAAAGGAAGAGGTACTTGTGCCAATTAAAGATCAGGGGATCTGGTTGAAATTTTGTTGTCAAGTTTAGTAAGATGAAAGTGAGACACAAGTTTCTATTGTTACCGTATCATACATGAGGAAAAATATATATGACCCAGTCCACTGTAGTGTCAGAAATGGAAGTCTGGTGGCCTTTTTGAATGTGATTTTGAATTTTTATTGCTGAAGTTCCTGAAGGCAACAGAGATATCGCAAAGAATGTACTTGCTTGGTTGTTTTGTAATGTTAATTTTTAAAAATTAAGTAAAACATTTATTCTTTGTAAAAGTTGAACAATTTAGAAAAGCATAATGAAGAAAATAAATACTACCATGGTATTAGATAACTTCCTAATTTGACTATTCTATAAAATCAAGATAGTATTTTCAGAGGAAAGATTGTATAATTTGTAATTTCTGTAGCTATGACGTTATATTCAAATATAATTTATCAGAATTCATATTGTGATTATAATTTAAATTTGTGATGTTTTTTAAATTCTTAATGCTTTTTATGTACTTTCCATTGTATAGAGTAGTTAGGATAGATGTTATAAGAATTTTCCCTGAATATTTAGGAGGTAAACTGCACTCCAGCCTGGGTGACAGGGTGAGACTCTGTCTCAAAAGAAAAAGTGTATTAAATTTTGTCTAGTAATTTAATGTATGAGAAAATAGATATATTGAAGCAAAAAGCAAGCAATAGTAGCACAAAATATCATAGGCATTTCAGAGAGGATATCCCATAAACAAAATCACTTATGTATTAATTTTAGAAAACAGTAGAACAGTTAAAAATACTTTACTTTCTCCTATAACAAGTCTTTACTTAAGGATCGTAAGTTTTATTATTAAAATTCCTTCTGTGCCTGCAGCTCATTAATAGAACTGTTCTTTCATTTCTCTAGCATGCC
Source organism: Macaca thibetana thibetana (assembly GCF_024542745.1). Classification (NCBI taxonomy): domain Eukaryota; kingdom Metazoa; phylum Chordata; class Mammalia; order Primates; family Cercopithecidae; genus Macaca; species Macaca thibetana. Next base: position 52,312,623 of record NC_065594.1, on the reverse strand, counting down.
AAGCATATAGATTTTAAAGGGGTTCATAGTGAGAAAACATTTTACACCGAAAGACTGAGACTGCAAAGTGATCCTCATCAAGCTACCATTGACTTTCTTCACAGAATCGGAAAAAAACTACTTTAAATTTCATATGGAACTAAAAGAGAGCCCGCAAACTCAATAGGAATTGAATTTTTAAAATATGGCCCTGCTTATTGATTTCTTTTGGAAGCTTCTATTTAGTAGACGTGACCAATTTGGACTCCTTTTTAATATATTTCCTGGAAAAATTTAACAAACCTTAGTCAATTATTTTATAAAGGGTCACATGTTCTTTTTCTATCAGTGTGGCTCAGATTTTGCTGGTTGGAACAGATGAGCACTGGGTCCTGAGTAGTGCAAGAGGTTGTTCTACAAAACAGATTTGTGTATCTGTTTGGGGATCTAGCAGTGTTGAGCAACTCAGTCTGATCGCCCTCCTTTTCTGATGCTCTGTTTGGGTGGCCCAGTGCTATGGTGCAAGGTGCCATTAGTGTGCCCAGATGGCTGGATGGATAAATTCCTCTGTCATCAGTCCCTCTCCTCTGCTCTGAAAGAAGAACTCCGTCTACCTACCTTGACTCTGACCCAACAAGTAGGGCATCCTCTTCCTTCCTCGAGGGTCCAGAAGCCACACTCGGCTCCTCTGCTCTTTGCAGTAATATTTTCAATAATATGTTAACTAGAACTAACTTCTATGACAAAATATATGTCAATTTCCTGCTCTAGTGATCTACATGCCTTTTATGTGCACCTTCTATCTCACAGACCAGAGGAAAAAGCACGAGAAAAGTTTGACAAGATATGAAGGATAAGAAAGGGAGAGTTCACTGTGAGAATGGAAGGATGGAGAAAAGTGGAGTGGCTGGCTCTGGTCAGAGCATCTGCATTTCCCCACTTGCAAGACATTTGTTTTCCTAAATAGTTTGCTAAAGAAAGTGAGTTTTGTGTTACTTGCCATATAGAGTGTTGTTCATTGCTGATTTAAAGATGAGACCCTTTCGACTTTGTTCCACATGCGTGTATGCCCAAAGCTAAGACTGTTCACCATTTCCCCTTTTCTTAGCTCCTTGCCAGGATGGGCCAATCCTGGTCAGAAAGGAGAGAAGTAAAGAGGCCCTTATGGACAATGGTATAATACAGCTGTGGGGTAGCTTTGGGGGAATATCTTCCTTTCTCCTGTGCTCTGCTCAATCCAAATTGGAGGATGTAATCCTTTTATCTGGAAATTTTTATTTCCAGATAAAAATTTAAAATTAATAAAAGGAGATCGTTTCAAGGTGAGAGTCACCAAAAAGGCAACAAATATCTCTCATTTTTTTTGAAGACTCAAACCAAAACATGAATTACAAGGACAGGAAACTACGTATCTTTGTCTCTATTCATCTTTCATGAATTAAATACCAGAAATTGGTTTTTTTTTTTCAAAAGTCAAGTTTATATAGGACAAACATAAGATGTGCTTAAGTTTATGATATGCTTGATTAAGCAAGAAATGAGAGAGGTGACATTGTTCTTGGTGACAAAGCGTACTTTGTGGCAGAGAGTACTTTGAGATAAGAGGAAGGAATTTGAACTAGGTGCTTAATTAGTACAGTCTTCTTTGGAAATGAGCTAATATTTAAACAACCTATATACCCATGAGTGAAAAAGCACGAGAAAAGACTGGCCAGTATAAGAAAGAATGTGATGATACTTTTCTGAGGCAGCAAGGCATTGTAGTTAAGAGCGTGGACGCAGGAGCTCCATTGATGGAATTTGAATTGCAACTTTCCCACTTACTGACTGTGAGATTGTGGGCAAGTTACTGAACATCTCTGTGCTTCAATTTCAGTGAGGACAATGATGATGATAGTGCACATCTAATACACTGGTGAGGTTAAAACATTGTATATGGAAAGTGCTCATAACATAGAAAGCATCATGAAACACTTCTTATTGAACATAAAGTTTTAACCAAAGGAGGTTAGGTTTGTAATGGAGTAATTTTATCTGTAGGAATCTGTTTACTAAAGGCAGAAAGTATGGAGAGTAAATTTGAGGTATAAATTAAGGGTCAGTGTTATTGCTGTTGTATTTTTAATTGTGCTCCATTTCCTAAGAGGAGTTCGACTATTCTATCTTCTGTCCTCATCAGCCCGTGGAACACTCTAATTAGGTAAGCTTGTCAGAAAAGAGACAACATGAGCATTTACCTACTAATTGAAAAGGCTAAGAAAGCTAAACTGGATTTATACATCATTAATAATTATATTTTTTCAAAATTTTTGAGTCTAGAAATTATATTTAGGCTGGGTGTGGTGTGATGGCTCACACCTGTACTCTTAGCACTTTGGGAGGCCGAGGCAGGTGAATCACTAGAGCCTAAGAGTTCGAGATCAGTCTGTCCAACATGGTGAACCCTATCTCTACAAAAAAAAAAATACAAAATGTAGCTGGGTGTGTTTGTGCACATTTATAGTCCTAGCTACTCTGGAAGCTGAGGTGGGAGGATCACCAGCCCAGGGGGTTGAGGCTGCATTGAGCCAAGCCCTGATCATGCCAGTGCACTCCAGCTGGCGTGACAGAGCCAGAGTTTATCTCAGAAAAGAAAAAAAGAAATTAAATATATTTAGAAATCAGGCATTTAAGTCCTAATCACCTGCCTGACAAGGACTTTTTGAGAACCACATTGATAGCTCCTCTGAATATTCTCCATACGTATAACCCTCAACTGTCTAGTATTTATTGAGGTTCTTAAAATATAGGTCAAATAATTTTTACAAATCATTTTTAAGGTGATACAAGAACAGGAGTACACAGCCCAATCCATCCAATATGATTACCCAATGCAGAAATGTGCATCATTGCCATTTAGATACTTCAGTGATCTTCCAGTAGTTTTAGAAATGCTGTTAATATGTATGTGGCTAAATCTATATTTAGTATTCTGCAGATGAAGTCAAAGTATACTTTGCCCTTAAGGGGGAAGATGACAATCAGAGTACAAAGGGAATATTGCATAAGAAGACTGCGTGTTTGATTTTTGAAGGCCACGCTGTCCCAAAAGAAGATTAGGCTGCTTTTGACTGTCTTTTGTTTACAAAATCAGAAATAAGATTACAAATTACCAAATAAACTCCCTGAAGAGTACTGAAAGTTTTGAGTTTGCAATTGCTTCCTGTGTCAGTCAGGGCCCTGCGGAGAGGTGTGATGCCATTTTTAATGCATGCTCTAATAGATCTTTTTCTTGATGCGAAATCATCTCATATTATCAGTCAAGCTGACTTATTCTCTCCATCTTCAAAGAGGAAATTCAAACTATATCCTTCCCTGAAATTTTCACTCATTATCTTCTATGAATGACTTTTAATGCACCTTTAATATCAGTAACTTTCAGAATATCAGATGTTAGTTACATTCAAAGTGTGAGATTTTATTGACTATTAAATCAATAAATATACTGTTTGGTCCGCCCCCCTGCCATGGGATGTTAAGAATGAACATTTTAGCGAGTTTAACTCTACGTTTCTCTGGAATTAAACTGAAATTATTTTATATTGAGAACCTTTTCTGTCTTGTTTTTATTGAAGAGGAAACATGAAAAGAAGGCACATTCAACTTCGAGATGAATGAATGGTGCTCAGTGTTGACACTGAACAAAGATGAGGAAAGACATCATCCTTTGCCCACTTTCTTTGCTCCTAGTTAAAACCTAAAATAGAATTAAAGCTCTGCTTTGTGGTTCGTGTGGAACTCTAGATAAATGTTGATTGCTAATGTAGATGTCGTATCTGTGTCACTAGTGTAACCTATGACACCTAGAACACATCCTTAAGAATAGGTATGGTGCTGAGAATTCTGAGGGATGCCTGGTCATACTGTAACAACACTGTTCAGTCCATGAATAATAACTGCCTGTTAAACTCCATGCATACGCCCTATGATGAAAATGAACCTAGATGTGCTGCAGAGTGGGGCATCTAAAGTCTTTTGGCAGCTGGTGAATGTAAGACAGTAAGATTGAGGGGGTAATCTAATAATGAGATTTACCTATCAATCCTCCAATCCAGTGACTTGGATTCTATACTATTTCAGTCAAACATAAACTCAATCTAATTGTAAAATTCTGGACAAACAATTTCTTATTGGGCAATCTCATTTTTTGTTATGATTTAAACAGATACTAGTTTATCAGAAATTTGTCTACTATGGGAGTACAAACTAAAGCTCTACTATCAGTTATAAAAAGCTTCCACATATTAAATGTCTGACAATCTGCATCCTTTTTAAATAGATTGCTTGTTCTTTATGTTAATTATGGCTTAGACTTCATTTTATGTGCACTTCTGTTTCCAGACATGGAATGCCCCAAGTAACTCTTACAAAAAATATATGAATAAGCAACGAGTTTTATTTTATCTCGTTCTTTGAATTTTTGAGAAATACATATAGTCATTTAATTAATTCTCTCAACATTTTATTTCATATGGAGCAACTTCTAACCTGGTAACCTTGAGCAGCAATTAGCTATTTCTTTATTATCTCTCTTCATTTCTGGGGTCTTAAATATCTGTCTTGACTACAAATTGACGTCAAAGTTTTTTTGTCATCATGACTCCTTATTCAACTCCTTCATGTTGAATAGGGGTGATCTATTATATGCTACCTGATTATCTATTGGCTTTTCTGGGAAATGCTGAAAATGGTATACAAATGGTTTGAAAATGGTTTCAAACATAATTTTATAAGCATAAACGGAGCTAATGCACTATTTCTCAGTATGGGATTTTACTTAGTCCACTTGACTACTTGTAAAGAATGTGTCTGGACAGTGACTCAAAGAACCTTTTTAAAAGAGCATATGAATCATACTCAATGATTTATTCACATATCTATTTTAAAAATTCCATTGGTCATGCTAAAAAAGGTTGCAAGCCCTTTGACTTAAGTATTTCTATAATGGCTGTTAAAATCAATTCTGGCATTAAAGTCTCCAAGAATGAACAATGCATTGAGTGGAAAATTGATTACATGGTCAAAGAACAGTCCTTTGTGGCCTCGTTTGCTTTTTCGATTAGCACAGCTGTCATGGCTGTTGTAGGTGGTCCTCAAAACTTTTGGGAAAAAAAATCTGTCCTTGACACTGAATGTTTGTCTACGGATTTTTGGGAAAGAAATATGTTTTTGCTTGCTTATTAGTATCTACTGATGTAGGTACCAATGTCAAATTGAGTTTTGCAAAGATAAAGAAAGGATACAGAGACTAATGTGTGAAGAAAAATGAGCTGAGTGATACAGAAAACACTTCTAGGACTTTTAGTTTATGAGAAATACATTCTTTTGTAAGGCAAGCTGTTCTGATTGTAACTATAGTCATACCTAAAGAACTATTTTTTTGATAGAAAATCAGTTGATGTATGGATTTGTGAAAGACTGTAGCTAAAGATGCATTTTCTTTTCTGCCATCAAAAAGACACTTTCAGACCAAGTCTTCTCTCTGGACCTCAGGGAGGGACTTACCCACCTACATTGATCTTGCACTCTTTACCTTGAATTGCAGCCTGCTGAGTGCATAATAAGTGCTTATCAAAGTGTTATCAATTTATCTTGGATATATTTATGTCCTTTTTGACTTATTTTGTACTTTTTCTTTATAATTAACAGATTTCAGATCAAAACCTCCTGTAGTTCTGGAATGTTGAGCTGCTCTGCTCAATATACAGATCCCTCTGGCTTCCCAGGCTAGCAGAAAAAGGACAACTTTCTCCTTCTGTTCTTCTTGCCTATTGTATTAGTTTCCTCTTGCTGCTGTAAGAAATTACCACAAACTTATTGGCATAACACAGCACAAATTTATAATCTTACAATTCTGAAGGATGGAAGTCTGAAATGGATCTCACTAGACTTAAGTGAATGATGTGGTTTGGCTATGTCCCCACCCAAATCTCATTTTCAATTAGTTTCCATAATCCCTATGTGTCATGGGAGGAACCTGGTGGGAGGTGATTGAATCATGGATGCAGTTACCCTAGTGCTGTTCTCGTGATAGTGAGTGAGTTTTCATGAGATCTGATAGTTTTATAAGGTGCTTTCCTTCTCTTCACTCATTCTTCTCCTTCCTGCTGCTATGTAAAGAAGGATGTGTTTGCTTCCTCTTCCACCATGATTGTAAGTTTTCTGAGGCCTCCCCAGTCCTGCAGAACTGTGAGTCAATTGAGCCCCTTTCCTTTATAAATTACCCAGTCTCAGGTATTCCTTCATAGCAGTGTAAGAATGGACTAATACAGTGAAGGTGTTTGCTGAGCTGTGTTCTCACTGGAGGCTCGATGGGGGATTTCATTTCCTTACCTCTCCCAGATTCTGCAGGCCACCTGCATTCCTTGGCTTGTGATTTTCTTTCATCTTCAAAGCCAGCAATGGCCAGTCCATTCTTTTTCACACTGCATTACTCTGACGCTAGCTCTCTTGCCTCCATAAGAACCTTTGTGATTACATTTGATCCAATCAAATAATCCAGGATAATCTCTTTATCTCAAAGTCAGCTGATTATTAACTTGAGTTCTCTCTGTAACCTTAATCCTCCTTTGCCATGTAAGAGCATATGAACAAGTTCCAGGGGTTAGGATGTGGACATCTTTGTGGCGGAGTGGGGCATTAGTCTGTCTGCTGCACTTACATTGATGCGAAGTAAATTTACTGCATTCAAAGCATTTCCAATAACTATGTCATCACAGCTGGGTCTTTGACTAGAAAAGATACCATGTATCTGTAGAATTTCAGTGGTCTTCCCATGAGCCTCCATGCAGCTGGTATTTCCATCTGCAACAGGGATTTTTTTTTTATCTGGGGTTTATGGACTTTTATGGGTTTCACACATATGGGTCTTTAGATCCTTTGAAATTCTATGTGAAATATATTGGTAAGTGCATTTTTTATTTTCAAAGAAGTAATGAGCAAAAATTATATATTTTTTATATATAATTCTACATATCCTTACATCCAATTGTCATTTTTCCAAAATTATACTTTTCTTTTCCTTCCTTCTCAGAAAATGAAGGTAGTTTGTAATGATTTTGAGCTCATATTAAAACTTACAAGCATTTGATTCAAGATTTTCCACTAGAACCTACGTAGGATTCTGAAAGGTTAACATAGAGGAATTTCTGGTATTTTACTGGTTTTTTTTAAACTGGATTAAGTACCTTTGGTGACTAAATTACTAGTAAATCTTTCAGTCAGGTTTTCCATTTCTACAACTTTGAGCGTCATGCAAAGCATAAATATATCCCTGAGCTGCATCAAGAATAATTAAAAGTTTCTTGGAAGATTTTATCTTTCCACTGTCATTCCTGTTTCTTTTTATTTTATTTGGTATTTTGGGGGCAAAACTTGCTCTAAACTTTTCTAAACGTCTTTTGCTTTTTGTGTAGGATTCTTTTATTTGCATAAATTTATGGGGTATGAGTGTATGTTTGTTACATGCATAGATTGTATAGTGGTGAAGTGAAAAGAGATATTATTGATATAGTTTTGATGTCACAGATAAAATGTGAAGGAAGAAGTAAGTTTGTGGGCTACCAAATTTCTCTCAGAAACTCTTCCCTCAATTGTCTTATCTTTCTCTCATCTGGTTGTCAAGTAAAACTGTGTTTCTTAACTGATAATTAAGACTCTGGCTTTAGCATTCTTGGATGGTAAAAGGAACTCAGGTATTTAGGAAGAAATCTCCAAATTTTTCCTCTTCCCTGGTCATTCTATGAGTTGAAGGCCTGTGAAACTTTTGTCCTTCTTGTCCTTGGCATTTGTCTCCTGAGAAACTCATCAGAACCTTTTCATACCACAGTGGGCTCCGTTAGGGCAGGTAGGTGAATTATTTGTGAGAGTCTGCCATGCTCCCCTCTCCCAAAGTGGTTGCCATGTATCCGACCTTGGGAAGCAGTGGATGAATGAGGATTTGGCACAACACCTCTGAAAGATTGCCAAGCCTTGCTAAACCCTACTGTCTAGCTACCTACCACTTCCCATCCTTCAAATCTTAGCTCATCAGTTTAATTAAGTCTCAGCAGACACCTGCCAGGCCTCCATTATAAGGGTAGATTTTTAAAACTCACTTCTTAAATCGAGAAACTTTTATTAAGCACTTACTGTATGCAAGACAGAGTTATATGTCATGAAATACTGGGTCATACATCTTACTTTATCTGATACTTGCTCCTATAAAGCTTAAAACATAGTTTAAAAGGTAAAGAAGAGACAGACAGGGAGAGAGGAAAGAAGAGACATGGACAGGGGAAGAGAGAAAGAGGGAGATATAGATAGATGGATTGATAGGTATAGGTATTAAATAATACCAATTAAAGAAATATTGCAGGTGATATTTTCGCCAAATGACTAATTGCCAAATGAGTGCTATGAAGTTAGGTGACCTTGGTTCATAGACAGGAGAGATCATTGTGGATTGGAGGGTGAACCTGAGATAGTTTTGAAAGGTAGCCAGGTGGAGAATAGAGTGGATATTTTGAATAGGTGGAAATTGCATGGACTGGAGACTGGAATGATCTGATATAGAACATTTATTAAAACAGTCCTTTTTAGCTTGCTTTATGCCTTACAAAGGCCCATTATTTACTCTTTTTAATCTTTTTTTTTTTTTTTTTTGAGTCAGAGTCTTGCTCTATTGTCCAGGTTGGACTGCAGCGGCACAATCTCAGCTTACTGCAAACTCAGACTCCCAGATTCCAGCAATTCTCCCACCTCAACCTCCAGAGGAGCTGGGACTAAAGGTGCGCACCACCACACCTGGCTAATTTTTACGTTTTTAGTAGAGCTGGGGTTTCACTATATTGGTCAGACTGATTTCGAACTTCTGACCTCAGATGATCCACCCAACTCAGCCTCAGTGCTGGGATTACAGGTATGAACCACCGTGCTTGACCTATAACTCCATGCAGTTGGTAATCTAACCATAGAAGAAAATGAGGATTGATTTACATTGATTATACATGTAAATATATGCTTTAATTCATATTTACAGGCAACAAGCACACATTTGATTATTAAAATATGTAATTAACCCTGTCAGCAATATTCACTAAGTCGCATGATGAAAAAATGTTTCTATTTCATCAATAGAATGTTTTTTGCCAAAATAACTTTAAAACCTTTAGAGTATGTTAACTTTTCACAATCATGAACTTTTTGTGGGCTTCTGTCTTCAGTTGGACATTTCTTTGAGATATTTGGAGTTACTGTACTATATTTACTTGTGATTAAATGGAACCCTCAGCTTGTTGATAATAACTTTTGGCCTGTAAAGAGCAATACAAAAATTTAAATCATTTAAAGTATAGCCATTCCTTGATATCAACCATCCAACATTATTCTAGTAAAAGAATGCCTAACATACTTCTAATGAATTTCCTTTTATATAAGATAAAATATTTAGTAAGAGAATTTAAGATGCCCATTAGAGCATCTCATTCATAAATGTCCAGGATGTTCATCTTGCAGAACCTGATGATTCAAAAAAAGGATGATGTACTGAATAAAAGTATCCAGCAAGTGAATTTACCATTGGTGAAGAAAGCTCCAAAGCCATGACTATGAAGACCCTTTATTAAAACTTGGCATACTAAAAATAAAATCTCTTTCTCTCCTTTAACAAATCTCTGTACAACAGGAAACTCACCTTTCCCCCCCACCTTTTTTTTTTTCCATAGGAGGCACATAGATGATAGAAAGGAATTTTCAGCTGAATGCTAGTTAGTGACTTTGAAGGAACTGTTAACAGCTGTTCAAGGCCAAAATAGATTACTCTGTTTTCTGCAAAACCTATCAGCATTTTTGTATTGCACTTTTTTTTATTTTCTCAGAGTTAATTGCTAAATGTCATCCACTCCTTCTGTTCTAGTGAGCCGGAATTTTCTCAAGATGTTTTATAACTTTCTCCTTAGAGATTTCAATCTCTGTCAAATATTCTATTTTTTTCTTAAACAGTACCTTAGAAGGAAGAACATTCCGAATGTCCCTTATGGTAAAGATAAGTAGAAACATTAATCTCCCTCTATGTTATCTTTATTCTTGATTAGAAATTTCAAAGGATCTATATATTTGAAAAAAAAATAGGTTGAAGCTTAAACATTTCATTCATACTCTTCTTGCCTTTTTATTTCTCCAGTCTCTTCCTTTACAATAGCTGTGCTTTTCTAATTCTTGGATTTAATGATCAAATTGTATCCACTGTATTCTTCTGTATAAGTCTGAAAAAATAATTTAACAGCAAGCTCATAGGTTCTAAAATATCTTCTTTTGCAAAAGTACTCATGCACTTTAGTGGGAGTCTCTTGAGCTCTTTCAAAAATGTCTGGGTTGAAGACATTTGTTTATATTTCTTACCTAAAGGGTATCTTCCTCTTTTCACAATGTAACTAGGTCCTTTAGTCAAAATGTCAAACACCAGCCTGTCAACAAATCATGAAATAGGTAAGTTTCCTCTGAAGGTCACGCATAGAATTGCTCATCAAAGAATTATACCCAAGGTCTTGTAGCTTGACCACTTATGTTTGCTCATTTCACATTAATTTTTTTTTCTTTCTTTTTGGTAAAGCTACCATCACCCTACCTGGATTTCTCCACCTCTATGCTTGCAGTAGCATGAAGTTTTTGTTGTTTTAAATTATAAGGGGTGCTCATCTAAACCCCCACTGCATTCAGTAGTTTAAATAGGTAGAGATAAGCAAAACAATACAAAACAACTCCCCAGGTGGCCAGGCGTCTGTTTTCTCCTCGGTTACCCTGGGCAGTGGGAGGTGGGGAAAGATGTCAGGAACTCTCAGAAAAGACAAACAAACAAAACACTAAAACCAAAACCAGCAAATGCTGGGAGCTGAAAGAAGGAAATACACTAACAATACCTGGGTGCAGATTTCATCGGAATGAAGCTTTCCATACAGCACCTCACATTAAAGGCTTTTTAGTTATCCCACCCAAGCAGCCTGCCAAATTGCCTCAAACCTAATTAGTGGACAAAGACACTGCTGCAGGTTAGTCATTGTCCCTGGAGGCTGACGGGTAAACGTCTTACTGGTTACCTTGGAGAAGTAACACACTACTTAGCTGCAATTGCATGAACTCACTAGACACTTAAATATGTGGGCTAGATTATAAAGTGTGGGCGTCTGAGCAGCTGGGTACAGATTGTGGAATAAAGATTTCGGAACATTACAGGAGTAGAAAACCTATGTAGTCTCAAGAGGTCATGCCACAAAGTCAATGAATTTACTAAAATAGGTGGCTACTAAAATAGGTGATGATGAATTTTGTATGCTTCAGTTTTCTAGCCTAAAAAAAAAAAAAAAAAAAAAAAAAAAAAAAAAAAAAAACCTCATCTAAAGTTCAGAGTGTATACTGTATATAAAAAATAGAAAAAGTGATGTTCCTTCCCAGAAAACAGAAACACTATTCCATGAAAGGAACACATTTTTTCAGAAGCCCTGGATGGACTGAAAGTCTTTAAGAATAGCAAGGAAATCTGAAAAATCTATTACATTGGACCACAACATTTAAAAAAGATTTTGAAAAGTGACATTCTTCAAAATGAAGGAGCTTGCTCCTGGTGGACTGTCACGGTTCCTTGAGGTTGGGTTTTTCCTTCTGTTGTATCCACTGAAGGCAGTGCCCAGTATTACTGGGAGACATTGAGTCATCCTCAGATGTGTTTCCTGAATATGGAGTTATTTAACCTAATTCATCCACCATCTCTCTTGTATGACGAGTTATTGATAAGACTATTTTAATCTTCTGTTTTCCAATTTAAAAAGGTTGTATAAGATGTCATTATTTTTAATACTCGAATATTATTCTATTGTATACAGGAACTGTAATTTAATTAACCAATCCTCTGTGGTTAGACATTTAAGTGTTATTGATTTTTCAACATTACAAATAAACTCATGATAAACATCCTTATTCAAGGATATAAGATATCTCCATAAGAACTGGCTACCAGTCATAAACTCACCAATAGCGTGCGACTGCCCATTTCCACATATCTTTATAAACACTATGATATTTGAAAAACCTTCCCCATCTGATAATTTGTATTTAATTTGCATTTCTCTGATTATTAGTGACATTAAATTTCTTTTACTTGGTTACAACATAGGTCAGAAACAATAATCCACAGGCCAAATCTGACCAGTGGCCTGTTTTTTATACAGACCCAAGGTAAGAATTGTTTTTACACCTTTAAAGGGTTTTAAACAATCAAACAGGAAAGAAGAATATGAGAAAAAAGATTATATGGCCTGCAAAGCTTAAAATGTTTACTATCTATATCTTTACAGAAAATGATTAAACCCCTGGCTCAACGTGAAATAATAGTAATTTAAAATAGCAAATGTTATTAACTCTAGAGGACAGACACAGTGCTAAAGGCTTTGTATGTACTAATTTATTAAATCTCTGCAGCAATTCTACCAGACAGATATTCTTTCATGACTATTTCTAACCTGAGAAAACAGTTCAGAGAGGTTAAGTAACTTGTCCAATGTCTCATCTCCTAAGACTGTATGTTTAGCTATTATGCTAAATTGTATATGATTTCGTTACATTCATACATTAATTTTGAGACAACTAAAATCTCTATTAAGGCTTTATATCCAGAGACATGATGTCTCAATTTATTCACATCTTCTTTTATGTTACTCTGTAAAGTTTTGTAGTTTTCTTTATAAAGATGCCATGTATCATTAATATTTTCTCCCAGGAGTTTTATATTTTTGGTTGTATTATGGATGAGATAATTTCCCATTTCTAGATTTTCGACAGTTATTATTATCTAGGAAAGGAATTGAATCGTGTTATGTTAATTCTGTAACTAGTCATAGTTTTGAACTTCCCTAACAGTTGTAGTCAAGTTCCCTTTTGTGGTGTCTATGTAGATAATAATAATAGGTTTGCTGCCTCATCTATAATATTAATATTTTTCCCTGTTTGATGATTTCACTGATTGTACTTTCAGAATGATGTTAACAGGCATCCTTGTATTTAGATTCTCTCTTTTTGATACAGCCATGCTCTGTCGCTCAAGCTGGGGTGCCCTGAAATGATCTTGGCTCACTGCAACCTCCATCTCCCAGATTCAACCAATTTTTGTGCCTTAGTCTCCTGAGTATTTGGGACTACAGGTGCAGCCACTATGCCCAGCTAATTTTTGTATTTTTAGTAGAGACCGGGTTTCCTCATGTAGGCCAGATTGGGGAAACCTGACCTTAAACTCTTGACCTCAAGCAATCTGTCCACTTAGGCCTCCCAAAGTGCTGGGACTACAGGCGTGGCCTGTGTTCAGATTCTTATAAGGATGAGTCTACTGCCTATCATTCGACAAGATCCTGAATGTCGTTTTGTAATAGATTTTAAGGCATGGAAAGAAACTGTTGTCCTACATACAGAAAAGCAATACACACTGGGGTCTTTTGGAGAGTGGAGGGTGGGAGGAGGGAGAGGATCAGGAAAAATAACTGATGGGTACTAGGCTTAATACGTGGGTGATGAAATGATCTGTACAACATATTCCCATGACACATGTTTACCCATGTAACAAACCTGCACGTGTATCCCTGAACTTAAAACTAAAGTTAAAAAAGAAACTGTTGTCCTATTCTTATTTTACTCAGAATTTATTATTTTGAATTTTTGTAGAATCTTATTAAATACCTTTTGGGTATCTAATGAGATGATTATATAATAAGAGCAAACTATCTTTATATTCTTAAAATGATCTTTATTTGGTCATGGTGTGTGCTGACCTTTAAAAACTACTGTTATGGATTCATTTTGTTTGTTTGTTTAAGAATGCTTTGTATTTCAGTCCTAAATGAATTTGCGCTACAGTTTTCTTTCCTTGAAATTTTCTTTCTTTGTAAATGTTATTACTGTAAAATGAATTATGATATTTTTCATTTTTTTAATGCTTTTGAAAATATCTTTTAAGGCATCTGTAGGAATGATTTGTCTTTCAAATGGATAATCAGTAAAATTTGTCTCTTAAAAAAAATGTGGGCCCCATATCATTTTCAGGGGTGGCTCTTTGGTAGTTCTACTTTCTCACATTCCATAGTTGTTAGATTGGATAGCACTTTGAGTTAGCTTTGGTAATTTGTTTTCATAAAAAATTTTGACTTTATATATTTATAATGTACAATATGATGGTTTAATATATGTATACATTGTAGAAGGCTAAATCAAGCTAATTAACATATGTATTACCTTACATACTTTTTTTATGTGTGGCAAGAACACTTAAAATTTACTCTCAGCAATTTCCAAGAATAGAAAACATTGTTATTAACTATAGTCCCAATGGTATACAGGAGGCATCTTCAGCTATTCCTCCTATCTAATTGAAATATTGTATCCTTTGAGCATTATCACCCTAGTCTCCTTCTCTAACCAGCCCCAGGTAACTACTATTCTGTTCTATGCTTCTATCAGTTCAGTTTTTTAAGATTCCACTAATGAGTGAGATCATGCAATATTTGTCTTTCTGTGCATGACTTATTTCACTTAATGTAATATACTCCAGATTTATCCATGTTGTCAGAAATAACAGGATTTTATTCTTTTTTAAGGGTATGTAATCTTCCATTATATATATACACACACACACACACATACATAGTGTGTACGTGTGTATATGTGTGTATGTAAATATACAATACAGACATGTACACACTATGTATATATATACCTAACACATATACACAATATAAATATATATACACTTAGGCACACATACACACTATATATACACACACACACGCACACACATATCCACTATGTTTTCTTTGTCCATTCACTGATGGGCTTAGGTTGATTTTATATCTTGGCTATTGTGAATAATGCTGTAATGAATGTGGGAGCACAGATATCTCTTTGGCATACTGTTCTCATTTCCTCTGGATATGTACCCAGTAAGGGTGGGATTATTGAGTAACAAGCTATTTTACTATAAATCTAAGTATTCTGTTTGCAAGTGTATTTTCAACACCCATCCATTCACTCATTCATTCAATGTAATTTAATATATATGCATTGACCTCTCCAATGTGCCAAATTCCTGGGGATAAAATGGTGAAAAAGGCACAGACTTTGTCCTTAGGAAACTTTTATTTTTATGGCAGAGACAGGTAGAAAACAAAGAAAAGATGAATAATCAAAAGAATTACAGAATAATCCAAACAATTCAGTGGTAAGGCCACTGAAGGAAAGAGCAGGTTATTGGGATAGGAAATGGCAGTGGAGGAGGTGGCTGAGAAGGCAGCCATGCAGAGCTTGGGTGACAGAGAATAATGGATACAGAAGCTACATATTCCATCTATGTGTCCTAACGTGGGAACAGAACCTGGCATGCTCTGGAAATGTTTGGAGTTGCAGAAGTTGGAGCCTGGTAAGCAATGACATAGGGAGGCATCAGCTGTGGCAGAGTAGAGATGGTACCAGATCTTATAGGGCACATAAGCTTTGTTTATGGGTTTGAATGTTATATGTAATGCAGTGAAAGCCATTGAAGAATATGCAGCAGGGAAATGAAATTATCCAATTTAAGTTTTAAAACATATATTTTGACAGCTGCATAGAGAACATATTAAGAGCTCTTTAAGGTAGAAGTAGGGGGATCAGCTAGGAAGCTGTTGGGGTAGTCGGGG
Organism: Macaca thibetana thibetana; assembly: GCF_024542745.1. Classification (NCBI taxonomy): domain Eukaryota; kingdom Metazoa; phylum Chordata; class Mammalia; order Primates; family Cercopithecidae; genus Macaca; species Macaca thibetana. Next base: position 52,296,913 of record NC_065594.1, on the reverse strand, counting down.
TGACAGACGACTGTGGATTGGATTAGAATAATGGCCCTGGAGAGGGAGAGGACTGGAAAGTTTCAAGATATATATTTTGCATATAGAATAGAAAAGTTTGGTTGGTAGATTGAATATGAAGGTTTGAAGGAAGGAGAGAGAGGACTAAAGGATATCTCCTAGGCTTCTGGTCTAGCAACTTTGTGGTGCTTTTTGCTGAGTTAGGGAAGACTGCATGAAGTGGAACAACACTGAAGAAAATTTTGTTGCGACATGTTAAGTTTGAGATGCATATGAGATATCTGAGCTGAGATGTCAAATAGCAGCTGGACAGATGAGTCTAGAGTATCCTGGAGATATAAACTGACAGTCACAAGTATATACATTGTCTTTCAAGCTCTCAGAATGGGTGCTATTGTATAGGATGGCAGGTAAACATATGAGGACTGAGAACAAATTCCAAGGAATTCCAACATTGAAAGTTCAGGTGGAGGTAGAGGCAGCAAAAGAGAGTGTGTCGAAAACTGGGAAGTGGTGGTATTGTGAGACTGAGCAAGAAGGACCTTGCAGGGAGCATTTCTGAAGATGCCTTTGTCAGTGGTGGTCCTTCCATAAGTGACTTTCTTATTGGGGTTATTATTTTGAATCATTTCTTAGTTGGCTGGAGAAATGTTGTAGTTACTTCTCACGGAGTGAGATCTCAGGTGGAATACTTACCGAGTCATTGATATCTGAGACAGTCCTGCTGTATTGCTTACCATAACTTTGGTAACTTTGGCAAGTCTCTAAATCCTGGATCCCAACTTCTCAAAACTCGATTATCCTCTACATGCACACACTGTTGCAAAGATGCTTATGGTCAGTGTAAAGTTCAATAATTCTATCAGGCTATTTATAATTATTAGTTCTTTCTAATGACTATTTTTCTAGTGCAGGACAAATTATTTCTATTCTTGATTCAGGATTTTCTTCAGTTGAGGTGTGTTTTTGTCTGTTATCTCTTTGGATATGGATTGTTTTTCATTTATACTGGTCTTGAGAAACACAAATTACCTGTATGTAAGGTCGTGATTGTCTGTTCTCAATCTTCTCTCTAATAATTGTCACTGGTTTTTCTTTTCCACTGTATTCTGGGAGGATTTTTCAAGGCCAAACTCTGTATTTGACTTTCACACAGATCATTTTGTTCTCTGGAGCTTATTAAACACTAGAAATTTTAATGAATTAAGTATTGACATTCCATTATTACCTGTTTCATTTCAAATCATTCCTGATCTCACATGCCTTCCTTTGCACTTCTGCTCACCAATTAGTTGGTTCTCTTTCATCTCTGTCCTTTGACTTATTGTCTCAATTTGCATCTTTATTTTTGTAGAAACATTTTTTCCCAGCTTGTATCTGAAATACTTTGCCTGCACTAAATATTATAAAAATGTTTTCTGCTTCTCACCTTGTTGACTCCAGTTAAAGATTTTCTTTTACAGGCCCTATTATCTATATCTATTTTCCACTTATTTCTTCTCTTAAATAGTGAGCATTTTGACCAAGCATGATATTATCTCTGGAAACAGCATTGTTGTTGGGTTTCCTGATTTGTTTGGATACAGATGGACACCTGCCTTGAAGCAGAAATCTCGAAGCTAATTCACGACCAATTACTTGACAGAAGCAGGAGAAAAAGTGAAGTATTCACTTACTAAGAACAATGGTGATATTGAGAAATGTCCTCTGGAGATGCTTCTTTCGGTATTGCCACGTGATACCTGTTTGTTATCCCACTGCCTCCACTATCTTGGGATTTTTCCTGGAATTTTGCTTACTCATAGAATTTTCATCTGGAAATTTTCTATGCCCCCTTACCCCCAGAGTATTTGAGAGGCCTTGGAGCTCCACCTTGAACTTTCTGTGATGAGTCATCTTTAGCCGATCTTCCTTAATCTACCTAGCAGAAGTTCCTTGGTGCTTCTGACATTTTCATGACTCTCTTTTCTAGTTCCCAATGTTGATGTAGTCCTCCCATTTTATGTTATTACAATTATTGTTTTTAGAATTGGGGGAGGGGTTGGTGATTGGGGAGGTAATCATACATGTGCTCAAGTTCATATCATTCTCTATTCCCTGTTCTACAGTATTTTTAACAAAATATTATACAGCCATTAAAATCACTTGCTAACTGCAATATATAAATGTTTTCTGTAGTATAATCTGAATTTCATTGAAAATTGTTCCATATATTTTAGCTCTACGTATGTAAACGAAAGGGCTAAAAGTAATATCCATAAAACATTGCTCGTGGTTATTTCTAGGGTATAAAATTATAGGTGACTTTTACTTTCTTCTTGGTAACCAGGTATACCTCTCTAAATTTTTTGAACTAAAGATGTATAACTTTTAAAGCTATAAAATGTACTGTCAGTTTCAAATGTTGTGTACTCCAGGCAGCAGCCACAGGGACTTTTCATTCCTTTCCTAACACAGTATATTCTTTGCTAGGTCCTAGTTTGGAAAGCGGTTTGTCTTTGTTATTGTTTCTATGTGGGTCACCACAATCCTTTCTTCCCCTGAGTGGTGGGGAGCTCACAGGGCTTAGAGTCCCCTCCCTTTGCTTCCTGGGCATGTTTCTCTCTCACGAAAGAAGAAACTAGGAGCCTTCCAAGTGTCCATGCCTCAGACCTTCCGCTTTACCTTATCTAGAGGAGAAAATGTTTGAAATTTCTAATATATAGGTGACAACCTTTCTTATTTTCAGGCTGCATTTTCCCATATAAGTTTGTTTTGAGAAAATTTTGCTGAAGCATTTGAAAAGCTTTGATGGGCATGCTGGTTACTCAGTGGGTGACAGTAATACATGTTGAGCAAAAACTTATTTTTTTGGTGGGGGAGTTTTTCTCTTTAATAGAAATGAAAGGCCACTTACTGGTCCCAAAATAAATATAAAGTTATCAAAAGGGAAGAAAAATTACATTTAACACATTTCTACTATATATGTTTAAAATAGTTAAAAAAAATTGTGTTATGGAAAATTTGAAATATATGCAAAGATAAAGAGAATAATATAAACTTCCAGATATTCACCAAACTTCAATAATTATTATCCACTTTCTGATTCAGGGACAGCTATACTTTCACTTTTTTCCTATAGTGTATTTCACAAATCTCAAACATTTCACATAAATGCTTAATATGTCCGTAACATATAAAGATGTTTAGAAAAAATTAGCCACAATGCCATTATTGCACAGGACAAACCAAAGAAACAGGTTACTAATGTTACCTATCATCTATTTATATTCAAATCTCTCCAATTATTTTTTTTAAATCCTTTTATAGTTGGTTTGTGTTATAGTTTGGATATTTGTCCCCACCCAAGTCTCATGTTGCAGTGTAATTCCCAGTGTTGGAGGTGGGGCCCGGTGGGAGATGAATGCATCATGGGGGCAGATTTCTCATATGTGGTTTAACTCCATCCCCTTGGTGCTGTCCTCGTGATAGTTAGTGAGTTCTCATGAGATCTGATTGTTTAAAAGTGTGTGACACTTCCCGTCCTTCTCTCTCTCTCTCTTGCTCCTGCATTTGCCATGTGATGTGCCTGCTCCTCCTTTGCTTTCTGCCATGATTGTAAACTTCCTGAGACCTCCCTAGAAGCTAAGCAGATGCCAGCACCATGCTTCCTGTAAAGCCTGCAGGATGATTAGCCAATAAAACCTCTTTTCTTTCTAAATTACCCAGTATCAGGGACTTATTTATAGCAATGCAAGAATGGCCTAATATAGTTTGCTTAATCAGGATCCAAACAAGTTACATACACAGTATCTTTGTCCTCAGGCTGCTATAACAAGTCACCTTAGTCTGGGTAACTTATAAACAACAGAAATTTATTTCTTATGGTTATGGAGCCCACAAAGTCCAAGATCGAGGTGCCAGCATATTCGGTGTCTGAGGAAGATAAACTTCCTCATAGACTGTGCCTTCTAGCTGTGTCTTCACATGGTAGAAGGGGAAAGGTAGTTCTCTGGGCCTCTTTTATAAGAACACCAATCCCGTTTTGTAGGAGATAATCTAATCACTACTACCTGCCTCCCTGCCACCTCCTAATACCATCAGCTTGGGTTTGGGATTTCAAAATACGGACTTTGGGGAAACACAAATTTCAGACCATAGCACTCAGCATCTGGCTGATATGTCTCTCTCTCTTTAATCTTTAAGTGCCCATCTACCCTTCTTGTGCCATTTATTTTTGTTAAGGAAACCTCACCACTTACCCTGAAGCATATTCTGTATTTTGGATTTGGCTGGTTGCTTCCTTGTAATGTTTTTAAGCCTTTTGCTATTCCTTTTATTTAATGACAGTGATTTTTAAAGAAAGTTTTGTCACTGTTTTGCACATCATAAAACTGTGCCTCAGAGAATTTAAGTAACTTATCAGTGGCAGAGCTGGAATTTAAATACCTATCTGCCTGATTTTAAGACCCAGACTCTCTCTACAATACCTTACTTCATAAATATATAGTTACTTAAAAAAGCAACAAGGATGTGGAAAGGAAGAAGAGAGATGGGGAAAAGCTGCAGAATTTTCTTTCCATTGCAGAATTTTATCATGGTACAATATGAAGTAAGGATAAACTAGAATAATTCGGTTTTTGGCTCTAGAATAATTCGGTTTTTGGCTATCAGTTTGTATTCTCTTTCTTTTTATCACAAACTCACAATGTCTGGAATTCAGAGGCTTTTTACATTCCCAATAAATGATTCTGTTGCACTGAAAGAATGAATGCGTAATGTAGGTTTTACTAAAGATCTTGTGCACTTGGAGCAGTGTTTAGCATCCCCGTGCCATATGTATTATTTGCAAGGGCAGTGTAACAAAGTGCCACAAACTGGGTATCTTAGAGAGCAGAACAGAAATGTATTATCTCAGTTCTGGGGGACAGGAGTCTGAAATTATGGTGTTTGTAGGGTTGATTCCCTCTGAGGGCTATGAGGGAAGGATCTGTTTTGTGACTTGCATATGGCCGTGTTGATTTACATATTGACCTGTACATGTCTTCATATCCCAAATTCTCCTTTATATAAGGTCACCAGTTATATTGGATTAGGAACCCCCCCCCCAAAGGTTCCCTATTGAAATGAATAATCATTTCAACTTGATAATTCTTACAAAGACCCTATCTCCAAATCATGTCATATTTTTATGTGCTGGGGTTTAGGACTTCCACATATGAATTTGGGAAGGATACAATATAACCCACTATAACACATAACACATATTGCAGCACATGGATTCACAAAGCTTGTGTATTTCTTCCAGGTCCTTCTACCCTTGCCACCATCCTTCCTCCAGAAACAGCAAGCTTCATTACAAATACATTTCTCTTCCTGTTTCCTGGAAGCAGCTCCATACATTTCTCTTTGTCCCAGGTTCCAGGGCCCTGTTTCCAAGGGGGTTTTCAAAGCATTCAACCTATAAAGAACCCTCCTCAGGAAGATTTTTTTATTAGTGTCAAGCTAGGCAAAAACTAACTGCCAGGTCCAGGCTTTTAAAATTCAAATACATGAAAATCTCGATTGAGGACAAGTTCAAGTAGTACCTAAACCTGAAAATATTTTGTGAGCTAGAAAGGATCATTCTCATTTGTTATGAGGACAAACCTGACGCCCAGTAAACTGTGGTTTAATTAGTGTTATGCATATATTTTTTATTTCTTTAGATTTTATTTTACTTTTTAATTCTAGCTGTTGGTAACGTTACCAGTGTTCAGCTGCTTTTACGGAAGATACTAGTTCTTATTTTTATTTTTTTTATTTTTTATTTTTTTTTGAGACGGAGTCTCGCTCTGTCGCCCAGCCCTGAGTGCAATGGCCGGATCTCAGCTCACTGCAAGCTCCGCCTCCCGGGTTTACGCCATTCTCCTGCCTCAGCCTCCCGAGTAGCTGGGACTACAGGCGCCCGCCACCTCGCCCAGCTAGTTTTTTGTATTTTTTAGTAGAGACGGGGTTTCACCGTGTTCGCCAGGATGGTCTCGATCTCCTGACCTCGTGATCTGCCCGTCTCGGCCTCCCAAAGTGCTGGGATTACAGGCTTGAGCCACCGCGCCCGGCCTTAGTTCTTATTTTTATAAAGCTGATGAATGAAGAAGTTTGCTGTTCTATTTCAGTACCTATAACTGCAATTTAAACCTGGAGGCTTTCAGCTTACACAGTGATACCCCTCCTAAGTGGATCTCCTAAGAACATTCATGCTTCTTTGAAGGGAGTAAATAAACATTGGGAACTTTGAATCTAAACATTCCAAATAAAAATGGTAAAAGACACCTTAGTGGAGGAACAAAGAGTCATAAATGACCTAGAATTTCAAAATATTTTAGTGTGTGGAATAACTTTCAATTTAAAAAGATTTTATTATTATTATTTTTTAAACTGGAGTTACTTAAGCTACTATTCCTTGCAGTAATGTTGGTGGCTATCAAGGAAAAGAGGGCTAGTTCAGAAGTGGGTTAGTTGTTAGGTAGATACTAGGAATTAAAAAGAATGCTACAAATAACCTACAAACTGGATCATGTGCATGAATAATCTAGAGTTGTCTGAGCTTAGAATTAGTGAAATCTAGTGACTCTAGGAATATTTCACATTATTTGTGTAGGAAAGAATATCTCCTGCAATATGCAGAAATCCAATCATTTTTCATATGTTACTTTCTCTCAAGAAACCTCGCACACATCAATGAAGTTTCAGTTAAAAACAGCACTCTAGGAATAAAGCTGCTCCATTATCTCGAGCCCTGCCACTATCCTGCACGTCAATACTCAGACCAGAAACCTTTTTCTAAGGTTGATGGATGCACTGTGTCTCAGTGTCTATGTGCCTATAGTTAGATTTTGCTTTTAAAAAGGAGCCATTAACCATGCCTATTTCAGTGTTTTCCCTTTTTTATCTGTACTATCAAGCTGATGTTTAACTATTTCACAACGTGTATTTCTCTAAAGTGTAGCAAAGGTGAACCAGAATTCTCTTTAGCACATGAATTTTATTTTGAATGATGTAGAAAGTATCTCCCATTCTGTTCAGAAAAGTAAATTATTATAGAGGATTTTTTTTTCCCTCAAGTCTGATAACTCCGGGGACAGCAATCTGGTGTCTAAAAAATTGTAACTGATACCTAGAGATTACCAGTATCTAAAGCTAGTCTCTTTGGTTGAACCATATAAAAGTGCCAATACTATACCATTCTTCACCTATTTCATATGTGATATGGTCTGGCTCTGTGTCCCCAACCAGATCTCACCTTGAATTGCAATAATCCCCACATGTCCAGAGAGGGACCTGGTGGGAGGTAATTGAATCATGGGGATAGGTTTTTCCCATACTGTTCTCATGAGATTTGATGGTTTTAAAAAGGGGAGTTTCCCTGCACATACTCTCTTGCCTGTTGCCATTAAGATGTGCCTTTGCTCTTCCTTTGCCTTCTGCCATGATTGTGAGGCCTCCCCAGCCACGTGGAATTGTGAGTCCTTTAAACTTCTTTCCTTTATAAATTTCCCAGTCTCAGGTTTGTCTTTATTAGCAGCATGAGAACAAACTAATCCAATAATTCTTTAATTATTCATAATGTCTTTAATTTAAAGAATTATATGTTATATTTTGACTGAAAATAGGAAAAAAATGTTACTTAAAGGCAAACAGAACCAAAAAGAGTCAGTAACAGGTTGTTTTTTTTTTATTTAATGAAAAAATAGATTTTATTAGCTACTTCTGTGACTCAGTTCATAATTTTAAGCAGCACACCTTAATGTTAGAGAATGAACTTTTGCCTTGGTCCAGTCTAAATGTAATATACAAAATTTCATGATGGCAGGGGTTTATATTTATTCATAATTAGTAAATCATCATAGATAATTTCAGACCTCCATATGTGTTATGAAGCAGATTAAATAGAATGATATGCTGGGGAGTGATTAGGGACCACCGTTGCTCAGGTGATCTGGAAAGATCTCCCTGAGGATTTGAGGGATTGATTTTAAGAGACTGGATTTAAGCCCTTAGTCATGAGAATGAGGCAATGACATGAAGATTGGAGGAAGATCCTTTTAAGGAGAAGGAACGGGAAGTGTGAGGGCTGTGAGATGGGAATGAACTTGAGCCTTCGAGGGAGAGAAGAAAGATCAATGTTTCTAATCAACTGTTGTGTGCTTGTGAAATTCAAGAAAGACAAAGGCAGACTCTCTGCAAATAGTTGTTGAATGGCTGACTGACACAATAGCCCTGGGCGTGTGACTTAATGTTACTGAATCACAGATTCCTCATTTATAAATGGCAAGAATTCATAACTATCACAACAGCTTTTTTGGACAATGATAAAGTATAAAGGGCATGTGACAGACACAAAGTAAATCCTCAATAAATGCGAGAGCTTTCATTTTAGGCTTGCTGTTTCCATGCAACCAAACCTTTAATGAACACTTTAGTGCCTAAACCAGCAAAATAAATGAATCAGATAATTTTTGCCTTAATAACATTTATAATTTTCTTGAGGCTATAAAATAAGCTTCTAGACTGTACAGTACCAACAAAATAAAAGTACAGAGAAGGCAGGGAAAAGTGTAGTGGAAATAGCCTTGGGGAGATAAAAGAGAGTCATTCGGGAGATGTGTAATTTAACTGGCCTTGAACATTGAGTAAGACCTTTTCTTTAAAGGGCCTCCTAGGAGGGAGTGTAAAAACAGGAAAAAACATAGTAAGATTAAGAATGGCATATTCAGGGGAATAGGGAATAGGAGTGAGGTTGTTCTGATTAGTAGAAGCATGTTTCAGTGACCGGGAATAATTGGCAAAATGCGTAGCTAAGGAAATTGAGGGCGAAAAGATCTAAGAAAGCAAAACCTTGAAAGTAAGGAAGAAGAGCCAGAACTTGAAGCAGTAGGGGTCAGTATTTCCTTAAACAGCATGCCGGGAAGGCATATGCTGAACGATTGGAAGAAACAAGACCTTGGAAGGAAAGGATTTGGTAGGATAAGAGCCATAAATCTAAAATGGAAGAAGCACATATGAAGGACAGCTTGAAGGGATTAAGCAACACTTAGTGGCAACATTTTTATTTTGACAGTATAGCTACTGTGAATTAAGGATGGTAATTTCAAGAACTAGACTAACTGCTGCACATTTGTCATCTCTATTAATCTAATGGCCTAGGCACCATTATTCAGGTTTTACAGATGAGGAACTAAAGCTCACAGAGATTAAGAGATTTTTGAAAAATAATATTTGGGTCTCTTCACCATTGCTAATGGATATCCATGCCTCCTAGAATAAACCAAGATGCTTCTTTTAGCCCTGAAAATCTTAGAAGATTAAGATGGGTTTGGAAAGATTAAAATAGGTTGAGAAGTCACAGCAACCACCACAGGAAGGCTGGGCAATTTTGTAGCCTGCTCCCTCTTGTAATTTATCAGTTCTTCATTCTGGAGTTTCCCTATCCTGACTGGTGACCACAAGGAGAGAACAGCACTGAGAAGCAGTGTCAGTGGATGAGGCTTGTGGAGGCTTTTCTTAATTACTTTGGTTGTCAAGGCTTAAGTTATGTTACATTAGTAACACAATTCTGTCTTTATATTTTCTATAGGGATCACTGTTACTCAGGTGGTCTGGAAAGGTGCCCCTGAGGATTTGAAGGACTGGATTTTAAGAGATTAGATTTAAAAGACCGTAATCATGAGAATGAGACAATGATATGAGAATGAGAATGAGGAGATTGTCTGTCTATCTATCTATCTATCTATCTATCTATCTATCTATCTAGACATAGATACAGATACAGATTTTTTGGCAGGTATCTAATATAAATACACTGCCGTGGTCCCAGATAATCAATGGTAGGGTATGCATTTTCATTGGTTTTGTTCTTGTTTGATCCATTCAAAGTTGAGCCTCTGAAGTTTCCAGAACAAATATTAACTAATTAGGTGATAAATTATGATATGTCACTGACATGCAGGGCACTATAGTAGGCACTATGAATAAAACAAAAATGGCCTTTTAAGAAGCTTATACACTTAAGCAGCTGAGAATAGTGGCTAGTCAATTACCCAAAGGGCAGGGAGACAGCCCACTGTGATGTCCATAGCCTAAGAATATTCCTTGGAATATGTTCTAAATGCTTTAATCTTTCCTACTCTTTCTCCTGCTTTGAATGTCTATCTCCATCTGCTATATCCTTTGCTTGTCTCTTTATTTTCACTTTTGTTTTCTCCTCCTTAAAACCTTTTCTACCCCTGACTCTATTATTAAGCATATTTCTTAGTATCAGGTTTAAGGAGTAGGTTTTCTGTCCCTAGGTATTAATTTTAAATACAGGCAACTTCAACACCTTAATTTAAAAAAAAAAAAACCAAAAAACCCTTGGATTAAGTTACTTTATAGACTTTTTTTTGTCCAATGAACTTGGATTAAAAATACACTTCCTTATCTCTGACTAATGTTATTTGAGGTTTAATTTCCAGATATCTTCTTTTCAATTAGTTTTGTCGAATAAACACAGTCATGGACATATACACATACACACAGAGATCCCAGAGTGTTAAACTAAATTTTTAATTTTTCTTGGCATTCAGCCCAGATTGATTTAACTTTTTAAAAATTCTCATTGTGTCCTAGATCCTGTTTTAAAATAGGCGATTTATAATTACTAATTAGCCAGAATATGAAGATAAGGAAGATGATTAGCTCATGAAAGCTTTAGTTTTTCTCAAAGATTGAAATCACGGCAATAGATATATACAATGTAAACACTTTCCTATATAATAAAAGCTTGTTTCTTCCCCAGTAGTACAGATCCTCTTCATTATTACAAATGAATTAACCCTGCTAGAAAATTCAATCATCTTTTTAGCCTACTAAATTTTATCTCCCTTTATTTTCTGTTGATCTCTTTTTTTGAGCAGTGAATTAGTTCTAACAGACTTATATATAATTCACCATTGTTCTTTTATCAGAGTGTTCCAAAAAGTCAAAAAAACGAAAGAAAAGGCTATTCCATAAATATTTTTACTAGAGATGTAGAAAGTATCTTCTGAAAGCTAAGAGGATGTATTTCTCTAAAAATAGCTCCTCAAGCCCTGCTGAGTTTTAGACTTAAGATTTAGATAGCTTTTTAAGAGTATACAGCCGGCCCTCCATAGCCACAGGTTTTGCATCTGTGGATTCGACCAACCTGGTGAGTCCAGGAGGATCCACTGTATGTGTTTTCCTTCCATGTTTGGTTGAATTTGAAGATGCAGAACCCTGTATATGGAAAGTGACTACACTACCCTATTTTTTTAAGAGACTTGAGTATACATGGATTTTGGTACACTAAGGGGTCTTGGAACCAAACCTCACCCTGTGAATATGGAGGGCCAACTATATATAATGGGGTGTTGGTAAAAGTTAAACAAAAAGCCCTGATTTGTGAAGCACACTAATTTCTGTGGTATACTGCCATCATATCTGATTTCAAGCCACCAACCTGAAATCACTAGATGCAAAGCTTCAAAGATGCCCACTAGTCTATTATTACATTGTGTCACCACTATACAAAAAAAAAAAAAAAAAAAAATCTTGAGGTAATTGATAATAGTAAAATCTAGTGAAATTATTAAGAAGTAATGAGTTTTGAGTATTTATTGCTTTTGTTTTAAATCTAATTTTTGAAATGTTTAATAATGGCTGTGTTTGACAACTGCTCACAGCATGCCTGAAAAATTAACAATAAACTCTATAAGCTCATATGAGTTAACTTTGGCACACCATTGAATCACAGTATTACAATGCTTACGTGATTCCAGAAAATGAAATTTCAAATTTGTAAATTTGAGTTTCTAGTTCTGCCTAAATGCTCACAGACCACTTTTAGTGATTTGGACAAAGAAAGGGAAGAAATAGCTAAAGGAAACAAAGAGAGGAATACAATTTTTAATTTTTTAATTTATTTTTATTTGTTTTTCGAGACAGAGTCTCACTGTGTCACCCAGGCTGGAGTGCAGTGGTGCAATCTCAGCTCACTGCAAGCTCCGCCTCCCGGGTTCATGCCATTCTCCTGCCTCAGCCTCTCGAGTAGCTGGGACTACAGGCGCCTGCCACCACGCCCGGCTATTTTTTTTGTATTTTTAGTAGAGACAGGGTTTCACCGTGTTAGCCAGGATGATCTCGATCTCCTGACCTCATGGTCTGCCCGCCTCGGTCTCCCAAAGTGCTGGGATTACAGGTGTGAGCCACAGCAATTTTTTAAAGGAAAAAAAAAAGAAAGACATCTGGAAAAAGTGACACATTTAGGAACCCAAGATGGGTAAATGAGTAGAGAAAATTGTGGGAGAATCTCTATTTTTTTAATTTAGCTCATCTCCAGTTCATGAATTTGTCACTGATAAACCCTGAGAAATGATGAAATGTATTTTCCAGTTTATGCTCTGTTAACAAAAGATTTCCAAATTTGAGTGGTTTACAGCATCAATGATTAATTTCTAACTCACACAACATGTCCATGGTCAGTTGACTGTAGTTCTGCCCCATGCTGTCTGAATTCCAGGACCTAGGTAGATAGAGCCAACTTTATCTGGGACATAGCCTGTCTCATAGCAGAGAGAAAAGAGAGATGGCTCAACCATGTGCTAGTTTCTAAAATAACACTTCTACTACCTGCTCATATTTCATTGGCCAAAGCAATCTACACAGCCATGCTTGATATAGTCAGGATGTCTACTTTTCTCTCAAGGAGGAATGTCAAAGGGAAAGAGGGAGCTGCTGGGAGGAACAGCAAATATTTTGAATATAATATGATCTCCCACATGGAGAAAGGAAAAGGTATCAAAAATATGGCAGTTGTTGTAGCAGAGGATGCTGGAGTTCTCCAACATTTGTATTCTCCTCTTCTTCTTGATCAGACATTTTTTAGGCTCCGTTAAAGGCAGGAGTGGACACATAAGTGAGTTCTGGCCAAGGCCAGAGTCTTTTGGCCAGAGTTGCCACTTCTATTTCCCTTTCCTTGGCCAAGTTAAGTTACACGGCCAAACTTGAGTTCCACAGAGTGAAGATGTACAGGCTTCTTCCAAAGAGGGCTGTCAAAGGGTGGGGCTTCCCAGGGTGAAGCAATGAATATTTTGAACATTAATACAGTCTGCCACATGAAGGATGGAAAAGGTACCAAAAGATGTTGTGGCATAGGCTCTCATGTTCTCCTTATGACCCCACATGTGCAATCCTCTGTCTCCTTCCCCATCTGCCCACTGACTGGAACAGGTGCCAAGAAACAAGTGGAGAGCAGAGCCCCAGGATGGAAAGCACCTGAGCCCTTGAAGGATGAGGGCACACAGAACCCTCCTGCCACATTGGATGATGACGAGTGGGTGAGAAACTCTCATATGAGAAGCCACTGAGATTTCAGGCTGTCTTGTTATTGTTGGCACAGCATGACTGTATTAGTCAGGGCCCTCTAGAGGGGCAGAACTAATAGGATAGATGTAGGTATGAAGGGGAGTTTATTAAGGAGTGTTGACTCACATGATCACAAGGTGAGGTCCAACGTATAGGCCGTCTACAAGCTGAGGACAAGGAAGCCAGTCCGAGTGCCAAAGCTGAACTTGAAGTCTGATGTTTGAGGGCAGGAAACATCCAGCACAGTAGAAAGATGTAGGCCAGAAGACTAAGCCAGTCTAGACTTTCCACATTCTTCAGCCTGCTTTCATTCTGGCTGTGCTTGCAGCTGATTAGATTGTGCCCACATAGATTGAGGGTAGGTCTGCCTTTCCCAGACTACTAACTCAAATGTTAATCTCCTTTGGCAACACCCTCACAGACACACCCAGGAACAATACTTTGCATCCTTCAGTGTAATCACTATTAACCATCACAATATACCTAGTTTGCTTTGACAAATTCAGGTTGCTCCTGAAATTATAAATGAGTAAGTATGATATCAATCCCTTTGAACACTGTGGATTGAAAAATTACTCCCACAAAAATGTATTCATCCTTATCTCTGGAATCTATAAATGCTACTTTATATTAAAGCAGGGTTTTTGCAGATGTGATTAAAGATGTTGCGATGGTGAGATTGTCATAGATTATGAGGGCGGACCCTAAAAGGAATCATATGTATCCATGTAAAATGTAGTCAGAGGGAGATTTGAACACAGACAGAAGAGGAGATTTTGATTTCAGCTCATCGATAGTGATTTAAGACTTCTGCCCTCTAGAACTATGAGAAAGTAAGTTTATGTTCATTTTTTTTTTTTTTTTTTTTTTTTTTTTGAGACGGAGTCTTGCTCTGTTGCCTAGGCTGGAGTGCAACAGTATGTGATCTCCGCTCACTGCAACACCAGCCTCCTGAGTTCAAGCAATTCTCCTGTCTCAACCTCCTGAGTAGCTGGGATTACAGGCATCTGCCACCATGCCTGGCTAATTTTTGTATTTTTAGTATAGACAGGGTTTCACCATGTTGGCCAGGCTGGTCTTGAACTCCTGACCTTGTGATCCATCCACTTTGGCCTCCCAAAGTCCTGAGATTATGGGCGTGAGCCACAGTGCCTGGCCAAGTTTCTGTTCTTTTGAGCAACCACATTTGTAGTAATTTGTTATAGCAGTCATAAAAATCTAATACAAGAACCAAGATAAAGTGATGACAGGGAATCAAGTGTCAATGTTCAGTCTCAATAAGGTTATGTCCAAAAGAAAACATGTTAGGAGATGTTAGGTAGAACACTTTCAAGTTTTCTTTTAAGACTTTATAAAAGTCACAAGTCTTATAATTTATAAATTGAGTTCATATGATTCCAAACCATCCCAAAGTCTGAGAGCAAGAATAATAATTACCTCATCTAAAATCTCCAGTCTCCTAATTTTACGTGTAAAAAGAAAACAGACTTAGAGATGTTATGAGACTTGTTCCCAATTAAACAGCTTAGTCTTAGAGTAGGTAGTAGAATGTAATTTTTCCAACTCCTAATCCTTAAGGAAATTAAAATTGCAAAATCAAAGCTAGGGGTTTGTGTGTGTGTGTGTAGGTAGGAGGAAAGTATGTGAAGTCTCCCCTCAAATACATTGCAGTGGCTCCTGTGATGAGCTACCACATCCTGTCCTTCAGGACTGAAGCATTTATTCACCAGTGATTGAATGCTGGCAACTGACACCGCATAGCCCCCTCATTTGAAGTGAGGCCTTCGTCCATAGTCATGCTGGAGCTATTTTTAATTTTTTGAGAACCCTTCATACTGTTTTGTCTAAATGGCTGTACTAATTTGCAATATCACCAACAGTATATCAGGGTTCCCTTTTCTCCATATCTTTGCCAACACTTGCTATCTGTCATCTTTTTGATAATGGCCAATCTAATAGGTGTGTGGCGATTGCTTATTGTGGTTTTGATTTGCATTTCTCTGATTAGAGATGTTGAACTTTTTTTTCAGATATCTTTTGGAAATTTGGATGTCTTATTTTTAAGTCTTTTGCCCATTTTTAAATAGAGCTATTTGTTTTCTTATTAAGTAGTTTGAGTTCCTTGTATGTTTTGGATATTAGCCCCTTAGTTGATGCATGATTTGCAAATGGTTTCCCTAATCTATGGGTTGTCTGGTCACTCTATAGTTTTCTTTGCTGTGCAGAACCTGTTTAGTTTGATGTAATCCCATTTGTATATTTTTGCTCATGTTGCCTGTAATTTTGTGGTCATACACAAGAAATCACTGCCCAGACCAATGTCATAAAACTTTTCCTCTGTGTTTTCTTCTAGTAGTTTTATAGTTTGAGGTCTTCCATTCAAATCTTTATCCATTTTGACTTGATTCTTGCATAAGAGTGAGATAAGGGCCCATTTTCAGTTTTCTGTATATGAATATCTAGTTTTCCTAACACCATGTAGTGAAGAGTGTTCTTTCTGTATTGGGTGTTCTTGGCATCTTTGTCAAAAATCATTTGGCCATAGATATGTGAGTTTTTTTCTCAGCTCTCTATCCTATTTCATTGGCTAGTATGTTTGTTTTTATGCCAGTATCATGTTGTTTTAATTACTATAGCTTTGTAATATATTTTGAAATCACATAGTGTTGATGCCTCTAGCTTTGTTCTTTTTGGTTAAGATTGCTTTGGCCATTCTGGGTCTTTTGTAGTTCCACATAAATTTTAGGATTATTTTTTCTATTAATGTTTTTGTTAAGAATGACTTTGGAATTTTGTTAGGGATTACATTGAACATGCAGATTGCTATGGAATGTTGTTTTTTTTTTTTTTAGTTTTCATCTTACTTGACTTAGCAACAGCATTTAATAAAGATGATCACTTTGCTTCATTGGAACACTTCTTCTACTTTGTTTCCAGAATTCTGCATGCTCTTGGTTTTCTTTCTTCTCTGATTCTAGTTTCTTAGTGTTGTGATTACCCAGGAAATAGACTTTGGACTTCATTTTTCTCTATCTACATTTTTCCCCTTGATATTTCATTCAAGTTCATGGCTTTCTCTTCTATTTTTTTAGATATAGAGTCTTGTTCTGTTGCCCAAGCTGGAGTGCAATGGTGCAATTATAGTTCACTGAAACCTTGAACTCCTGGGCTCAAGCAATCCTCTCAACTCAGTCTCTGGAGTAACTAGAATTACAGGTGTGCGCCACCACACGCAGCTGATTTTTAAACTGTTTTTTATAGAGATGGGATCTTGCCATGTGGTCTCTCGGCTCAAGCAATCCTTCCACCTCAGCTTCCCAAAGTGCTGAGACTATAGGCATGAGCCACCATGCCCTGCCAAGCTCATGGCTTTAAATGTCACTGACATGGTGACACCTTTCAAATGTATTGTTAAAAACCTAATCTCTCCACTAAAGTCCAACTACCATTGCAACATCTGTACTGAAACATCTACTAAATGTCTCAAATTTAACTTTTCAGAATGTGAACTCTTGATTTTTCCCTGCAACCTGCTACATCTAGATCTTAATGGAGTTATGCTTCACGTCTTTTCTCTCACACCCCACATTTGATCCAACAGAAAATCCTATATGCATTACCTTTAAATTTTATTTAAGATCTGACCACTTTTCAACATCTCTGCTTCTGTCCTGATTTGACACCACCTTCTTTCTTCTGGATGACTGCATTAGCCTCCTAAATTTCTCCCTGATTCTATTATTTTCCCCACTGCAGTCAGTTATTTGTACACAACAACCAGAGTGGACCTTAAAAATGTCAAATCATATTATTTACTACTGAAGTCCCTCCAATATTCCCATCTCATTCAGAATAGAAACCAAAATTTGTAAAATGGTGTCTTTGGACTTTATGTCGTGTAGACCCTGATGATATTTGTGACCTCATCTTATACTCTCCACTTACTCACTTTGATTCTGCCTCTCTGCTGTTACTCAAACACTTTAGCAAGTACCTGCTCAGGGTCTTTGCCCCTGCTGTTCCCACTATCTAGAATGCTCTTCCCCAGACAACTGTGTGGCTCATCAAGTCACCTTTCTCAGGCCATTAATCGAATGCTACTTTCTCAGTGCAGCCTTCTTAGACCACTTTACTTAAAATTGCATACTGCTCCCAATCCACCAATTAAACATTCCCCAGCCTCCTTCCTGTTTTTTATTTAAATAGCACACAATCACCATTTAACATAACACATTAAATTTTAAAAAATTACATATCTCGGGGTAAAAGTGCCGATTTCTTACATATGTAGTATGTATGAATATAAATATGTAACATATATGTATGTAAGAAATACATACATATAAAACAAATATATATTTGATATATATATATTTGAGAGAAGAAATTTGTCAGTTTACTGTTATGCCATTAGTACTTAGAGTAGTGAGTGGCACATAGTAGGGACTCAGTAAATATTGAATGAATGAATACAATGTATAGCTTGGAATTAAGACCTCAAGTGGTGACCCTAGTATACCCACTTCCCCATTCACCTTATTCCACTCCCATCCATTGTCTCTTCACTACTGTGATGAAAAAACATCAAATTCACTTTCCAAACAGTAGAGTTGACTCCTCCTGTTCTGTTTACTCTTAGCACATTCTTGAGCAAGTTGCTTACTTTCTCTGCTTCATTTTCTTTATTTCTTCATTAATCAATATACCAACCTTGCATGGTTGTTCTGACAATAAAATAAGAGGGTATATCTACAGTGCAAATATGAGGGTTTTTTAAAATTATGAATTGCTGTTCACACTTGGAAATGCCTTTTTGGGGGACATAGATTTAGCATATATCTTTTCTTTGAAATTTTGAATATTGTGCTTTTTATTAAAAAATAAACACAATGAAGAGTGATAGAATATTACGTAGACTGCTTTATAGCACTACTTGTTCATGGTCACATATTTTCAATGATGACTATAATGAACAAACATTCTAACTGCAGGGTACTTCAGGGAGTACTGCAGAGCATCAGGTAGAGTTGGAACTACATAGAGACCGCACCAAGAGGGAGGTTTGCTCTTATGGAAAACAGGACAGTAATATTCTGGCAGCATATGAAGATAAGGTTATGTGAGACAAGAGGCTTAAAGAAAGAAGAGAGATAGTAAGCCAACTGATTGCATATTCTATTCATAAAAGTCTGCTGTTTTCTCATCCTTGCAATGATAACTAATAGATTTATACTTAAAAAGGAGTAGGGAGTAATCATTTGTTATTTTGGTTTTGCAGCAGCCATTCTCCCTTATTTACAACATCCAGGTTTCGTCATGGGGATTACCCTTGTCCCTGAGGTAGAGTCCTGGTGGCATTGTAATCAAAGTGCTGTGCCTTCCCATAGGACAAGCAAGTAAGGGAGGAACAAAGAACTCCCAGGAAGTCCCTTCACCCAGATATTTCCTCTCTTAAAAGTGATACAGCCAAGGGAAGGTACCTTGCAAACATGCAGTCAGGAGGACTCTTTTATAGACTATAACCATTGTACAGAGGAATGTAAGCAAGGATACTTTTTAGAGTTCCATTATTCCCACGATGTTGGTTGGAAGAGAAGGTGAGTAGTTCTTGCCTTCCAGAATCTCAGAGGAGCCCTTTATCCTGCCCATATCTAAGCCTAGTTTTCCAGCCTCACCTTCTTTCTGTAGCTGCCCATTATTTTTTCAATGAATTCTCCCCTTTTAAAAATCCTAAGAAAGTCACTAAGATGATGAAATAGGATACATCAGCCTTCATCCCTCCACACACAAACCACAAATATAGGGACAGCTATGTACAAATCAAAACATCCCTGAGAGGGCTCAGGAGCCCATTAAATAATTTTTAGCCACACAGTGGAGTGAAAAAAACCCATAAAACAACAATGACAACAACTACAACCAAACAACAACAACAATGAAATGGAGAATACCTACACAGAATAGATTGCTGGTGAGATTGGAATACTTGAGATGCCAGGAGACTGCTAGTAACACAGAAAGGCAGAGGTTACTGATATCAGCCGCATGGTGAAAACTGCCATGGTTTCCAATGGGACCTGCTCCACAGAGGACACCAGCACACCAGCATCTTTTGCCACTGAGGTAACCAACAGCTACTTCTGCCAGGGAACTCCACAGAGAGGGAGATATAGCTGCTTAATCCCCTGCTGCAAGAAACAGCCTTTGTTGAGCCACTTCAAGAAAGGAGCTGCAATCTCTCTCAGTCCCCCGAGAGTTGCTATATTTATATATCAGATAAAATAGATATTAAGTCAAAATATGTAACATGAGACAAAAAAGGTCATTCATCAAGAAGATATAACAATTATAAAAATATAGCCGGGCGCGGTGGCTCAAGCCTGTAATCCCAGCACTTTGGGAGGCCAAGATGGGCGGATCACGAGGTCAGGAGATCGAGACCATCCTGGCTGACACGGTGAAACCCCGTCTCTACTAAAAAAAAAAATACAAAAAACTAGCCGGGCGAGGTGGCAGGCGCCTGTAGTCCCAGCTACTCGGGAGGCTGAGGCAGGAGAATGGCGTGAACCCGGGAGGCGGAGCTTGCAGTGAGCTGAGATCCGGCCACTGCACTCAGGGCTGGGCAGCAGAGCGAGACTCCGTCTCAAAAAAAAAAAAAAAAAAAAAAAAAAAAAAAAAAACAATTATAAAAATATAAAGGCACTCAACATTGGAGCACCTAAATATATAAAGGAAATACTAATAGATCTGAAGAAAGAGATCAACTACAAGGCAATAATATTAAGGGGTTTTAGTAGCCCATTTTCAACAATGGACAGATCATTCAGACAGAAAATCAAAGAAACATTGGGTTTGAACTGCCTCTTACAACAAATGGACCTAACAGACATGTACAGAACATTCCATGTAACATCTGTAGAATACACATTCTTCTTAAGTGCACACAGAGCATTCTCCAGGGTAGATCCCATATTAGACTACAACACATGTCTTAACAAATTCAAAATGACTGAAATTATATCAAGTATCTTTTCTGACTACAACTGTATGAAACTAGAAATCACTAATGGAAGGAATTTCAGAAAATTCAAATATGTGGAAATCAAACAATATACTCATAAGGAAACTAAAAGGAAAATTTAAAAAGTATCTAAAGACAACAAAACTTATAGGATGCAGAAAAAGCAGTTTTAATAGAGAAGTTTTTAGCAATACATGCATGCATAAAAAAGAAGACAAAGCCCAAATAAACAACCTAATATCACACCTCAAAAAACTATAGAAAGAACAAACTAAGCCCAAACTGAGTAGAAGGATGGAGTAGTAAAGTTCAAACTAGAAATAAATGAAATAAAAGCTAGAAAAAACAAAAAAGATCAACAAAACTAAGAGTTGCATTTTGAAAAAGGTAAACAAAATTGATAAACCTATAGCTAGATGAGCTAGAAAACAGACGGAGATTCAAGTAAAAATAATTGAAAGTGGGGTGCTACAACTGACACCACAGAATTACAAAGAACCATAAGAGACCACTAAGAAAAATACACCAACAAATACACCAACAAATTGGATAACTGAGAATAAATGGATAAATTCCTAGACGCATACAATTTACCAAAACTAAATTATGAAGAAATAAAAAACCTGAACAGTTCAATAACAAGTAAAAAGATTGAAGCAGTAGTTAAAAGTACTTCATTAAAGAAAAGCTCAGGACCTGATAGATTCATTGCCGAATTCTACCAAACATTTAAAGAACAGTATTCCTTCTCAAACTCTTTCAAAAAGTTGAAGAGGAGGGAAAACTCCCAAACTGATTTTACGAGGCTGAGTATTACCCTGAAATCAAAGCCAGATAAGGATATCAGAAAATTAAAGGACAATATCCTTCATAAATAGATCTGAAGAGATGCACAAATCTTCAACAAAATACTAGTAAACCAAATTTAACAGCACATTAGAAGAATCATTTACCATGATCAAATAAATTTATCTTTGGTATGCAAGGATGATCACAAATTTATAAATGTGATATATCACATTAAAACAAGGAAGTACAAAAGCCATATGATCATCTCAATTGATGGAGAAAATGCATCTGATAAAGTTAGACATCTTTAATGATAAAAAAACTTTCAAGAAATTAGGTATAGAAGGAATTTATTTCAACAACAACAACAAAAATACCTTTTGAAAGCCTGTAACCAGCACCATTTTCAATAGTGAAAAGTTGAAAGCTTTTTTGTGTAAGATAAGATCAGAAATAAAACAAGGATACCCACACTCATCACAACTATTTAACATAGTACTGAAAATCCTAGTCAGAACAATTAGACAAGAAGAAGAAATATAAGGCATTCAAGTCAGAAATGAAAAAGTTAAATTGTCTCTGTTTACAGACAATGTAATCTCATATATAGAAAACCCTAAAGAACTTCACTAAAAAGCTATTAGAACTAATAAACAAATTCAGTAAATTTGCAGGATACAAAATCAACATATGTAAATCAATAGCATATCTATACACTAACAAAAATTATCAGATAAAGAAACCATGAAAACAATCCATTCACAATGGCTACAAATAAAAAATAAAATATTTAGGAATAAATTTAACCAAGGAGGTGAAAGACCTGTACATTGAAAACTATACAGCATTGATGAAAGACATTGAGGAAGGCATAAATAAATGGAAAGATGGCCCATGTTCATGGGTTGGAAGAATTAGTATTGTTCAAATGTTCATAGTACCCAAAGCTATCTACAGATGCAAAGAAACCCCTATCAAAATTCCAATGGCATTTTTCACAGAAATAGAAAAATCAATCCTAAAATTTGTGTGAAGCCGTAAAATACACAGAATAGCCAAAGCAATCCTGAGTAAAAAGGACAAAACTGGGATGATCACATTTTCTGATTTCAAAATGTACTACAAGACTATAGTAATTAAATCAGCATGGTACTGGCATAAAAATAGTCACACAAACCAATGGGATGGAATAGAAAGTACAGAAATAAACCCACACATTTATGGTCAAATAATTGTCCACAGAGATGCCAAGAACCCATGATGTGGAAAGGGCAGTCTCTTCAATAAAGGGTGTTGGGAAAACTGGATATCCAAATGCAGAAGGATGAAATTAGACCCTCAACTCATACCATATGCAAAAATCAGATCAAAATGGATTAAAGACTTAAAAATAAGACTTGCAACTATAAAACTACTGAATAAAATATAGAGAAAAGCTCCATGACATTGGTCTGGGCAATAATTTCTCTGGATATGATCCCCAAAGCACCAGCAATATGAACAAAAAAAGACGAATAGAATTATATCAAACTAAAAATCTTCTTCACAGCAAAGGAAGCAATCAACCAAGTGAAGAGATAAACCATGGAATGTGAAAATATGTTTGCAAACCATCCATCTGACGAGGTGTTAGTATCCAAAATACATAAGAAAATCAATAGTAAGAAGACAAATAATTAGATTTTAATATGGGCAAAGAATCTGAATAGATTTTTCTCAAAAGAAGACATGCAAGTGATCAACAGGCATATGAAAAAATGCTCAACATGACTAATCATCAGGAAAATGCAATTTAAAACCACAATGAGATGTCACCTCATAGCTGTTAGAATGATTATTATTGAACACACAAAAGATAAGTGTCAGTAAGGATGTGGAGGAAAGGGAACCCTAATACGCTGTTGGTGGGAATGTAAATTAGTACAGCCATTTTTGAAAACAGTGTGAAGGTTCCTCAAAATATTAAAAGTGGAACTACCATATGGTCCAGTAATACCACTATGTGGCATACATCTAAAGGAGATGAAATCAGTAAATCGAAGAGAGATTTTCACTCCCATGTTCATTGCAGCATTATTTACAATAGCCAAGATATGAAATCAACCTGAGTGTTCACCAGTGGATGAATGGATAAAGTATATATAAAAATATAGTATATATACAAAGGAATACTATTAGCCTCTTTAAAGAAAATCCTGTCATTTGTGGCAACGTGCATGAAACTGGAGGACAATGTGTTAAATGAAATAAGTCAGGCACAGAAAGACAAATACCATACAGAAACTAGAAAAGTCAAATTCATAGAATCAGAGTAAAATGGTGGTCAGCAGAGGCTGGGAAATGCGGAAATGTTGGTCAAAGTACATAAAACTTTAGGTGTACAGAAGAAATAAGTTCAAGAGATCTATTATATGTCATGGTGATTATGGTTAATAACAATAGGTTGTATCCTTGAAAATTGCTGAGTGTAGAATTTAAGTATTTTCACCACACACTCAAAAAAAAGATGTGTGAGGTAATACAGATGTCAAATACCTTGTTTTAGCCATTCTACAAAACATCATGTTGTATGCCATAAATATGTACAATTTTTACTTGCCAAAAAATAATCTTAAATTACTAGCATTGGTTTCTATAACTTGTAAACAGATGAATTGGGATATAGCAAGATCAAAATGTGAGATAAGATAATCTCTGTAGATCACTCAACAGTCTCACCTGCCTTGAATACAGTCACAGGCCACTCTCAGCTTGCTCTGTCAAGATATTATCCTCCTGCAGCATTAAGCAGTGGATTGTTTCTATCACCCACACACAATTCCTACCTTACATCTTTCTGTTGTAGAAAAATGCTCATTATAAATAGTGTAAAAGAATAATATGCTTTGTAGATGACATTGTCCCAGAAAAGGGCAAAAGCACATGGGGATATGTAGTAGTTACAATTCCTCTTTGCTCCGTCTTTTCACCAATTGCAATGTATTAACAAAAATGCAGAGATAATATGGAGAGTAGGGCTTTGTTAATATAGAGGAAAAAACCAGATACAGAATAGGGAATCTAATAGACCTATAGGCACTGCTTTCCTTATTCCCATTCTTTAATTTTTCTATCCCCCTCCTCTTTGCCAATAAGAATCCTACCATTATCACACAGAACGTGCTGTTGACTTTAAGTATCAATTTCAAGTAAAATAGTTTAAACATTCAAGTGTGGACATAAAAAATTAGCTATTGAACTTACCTATTTATTGAAATTTGGTAAAAAAATAAAGGAACAGAAGAGATATAAGAATAAATAAAGAACAAAGAAAGTACAAAGGCTGTAACAGTAGAAGAGGTACCAAGTAAATTCTGAAGACAGGAAAGATGGTAGATAAGCAATAACTATGTTATTAAAATTAGAGAAAACCAAGAATTGCAGATTAATTTCCACTAAAAAACCCCGAGTAGGCTCAAAAGAAGAAGTGCCAGGTTATTGTGCTGGTGAGGGCATGGGCAGTAACGAGAAAAGAGTATCAGTTAGCAGTCTTTAAGGAGTACTGAAACTCCACAGATTCTTGCTGCAGTGGCTAAGTTTTTTTGTATATAGTAGATAGTTGACAATTTTTATTAATTGAAATTACATGGCTTTGTAGCAAATTTTCACTGACATTTGACAAATGAAGGTTGTTTTTAAAACCCAAGAGAAGATAAGTAACACTTGATTAAAGGTGCTTTGGGGTCTATGCACAAACATGCTATAGGATGTGTTTTTGAAATAATGGTATTATTTTGAAATAATGGTAGAGGACACTGAGAGAAAGAGAAAACGTAATTGGTAAAGCTGAGTGACAGGTGCATGGGATTCATTTCACTATTCTCTTTATTTTTTTCATAATAAAAATAAAAATTTTAAGTGCTTAAGGAAAAGCTCCAAAGTTGGCAAAGTCTACTTATTGCTTTACCTCAGGAACTAACCTGAGTATTGACCTTAAATGAGCAACCCATTTAAGAGAACAGCTAGTTCATTCTGCCTGGTGCTATTGTTTCCCACAAATCAATATTTCTACTGCATTGTTTGAGGTTGAGCTGCCTGTGTCTTACAAGTGGTTTAACGTGGAGGCACTTGTGGCTACACCCGAGTAGAGGGTGGTTACTGAATCACTGAAAGAACAATTGAAATCACATGAGTCTAGGAACAGACAAGAAGACAGCAAAAGAGGGACAGCTTCCTGCAAATGACAGAGGGGTCTTTTACAGTCCGTATGAAGACTGCACAAATTACCTTTGGGATGTTGTGTCTGTTCATTCCTGAATTGTGAACAGGCTTTTACTTCTTAAGAGATACAGATGTTATTCATCATTACAAGCCTGATTCTTTAGAGAGCAGAGATTTGGTCTTAACACATCATACTGTATTTAATAAGAATAAGCATCTCAGGATTAGGATATCAATCTTACTTGTTTAGAAAATTCTAGAATAAGGGGAGCTTAGAAATGGGAATGAGAAAGACAGGCATCAAGTAAGAGAGACAGAAGATGGATGGGAGCGAAATGGTGGGAAAGGGAAGGAAATGACATATTTTCCTTTCAAGTCTGTGCCTAGCTCTTATTTTGAGTATAGTAATTTGATTCATGCTTATACTCTGTGTCTGATTTATTACTGATTTCATCATGAGTGTCCAGCTCCACTGGCTCTTGCCCATTTGTCTCCAAGGTAGTGAAACCACCATCCACACAATGACTGTACCAGTTGACCCTGTTAGCACTTTTAACTTTCCACTTAAACATCTCCTTTTGCTAGTTATTTTTAGATTTATAGTTGTATGGGATGTGTACGTTGTATAGCAATATGATACCTATGGAATGTTCTGCACTGTGTAAATCAATCACCATAATAGCATATCTGGGTGAAACCAGGGGCAGAGAGGACAGGATGAAATGGGGACAGAGAATGGAATAGAGGATATGGGCAACAAAATGTGACAGACATGGGTGAAAATATGGCTGGAAAAAGTACTTAGGAATTGGGAACAAAGACTGATCATGGAGGGGGTGAAACATGAATTTTTAATGAGAGAGCAAACTAAAAATGAAAATTTAAGCATGAATAAGGACAAATGTATAATTAAGAGAGAAAGTTATTCTACAGACCAAGGAACATTGGAGGACAAATTTTAAGTGGATTTTTGCATAACTGTACCTGGGATTTAATAAAATGAAAGAATATGAAATCTCACTTATTCACAGTGTATTATGAATGCATCTAAATAAAGGAAGTCTTTAATGATATTCTAAGGACTGGCACAGAAAATAATACAAAAATTTGGGGCAATAGAATGTCTTGGTTACCAGGGGTTGGTGAAAATTGGTTACGATTAAGAATGAAAAAAGGCGGGGTGCGGTGGCTCACGCCTGTAGTCCCAGCACTTGGGAGGCCAAGGCGGGTGGATCACATGAGGTCGGGAGTTC
Source organism: Macaca thibetana thibetana (assembly GCF_024542745.1). NCBI lineage: Eukaryota > Metazoa > Chordata > Mammalia > Primates > Cercopithecidae > Macaca > Macaca thibetana. The sequence continues at coordinate 52,270,270 of NC_065594.1, read as the reverse complement.
AAGACCAGCCTGACCAACATGGAGAAACCCCGTCTCTACTAAAAATACAAAATTAGCTGGGCATAGTGGCACATGCTTCTAATCCCAGCTACTTGGGAGGCTGAGGCAGGAATCTTGGTGAGCCGAGATCGTGCCATTGCACTCCAGCCTGGGCAACAAGAGCAAAACTCCGTCTCAAAAAAAAAAAAAAAAAATAGTAATCAAATATTCTTGTGAATAAATTAAAAAATTAACAAAATTTGAGGCTTATATCAGGGCAAATGAAATACAAAAGTAGTCCTCAAATGAGAGTCTTAGAGGAAAACTTACTCTTCTAAATTTTCTCTATTGAATTGTTAAACACTGGACTACATTGTCTTCTTCTTATTGTTTATAAATTATGGGAAAACTCCTTTAGATGCATGGCACCTAGTTATTTGTGTATTTGGTATTCTGCCTAAGCATTCCCTGCTTCTATTATGTCTCTCGAGTTAATAAAGAGAAAAAAAATTGAGCCACCAATAACTTGTAGAAGAGTATTACATGCAGAGATGCACTGCCAAGACCCTTTTGATGATTTATTTTACCTCTTCAGAATAACTTGATTTTAAAAGACCAGTAATTAAAGGTTAGCTTTAATTATGGAATAATCTTCACTTTGTCATTTTCTTCTTAAGACATTCAACAATTGTGTTTTTTACTACCAAAGTTTCATGCTTGGTTTTAAGCAGAATTATAGTAATTGTTTTAGAATTTTTAATTGGATGAATAATAATTGAGGTGAAGCCTCTTTAGCTAATTTCCCTAAAAGTTAACTTGCTACTAAATAAGCATGAAAGATATTTTCTGTTTCCATTATATTATTGTATTAATAATTATACCAGTTAAAATTTAAACAGGCTTCAAGGACAAAATTAAATGTCTTAACATGAAAATAAAAAGGATTTACATTGTTCTTTGTCATTAACTTTATTTAAATTGTATGCTTTACTAATTTTTAAATGAATTACTTTGTTTTCAATTGATATTTGAAAAACTAGGTGAGATTCCAGAGGTAGTATTTAAAGCTATGGGCATATGACAGATATCTGAGACAAAATAACCATGGATAATCTTCATTGAACTGTGTTAATGCACTGATAATCTATTGATCTAAGAATGATTAAATTGATTTTCGGTTATGTCTGTGTTTTTGGAACATTTTTTTCCTCCAACAACATAATCCCCTATAGAAAACAGACAAAATAAAATTGAAACTATATTCCTAATGTTTGCAGATTTTCTTTAACCAGAAAATATAATCTTAAATATGTTATAGTTTAAAATATTGCTGTACATGAAACATAATTGTTTTAAGCCAAAATTGTTCACATAGTTTGTCTTTTTGTATTGAAGCCAAATTTTCCTGAAAAGCCGTTGTAAAATGATTGTACTGGTTAAAGTACAAATTACAAAAATGAGACTTGACTTTTTCAAACTTTAGTTGTATTAAACAACTTCCTGTAAGACAAGTTTCAGCAGATCAGCACAAAATTTTCTTAATTTCATTACAGTCTGTAAATTAAAATTAATGAGTCTGACACCCACAATTAACAATGAAAAATGCAGATTGTTATAATTACTTAAGCAATAACATTGCTTTACATAGAAGACTTAAGGTGCTCCACAAATTATTTACAAGTGTTACATAAAACACAAAAAATGACAATTTCAATTTATTTTGTCAATGCAAAAAACCAAAATCCTTACTAAAACCTTTCTCGTTTGGGAATTTCTCGCCATGCATAATTAAGCAAATTTGATTGCAATTAAGCCTGGCTTCTACAGTAGAGTTTTAATTAATGCAAATCTGGCATCTACATCTATAAGATTAATTTTAGTGAATTAAAAGAAAACAACAAAGCACATTTGAAAGTGCAGTTATATTGTTGAAAGGACAGAATTTAAAAGCTGGTTATTTTTCAGCCTTCCATGTGTATAGCCTTTGACTTAGACTTTAAAGAGTGGATATTTTATTCAGATTTGTTGTGTTATTTTTAAATGCCTTATTAAACAAGATCATCAAAATTATACAAAGCCACTTCAGAGTGGTATCTTAAAAGTTCAATATACCTTAGGAGTAAAGTACACATACATACACACTTACACACACAAACTTACTAGCACACACACATACACGAGCCTTTGCAGAAATAGATGTGAACTCATCCAGAAATATATGAGTACATAGACTTTATTTTGCACGTCTTAAAACATGTTTAATGTTTACATCTCAAATTTTAAAATATCGATGGGATACCATTGTTGAGGACATATTTTTTTTAATAACAGTGCTTGAAGTAGAATACTAGCTAACGTGTACTAGTAACTCGTATTGTCATGCACATATTTGTTGTTAACACTAGTTGATGTAATTTCATTTAATTTTCAATTGAAGTTTTCTCACTCCATATTTGACAGAAATACAGATGTTCTTGAACACATTAAAATGATTAAGTATCCTAAACTAATACATGACATGATTTGGAAAGAAACTTAAAGATTTTGATCTTCTAAAGTTTCTGCTTATTATTTTAACAATCATTTGCCTTGAAAAATCATCGCTATTAGAAAAGGAATTTCTTGATACCTAAAATTTCATGCCTTTTTTCATATAATACATTGATGAGGTGGCTATAAACGTGGGGATATTTCTACCTCCATTTTGGCCACGGCCCTTATACCCCAGATGATAGAGAAATTAGGACAGTGCAGGACTCGTAAGGGAGCTGGCAGACCACCAATTTTATAAGCCTCAGCCAATACTAACTTCAAAAATATGAAAAGTGTCAAAGTGGGAGAGTAAAGAGGCTAATACTTTGGAAAACGTGAAAGTAGTGTGACATTTTCAGTTTTCCTGACTCCCAAAGGGAGGATCTCTTTTCCCTTACCCATAGCCTTGTAGGAGGCAGGGTTTTGAGAAGATTATTTGAGGAGATTGACAATGATCCTGAAACTGAGGGGTTGGTGTTGGCCCAGGTGAGTGCTCAAAGGCAAGAGGCAGAGTAAAGAGAGAGAAACTGGGCTGTACTGAGGGATAGCTATGTTCAGCATTTAACAGAAAACGTTGTCTTCGCCAAGAGAGCTACCAAGAAACCCCACACCTGAGAAACACACCAAGGTGCCAGTGAGGAAGAGTCAGCTTTACCCATGTGCAGAGTCCACAGAGTGTTGACTTTAAATACTGTCCAACCTCAGAAGACTCCATCACCATTTGCCATGTTGTCAGTCAAGTAAAACCCGTCCCTACCTATTACCTGCTCTGTCTCCCCCACTAACCTAGAAATCCAGAAGCATCTTGGAGGGAAAAGAGGGCAAAGGATGTAAATAAAAGGTTAGTAAACAGAAAAGAAGTCACTGGCTCCCTTTATTTCAGCAGTTTCAACCAGTGCACAAAGCTTTAACATTAAATGAGATTTGGACTTTTAACTATGACACAAACTGTGAATTTTCACTACTGAGATGAGATGGGATCACTTTTTTTTTGGTATTAAAAGTGGCATTACTTATTTTTTGAGAGGCACAGAAAAGTCCTAGGATCAAGGAATAGAGACTATCTGGCAATGCTGAAAGGCTCTGAATAGGCACCATATGAATTCTGTTAGCCAATTACATGAACAAGGTCACTTTGCTAGGTCAAGGTCATGTCAATAACAAGTGAAATCATAATCATAACTAGTTATTGAGTACTTACACGACAGTGATTTCAGTCTACAATGATGTCAAAACTATTTTGTCTTTTAAAATGGATTTCTGTGAATTTATTGCTAAAGGGCTTTAGATTATATATAAATATATCATATTAATATATTTATATGATAGATATATATCATATAAATATATTAATATATGATACATCATATAAATATATAATATATCAATATATTAATATATCATATTAATATATTAATATATATCATATAATTTTATATATGATATATCAATATATCATATATAAATTTATATGATATGTATCATATATTTGTTATCATATACTATATATAAAGGCTTTAGATTATATAATACATATATTTATTATATATTTAGATCCTATATATAGTGTATCTCTCTGTGTGTGTAGTTTATATGTAATTTTTTGCCTTAAAACTTTTGTTTTAAAATGATTCTGGATTCATAGAAAATTGCAAAATAGAATATCAAGAAATCCTATGTAGCCTTAACTGTATTTCTCTCAATGGTAGCATCTTACACAATTATAGGACAATATCAAAGCGAGTAAATTCATGTTACAATCCACAGACATTATGCAGAATCCACAAAAGTTATACTCTTTTTTAGTGTTTCTTCTACCTTCTATGCTTTAGTGCACCACCCTCTCAATTAGACAATTTTAAATTTATGAGATACCTATATATTATGCATTATATGAATAAGAGTATTGCAGTACATGGGCATTCACAGTCTACAGGGAGAGGAAGACCCATAATAAAGAATTACCATATTTCATCTAGTTTAAGACACCCTCAATTGTAAGATGCATCATTATTTTATTTGACACTGAAAAATTATACCAAATAATGACACTTTTGCCATTATAAGAGACCTCTTGATTTCAGAGATGTTAAAGTGTAAAATTTTAAAAAGCACATCTTAAAATTGACAATATGCAATATAGTAAATACTATAATAGAGATATTAGTGTAATATTACAGAACATCATTGAAGGATCAATTTGTTTCCTCAGGTGGGTGATGGCTGAGAGAGGTAGAGAAATGTGGAACAAGAGAAAAAATTTAAAAGACAGTAGGAGCTTGCCAGATAGACAAAGATAAGAAAGACACTTCAGGATAGAAAACAGCCCATGGAAAGTGAGCCATGAAAATGGGCAGGGCATTTTTCTTGAATATGCAGTGGTTAATACCGAATGTTACTACAGTGGTTAATGTGTGGAGGCACCAACAAGCTGCTGGGAAGAGGCTGGAAAGGAGGCTGAAATCCGTTGGTGGAAAGCCATACATGCTACCCTAACGAGGGTGGACTTCATTGTGTACTCATTGTGGGAGTAGTTAAGCAGGAAAATGGCATAATCTAGGTTCTGGAAAGTAAAATCTTGCAACAATGTAAGAATGAATTGTAGGAGGAAGACTGGTGGAAAGACGTACTTGAAGTGGTTGGTGTCTGGTATGTAAAATTCATCACCATCAGGAATCTAGATTAGATACTGAGCTTTTTTCTGAAGAAGAGAAAGTGTTTAAATAAAATACTTAAAATATCTTTTAAATGAATGTATTGAAACCTTATAACATTAAAATAAACATCCTCCGTTACCTGAACCCTCCCCCTCATCAGTCACAATTAGAGATGTCTTCCTTTCAGGTGCTACAGTATATTATTTATGCCTCTATTTAGTATGTATTCCAGACTATCTCATTTTACAGTGATCTTTATCTTCTATATTCCCTTTAGACTGTAAACCTCTTTGTGCTGAAAGATCACTGATCACTGCACCTACAGGGAAGAGAATGTAGGAGCATGGAACAGGGCACTAGAAGTACCAGTGAGGAGGTGAGGTATGGAGTTACTGCAGTTTAGACAACAGAAGAAGCTCATTTGATGTAAGTGGTAGCAAAGAAGCAGATGCATAGAGTTGCTTAGGAACTAAAATTCAGAATTCCTGAAGACTGATAGTCTGTAATATGAGGAATAGGCAGGGACCAAGAAGGATTAGTCCTGTGTGCTAGCAAGGGAATCTGGATGAAAAGCTATCCTTTATTGACCTAGGGGTGTACATTCAAAAAGGAGAAGTTTTGGGGGAGAAAGTTAATGTAGTCATGTTTTCCACATTACATGAAGGACACAGCATACCACACTCAACCCAGAGCAATGTGTGGTATTACCAACTGATTTCTATAAATTTCCATGAATTTTCTAAATGTATCCGTGGTAGTGAGAAGAGAGACTTTTTAATTTTTTAATCTCCATAATCAATAGGATGGCTAATTTTCTATTTTCTTCAGGCTAAATTTAGCCTAGTAATTTATAAACACCTTTCCACAAATGTCAGTGTAAGAGATAAAACGAAAGGAGTGTGCGCAGAATCGTCTTCAGAGCAAGTGTGCTCTTTGAGATGAGTACTGGCTGTATCATTTGCAGGGCCATTGTTTATATTTCAAGATGAAGCCAGCGTGAGTCCCTTGTGATTGCACAAGTTGCATGCCCATGAAGCTGGTCCTGCTTGGGATCTTCAGCAAAGATGTCTTAAATAGGCAAATATATATATGAGATTGAGTTTAGATCACTGTGCTGGGCTGAAGAAACCCATTAGTCAACAAATTGCAGAAAGCAGGTAAAAGATAAGTAATGATTAAATCCATCTGAAGAGAAGGTATAGAGTGAGAAGAGGAAACTCTTGAGATGAAGGAGAAGCCACTAAAAAAAAAATGCCAATAAAAAAAGAAAATAGCCAGAGATGTGAAGGGAAAACCTGCCTTTCCCCTGTTGCAGTATTCACGTTATAATTGCCCTACACTTGTTCTGAAGACGATTCTGTGCACACTGCTTTCTTTTTATCTCTCACACTGACATTTGTGGAAAGGTGTTCATAAATTACTAGGTTAAATTTAGCCTGAAGAAAATAGAAAATTAGCCATCCTATTGATTATGGAGATGAAAAAATGAAAAAGCCTCTCTTCTCACTACCACAGATACATTTAGGAAATTCATGGAAATGTATAGAAATCAGTTGGCAATACCACATATTGCTCTGGGTTGAGTGGTGTGCTGTGTCCTTAATGTAAGGTGGAAAATGACAGAAGCACATCAGAGCCAGTATAAGGTGTTGGTGTGGCGTAACACCAGGGTGACGCTGGAGCCGGGAAAAAACAGGTCCAATGGGGTAGTCCAGATCCTGAACAGCTTTCCTCTCCCACTGCTTTCCAAACATCTGTCCGTGGGCAAGAGATTGTGTTAAGAAAGGCAGCTCTTGGAAAGGAGCGTGTGGGTACAGAGAAGTTCACTAAGATCTGAGATTCGGATTCACCCAGTGGTAATGAAAACAGAAGTCTATGTTGTTGTACCTACTCCCTTTCCTTACCAGGACAGGCACAGACTATTCTCTAGGTTTTCAATAGCTGATATACTCAGACTACTCTCCCAAGAAAAATAGACATTGGATAGTTGCAAGCATTGTAACAGAAAAAAGAGAGCAAATTAAACAATTAAATCAGTTGAATTAGAATAAAAGGACAAAACAGACAAGATTTTCAAACTAGTCTGGTAAATATTGCCCCAAATAGATATTAGAAGTATGAAACAGGAATAAGCAGCTATAGAGAAAAATCAATTGGAGATATTGGATATATAAATACTTTAGTTGAAATAACTCAGCAGACGTATAAAATAGCAGTGTGGCACAGCACAAGAACAAAGTGGGCTGGGTGCAATGGCTCATGCCTGTTATTCCAGCACTTTGGGAGGTCATGGTGGGTGGATTGCTTGAGCCCAGGAGTTCAAGACCAGCCTGGGCAACATAGTGAGACCTTTATTATTATTATTATTATACTTTAAGTTCTAGGGTACATGTGCACAACATGCAGGTTTGTTACATATGTATGCATGTGCCATGTTGATGTGCTGCACCCATTAACTCGTCATTTACATTAGGTATATCTCTTAATGCTATGCTATCCCTTCCCCCTTCCCCCATCCCATGACAGGTGTGATGTTCCCCACCCTGTGTCCAAGTGTTCTCATTGTTCAATTCCCACTATGAGTGAGAATATGCGGTGTTTGGTTTTCTGTCCTTGCGACAGTTTGCTGAGAATGGTGGTTTCCTGCTTCATCCATGTCCCTACAAAGGACATGAACTCATCCTTTTTTATGGCTCCATAGTATTCCATGGTTCATATGTGCCACATTTTCTTAATCCAGTCTGTCACTGATGGGCATTTGGGTTGGTTCCAAATCCTTACTATTGTGAGTAGTGCCACAATAAACATACGTGTGCATGTGTCTTTATAGCAGCATGATTTATAATCCTTTGGGTATATCCCCAGTAATGGAATGGCTGGGTCAAATGGTATTTCTAGTTCTAGATCCTTGAGGAATCGCCACACTGTCTTCCACAATGGTTGATCTAGTTTACAGTCCCACAAACAGTGTAGAAGTGTTCCTGTTTCTCCACATCCTCTCCAGCACCTGTTGTTTCCTGACTTTTTAATGATTGCCATTCTAACTGATGTGAGATGGTATCTCATTGTGGTTTTGATTTGCATTTCTCTGATGGCCAGTGATGATGAGCATTTTTTCATGTGTCTGTTGGCTGCATAAACGTCTTCTTTTGAGAAGTGTTTGTTCATATCCTTCGCCCAATTTTTGATGGGGTTGTTTGATTTTTTCTTGTAAATTTGCTTAAGTTCTTTGTAGATTCTGGGTAGTGAGACCTTTTCTTTACAGAAAATGCAAAAATGAGCCAGGCATGGTGGTGCATGCCTGTGGTCCCAGCTACTAGGGAGGCTGACGTGGGAGGATTGCTTGAGCCCAAGTTGAGTCGGCAGTGAGCCACTATCATGCTATTGCACTCCAGCCTGGTGACAGAACAAGATCCAGTCTAGAAGAAAAAAAAAAAAAAAAAAGAACAAACTAAAGAGTTAGAAAATCAGATTGAAGAACTCTTAAAGAAGGCCCAAGGAAGAAACAAAGAGATGGAAATATAAAAGAATAAATGAGATTTGGAGGAAACAAGAAAAGTAAAAACCTGTATAAAAATATCTGAAAAAGAAAATCTAGAAGAAATGGATAAATTCCTGGACACCTGCACCCTCCCAAGTATAAACCAGGAAGAAGACGAATCCCTGCATAGACCAATAACAAGTTCTGAATTTGAGGGAGTAATTAATAGCCTACCAACTAAAAAAAGTCCAAGACCAGACAGATTCACAGCCGAATTCTACCAGAGGTACAAAGAGAAGCCAGTACCATTCCTTCTGAAACTATTCCGAACAATAGAAAAAGAGGGAATCCTCCCTAACTCATTGCATGAGGCCAGTATCATCCTGATACCAAAACCTGGCAGAGACACAACAAAACGAAATTTCAGGCCAATATCCCTGATGAACATTGATGCGAAAATCCTCAATAAAACACTGCCAAACCAAATCCAGCAATACATCGAAAAACTTATCCACCACGATCAAGTTGTCTTCTTCCCTGGGATGCAAGGCTGGTTCAACATACACAAATCAATAAACGTAATCCATCACATAAACAGAACCAATGACAAAAGCCACACGATTATCTCAGTTGATGGTGAAAAGGCCTTTGACAAAATTCAACAGCCTTCGTGTTAAAAACTCTCCATAAACTAGGTACTGATGGAAGGTATCTCAAAATAATAAGAGCTATTTATCACAAACCCATAGCCAATATCATACAGAATGGGCAAAAACTGGAAGCATTCCCTTTGAAAACCAGCACAAGGCAAGGATGCCCTCTCTCACCACTCCTATTCAACATATTGTTGGGAGTTCTGGCCAGGGCAATCAGGCAAGAGAAAGAAATAAAGAGTATTCAAATAGGAAGACAGGAAGTCAAATTGTCACTGTTTGCAGATGACATGATTGTATATTTAGAAAACCCCATTTCTCAGCCCAAAATCTCCTTAAGCTGATAAGCCACTTCAGCAAAGTCTCAGAATACAAAATCAATATGCAAAAATCACAAGCATTCCTATACACCAATAATAAACAAACAGCCAAATCATGAGTGAACTCCCATTCACAATTACTATAAAGAGAATAAAATGCCTAGAAATCCAACTTACAAGGGATGTGAAGGACCTCTTCAAAGAGAACTGCAAACCACTGCTCAAGGAAATAAGAGAGGACACAAACAAATGGAAAAACATTCCATACTCATGGATAGGAAGAATCAACATTGTGAAAATGGCCGTACTGCCCAGAGTAATTTATAGATTCAATACTACCCCCACTAAGCTACCGTTTACTTTCTTCACAGAATTAGAAAAAACTACATTAAATTTCATATGGAACAAAAAACCCATGCATACATAAAAACTCAACGTATGTTTTTTCTTGGCTCCACCCTTATGGAAATGACTTTATAAAAGAGCTTGTGGGAATGGGTTTGCTCTCTTTTTCTCTTCTGCCTATTAAGCCAAAGAGTTTCTCTCTTAACCTTCCTTCTGCCTTCTGCCATGTGAGGACTCAGTACCAAGGCCCACACCCGATGCTGGTGCCTTGATCTTGGGCTTCCTAGCCTCTAGAACTATGACAGTATACAATTCTGTTATTTGTAAATTGCCCAGGCTAAGGTATTCTGTTACAGTAGCACGAAATAGACTAAGACAGATGTCTTGCTTCTAGGTACACCACTGCATCCTATCATAAATATGGGAGAAGTGTGTTTTTCCTCCTGAGAAGCATAAGCTAACAAATCCAGATGTCCTACTCCCATGAGCTAACTCTCCTGCACACCCCATAGTGCCTTTCCCTTAGTACACCCTAGCCCTTCAAAAGTCTTCAGCCTTCTGTTTTGGCAAAGTTGAGTTCAGTTCACACTGGATCCTCTTCCCTATTGCAATAGTATCACTGATTAAAATCTGTTCTTGCTACTATAACTAGTGCCTGTCTTTGCTCATTTTGAAAAGCTATTCAAAGTGTAAAATATTTTTGTGACTTTGGCTGGAGGTGCAGAGAGTACTGCTTACATACACCATAAAGGAAAATAATAGACGGTTTGGCTTCATAAAAATAAGACCTTTTGCTCAATGATAACAACATGGTCAACATGTCGATACGAGACCATAAAAAAACTATTTGCAAAATCTAAATCTGTTTTGACATTAGTATTTCAAATATACAAGCAAAGCCTGTAAATCTACCAGATATACATATGGATGCATGGAACACTGTGCATCAGTCAGAGACTATGAACTGAATGTATTCATAGAAATAAGTAGATTTTATAAGTATAGTGTTGAATAAAATATAATAAATATAAATAAAATACAAAATAAAATATATGTGGGTAATTAATATCTGTAATATAATATCTATGTAGACTAAAAACCATACATAAAAAGTCAACATATATCTTTTCAAACCTACACATATATATATATATATAAAATGTATATGTGTGTGCGTGTGTGTGTGCGTGTGTGTTGGATAGCTAGGAAAGGTAGGAGAGTAGAGATGAAGAACAAAGGGGAAAATAAAAATTAAATGAGACAAAAGAGGGACCTGGTAAGGTCTTAGTGGGTCATGAACTGAGGATAATGATTAATTCAACTCTGAACCCAAGATCTAATTGAAGAAAGAAAAAAACAAAGAGAAGTCTGAATCCAAGTCTTTATGACTGACTATCAAAAGTGGTTTCATGTTTATGTAGCTCTGTATTTTGTAGATTTGAGAACATTTTAACTGGAAAGCTAGTAATTTCAGACTCCTAAAACATCTAATTATTTTCATAAAATTGAAAGGAGTCAGATAGATAATAGATAATGTTTATTATTTATGATAGGACAGACACTGCTCTCATCAACTCATATGTATTATTCCATTTTATTTTCAAATCGGCTTTGTAAGGTAAATTCTATTATCTTTCTTATGGATGAGGATGTGTAGGCACATAGAAATTAAGTAGACTGTCCAACTTTAGTTATTACAAGATGTAGACAATAAGTAGAAAGCTAGTAGAATCAATGGTTCTCTGAATTTAAAGGTGGTACAATTAACCAATACACAAGATTGTCACCTGGCACCCACGTCTGTTTCAGATTCTTTCCTAAATAACAGCACAAAGACTACATAGACTGTATTTCAATTCATTCCATAGGTATTTTCTTCAAATAGGTAAAGTGTAATGCATTCTATCTTTTTGGAGTGAACGTTTTTCTGACTTTCAGATCACTTTCCCATTAGCTTATTAAGTTATATTCAACAGAAATTCTTCTCAACAAAGTGTATAATTTTGTTTCTTTTGTTACTTAAGCAACAAAGTTTTTAGGCATAATTAATTATTCTACTTACTGATTACTTTTACTACTTTTTGTCTGCTTCATTTCTTTGAGAAAACATTTAATATCAAATTTAAGCTGCTTGCAGCATTCATCCATCTGTCATTATTTGAATACATTGATGACTATTTCCCATGTGAAACAATAAGGCTGATTTCTCATGAAATGGTGAGATATTGAGAAACTGAAATTATGGGGTGATTTTTTGGATTATATGCAATGAAACATCAGGCTATCTTTTAAAAGAATTTCTTCCTCCCCTGGAGATTTGAAAGAAAAGAAAAATTACGTCAATTTTTAAAAGTTAGTAAATAATAGAAAGAAATAAGAAAGAGCTAAGATAACAAACACCATAAACTGAGAGTAATAGGATAACAATAACAATAGCAATAATTATGATAATGAAAATGACTAACCCCTATGTGGCACTGTGTTAAAAGAGTCTTGCTTAAATGACTTCATTCGATTTTTCAGTACAACCTTATGATCCAGTAAGGGAGGTGAAACTTTTGAGCCAGGCATAAACTTGGACTTTATTACTTAGTGGGTTATATGGTTTTGGTTCTGTGTCCCCACCCAAATCTCATGTCGAATTGTAATCCCCATGTGTTGAAAGAGGGTCCAGGTTGGAGGTGATCGAATTATGGGGGTGGACTTCCCTCTTGGTGTTCTCGTGATAGAGTTCTCATGAGATCTGGTTGTTTGAAAATATGTAGCACTTCCCATCTGTATTCTCCCTGTCTCCCCTGCTCTGCCATAAAGATGTGCTTGTTTCCCCTTTGCCTTCTGCCATGATTGTAAGTTTGCTGAGGCCTCCTAGCCATGCTTCCTGTATAGCGTGTGAAACTGTGAGCCAATTAAATATCTTTTCTTCATAAATTGGCAGTCTCAGGTAGTTCTTTATAGCAGAGTGAGAATGGATGAATACAGTGGGAAAGACAACACATAATTATCTTATTTAGTTGAAGTCTAGGTAGTTTAGTGTTTAGGAAAAAAACAAGATACAGAGGAAATGATACAGGTGCAACAGAAAGGATGAATACTCAATGAGATCCTACGGGGCTGCAGACCAAAGTCTGTTGCCTTATTGGTATAAAGGTCTTTGTTCTTCTTTGCTTTCTTCATCCCTAGCCCTCACCTAAACTGCAATTTCCTAGAATTTGGTGTCTGATTGAAAGATTGTAGAAATTGTAACATGGAGTTATGCCAAAAGAATTGTTTTGTTATGTGAGTTGTATTTTAAAAGGTATTGATAAGATTTATGTTTGAGAAAAACATGAAAAGCAAAGTGATCTTAGATTTCCTCTGAGTGTCACTGTGGACAGAAAGATAAAACTTCATTTGGAGTGGGAGATGAAATCTATTCTGTACATCCTGAGAAGAAAGATGTAAATTACTGTCTTGGGCATTTAGAGAAAGTGAGGCAATAGCTGTTACTCTAAGAGATACGGATTTGTACCCACTTGCCTAGAAGTGACACCATGATTTGAAAAACATGAAAATATTACCAATTCTTAATGTCAAAAGTAGTCCAGAAGGCAAGATGTGTGAATTGAGAATGTGGGGGCATTTGAGGCCTTTAGGGAAAGGATAAATTGCTTTTGATGTAGTCTGTTTCTATCCCTAGGGAAATCCTACCACATATTTGATTTTTAGCTACAATGTGTTACCATATATTTATGCCTTTGAATATGTATTTATTGCGGTTTTATACAGCCCATTTTCATGACGTGAATTGTTTGTCTCTCTTAAGGGATATCTATATTTTTTCCCCAAGATCATCAAATGAGAAAAATATGGAAAACAACTACACTTGAAGCAGAGGCAATCCTGTTCTCCTGCAAATCAAACCCAAACAATTAAACACAACTGGAAAAAAAACAAGAAGGAAATTTGTACCTCTGGTTTGTGATTAATTTCTTTATAATTTTTTAGCTAATTTCTGATCATGGTTATAAACTGCCTTTGAGAAATGTCCCCTTTCTGTTCTGAAATAAATTCAAACTTAAAAATAATATATAGATACATGAATCCAAATATCAGAAATTTTGAGTACTGCAGGAGATTTTGGCATAATGATAGGGAAAGGGGGCAGAGAAATTCTAGGCAGAAAAGGGTAAGTCCCTGGCAAAACCCCATCCTTAAACCAAAAAGCCTGAAACCATGGCCCAAAGTGAGAACTTATATTCCTGTTTTCCCATTCGAATGTTGCTTTTTTCATAAAGTACTCATAGTCCCACCCCACCCCACCCCATTCTGTGCCTATAAAAACCCCAGACTCAGCCGGTAAACAGGACTACAGCTAGACATCAGAGAGAAGTGTCTTGAGTTCAGAGGGACAGCTTAATGGCATAACTTTGGAGAAGAATCCAGCTAGAGATGGCCATACTTCAGGGGAAGATTACTTACCTATCCCATCCCCTTTTCAGCTCCCCTTACCATTGGGAGCCATTTTCATCACAATAAAATCCCCCACATTTACCATCCTTCAATTCATTCATGCGATCTCATTTTTCCTGGATGCTGGACAGGAGCTTGGGAGCCATGAGTGCTGATACAAAATGCTGTCACACTAGCCCTTTGCCCTTGCTGGTGGAGGGCAACTGCCCCATACTAAAAGGCAGAGGGCCCACTGAACCATTAATACTTAAGCCATCCATGGATGGCAGAACTAAAAGAGCTCTATACCATGCCCTTAGGGGTTTCGAGGGTCACAGGCACCCCCACCTAGACACTGCTGCATGGCCTACACGGAGTTTGCTCCTGCCAGTGCCTAAAAGCACTTGCTCTGGCTTCTGTACCCACTCACCTGTGTGCTCCCTCCTGTGAGGGGTGGAACGCAGAGAGTCTGAACTAGTGAAGTTTGATCCCACCAGCATCGAAGTGACTGGCTGATTCTAGTGCTTGTGTACTCCAGTTCTTGCCTTGTTTACTCCTGCGTTCCCTCCCATGAGGAGTTGAGAGTGATGTGCTGAGTAAACCAGGCACCGCTGTCACAAGTCCCACAAAGGAGGGAAATATCTTGCTTCAACAGCAGTAATAAAGTTTACATTACAGGTGCCTCCTTCTGTCTCTCAAGAGTATGGAACAATCACCACTCACCCTCACCATCTCTGCTTTCACCCCTGCTGTGGCAAGTCTGAAATGAGAGGATTTTTTTGAGCCATCTTGGAGGAAAAGTAAGCTCAAAATTTGGAGTAGTTACTGTATCTGGTCCAGAGCTTACCATTTTCTCAGATGGGCAATGAGGTCCAGCCCCACAGATCCAATAGTGATGGCTACAGTAATTTAAAAAAGAAGTAATTAGAGTTTATGTACTGTCTCAATCTACCCCTTCATTTCTATGGCTGCCTTTTCTAACAATCACCATTAACATTTCAGCAGGATTCCCTAGCCCCCGTTCTTTTATTTTTTATTTTTATTTTTTTAATTATTCTAATTTCTTTTTTTAGAAACAGAGTCTTGCTATGTTGTTTAGGCTGGTCTTGAACTCCTGGTCCCAAGCAATCCTCTTGCCTCTGACTCCCAAAGTGCTGGGATTTCAGGCAGTTACCACTACGTCCAGCCTTCTTGGCCCCTATTCTTTAGCCCAAAGTGTTCAAAGCCAAGTTTTGGGCAACCATTCTAAAGGCAAAGGTTGCAGACACTTGTGTTCATACATCTCAGAGAAAGCAGCTGCTGCAGTGAAGAGGGCTTCAAACATTTACCTCCAAAGACAACAAGAGAGAGAGGTTCATTTCATTTCTCTTATTTGGACTAGTTATCTGTTCAGTTGCTCCAATCCTTGCTGTCTTTCAGCTCTTTGTCCTGCAATCTAGTAGGCTTAGAAACTAGCAGGAGTGTTTAGTACCCACACAAGTAGCAGTATAAGCACAGGGAACAGAAAAAGCACAGAGGGAGAGTGTATACTTGGCAGGATGTGTGTTACAGAGCCTTAGGACACATCAACATGGAAACCTGTAGTGCCACTGAGCCAGAATGCTCAGTGTTGGTTAATGGTACCAGTCTTTGCTAGTCACTGCATTTTCATAAACTCTAAGCAAGATAGTCTCCCTTAGCATCAGCAGGAGTTGGGTGCCAGGCACCTCCTCTTATATTTTGGCTCTGGTGTAGACCCCTGGGTTTGGCACCAGCACCTTGGTGGGCTGTTACCTCTGAGGAAAAGCAGTGAGTCAGGATTTGCTGGTTCAGGTGATTTTCTCTCAGGAACTCTTGGCTTGGTCTGTGCCACATGAACAGAGATAGGGCTGGTTTTTTAAAATTTTAACGAGTAATTTAGGGCTTTCTTTTTTTCTTACTCATACTCAGCCACATGGACAGACATAGGGCTGGCTTTTTAAAAATTTTAACCAGTAATTTAGGGCTTTTTTTCTTACTCATACTCAGCTTACATTTCTGTTCTTCAGCTATTATCTGCTTCATTTTCTACACTAAGTGGAACCCAGGCTGCCCTTCTCACACCAGGGACTCTTTAATTAGATTTAAAGTTATTATTAGCCTACTAATAGAACCATAAACCATGGGTCTTTCAAGCCATACAAGCTTTCACGAAGGAGGTCTGGATTTCAGCATGGATTTTCATTCAGGTCCAAATCAGTTATTATGCCCATGCCTAAGATGAGAAACCAAACCAGGTTTCTGGACTTGGGCCCCTGCCCTCTTCTGGAGTCCTCTGACTCCTGGTTAGCTTGGAAAATGTAGAGACCTCAAGGTGTCCAGGCTCCAGGGCTCTTAGTGTGCCACAATGCCACTGCTACTCTGAGGATATACTCAGCTTCTCATGTGGAATCGTCACCTCCTCCCTTACCCACTCCAGTGCTGTCTCCCTCTTAATGTTTCTGAACTTTCCCATTCCTGCCAATTCACACTTTCAAATTCACACGTACTCTTGCAGTCTGTTTGATGCTAGCCTAAGAAGATTTGGTGGTGCTAATGGGCATTCAACCTCAAGAGAACATACCCCAGATGTCCCCATTAGACACAAGAGTGGCCCTATGGACAAGAGCCACATTTCGTGTTAAGGAGTATTCCAATGGGGATTAGAAATTGCAGGTACAAGTTGTCATAAACTGTGAAGGATCTGAGATGTTACCTTATTTGTAAGCTAACAGATTGGGCTGCCACAGTTTCATAGATGCTGGTAGGAGACACAAAACTCATTGCTCAGAGACAAAGGACTTTATTACTCAAAGCAAGTAAAATAAACATCTGCATATTTGCTCTGGGGTACCTGAGCTCCAATTCCCAGATGGTGACGTGAAGAGGGAGACCAGATGACACACTACAGAAGTACATGCAATGGATTGCATTACAGAAGAGAAATCATGAGCTTCGGATACCTGATTCTTTTATAGTGGGAAGTAAATGTGCCTACAGTTTGCTTAAGAGGGAAACACTATCTCTACCCTCTAAGGTGGTAATCAGAGTTGCCCTTGGCTCTGGAGAGAGATACTATCTCTGTCATCTTAGAATCTTCACCATGTAAACATCCTTTACAAGATAGCTTGGAATAAAGGGCTTGTCCTTGTTCATAAAATGTACATGAATGTGTGAGATCCATAGAAAGTTGTCTACCAACAAAATGTACAAATGAGTTTAAAAAATGGAAAAAAGAAAACCCATTCCAGAAAGAAACCGCAGAAGGAAAAAAAACACCAAATTTCTAAAGAACAAAAGAAGTCAGAGGTAGTTAAACATGATCAATGCGAGAGGGTAAATAAAAAACAATAAATACGTAATATTTACAAGAATTGCTTCTAAAATATTCAGAATATTTGAAAGGGAATAAAAGGTATGTTGGGCAAACACAAAATGAAGAAAACAGGTACAAATGAAAATCATATTTTATGTTGATGAGAGTTAAAAATCTACCAAGAGTATATAAGTAGCCACAAATATTTATTAACTTCATTACATAACTTTGAAATATTAAAAGTAAAACCTGCTTGAAACCCAAGGAGAATTTTACAAATTAAAAGTATTTGAGAAAGATTTTACTACACACACTTTAATTTACAGATAAAAAACAATAAAGGAAATGATTGAAAATATAAAAAAACTTGAATAATTAATTTACATATAGATGTATGTTTATAAAAAATGAATAATACATATTCATTCAAACATGATTACAGGCACAAAAACTCCACAAATACTATATCACAAGGCAATATAAATTTTGCAGTTTTGAATAAAAAGATTCACATTCTATATATGACAATAAAGTAATGAAAGTATATAGTAATAATAAAGTGACAACACTCCCCCATCCAATCACTTGAAAATTTAAATGCAACCTTTCAAAACATTTTGAGGTAAAAAATTAAAATATGTATTCCAAATATGAATAACCTTTATTTAAACTCAAAAATAGTATTCAAGGGAAAATTTGGAATCTTAGAATGCATTCCTTAGATTAAAATAGACTGATAATATGTGACTAGACTTTCAGTTCAGTAAGTTAAAAAAAAAACAGAAAAGTAGAAGGAAACATACAATATAGGTAAAAGCAGAATTTTGTGAGATTAAAAAATGAACATAAACTTGAAGAATAAAACCAAAAAGTATTTCTTCAAAAAGACAAATAAATCAGACTAACATTAGCAAAACTTTCTGGAAAAAAAATAGAGAAACAACAATAATATTATTATATATGAGAAAAAGACATAATCATCCTCCCTACAACTACATTCCAATAGATTTGAAAACAGAGATGAAATGACAGATTTCCTAGTATATTGATAAGGAAGAGTAAATATTAAAACCTCATATGGGCCAATAATCATAAGGGAAATGGAAAAGATGGAGACTTTAACAAAGTTACAGTGCCTAGATAATCCTAGAGACAAGTTTTGCCAAATCTTCTTCCAATATTTCAACTTTTCAAAAGTAGAGAATTGGCAGCTTTCCAGAGCCAATGTATAACCCTGATATCAAAGCCAGACACAATTTTAGGAGAAAAATGGAAATCTAATAGCAACCTAAAGTATGAAGATTAATGTAAAATTTCTAAACAAAATATTAACAAATGGAAGCTACCCACATGTTGAAAGACTAATACATTATCAACAGTAGAGATTATTTTTGCATTTCATATGTTTAATATGTTTCAATGTTAACATTTACTAATATAATTACACGAACCTTTGAAGGGAGAAGAAAAATAGGAGCATCCTGATAGTTACCAAAACAATTTATTAGTCAGTTTAATTAAATCAATAAGAAAAAAATCCAATTTTTTCCGGAAATAAAAGGAAATTTCCTAACCTGATGTATGTTTGTTTGATACACAGAGCAAATATCTTAATAGTGAAATAATAAAAATATTCCCATAAACATGACAAGGATACCACTGCTATTTAATATTGTAGTCATTCTAGCTGGTGCAAGAAAATAAAGTAATATAGAATAGGAAAAAATTGTCACTGTTGGCAGATATTAAAACTGGCTATGCAGAAAATCCAGAGATCAACTGAAAAACTATGAGAACTAATAACTATCATTTAATAAGGTGGCCAGATTAAAAAAAATCAGTAACTTATTTGCCATTAAGAATCAATAAGAAGATCAAGTGGGGGAAATCAGTTTACATAAGAAAATAAGCCAATCAGTAAATAATTTAGAAGCAAATCTCATAATGATGTGAGAATTTTCTATAGAGATAACTTTAATGAAATTAATGTAAGAAATCCTTAATAGCAAGAAATATAATGGGGTTTACTTAATAAAGTAATGATGTATTTTCTCCTAAGTAAATGCACAAATTAAATGTTTTTTCAGTCCCAATCCCAACATAATTTTTGTGGCATTTGACAATCTTGTTTTAAAATTTGCTTAGGAGAGAAAATGTACAAGATAACTGATTATTTTTGGAAAGAGAAATGCAAAGTAACTTACTTTTAACCTAGGTATTATTTATACAGAGTGAAACTGAGAGGTCCTAAACATACTGTTTGATGAGTTTTGATAAAAGGATACACCCATGTAGCTTCCAGCCCAGTCAAGACTAGATCACTTTCAACATCCCAGAATGTTTCCTCATGTGGTTGTCTAGGCATCCCTTAACTCCAAAGAAGATAGTATCTGTGATAACATTTATAATCACAGCTTGAGTTTTCCTGTTCTAGAACCTCATAAAAAATGGATTCATACAGTATCTGCTTTTTTGTGTGTGTCTGGCTTTATTTGCTCAGCATAACATTTTTTGGAGATTCACGCTTGTGATGCACATATCAGGAGTTTGTTCCTGTTTATTGGCAAGTAGTATTCCATTGCATGAAACTACCGCAATTTGTTTGTCTCTTCTTCAGTTGAAGGACATTTAGGTTGTTCTGACTTTTGGCTGTTTCTCTGGAATCGTTCTAATCTGTTCCTTTGATCTTTTGTTACCCTTGCTGAATAGCCTGGGAGGGCTGAAAGCTCTGAGGGACTATGCTTTCTCTTGCAAAACAAACTTGCTTCAAGTATAAAATGAAGGCAATGATAATTTAACAAACATGAACAACTAAGCAACCGTATCATATTTCTTTTATGTATGTGTTATTTTCCTTCATTAGCCAAACACTTATGATGAAAATGATGACATGGAAGGAAGGGGAAAGATAGACAACTCATAATTCCTTTTTCTCTCAAGTGTTTTCTTATTCACTAATAAACTGAAGTTAGGGCGTCTTAAAAGAATGTACATTTATTCCGAAGTAAAATTTTAAAAGTTCATTAGTTTTATACAGCTTCTTTTCTGGCACGAACAGGGTACATATGCCTGTATAAACTATCAAATGTAAATTGTATAATATTGCTGATTCTACTATAAATTCTTACGTTTGCATTTAAAACTGGCATTGAATAATATAAGGAAGAATAATAAAATTCATATTAATGTAAATATTTTATTTTTCTTAAGATGACATTAAATAGCAAATAAAAAGCATCATGGTAAACTGAAAGACTGTGGAAGAAAGGAAAAAACTTCAGACTTTAGTACCTTTAATGACATGTTTTTCTTGCTTTCTGAAAAAGGCCCCCACAGAGTATATACCAACCTTGCCTAAAATACGAACCATACTGTATGGGAAAAAGAAAATCTTCAATATAGACTACCTCAGATATTTTTGGGTATCCCCTGAGGGTTTTCTGTAAGTAGAAAAGAACAAGCCTGCTCCTGTTCCTTAGTTTTGTTTTTCTCTCTGTGAGTGTGTGTTGATCACTGCCACTGTCCTCTGCCAGTGCCAATGCTGCTTGGCTCATGTATCCACTGGGCATCACCATGCTCACCAGGGACCACTAAGAGAGCTTCCGGTGAGTCATTGTTAGTCCCCAAACCATTTGTGCAACAGAATTTCACTGACTCCAACTTGAAAAAATGTATTTTGATTAAAATTCAGCAAGCTGCTAGGACAAGAATTTGTTTCAAACCACGATTTGGTTGGAAATGAATAATCCATAGTTTTTGTAATTTCTAATTCATTTTCAGTGAAGAAACCATGAGAGTAGATGAAATGAAAATGAATTAGAAACAGCAATGCAAAAAATAGAGACGATATTCCCCTAATCCTGGGAAGAAAAAAAGAGAAGAAAATGATGCAGATGGATAAAGTATGGCAAAACCACTCTATTGTGCATTAACGTTTCCTAATTAATTTCACCCTCCCTCCCACACACACACACACACACACTGTGACTGTGGAACTCTTATTTTACTCTCAGTTCCATGACTTTGTGCATATTGTTCTGTCTGGTCCCTGTGGTCTACAGTAGAACTGGCGGGCAAACAGCCTCTTCTCTCCCAGTGGTGACTGCTGCCTCCTGGGCACGGAAGTAGCTCTGTTTGCACAGAAACACCACGACTTTGTTGACTCTGCTTCCTTCAGTGTCTGCCACTAACTCTTCTCCATTAGCGGAAAACCAGTGCTGCAAACAGCAGATTCAGAGATTCACATGGCATGCCAAGCACCCGTGTTCCTTGTCTCTGCTACCCTATTCAATACACAGCCATATAAGCATATACCAAAGAAATAGTCTTCCACTCTCAGGCCAAAAAGAAGCAAATCCCCATGCTTATCAGGACACAATGAATAAAGATGAATGCTACAAGAATCTCTCCACAGAGTCCACCAGTTCCACAAGCAGCAAGCTCAGAAACTGGTTTGGTCTCATATAGTAGTAAGAGTGACCTATGAAAAATACTAACCTCCTACAAAAATCTTTATGGGACACTCAAATATAAGACAGTGACCTTACTAATCTTCCTTGCATTTTTCCTGCAACTAACCTGCTTTATATATTATGCCTGTCTTAGTATGTTTGCTCTTCTACAGCCTCAGGGATTTGTCTTGACTGTGTTGTGCCATTGCTGATTTGTGCTGTTAAATTAGGCCCAAGTCTATCTCCTCTCCTTGAAATCCTTTATTAATGAACTGCAACCTAACTTCATACATAAACAAACTAAACACCTAACTTAGGATTACGATAAACAACGGACTCTCAGCCAATCCCAAGCAACGGAGTTTCAGCCAGGTATGGGCAGCCAACTGATTAGACCATGTCCAAACAAGGCAAATGTCTAGCTGTAGCCGAATCAAGCTATTTGTGCCCTTCAGTCCCCTGTTCTGTTTGTAAATAATCGTTGCTCACTGTTACAGAGCAGAGCTCTCTGAGCCTCTTCTGGTTCTGAGTGCTGCCCAATTCGTGAATCATTCTTTGCTCAAATAAACTTTGTTAAATTTAATTTTTCTGAAGTTTTTCTTTTAACAAAGTCTTAGGTGATCTTTTCTGAAAAAGCAATCTATAGTGAGCCAAAATAACAGGAGTTCTAGGTTGGGAGGGGAAAATGCTCCAGGATTTTTTTTTTTTTTCTGATACTGCATATGTAATGTGTTTATATGTTTATATGCTGAATCATATTTACCAAATGCCTCTTGTTGCTGCGGATTCAAAAGTGTATAATACATAGCTGGTTTATTTAACCAGCACTTAATTTGTTGGGATAGCCAGATCTATGCACAATTGCAAGACGGGGAGGTGAGTGCCCTTGTTAAGGTTCAAGCATATTGCTGTTGGAGCATAGAACCGGGAACATCTAACTCTCTGCCTGATGTGGACAGTAGGAAAGAAGTTTCCACTGAATAAATAACATGTCAGGAAAGTCTCCAAAAGTGAGCAGAGACAGGATTTTCAGAAGGCATTTCAGGCACAAGTGCAGAACCTTTGCAAAGTTACAGAGCAGGAGAAAACAATGAGGCACATTCGAAAGTTATGTTTTGAGTCACAGTATGGCTGGGGCATCAAATACGCCTTCAGGAGTGACAGAAAGTACACTGGACCAAACCTCTATTCAATATGAAAGAGTTTGGACTTTATTCTATAGAAAACTTCTGAAGATTTTGAACACAGGATATTCATGACGAGGATAATGTTTTATAAAGATCATTCAGGCTAAGGGATAGGGTAGAATTGATTGAAGCAGAATGGGAGTCTAGGAAAAAAAAAAAAAAAAAAAAAAAAAAAACACCTGTCATGAGGCCAGGGCAGGAGTTAGACTGAAAATGCTGAAGGAACAAAGCAAGCAGGGACAATAGGAAGGGGGAGGAAGGAATATTTCTGAGAAACACAAAGAGATATAATTTATTGGGCATCAAAACTGACTTCCTTCTAGGAGTGAGAGATGAAACAGCCATCATTTAAAAATTTTTAAAATATTTCTATTGATGCATAATAGATGTATACAGTTTTGGGGTACATGTGATAATTCAATACAATCATATAATTTATAAAAATCAAATTGGTGTACTTGAGATATCCATCACCTTAAATATTTGTCTTTATGCAAGAAATTCATATTATTCTCTTCTATTTTGATATGTACAATAGAATATTGTAAACTACAGTCACCCTACTAATCTGCCTAATACTATGCATTATTTCTTGTATAAAATCATATATTTGTGGGTGAGTGGCTCATGCTTGCAATCTAGCACTTCGGGAGGCTGAGGCAGGTAGATTGATGGAGGTTAGGAATTTAAGACCAGCCTGGGCAATAGAGTGAGACCTCATCTCTAAAACAAAAAATAAAAAATTAGCCAGGAGCTGAAATGGCGGATGGGAGGCAGGACTAACGTGTAGTTCCTACTTGGACGAATGGAACAGCATGTGGAGACCCACGTCGTGAACTTTTGCTCCAAGAATCACTGCAGGAACATATCAGGAAAACAGATAAAATTCACAGACCCTTTGAAAGAGGTGGCTTGCTGCTGCAAACTCTGTGAGACAGCTGAAAAACTATGAGTTCCCAAAGTGTGAGAGTAAAAGCCTGTCTCTGAGCACACATTCCCACTGGGAACCTGAAAATCCAGATCATGAGAGAAGGATTTAACCTTACCTAGAGCTGAAATGGGTTTAGGGAGCTGAGCAAAATATAAATATAGGAGAAGCAGCGGGAAGTACCCTGTAAGCACGCCCAGTCCCCAGCTGAAGCCCAGGAAAGCATACCTGGCTTTACCTCACAGGGGTCCTTGAGGAAAGCAGACAGTAGAAACGGGGAGGGGCCACAGGGTAAACAAAACTTATAGCTGAACTTTGTAATCATTTCAACTGAGTACGAGTTTTCCTGAGCAGAATCCAGAGAGATTAATGAAAAGTGCAGATATGAGCGCAGAAGCCACAGCCTGTGGTGCGGGGAGGTGGGAGGGGGCAAGGCTGGAAAGTCCTGCTTGCTCTCTCAACCGGGAGGCTTGTAGTCTATGGCAAGATCTCAGCCCTGAGTGCTGGCTGTCTGGATGTAAACTTGGTGTTGTTGGCGGGGCATGGCGGGGAGTGAGGCTGGCCTTGCTGGCGCTTGGGAGCTGAGTGAGGTCTGTCACTGCTGGCTTTCTCCCGCTTCCCTGGCGATATATATGACACAGCAGAGGCAGCCATAATCCCGCTTGGAACATAATTCCACTGGCCTGCGAATCACTCCCCTAAACCCCACAATGGCTGCAGCAAGCTCGTCCAAGGAGTCTGAGCTGAGACCTGCCTAACCCTGCCCCCACCTGGTAGTCTTTCTCTACCTTCCCTGGTAACCAAATATAAAAGAAAAAAACTCTTGGGAGCTCTATGGCCCTGTCCATCATCTGAGAAACCTGAATACTTATAACCCCCTTCTACTACTGCAGCTGGTGCTATCTTGAAATCACTACCTGCTGGCTGGAGGCCAACCAACTGAAGCATTACAGCATCTAATACAGAACAATGGTATTAGTCTGTTTTCACTCTGCTGATGAAGGCATACCTGAAACTGGGAAGAAAAAGAGGTTTAATGGACTTACAGTTCCACATGGCTGGGGAGCCCTCACTATCATGGCAGAAGCCAAGGAGGAGCAAGTCACATCTTACATAAATGGTGGCAGGCAAAGAGAGAGCTTGTGCAGGGAACCTTCACTTTTGAAACCATCAAATATTGTGAGACTCATTTACTATCCTGAGAATAGCACAGGAAAAACCTGCTCCCGTAATTCAATCACTTCTTACCAGATTCCTCCCACAACACGTTGGAATTGTGTATTTGGGTGGGAACACAGCCAAACCATATTGTTCCACCCCTGGCCCCTCCCAAATCTCACGCCCTCACATTTCAAAACCAATGAAGGCTTTCCAACAGTCCTCCAAAATCTTAACTCATTTCAGTATTAACTCAAATGTCCACAGTCCAACATCTCTTCTGAGACAAGGCAAAAGTCTCTTCTGCCTATGAGCCTGTGAAAACCAAAGCAAGTTAGTTACTTCCTAGATACGATGTGGGTACAGGCATTGGATACAAGAGCCATTCCAAATGGGAGAAATTGGCCAAAACAAAGGGGCTACAGGCCCCATGCGAGTCTGAAATCCAGCAGAGGAGTCGGAGTCAAATCTAGTTCTAGGGTACATGTGCATATCATGCAGGTTTGTTACATATGTATACATGTGCCATGTTGGTGTGCTGCACCCATTAACTCATCACTTACATTAGGTATATCTCCTAACGCTATCCCTCCCCCCTCCCCCCATCCACGACAGGCCCTGGTGTATGATGTTCCCCTTCCTGTGTCTGTGTGTTCTCATTGTTCAATTCCCACCTATGAGTGAGAGCATGCGGTGTTTGGTTTTCTGTCCTTGTGACAGTTTGCTGAGAATGATAGTTTCTAGCTTCATCCATGGCCCTACAAAGGACGTGAACGCATCCTTTTTTATGGCTGCATAGCATTCCATGGTATGTGCCACATTTTCTTAATCCAGTCTGTCATTGATGGACATTTGGGTTGGTTCCAAGTCTTTACTATTGTAAGTAGTGCCGCAGTAAACATACGTGTGCATGTGTCTTTATAGCAGCATGATTTATAATCCTTTGGGTATATGACCAGTAATGGGATGGCTGGGTCAAATGGTATTTCTAGTTCCAGATCCTTGAGGAATCGCCACACTGTCTTCCACAATGGTTGAACTAGTTTACAGTCCCACCAACAGTGTAAAAGTGTTCCTATTTCTCCACATCCTCTCCAGCACCTGTTGTTTCCTGACTTTTTAATGATTGCCATTCTAATTGGTGTGAGATGGTATCTTACTGTGGTTTCGATTTGCATTTCTGTAATGACCAGTGACGATGAGCATTTTTTCATGTGTCTGTTGGCTGCATAAGTCTCTTCTTTTGAGAAGTGTCTGTTCATATCCTTAGCCCACTTTTTGATGGGTTGTTTGATTTTTTTTTCTTGTAAATTTGCTTAAGTTCTTTGTAGATTCTGCATATTAGCCCTTTGTCAGATGAGTCAATTGCAAAAATTTTCTTCCATTCTGTAGGTTGCCTGTTCACTCTGATGGTAGTTTCTTTTGCTGTGCAGAAGCTATTTAGTTTAATTAGATCCCATTTGTCAATTTTGGCTTTTGTTGCCATTGCTTTTGGTGTTTTAGACATGAAGTCCTGGCCCATGCCTATGTCCTCAATGGCATTGCCTAGGTTTTCTTCTAGGGTTTTTATGGTTTTAGGCCTAACATTTAAGTCTCTAATCCATCTTGAATTACTTTTTGTATAAGGTGTAAGGAAGGGTTCCAGTTTCAGCTTTTTACATATGGCTAACCAGTTTTCCCTGCACCATTTATTAAATAGGGAATCCTTTCCCCATTTCTTGTTTTTCTCAGGTTTGTCAAAGATCAGATGGCTGTAGATGTGTGGTATTATTTCTGAGGACTCTGTTCTGTTCCATTGGTCTATGTCTGTTTTGGTACCAGAACCATGCTGTTTTGGTTACTGTAGCCTTGTAGTATAGTTTGAAGTCAGGTAGCGTGATGCCTCCAGCTTTGTTCTTTTGGCTTAGAATTGTCTTGGCTATGTGGGCTCTTTTTTGGTTCCATATGAACTTTGAAGTAGTTTTTTCCAATTCTGTGAAGAAAGTCATTGGTAGCTTGATGGGGATGGCATTGAATCTATAAATTACCTTGGGCAGTATGGCCATTTTCACAATATTGATTCTTCCTATCCATGAGCATGGTATGTTCTTCCATTTGTTTGTGTCCTCTTTTATTTCGTTGAGCAGTGATTTGTAGTTCTCCTTGAAGAGGTCCTTCACATCCCTTGTAAGTTGGATTCCTAGGTATTTTATTCTCTTTGAAGCAATTGTGAATGGGAGTTCACTCATGATTTGGCTCTCTGTTTGTCTGTTATTGGTGTATAAGAATGCTTGTGATTTTTGCACATTGATTTTGTATCCTGAGACTTCAGAGCAGTCATATCTTAAAGCTCCAAAATGTTCCCCTTTGACTCCATGTTTCCCTTCTGGGTCATGCTGATGCAAGAGGTGGGTTCCCATGGTCTTGGGCAGCTCTACCTCTGTGGCTTTGTAGAATATGGCCTCCCTCCTGGCTGCTTTTATTGGCTGGTATTGAGACTAAGGTGGGGGATTGCTTGAGCCCGGGAGGTTGAGGCTGAGGTGGGTTCCCATGGTCTTGGGCAGCTCCACCTCTGTGGCTCTGTAGGATATGGCCTCCCTCCTGGCTGCTTTTATGGGCTGGTATTGAGACTAAGGTGGGAGGATTGCCTGAGCCCAGGAGGTTGAGGCTGATGTGAGCCATGATAGCACTACTGCACTGTAGCCTGAGCAACAGAGCAAGACCCTGTCACAAACAAACAAAATAAATAAATAAAACCATATATTTGTACCCATTAATTAATGTCTCTTCACACTCCCCTACTGTCTACGTTTCCCAGTGTCTGACAACCACAGATCTACTCTGTATTGTCATGAGATCCACTGTTTTAGCTCCAACATATGAATTAGAACATGGGATATTTGTTGTCTTAGATTATTTCACTTAACATGATTCACTTAACTCTAGGTTCATCCATGTTGCCACAAATGACAAATTCTCATTCGTTTTATGGCTGAATAATATTTCATTGTGTATATAAACCACATTTTCTTTATCCTTTTATTGTTGCACACTTGGGTTGATTCCATATTTTGGCTATTGTGAATAGTGCTTTAATAAACACGAGAGTGCGGCCAGGCGCAGTGGCTCACGCTTGTAATCCCAGCACTTTGGGAGGCCAAGGTGGGCAGATTACCATGTCAGGAGATCGAGACCATCCTGGCTATCACGGTGAAACCCCGTCTCTACCAAAAATACAAAAAATTAGCTGGGCATGGTGACGGGTGCCCGTAATCCCAGCTACTCTGGAGGCTGAGGCAGGAGAATGGTGTGAACCCAGGGGGCAGAGCTTGCAGTGAGCTGAGATCGTGCCACTGCACTCCAGCCTGGGTGACAGAGCAAGACTCCACCTCAAAATCAATAAATAAACAAACAAACGCGAGAGTGCAAATATTTTTTCAATATATTGATTTTCTTTCTTTTGGATATATACCCAGTAGTGGAATTGTTGGATCATATGGTAGCTTTGTTTTTAGTTCTTTAAGGAACCTCCATGCTGTTCTTCATAGTGGTTGTACTAATTTACACTTCCACCAATAGTGTATGAGGGTTCCCCTTTTTCCACATTCTTGCCAGCATCTGTTATTGCCTGTCTTTTGGATAAAAGTCATTTTAACTGGGACCAGATTATATCTCTCATTGTAGTTTTGTTTGTTTTTGTTTTTTGAGGGAAGTAAATGAATAAAGAATGGCTACCCCATAGGCAAAGCAGTCCTCTCATTGTAGTTTTGATTTGCATATCTGTGATGATTAGTGACGTTGAGCATCTGTTCATATACCTGTTGGCCATTTGCATGTCTTCTGCTGAGAAACATCTATTTGTATCTTTTGTCCATTTTTAAATTAGATTATTTGTTGTGGGTTCTTTTTTTTTTTTTTTTTTTTTTTTTGTAAATGAGTTGTTTGAGTTCCTTATATATTCTGGTTATTAGTCCTTTGTAAGATGGGTAGTTTGCAAATATCTTCTCCCTTTCTATAGGTTGTTTCTTTACTTTGTTGATTATTTCATTTGCTCTTCAGAAACTTTTCAGCTGGCATAATACCATTAGTCTATTTTTGATTTGCTTCCTTGTACTTTTAAGGTCTTATATATATAAAAAAAAATCTTTCCCAGACCAATGTTCTGGAGCACTTCCCTAATGTTTTCTTCTAGTTTCGGAGTTTTGGGTCTTAGATTGAAGACATTGATCTATTTTGACTTTATTTTGGTAGACGTTGAGAGATATGGGTCCAGTTTCATTCTTCTGCATATAGTTATCCAGCACCATGGGAGCAGCACTACTTATCAAAGATGCTGTCCTTTCCTTATTGTACATTCTTGGTACCTTTGTCGAAGATGATTTGACTGTAAATGCATGGATTTATCCCTGGGTTCTTTATTCTGTTCCATTGGTCTATGTGTCTGTTTTTTTTTATGCCAGTATCATGCTGCTTTACATATTACAGTTTTGGAGTAAATTTTGAAATCCAGGTAGTGTGATGCCTTCAGCTTTCTTCTTTTTGCACAGGATTGTTTTGGTTATTTGGGATCTTTTATGGTTCTGTACAAATTTTAGGATTGTTTCTTCTTTTTCTGTGAAAAATGTCATTGGTATTTTGATAGAGATTGCATTGAATCTGTAGATTGCTTTGGATAGTATGGACATTTTAGCAATATTGATTCTTTCGATTCATGAGCATGGAATGTTCTTTTCATTTTTTGTGTGCCCTGTTTAATTCC
Organism: Macaca thibetana thibetana; assembly: GCF_024542745.1. Lineage (NCBI taxonomy): Eukaryota > Metazoa > Chordata > Mammalia > Primates > Cercopithecidae > Macaca > Macaca thibetana. The sequence goes on along the minus strand of NC_065594.1, from coordinate 52,240,100 downwards.
TTTCATTAGTGTTTTACAGTTTTCCTGGTAAAGATCTTTTACTTTCTGGGTTAAACATATTCATAGGTATTTTACATTCTTTGTAACTCTCATAAATGGCATTGATTTCTTGATTTTTCAGGTTGTTTGCTGTTGGTATATATAAGTGCTACTGGTTTTTATATATTGATTTGGTACCTTGCAATTTTCCTAAATTTGTTGATCAGTTCTAAGAGTTTTTGGTGGAGTCTTTATGTTTTCTTTCTGAGTATAAGATCATGTTATCTGCAAGCAAGGCTAATTTGACCTTTTTCTTTCCAATTAAGATGATCTTTATTTCTTTCTCTTGTCTAATTCCTATGTCCAGGACTTCCAGTACTATGTTGAATAAAAGTGGTGAAAGTGGGAATCATTATCTTGTTTCAGCTCTCAGAAAAAAAAAAAAGGCCTTCAATTTTTCCCCATTCAGTATGATGTTAGTTGTGGGTTGCCGTGTATGATCGTTATTATTGTGATGCATGTTCCTTCTATACCTGGTTTAATGAAGGTTTTTTATCATAAACAGATGTTGAATCTTATCAAATGCTTTTTCAGCTTCTGTTGAAGGAATCATATGTTTTCTCTAGTTGGTTCTGTTAATCTGATGCATCACATTTATTGATGTCCATTTGTTGAACCATCTTTGCATTCCAGAGAAGAATCCTACTTGATCATGATGAATGATCTTCTTAATGTGTTGTTGAATTTTGTTTGCTAGTATTTTGTTGAGAATTTTGCATTATACTCATCAATAATATTGGCTTGTAGTTTTATTTTCTTAGTTGTGTCCTTGTCTGGTGTTAGTATCAGGTAGTATCAGGGTAATGCTGGCCTCATAGAATGAATTTGAAAGTATTCTCTCCTCTTTATTTTTTGGAATAGTTTGAAAAGAATTGGTATTAGTTCCTCTTTAAAAGTTTGATAGAATCCAGCATAAAAGAGTTAGGTCCTAGGCTTTTCTTTGATGGGAGACTTTTTGTGGCTTCAATTGCATTACTTGTTATTAATTTATTGATGTTTTCTGTTTCTTTATGGTTCAATTTTGTAGGTGTTATGTGTACAGGAATTTATCATTTCCTGGTTTTCCAACTTGTTGATGAATAGTTTGTAATAATATTCTCTAGTGATTCTTTATATTTCTGTGGTCTCAGTTGTTACGTCTCTTTTTTCATCTCTGATTTTATTTGGATCTTGTCTCTTTTTTTCTTAGTGCAGTTAAAGGTTTATCAATTTGATTCATCTTTTCAAAAAACCAACTTTTTATTTCATTGATCTTTTATGTCTCAATTTTACTTATGTCTGCTCTAATCTGTATTATTTCTTTCCTTATACTAATTTTGGGTTTGGTTTGTCCTTGCTTTTCTAGGACTTGCAGTGCATTTTTAGGTTGTTTATTTAAAGTCTTTCTAGTTTTGTAATACAAGAAATGTTTGTTTTACAAACTTCTTAGTACTGCTTTTGTTGTATCCCATAGATTTTTGTATGTCGTGTATCCACTTTCTTTTATTTCAATAGAAAGAGCCATCCTTTGAAGACAGGCAAATAGGAAATGGTGCTTTTCAGTGAGGAGCAAAGCTCGGTGAGAAACAGAATGGCCTCAGTTTTAGACATGCTCAACATTTAATTGTGGGTTTTTGCAAATATAATTAATATCTAGCAAAATTCACCTTTTTTAGTATACAGTTCTATGGATTGTGAACCACCATCCAAACTGAGAAAGAGAATATATATCCATCACCCCAAAATGTGTAGTGAGCATCTTTCCCCATTCCTAACCCCTGGAAACCACTAATCTGCTTTCTATCTTTCTAGTTTTTCATGTTTTACAGTGTCGTATAAGTGGAATCATACATTGCACAGTTTTAAAAATCTGGCTAATTTTACTTAATATAATGTTATTGATATTCATATGGTTATTGTGTACATCCATGATTTGCTTTTATTCATAAACCGTATTCTACTCTGTGGTCAGAGCAAAATTTGTTTATCCATTCATAAGTTTAATGGAGATTAATGTTGTTTCCCATTTTTGGAGATTATGAATAAATCCATAGAAAACATTTACATACAAGTGTTGTGTAAACACAGGTTTTTATTTCTCTAGAGTAAATACCTAGGAGTGGGATTCTTGAGTCATATTATAAGTATATATTTAACTTCATAAGAAACTGCCAAACTGCTTTTCAATACTTTAGTATTGTCATTAGAAAAATAAAACTAGCCATTCTCAAAAGTATGTACTAATATATCATTGTGGTTTTAACTTGATTTGACCTAACGATTAATGTCATATTTTCATGTGCTTCTTGGATATCTGTATAACTTTTTTTGTGAAGTGTCCATCACGTATTTGGTCCATTTATTTTTATTGAGTTGTTTGTTTTCTTGTTATTGAGTATATATTTATAAATATACTTGGGATACAAGCCATTTGTCAGATATATGTTTTGCAAGTATTTTCTCCTGGTCTGTGCCTGATCTTTTCATTGCCTTAACCCTACCTTTTATTTTTTTTATGACAGTTGAAGTTTTTAATTTTGATGAAGTTTAATTTTTGATGAATGTACCAATTTGTTTATTTTTACAGATGGAAATTTTGGTGTTGTATCTAAGAAATCTTTGTCTAACCAAGCCACAAGGATTTTTCCTGTTGTCTTCTAGAAGTTTTATACTTTTAGGTTTTGCATTCATGCCTATGATCCATTTTGAATTACCTTTTGTATGCAGTGTGAGATATGGATTGAGGTTCACTTTAAAATTTTTGCCAACAGATATCCAGCTGTTCCAGAATCATTTGTTGAAAAGACTATTTTTTCTCTGTTGAATTGTCTTTAGACCTTTGTCAGGAGTCAGTTGAATATATGTGTGATGTTCTTGTCTGCTTCTCACTATATATTAAAAGCTCCTGGAAGTTTGGGATCTTTCTTCACATTGTTTTTTTTTCCAATTCCTATCATGATGCTTTGTAGATAAGAATACTCCATATGTGTTGAAGGCAGCAAAAAACAGCTTTAGGAACATCAGTAACTGAGTTTGCATCTTCCCACTTCCATTCATTAGTGTGATTTTAGATCAATTATATATCTTCTCCACATTCAGGTTTTTACATTTTTGTTTGTCATAGTATTTAGCTCACAGAATGTTGGAAGGATTAAATGAATACAGGAAAATGATTTGATATTTGGTACTATGATGCCTAATGTGTACTAGGTATTCCATAAAGATAGTTATTTATGTAATTAAAATTAATTTAATAAGGATAAATAATAAAAAATGAATATTGAATTATGTGAACTCAGTTAATTTTGCTTGTTTCCCAGAGACTGTTAGGACTTCCAGTCACCTATGAAGTAGCAGCTGCTTTCAATTATGTACTAATTTGAATAAACCAACATCTACTCAGTGAGGTTGTAGGAGACAGATGAAGAGGCCAGTGGGCACCTAAACAATCTTTCTGTTTTAAACTGAAAATCTCAGTAGCTCTGCCAGTGGGGCAGGGAGCAGTTATTTTTTTATGTTTCTGATTGCAGAGCAGAGCTTGCTTCTTCCGATGCATCTGCTAATATGTTGCTGTGTTGAAAGACTATGTGCATGGCAGAAAGCTTTGTCCGTGTCACTACAAGGATGTTCTGACCTGCCACTGCCTTTGACATGTCACTGATATCTCTGCAGATTTCCTTCCCCCATCCTTTTCATTAACATAAAAATTGTGAAACTTGGTCAAAAAATTTCTGGGAGCTAAACATAAGGCTTTTGTTTGACAACAGAATGCATAACAATAGCTACTCTGACTATATACATGTTGTTAGACATTCATCCATTTCCTGAGCCTGCACAGGTCAGCTGGTGTAGCACCAAGTCCGTGAGTGGCACCTGGGCATGACTGACATGCTGCCAGGCCAGACGATTTGGGGCATTGGTACCAGAATTTTCTCATTTCGTTATCCATTTTGTGAGATTTTTCTTCTGCTATATACCAAATCTCAGGAGTTTCAAGCTCATACACAGAATTTATGGTGACCGTATCAAGGCTGGACAGTTTTATTAGGATAGGAATCTAAATGGAGAGCTTTCCCTAAAAAAGTAGGTGGGCTGGTTGAGCCTAGCTTGTGTGGCTGAGTGTGTTGGGCACTAACAGGTTTATCCTTGGAGAGCACCTGTGAACGAAGTGTCAGTAGCAGCTCTGTGGCGATGCTGTGGATGCATGGCCATCTCTCAGTAGCAGAATAAATGGCACAACTGCATGTGGCTCTCTCATGGGTAGAGTTAGGCTTGGACCTTTTAAAATGCCTTTGACTCATTTTTTATTTTTCTGTCTCAAAGTTCATAAATCATACCCAAGAACATCCCAAATTAGATGTGTGCACAGAAGAAAAATATTTTCTGAAGACACAGCAAATTCAGTCAAACCTTACTAGTGCCCTGGAAATTCAGTTAGGTTTAAATGAGTTTTATTAGATAGCTTGATTCTGACTGTAACATTCACTGGCTACCAACCACTCACACACAATAAAGCACTGAAGATTCACATTTTCAGGGATTTCCCCCACCCCCAACACCCAATCTAATTATTATTAATGAGTGCCTTTCTTTCTGTGATGTACTAGTGGGACCAGCTTCATGGGCATGCAACCTGCCCAATTGTACAGGGTTCCACACCTGGAAGTGTCTCATGTTTGACCTCTATCACTGTTGTAAAACTCTAAACTAGTTTTTAACAGAGGAGCAGAGAAGGCATTCTTTGGAAGGATATGACTGGCTCAGAGGGTCAATGGCAGGCCTTGAGAAACAGTCAGAAAATGCTAGGAATTACTGAGACTGGGTATTTCAATCCTTAGCTCAGGTCTTGCCACTGGGAAAGTGGGTCAGGCAGTGCCGCTGTCCCCACTGCAGAGCACAGAGTGTCCGAGCCACTGTCCTGAGGGAGGACGCCTAAACACTGCCTGCTTATTTATGTTACTTGCTCCCAATCCAAATTCCTGCTTGGGAACCTCTAGTTTCCTGAGCATAGGTCATTGTTTCTAGCCTGGCTTCCAGAATTGGGAGAAGAAATAAATATGCTCTGCAATTTTCTGTGCTGAGAATGGGCCCTGTCAAGTTGGGTGAGTAGGACTCACACAATGACACATTCCCCAAACAGTTCACATCCTGGATTGCTGAAATACAAGGAAGAAAAGGCGGCACGTGCTCATCTCACCTGACTTCTAAGTTTTTTAGTTTCCTAAACGTCTTCCTTTGTGTTCTTCTCTATATTCTCTTCTAGTTATTTCGTGGTGTTGCCCTTGAATATTCTACCTTATTTTTGCTTCTCACTTAACATGCATTTCCAGGTGAACACTTTTATCTATGTTGCTGATGACCTTAAATGACTCTGAAATCAACTTACTTATCTTTCTCTCCCAGACTTAGGGAGAGACTATATCTAGGTAATGTGATTGAAATTAGAATCACTCTTCTAATATCACAATTCAAATAAGCCTAATTTATTTACATTATTGCCTAGAACCACAGTGAGAGATATCCACTGGTATGTTCCCCAAAACATAATGTTTTGGTACCTAATTCTATAGAAACAAAAGCTCTTTTTCCCAATTATTACTCTAAGGAAGGGAGCTTAAATATTGAGGAGGCTAAATGAAGATAACTAATTCTGGTATTATGCCAGGGTAATTATTCAGGTGACATGGAATCATTTTAACTATTCAGCTGGGTTTTTCATTTGTTCTAGATGTACATGGTGCAGTATATTGCATTTTTCCTGAAATTATTATAGAATTTCCTTCAGTTCTTTTTGCATTGACCATATCGAGTCTTTGATAAAGTCCTTTTAATTTACACATCATTAAGAAATCCATGCACTACCAGGTTCAAAGGAGAGCAAGTCAGGTTTGAATAAACTTTACATAAGTCAAGGAGTACAGTCATCCTGCTTTAATTTCATGATTTTTCAGGATCATTTTAATTTTTACTGGAGCCCTGTCTTAGGGCTCTATCTTGTCACCTTTCTGAAAAATACACAGAAGAAAGAAAAGATAGATGAACGTGGAAGGATATAAAGAAGGATAAATTACACCCAAGTTAAGACATGTTCCCAGCTTTTCCCTTCACTTTCTCTCACCTTGTCTCTCTTGGCTCTTGAAACATGAGCTGAGAGCAGGAAATGGTGATGAGGTCTTAGTTTATCACATTCTAATAAATGTTCCTTAACTCTATTTTTCACCATACTTTTGTTAAAGTTAATGTATTCTGTAAAGCATTTTTGCTGTTGGTGGTGGTGTTTTGTTTTTGTTTTTTGAGATGGAGTCTCACTCTGTCACCCAGGCTGTAGTGCAATGACACGATCTTGGCTCACTGCAGCCTCTACCTCCCGGGTTCAAGCAATTCTCCTATCTCAGCCTCCCAAGTAGCTAAGATTACAGGTGCCCGCCACCATGCCTGGCTAATTTTTCGTATTTTTAGTAGAGACAGGATTTCACTGTGTTGGACAGGCTGGTCTCAAACTCCTGACTTTGTGATCTGCCCGCCTAGGCCTCCCAAAGTGCTGGGATTATAAGCGTGAGCCACCGCGTCTGGCCCTGTAAAGTGTTTTAATCAGATAATCTGATCACTTAAAATGTAATTTTGATATTTCCAAAATTAAAATCTTTTTAGTGTTGTCTTCGATACAGTTTTCAGTAATTAGAGCAACCAATTTAAATGCCTCCTCTATGGACAGGTTTTATTTTCATGGTGGTTATTTTAATCTATTCACAGGTGTTCATTTAAAATATCAAAAAATACTTTACACTTAATGCAATATTTTAGATATTAAATCATCACTTAAAGTCTTGCAGGGAGTCCCATAAATATAAGAATAACTGAATAGAAGATGGAGCAGCATATAGACTCAGACAATTAATGTGCTGGAGAAACTAGAAGAGCATTCAGGAAAGAGACATAAGTACACATAATACAAAGGTTCACATTTTGATTTTTATACACATTCCTTATCTCAGTTATATGTGCTTCTTTTTCAAGGCATAATCAAAAACAGAAAATTGCAGTGAGAAGAACTGAGAGTGAGATTAAGTATTTAACTACATTCCTGCTCTTTAAATGGTCTATGTATCTTAGAAATGCCTAATGTTAAAATTGTAGACTTTACTTTCATGAGACATCAGGATTCTCAATGGTGTATGCTTACCATTTTGTTATTGCTTGTTCTGAAAGTCAGGTTGAATGAGGCTAGATAAAGAATGGAAGTGCCAAAATTAAACATATGTGTTTAATATATAAAAATACATATAAATATATAATTATATAGAAATATATATTTTTCTATTTTATAGGTATTATAATTATCTACTTTATTCCTCTTTCCCTTTCCTGTGTTTTCAGAATAGCATTTACTATTAGAAATTAAGCTTCTAGAAATGCCAGACTCTCTGCAAGTCTTAGTTCTTTTGAGTCCATTTGGTTTTCACTACACATTGTCTTTCAACCATGAAGGACTATTGTGCTATACCAGTGTTAACTTTTCTTATGATCATATTAGGTTTCTGAGGATCTACTCTCTTTCCTTGGTTTTATGAAGATTACAGTCACCTAAAACCATCAGAAACTTCCATACCCTACACATGTACACTCAACTGACAACTCTGTCCTATCAGTTCCACAGCTATACTGTCTGGAATCTTTCTCCTCTAAAGTCATTGCATTAATACGAAGCCCCATCACGTCCTGCCTAAATTACTGCTGTACCATCCTAACAGGTGCTCCTATCTGCAATTGGCTTTCTGTTGATATCGCTCCCATTCCTGGCAGAATGAGCTTCTAATATTCAGGTAATCATTTTTTATTTTGTAGGTTTTAACTACAATGGGAACCAACTGTCCTCAGAATAAAATCTAGAATCCTTAGCATGACTTACTTATAAGTCTGACGACTTCTCCTTCCTCGTCTCATTGCTCTACCTTCCCTAAATTTATGCCCAGACTATTTAAGCTACTCTTTCTTGCTGGAAGATACTGTTTCTACTTCATCTACTCACCTGCCAAGGCTCAGTTTATGTTCCACCTTTTCTACAAACACCTTGATTACTATCCTCCCACAACAAAGAATTTTCCAGTCCTTTCTCTGTGACCAACTCCTTTATCCCCACTACTTTGTACAGATTTCTATCAGAGCATAGGTAACATCCAAATATGTTTTATTTCTTTACCTGTTCTGACCATTACACAGAAACACAGAAATTATTTTCATGAAGACTTTGAAAGCAAATTTAAAAAATTAAGATATGATTCAAATACCATGAAAGTCACCATTTAAAAATATACAATTAAGTTGTTTTTAGTATTCACAAAGCTGAACACCAATCGCTACTATTTCCAGAACATTTCATCATTCCAAAAAGAAATCTCGTAGCTATTAGCAGGAGATCTCCCCCAATCTCCTCTTGCCTCAGGTCCCAGAAACCAATATACTTTTGGGCTCTATGGATTTGCCTATTCTGGACATTTTATATAAATGGAATCATACAATATGTAGCCTTTTGTGTCTGGCTTTCTTTACTGAGCATAATGTTTGTCTTCCGGATTCCTCCATGTTGCAGCATGTATCCATACTTCCTGCTTTTGCATGGCTGAATAATATTCAATTGCATGGATATACCACATTTTAAAAATCCATTTACCTGTTGACACACATTTGGGTTGTTTTCATTTTTAGCTATTATGAATAATGCTGCTATGAACATTTGTGTACATGTTTTTATGTGGGCATATATTTTCATTTCTCTTAGGTATACTAAGGAGTGGAATTTTGGGGTCATATGGTGACTTGATGCTTAAAGATTTGAGGAACTAACAAACTTATTTCTAAAGTGGCTGTGCCATTTTACATTCTCACCATTGATGAAGCATGAAGGCTCCCATTTTTCCATTGGTTTTTGTCTAACTTTTTGATGTAGTGAAGTGGTATCTCAGGGATTGCATTTCCGTAATGACTAATTATTTCCGTGTACTTGTTGCTCTTTTGTAACCTTCTTTGGAGAAAGAGGTATTAATATCCTTTGCCCATTTAAAAAATTAGATTGTATGTTGTTGTTGTTCTTTCTTTCTTTCTTTCTTTCTTTTTTTTAAGTTGAGATGTTATGGTTTGAATGTATCCCCTCCAAAATTCAGGTGTTGGCAATGTGATAGTATTAAGAGTTGGGGCCTTTAAGAGGTGATTAGGCTATGAGAACTCCTCCCTTGTGAATGAAAATAGGTGCCTTTATAAAAGGGCTTTTTGGAGAAAGTTCATCCCTTTTTGCTCTTCCACCTTCTGCCTTGTGAGGACACAGTGTTCATCCCCTCTGGAGGATGCAGCATGCAAGGCACCATTTTGGAAGCAGAGACCAGACCCTCAACAGACAACAAACCTACCAGTGCCTTGATTTTGGGCTTTCAGCATACAGAACTGTTAAAAAAAAATAAATTCCTGCTCCTAATAGAAAAGGTTAGTCCAAAAGTAATTGCGGTTTTTGCTATTACTTTTAATGTCAAAAACTGCGATGACTTTTGCACCAACCTAATAAATGATCCAGTTTGTGATATTTCAGTATAGCAGCAAGAATTGATTAAGACAAGATGTGAGAGCTCTTTGTACATTCTGGATACCAGTCCTTTTTTGTACATGGGATATGCAAATATTTTATTCTATTTTGTGAGTTCTTTTTCAATTTTTGCTAGTTTCCTTTGAAGTACAAAAGTTTTAAATTTCTCTTAGGTCCAACTTATGTACTTTTTGGTTGCTGGTGCTTTTGGTGTCATATCTAAGAAACCATTGCCAAATCAAAGTTCATTAATAGTTATGCTTGTGACTTCTTCTGAGACTTTTATAGTTTTAACTCTTACATTAAGGTCTTTGATCCATTTTGAGTTAAATTTTGTATATGCTGTGAGGTAAGAGTTCAGTTTTTTCTTTTCACATGAATATCCAGTTATCTCAGCAATATTTGTTGGAAAGACTATTCTTTCTCTAGTGAATTGTTGTGGCACTTTTGTTGAAATTTACACATCACAAAACTGTGAGTCTATATATTAATTCTCACTTCTATTGATTTACATGTCTATTCTATGTCAATACTACACTGTCTTAATTACTGTAGATTTGTTGCAAAATTTGAAATCAGGAAATGTGAGTCTTCCAACTTTATTATTTTTTTTCAAGATTGCTTTTGCTGTTCTGGTTCTTTAAATTTCCAAATTCATTTTGAGAGCAAATTTTCAATTTATGCAAAATAGAAGTGAGGATTTTGATAGCGATTGAATTGAATAGGATAGATCAATTTATGGAGTCTTAACATTAAGTTTTCCAATTCATGAACAAATGACGTTTTAATTTACTTAGGTCTTTGATTTTTCACTGATGTTTTGTAGTTTTCAGTGTGTATATCTTGTGCCTTCTTTGTTTAATTTGTTTCGAAGTATTTTATTCCTTTGGATGTCATTATAAGTGAACTCTTTGTCTTCATTTCATTTTTGAATTTTTTATTTCCAGTGCATAGAAATAGAATTGATTTTTGAATATTAATCTTTTATCCTGTAACATTGCTGCACTCATTTATTAGTTCTAATAGTATGTATGTGTGCTTGCTAGATTTATGAGATAGTTCTACCTCTTTTGTTCCAACCGAGATGCCTTTTTTTTTTCTTCTTGCCCAGTGGGTACAGCTAGAGCACTCAGAACAGTATTGAGTAGAAGCGGTGAAAGTGAGCATCTTTGTTTTGTTCTTGATCTTAGAGGGAAAGCTTTTACTTGTAAGTATGTTAGCTGTGGGTTTTTCATTAATGTCCTTTTTCAGGTTGAGAATGTTCTCCTGTATTTCTAGTTTATTGACTATTCTTTATCATAAAAGGGTATTAGATTTTGTTAAATGTATTTTCTGCATCTTTTGGAATAATTATGATTTTATCCTTTATTTATATCCTTGTTTATCCTTTATTTCATTAATGTGGTATATTACACAGATTGATTTTCATATGTTAATATGCCATAGTAGTACTAAAGTGTGATGCCTGTCTGATTTTCTTTGAAATCAGGGAAGGCAGCTTTCTTTATCTTTAATGCAACTTTATTTTTTGTTCTTTGTGCTATCTCTTCTGATGCAGCTAGGGGAAGAGTTTTAAGTTCATGTGCTAAGTAAGAAAATAATTTCTCTATTGATCAGACACAATGACAAATCTCATTCAAGTTACCAACCCCGATCCCTCCAACTATAACATCTTCACAGTTTTTCTCTCTTATTATGTACTTTCCAATGTCCTGTAGGTGATGTCCTGATTGAGATAAAGGGCCAGTCCTCCCCGACAAAATCTATGTTATTTTAATAGACGTTTCCAAATGAAGGTAAGTATTAGGTCAGAACTTGCTGTGTCATTTTCTAAAGCTTATGCATTAATCCTGTAAGTATTGACTTCACTGAAGGTCAAGTATGGATAGGGAGATCATATGCCCAGGCTTATCTGGGACAGTTCAGATTTATACCTGTTGTCCAGGTAAATTAATAATACTAGTCCTCCCTTTTATTCTAAAAATGGTTCTGGTTTGGATGATAAATTGTATGCTCTCTCCCCCAGTAGGCATCATCTCTGGTAGCCAGAAAATGTTTTTCATTTCTTCTGCCAGTTTTGAGTTTTAGAAGACCCCTTTAGCTTCCACATTGGGCAGTTAAAATTGAACAAAGCCTGAAATATAGCTACAAGAATTTTTGTTTTTTAAATTAGGTGTAGAGGAGGTGCTTGTAAACTGCAAGTGGAATTGAAACCATACTCCTGTGTTATTCAAGCTAATTTAAAAATAATTCCCACATGGTGTTCCAAATATTGGAAGAAATTAATGGCCAATTAATGATGTCTTTTATGGAAAACAATATTTTTCTTTCACAATGTGATCACTACATGGGCATTGTTTTCTTGGACAGATTATGTGTTAGTCTAAAGTTATTTGTAATATTGAAAAGAATGTACAATAGGATAGTATTTGGCAGCTCACATAGTCTACAATATCAGAAGGATCAACTTTTCCAGGAAATGTGGCCAGGAATCTCTGTATAAAATCCCATGTAAATTAGTATAAGAAAACAACTTTTTTGATAATGAAGAAGTATTTTGAAGAAATCAAAATTTCTTGGAGTGTTCATAGTTCTATGACAAGTTTTTTGAATTCACAAGTCTGCCTATTTTTAATAACACATGAATTGCCAAACGCTATTGTTCTTGGTATTGTATGTACTTGCTTTAATTTCATTTATGGAATTTGTGGACATTAATTCATTCAGTTGCCTCCAACTTTACTGATTATCTTGAGCAGAAGATCACTCTGAAATAATGCTTCATGGTAGAGGGATATTTTAAAACAAAAGTATGGGAGATTAGCCATTGAAGTCTGTCAGGCTAATTCAATTTTTTCCATCCCTGGAGAACTAGGTGAGACTCCCAAAACAAGGTGTAGTTTGAGTAGTGTTATGTCTGTACCTATTGTTTTCTCTTTTTAAATATGGGAGCTAGACTTTGCTATGAACTAAACAAGTAGGCCATCAGGGGTTACTGCCACAATAGAGGTCCCACAGGCTGATCCAACGGGGCCATGATGATAAGCAATATGGGATCATTTTGACTAAGTGGGAAGGTTTTCTTCCCAGCTTAATAGATAACAACAGGATTTCTATAGGCTTTTTTTTTTTTTTCCTACAGAAGGCTGCTTTAGCTTTTGATAGGGTTTGGCTGTGTCCCCACCCAAATCTCATCTTGAATTGTAGTTCTCACAAGTCCCACGTGTTGTGGGAGGGACCCAGTGGGAGGTAATTGAATCATGGGGCAGGTCTTTTCCGTGCTGTTCTTGTGATGGTGGAGAAATCTCACGAGATCTGATGGTTTTATAAGGGGCGGTTCCCCTGGACATGCTCTCTTTGCCTGCTGCTATGTAATATGTGACTTTGCTCCTCCTTTGCCTTCTGCCATGAAAGTGAGGCCTCCCCAGCCATGTGGAACCGTGAGTCCATTAAACCTCTGTCCTTTATAAATTACACGTTCTTGGGTATGTCTTTATTAGCAGCATGAGAACAGACTAATACAGCTTTTTTTCAGTATTTGATGAAGTTTCATTAGTTCCTGGAGTGATGTAAATGGCAAATATAGCCTGGAAAAGACAACTTTTAAAGAGTTGTTATTCATTAATTAATGTATAAGTGATAGTCTTGCAATAAAAATGACCCATGTGTAGGTTAAAAGACATTGTTTGATAACAAATGGCTATTAAAGTTGAAGAAATATTTAATCTTTCAGTAGTCAACAGAATGCAAATTCAAATCATACAGGCAAGTTTCCTTTACTAATTTTGTGAAGGTTGTGAAAATAGATAATACATATTGCTGGCAAAAATGCAGAAAAAAAATAGGTAGTTTGTGGTGTTCTACTGAGAAAATAAAAAGATAAAAATTTTCTAGGTAGGCATTTGGCAAAAGTGAATATTCTTAAAAATGTTGATATCCTTTAACTCTAGGAATATATCCTAAGGAAAATATTCCAATGATAAAAAAGTATTATAAAATAATCATGGATGTATATAGCAGTTTTTGTACAAAGATGGCACTTAAAATACTATTTATAATTATAAAACATTATAAGTAACTAAATATACAATTTTATTTTGTAATGTGGTCTAAATGGGATACAAAGCCACTCAATTTATATAGAGAAAGAATATTCAAAGGAATGGAATGATATTTATGAACATTAATTACAAAAAGTATGTGTGTATGTGTGCACACATACAAAATATGTGTGTATGTGTGCACACATACAAAATATGTGTGTATGTGTGCACACATACAAAATATGTGTGCATGTGTCTTTATAGTAGCATGATTTATAATCCTTTGGGTATATACCCAGTCATGGGATTGCTGGGTACAATGGTATTTGTAGTTCTAGATTCTTGAGGAATCCCCACACTGTCTTCCACAATGGTTGAACTAATTTACACTCCCATCAACAGTGTAATAGTGTATTTGAATATAATTCAAAGTATATTTTTGTAATTAATGAACATTCATTACAAAAAGTATATTTAAATATAATTACAAAAAGCTATTATAAAATAGCATGATGCCCTTTTTATGAAGTAATCCTGAAGGCATATACAACACTGTTTCTTATTGGTAGAATGGACAAATAAATTATGGTAAGTTCCACAATGGGATACTGTAATACAATTAAAAATAAATAAATTATAGCTGTACACAGCAATGTGAAAAAATATTACAAATATATAATATTAAATAAAACAAGAAAGAAACACAAGAATAAATAGTGTGATTCCATTTATAAGGACTTGAAAAACAGGCAAAACTAAACTATAGCATTTAGGGATGATATATAGATGATAAAAGTAAAGGAAAGTCGGAAGTAAGGATGACGCATGTCAAGATAACAGTTACCTTGGAGAAAGAGGATGAAGGTTATGATTAGAAAGAGAAACAGAGGACTTCTGGGGTAAAAATGATGTATGATTTTTTGACCTGGGAGTGGTTATATGAGTATGTGCATCTACTTATTAAACTATAATATAGGTTTTATGCACATTATATGACTTATGTTTTATTATAGTGAAATTTAAAAAAAATGTTTTCAGAGGATATCAGTGATTGTAGAATTACAGGTTGTCCTAGTTTCCTACTTTTGTTTGTATATATATCCGAAATTCTAAATTTTCTAAATAATGAAGAGGTGTCACTTTAAAATAAAAATCCCCAAGATTTTTTGCCATAGTATTAACTACGGGGTAAGAATTTTCCTGTGTATACAATACAATACAGTGGCTAACGTTTGGTGATTATAGTAATTTCTCATCAGTATTAATTTTATGATAAAGACAATTCAGAAAACTTTCTTGTAAAACTTCAATGAAAGGCAGTATTCAGTAAGTTGGAGGAAACTTCATAATCAACCCTAGAAAAACAAACCTAACCAGCATAATAGCTTAATCATACAGGGAATAGATACGATTTCTGTCTTAATGGTCGTATACATTTTTTCTTTATTTTAAAATTTAAATTGTCCTTATTAACTAGTTTAGTTTTCGTAATTATGACCTTCAAATACGAGAGCAAACATCTCAGTGAAAATGTAGCATATTTACGTTTAACCGAGAATTATCTTAAAAAGTCACTTTGATGACATTGTAATTACAACATTGCCCTGATGCACACTATTTTTGTTCCTTTGAGGCCTGTAGTGATTTTGTGTAAAAAAAAAAAAAAACTGACAATTCTTTTTTTTTTCTTTTCTATTGTAAGCTCTGAGGTACATGTGCACAACGTGCAGGTATAGATATATATGTGCCATGTTGGTTTGCTGCACCCATCAGCTCATCATTCACAGTAGATATATCTCCTAATGCTATCCCTCCAACAGCCCCCCACCCTCAGACAGTCCCCAGTGTGTGATGTTCCCCTCCCTGTGTCCATGTGTTCTCATTGTTCAGCTCCCACTTATGAGTGAAAACATGTGGTGTTTGGTTTTCTGTCCTTGTGATAGTTTGCTGAGAACGACGGTTTCCAGCTTCAGCCATGTCCCTGCAAAGGAAATGAACTCATCCTTTTCTTATGGCTGCATAGTATTCCATGGTGTATATGTGCTACATTTTCCTTATCCAGTCTATTATTGATGGACATCTGGGTTGGTTCCAAGTCTTTACTATTGTGAATAGTGCCGCAATAAACATATGCGTGCATTGTCTTTATGGTAGCATGATTTATAATCCTTTGGGTATATACCCAATAATGGGATTGCTGAGTACAATGGTATTTCTAGTTCTAGATCCTTGAGGAATCGCCACACTGTCTTCCACAATGGTTGAACTAATTTACACTCCCATCAACAGTGTAAAAGTGTTCCTATTTCTCCACATCCTCTCCAGCACCTGTTGTTTCCTAACTTTTTAATGATTGCCATTCTAACTGGTGTGAGATAGTTTCTCATTGTGGTTTTGATTTGCATTTCTCTAATGACCAGTGATGATGAGCATTTGTTCATATGTCTGTTGGCTGCATAAATGTCTTCATTTGAGAAGTGTCTGTTCATATCCTTTGCCCACTTTTTGATGGGGTGGTTTTTTTCTTGTAAATTTGTTTCTTTGTAGATTCTGGATATTAGTAGTTCTTTGTAGATTCTGGATATTAACCCTTTGTCAGATGGATAGATTGCAAAAATTTTCTCCCATTCTGTAGGTTGCCTGTTCACTCTGATGATAGCTTCTTGTGCTGTGCAGAAGCTCTTTAGTTTAACTAGATTCCATTTGTCTATTTTGGCTTTTGTTGTCTTTGCTTTTGGTGCTTTAGTCATGAATTCTTTGCCCATGCCTATGTTCTGAGTGGTATTACCTAGGTTTTCTTCTAGGGTTTTTATGGTTTAAGGTCTGACATTTAAGTCTTTAATCCATCTTGAGTTAATTTTTTATAATGTGTAAGGAAGGGATCCAATTTCAGCTTTCTACATATGGCTAGCCAGTTTTCCCAGCACCATTTATTAAATAGGTGATCATTTCCCCATTGCTTGTTTTTGTCAGTTTCGTCAAAGATCAGATGGTTGTAGATGTGTGGTGTTATTTCTGAGGTCTCTGTTCTGTTCCATTGAATATTTGTACCTGGTGGAAGAGGGAGTGGGACAGTGAGATTGTCTATTTCAATGGGAGGCTGTGTTGAACTGAGCTGAGCTTCTGTCTCTCTCTCTCCCCCCACCCCTCCATCTCTCTCTCCCCCCACCGCTCCATCCCTCCCTCCCTCTCTCTCTGTCTCTCCTCCTCTCTCCCTCCCTCCCTCTTTCCTAGGAGCCGGGCACTAGGTAGGCTCCTGGCATAAGGTGTGCACTGAACAAAGTTCTGGGCATCAAGAGGAAATAAAATTTGGTCAATGTTCCACTAGTCTAAGCTTGGGCCCCTCTCAGCACTGTGCTCTCTGGAAGAGGAAGGGACTTTATTCTTCCTGTTGAGGCTCCATTTTTTTTCTAATTTTTTTTTTTAGAGAGAGCAACTTTTAACATTTTATGCCAAGGGTTTTATAGGGTAACATGAACTGTGCCTATGACTCTATCTGGTATCTAGCAGAGCAGTGTTATCTCAAATTGAGATGGCTCACTGAGCTTGAATGAGAGTATGGTACTGAGAAATTTCTTTATGCATCTAGGAGTCACAGGCATTTGTAGAACTAACATCTAGAGAGATGATGCAAGTCAGCGAGTTCAAGCCACAACTCTTAAATCCCAACCAATACCATGTCTAATATATTTGTTTCTATTTGCTGCTGTAACAAATTATTACAAACAGTGGCTTAAAACAGCTCACATTTACTCTCTTATTTCTGAAAGTCAGAAGTCTTAAATCAGTTTCACTGGACTGAAACCAAGGTGTCTGTATGGCTGTACTCCTTCTAGAGGCTGTAGGACAATCCATTTCCTTGTCTTTTCCAGCTTCTAGAGCTTCATTGCTTGCATTCCTTAGCTGCTGGCCCCTTCCATCATCTCCAGTGCTAGCAGTGTAGCACCTTTCTTCAATCCTCACATTACTTTCTTTTTGGTATCAAATCTCCTTTTGCCTTGTGATAACCACAAGGACTCACATTTAAGACCCACCCAGATAAACATGATAACTTCCCCCATCTCAAGATACTTAATTCTGTCTCCTAAGTTTCTTTTGCCACATATATTTTGGGTCTGTTATTCAGCCCACCACATGTGCAGTGTTCCAAGTTTGATCAAGTAGTATGGACAAATGTATTAATTATAAATGGCAGAACATATGGTTTTGGTTTTGATTATATGGAAGATATATACAGGAATTAATTGTAAAGAAATGTAAACAAACTCCACCTGCACAGAATATTTCCAAAATATCTTTGAAGAGAAAAAACTAATATGGATTATCAGGAGGCATCTAGTTCCTTTTATTGACTGGTTAGGTAACATTGGGCAAGTCATTGAGTCTCTGTGGGACTCAGTGACTATATGACCTTAAAATGAGACAGCAGAATTAGTAACCTCTAAGTTTCCTTCTGGCCCTAATTTTTGTGCATGCAGTTGTCATTAAAGCACATTATTGGGCTGGGCTCAGTGGTCCACACCTGTAATCCCAGAACTTTGGAAGGCTGAGGTGGGCTGATCACCTGAGGTCAAGAGTTCAAGACCAGCCTGGCCAAGGTGGTGAAACCCAGTCTCTACTAAAAAATACAAAAATTAGCTGGGCGTGGTGGTATATGCCTGTAATCCTAGCTACTCAGAAGGCTGAGGCAGGAGAATCGCTTGAACCCAGGAGGCGGAGGTTGCTGTGAGCCTAGATCACACCAGTGTGCTCCAGCCTAGGCGACAGAGCAAGAATCAGTTTCAAAAAACAAACAAATAAACCAAAACGCATTATTGAACAATACCATGTGTAAAAGCAGGCAGTCTTATGAACTGTGGAGATGTAAAGATGTAAAAGGCAGTTTAGTGATACTACTATTCTATAGGTTTACCTTTAAAAAGATTGAAAAATAGCAATGACATAAAATATCCAAATGTTAAAAGACAGCATAAAAATTAGAGAAGAATCTGTGTAGATTATTTTGCCAAGAAGGAGGTAAAATAAATTAGCAAGATACAAGATGAAGGAGAAATACCTTTTCTACTGATGGTGTTTGGGCCATATTACTAGAAAATATGGCACCATGGCATGTGAGAAAATGCAGAAGCAGGAAGGCCACTTTTTCCTTTCCCCCTTTCCCCCTTTTTCCTTGAAGCAGGTTATAAAACCTAGGAAGTATTTTTTTCTGGCCTTTTGTTGAAACTGATCGTAAGACCCTCATTCGAGAGGCACCTACCTATGCCTATAAAGGAACATCCTTATCTCTGAAGATGGGGAAAAATCTGAACAAACACGATTTGCTAAGTTTTCCCTAGCTTTTTACCATTAGATCATACCCCCTTTGTCAAGTCATACTTCTCCATGGACTATCAATTTCTTCATTAAATCTAGCATAAAAAATACATTGGTTTACACATTTATTCAGGTCTTCATTTCATTATAAAACTTATGTTAAATACATTCATATGCTTTTCTCTTGTTAATCTGTCTTTTGTTATAGAGACCTCAGTCAAGAACCTAAGATGAGAAGGAAAGACTCTGTTCATCCCCTACACTATCTGGGATTTGCTCTTGGTATTTATGTTTAGGAAACGAGGATTTGCTGCTCATTTTTAAAATATAGGAAGGTTTTTGATAATTGATGAGTAGTTTTTATTTAAATATTCAAATTAACCAATAAAATATTTGTGCTACTGTATTGTATTAGTTTTCACACTGCTATAAACAACTACCTGAGACTGGGTAATTTATAAAGGAAAGAGGTTTAATTGACTCACAGCTCAGCATGGCTAGGGAGGTCTCAGGAAACTTACAATCATGGCAGAAGGCAAAGCGGGAGTAAGGTACCTTCTTCACAAGGTGGCAGGAAGGAGAATGAATGAAGAACTACCAAACACTTATGAAACCTTCAGATCTCGTGAGAACTCATTCACTGTCATGAGAACAGCATGGGGGAAACCACCCCCCCATGATTCAATTATTTCCACCTGGTCTCTCCCTTGACACGTGAGGATTATGGGGATTTTACAATTCAAGATGAGATTTTGGGTGGGGACACAACCAAACCATAACATGTATTTACAGATGTTTATAACTAGAACTCGTTATCTAATTATGTGAAAAAGCAATGTTTTGTACTGGATAATGACAGAATTCTATTCTAAGAAATGTAGATTAGGTGTAAAAAGGTAAATGTACATGTCTAGAGTAAAATTTTTAGAACTAAGAGACAGTTTAGAAATCATAGTATGAATTTTTTTTGACAGATAAAAAGAGTGATTCAAAATCTCTCAGATATTTACCAAAATAAATAAGAATAAAACTGCAAATATTCTTTTTTTCTTATGTCACTGTTTTCCTCCTACAAAACGTTGCCTCCCTCAAATTAGAGGAGTTAGGAATTGCTTAAAATATATGCTTTATCTGTAAATTAACTCCAAATAGAATGTAGAGAAAACTGAAAAATTAACAGCTTAACAAAATTGTGAAATTGTTGCTGTTGTGTTTCTGACATTAATTATTATGCTTTCTGCCTGGCCTTAAACTGTGTTAACATGACACCAAGTGATATAGTGGAAAAAAAATTAATGGAAATCAGGAAGCCTAAATTGTCATTCAGATCTGATGTATGTTAAAACTGCCACGATGGGGGAAAGTGTTTAAATTCTCAGGGCTCTGTTTATTCATGTTATAAAGGTGAGGGTAGAGGGGTTGAATGAAATGAACCTGACTCGATGAAGTAAAGAACAATCTTGTGAAATTCAAAGTGGAGACAATTGCCAAAATAAAGAGCTGACAGAAAGGTAAATTGAGGCTCATTAATCAGTCTAGATAGTTTTTCTCTCTGTGAGCCCGAGTCCTGGCAGGAATTGATATCTTTGTTGTAGCTTAAAGACAGGACCTTGACTCTCTTGTTCCAGCTTTTACCACCAGCACCTGCCTACCACCGTGGCATGTATGAATGAACGCATAAAACTTATACCTGAAATCCTAGAGAAATTTGATTGTAATGCCATCATAGTCTTCCTATCAACCAGTTTTTATAATATTTAGGAGGGAATACTGCTTACTTCTTTTTTTTTTGGTTATGGAACCACAAGATGGATTTATATCATTTTGTTTTTAATTACAGCTTTAGCAGGAAACATATCTCTTACCCACAGACCATTGCACCTTCCTTCTGAGAATTTCTTTTATTTCATGTGTGACATGCCCTTCATCTCCCATTTGAGGAGGAGCTTTTGAAATAGAAAACAGTTATATTAAAAAGAGATCTACTTAAAAACAGACATATTCATTGTATTGAGAATTTATGGCACATCCCTTTGTTATACTCCAATTGAGGTTTGCATCAGGTTAAAAAGTCATAGTAAATGCACATCAGGTTAAAAAGTCATTGTTAAATGCCCAAAGACCATTAAAATCAAATTTACTGAGTGTTTCAGGTTTAACTCTATATTAATTTTACCCCTTCCATTTAAGTTTTTTCTCTTTTTATAAAATGGCCACAATATTTAGAACAACTCTTTTCCTTGCCCCACCCCCCAGAAAAAGAAAAATTCCCTCATACACCAGAAAAACAAAAATAAAGAAATTTCATTGCAAATGAGGCCATGACACCAGTGATTTAAGTGGAATAGCATGTTCTGGGTTTCAGCAATAAGATAACAGCTCCCTTGGCTTCTGCTTTTGGAGAGGTTTGAACTATTCTGGCAGCTCCCTGGCATGATTTAAGGCAATGGGCCTGGCATGCTGTTCATATTAAAGCAGAGACAGAGCAATGCGAGAACTAGTGAAAAACTTGCCTGCCATCGATGGAAGAGCTCAGGAGAAATTCAAAGAGCCATTTAAACTTGTAGTCAACGATTAAAGTTTTCATAGTTTGGTGATGGAAAATAAGAGATATTTGTGTCAGGCAAACATTGGAGGCAACCAGTATTTAAGCAAATACTTTTAGCATTTCATTGGTGACTACATAGAAAGTGCTGGTCCCTATTTGCAAAGGCTAGCTTGTTGATGGTACCAGATAATGTGGCTGGGGTTTACCAGATGCAAAATGAGTGCTTCTAATATGGGATGTCACTAGATGTCACTCTGGATTTCATTATTTGGTAGTCTAGAGATTTAGCAGCTTTGCCATTTTGCTACCAATGCTTCTTGCAGAACCTGAATAGACAATGTGAAATGTGCATGAATAACAGGCAACTGCTGACTGAATGTCAATTTTCAAGTGTGTGACTTCTATTGATCATTCATTATTGACATGAAGGTCTCTAGCGTCTTTGCTTTTCACTTTAAGCTCGTTCTCAGCTAAAATTTCCAAGCATCTGAACAGTGAGGCCTTGAAAAACGGGATGATTCAGGTCTCACAGGATATTTTACAAAGTACTTTGACCTCTGGAAGAAATCACAAGTACTTTTCATAAGGACTCAACAACTACTTTGAATAAAAATTCAAATACCAAGACAGAACAGAAAGTACATCCCTTTCCTGTTTAAACAGGTTCATTCTCACCTATCTGAGTTTATAAATAGCCAAGAAGAACTTTGATGAGAAAAATTCTTACATTTTCATTGTTGTTTCACATATCAACATGCTTTATCTGGTATACAGGTAATACAGCTGTAGTGTTCCCCACCCCAGGGTGACAGGCGACATGCTGTACAGTATCCTTCAATTGTGGACCCATGATTTTATTTCTTTTAGCTTTGTATACATTAATTAGGTATACACAATCAGAGCGGAGTGCAGAGGCAGCTAAATAAACAAATGACACTGTGGAAAGGTCTTTCTGCATACTAATCATATCCTACATCTGCAAGCAAAGGCTCTATAAATCGATTTGCTCTTTCACATCAAAAGACAAACAGTGATGCAAGTCAGCAGTTCCTTTGTCAAAGTCACAGAGATTGCTGTTCTTCACAAACGCATCTTTACAAAGCGGGATTCAACCATTTGACGATTAGCATTATTGGCAACTCTTCAAAGAAGATTCATCAAGTGATTTGCAATTGGATTGGTTACCATTTTTATGATGCTACTTTATAAAATGTAACTAAAGGTGATTGACATTTGAATTCTTGCTTGGAGAATGAGGAAGCCAGAAAAAAAAAAGAAGTCTTCTGATTTCATAAAGACTGTGCCATGGTTGTGTGTGTGTGGGCTAATGTGTCAGCCACAGGGCACAACTGGCAGGACCTGTCATGAAATGGGTGCTGGGTGATGGGCATCTCTAAGTGGAGGCCAAGAGAATGGGTTCTTGATTGTCACATTTGTGCTTTTAGCACAAGTTTCGATGAGTTTTGCAAGGGTGTATTAAGATATTCTAGTTTGTTTTACTGTTTGAGAACAAAATGTCAGTTTGCAATGGGTAAAAGTGAGGTGGTTTACTCCAGCTAGACACTGATTGTGCTGCATTACTTTGATAGAGGGGTAAGGCATGGGAGGGAAGTAGAGAAAGTAGAGGTAGAGTCTTCAGTATAAAGAACTACAAGATCTACAGAGAAATGAATAGGATAATAGCCATTGTATCAGGTTAGTAAGACTTAGGCATCACTATTATCTCTAACAATAGAAATGATAAAATTTGCCTCTGGTATGAACCTGAAAATTGTAGTAACATTTTCTATTGAATTTGACTATTTCTATTTAATCTAGTTATTGAATGTTATGTATTATTTAGCCATACATGAGACACTGTTGAGAGGTAAGCCATCCCTAAAATTCACTCAGAAGGATAACATCATGTCCTCTCCAGGTTACACTTGGAACATTTCAGGTACATAATTCAATTCACCCATTATTTTCAAGAGTTCTGGCATTAACCTTGAAAGGCTTGGTTATTAAGAAGTGTTCCTGATACAGTTAAAATTTAACTTGCACGTTTATTTTTATCTTCGAATTATACTTCCAATTGAGAAGAATTTTCATTTTGGAGGAATATTCCTAAATTGTTTCCTAAAACATCAGAGAATCTGTTTCAAAACTCAAGCTCTTAGTCACTTCTGTTAGAAGCAGAGAGATTTGTTGAGTGAAATGGAGGCTGGTCTGGCAGGATGCTGCCTTCAGTCATGTTACTGAGTCTTTCACTCAGGCCAGGAACTGATTTTAGACAAGTGATTCAAGCACATTGTGCCTCAATTTCCTATCTGTTAAATGGAGGCAGAAATATTGACTTATTACTGAAGAGTATTCTGAAGATTAGCTAATAAATGATGGTAGGAAAGCTCTGTGCAATTCTAAAGTGCTATATAAATGATATATTGTTATCACCATCACTACTAATAATTATAACCATCATAAAAAGTGAATGACTCTGCTGTTGAGAGCTTGAGTCTCACAGGAAAGTTATTTTTTCTTAGTCTGTTTTCATGTTTTAACTGGGTCCTTAAAGCTGCTTAATTGAATCAAAGTGAGGATTTCAGCACTCTCAGCATTTGTAGCCCCATTGTGGAATCTTCCTTCCAAAAATCAAAAGTGGCGAAAATTATCTACTGTGTGGGCTTCACATTTAGGAAATTGTTCCTATTATCAGATTGTTTTTAGAGAAGAATTAGTATTAGCAATTATTTCCCCCTTTTAGTTAAATAACAGAAGTGCAGCCTGTGAAAAAAATGGTGTAGAAAATAAAATACTATGAAATATTGCCCTCTAACTATCTAGAACTCAGTGATATGCTTCTGAAAAGAGAAACCAACACAAAATCAAACAGGGAAACAAGCACAGTCATGTCTAGAAAATATCAATCCACGCTGAAAAATCTAGAAAGAGATGTCACACGCTTCCTTCACAGGAGACTACTCCAAGTAGATTCGCAGTGTATTTTCACTCTCCTTACACCAAATTTTAACTGGTTTCCTTGAAGTAACAAATTAGAAGGAAGAGGAGGGCTACAGAGATCAAACAATCACAGAGTTGGTTGTCAATTGCTGCATAGCAAACCACCCCAAATCACAGTAATTTTGCCCTTGGGTATGAAATTTGGGTAGGGCACAAAGTGGGCAGCCCTAAGGCTCAGGGTTGGAATTGCTTTGCAGGTTCACTGTGCACAGATTATAGCTTTATCCTAGTGCATCTTGGGCTGCACTTTTCCCACTTGTTTGGTGAGACAGAGCACTCTCACACATAAGTCACGTGGGTTTATGACTTACAGATAAGCAGCAAGGGACAGCAGCCTAAGACTCAGAGTGATCTAGTTCCCTGAGGCTCAGGAAAGCCGTCCAGGGTGGATGGAATCTTGTCTGTGAATGTCCCACTTGCACTGTAGCTGAGGGAACCAGGAAAGCGGCCTGCCCTGGGTTTCATACCCTAGGGCAATAATATAACATGCTAGGCTAATGTATGGCAGGACATCCTCTCTCTAGGAGGGGCTGGAACAGAGCCTGGGCTATTTCATCAATTTCCTCCTTATCTCAGGATGTTGCATTTCTAGCACACTCTACAGTTATTATTGAGAACTACAAGCAAGAACAGGGGAAGAAATGAGTCATTCCAAGGCCACCTGGAGACCACAATGGTTCTTCAGAACTATGTGATGGCTCCATTTTATGTTTGACATTTGGGCTGGGAAGGCTCAAACAGCTGGGGGCTGGAAGAGCTGAGGCCCCTTAGGCCTTCTTCTCTGTCTCTGTGTGTTTTCTCCACATGGTCCTGCCAGCATGGTGGCTTCGGGGTAGCCAGACTTCTTTCGCATTAGCTTCAGGATCCTAGGGAATGCGCTTTGAGAGAGAAAGAGGGGGCCAGGAGGAAGCTAAATGGCCTTATGGCCAAGCCCTGCACATCCCATGGCTTTGTTGTCTTAAGCAACTCAGGCTTCTATAACAAAATACCACTGATGGAGTGACTTAAACCACATATATTTATCCCTTACAATTCTGGAGGCTGGAGGTTTGAGATCAGGACGCCTGCATGGTTGGGTGCTGGTGGGAGCAGAGCCCTCATCCCGGTTTGCCAATGGTTGCATTCTTACTATATGCTCAGATGGCGAGAGAGAAAGCACTGGTGCCTCCTCTTCTCCTTCTAAGGGCAATCATCCTTCTTGGGGGTTCTCATGATCTTATCTAAAACTAATTATCCACTAAAAGCTTGACTTCTTACTACTATCACATCGGGGATTAGGACTTCTACACATGAATTGGGGTTGGGGGCACACAAACATACAGTCCATAACATTCACTTTTGCTACATCCTGCTCCCTAGAAGCAAGTCTCTGAGACCAGCCCATAATCCAGGGGAGAGAAATTAGACTCTCCTTTCTTTTGAGGAGATGGAAGGAGAAGTGTTAACAAATTTGCGGATATGTTTATAAACCATTATCAGAATGGAGAGGTGAGTGCCAGATGCCTGTAAGTCTCCCAAGGTGGAGCAAGACTCCAAAGGTGGTGGTCGGACCCCTGCTGGCCTCACCCTGGTTTCCTTTACTAAGTTGATGCCTCCTTGCTTGCTGGTTTTAGTTCTTACATTTGAGAATTTGCATGTGATGTTTTCTTTGCTATCTGAAACTCTCCATGATCTCTTCTTTCCCCACTCCTCTACCTCCTAGCCTGAACTCCAGCAATGCAATGTGGGCTTGAATTAGAAATCAGCTACCAGCTTTGTCACTCTAAACAAGATACTTTAAGCCTTCTAACTGGGGATAACAATAGTTGTAACAGCTACCTATTGCTACATCACAATATGCTTCAGAACTTAGGGGCTTAAACAATGACTTCTTGTTTCTCACGATTCTGTGGGTTAGTTGGGTGATTCTTCCACTGGTTTTTCCTGGGCTCACTCAGGCAGTTGCAGTCAGTTGGTGGACTGGCTGAGGCCAGCAGCTGTAATACAGCTTCACTCACACATCTGTGGTCAACAAGTCACAAGGCCACCCCAGATTAAGAAGTGGAGAAACTGACTCTACCTCTTGACAGGAAATGCTACAAAATATTGTGTCCATGCTTTTCAATTTATGACAACAGAACTTACCTATTAGGGTTTTGTGAGAACTAAATAAGATGATCTCTATAAAGCACTTCATATAACACCCGAATATAATAAGTGCACCATAAATGCTACCTGTCTTCATGGAGATTATTCCAGAAATGCAACATAGCATGGTAGTTGATTATGGATTCTAAAACCAGATTAACTGGGGTTGTGTTACAACTGTACTACTTACTGACGGTGTGAACTTGTGAGCACCTTCTAGTTTTCTTTCTGTAGACCACTGTGGACCATGACAGAGTAAATGTTCAGTAATATTACAGGATAAGGTTATTATAGTTTAGGTTTCAGATTAAAGGTATGTCTGTACCCACCTGCTCCCACTATTACATCTCTCGTTGTCTTCTGTAGTTTCTTTCATAACACTCATTCCAGATTTATTTATTTGTTTAGTGGCTGTTTTTCCCATTATTAACATTTCACCCCATGATGATATGAAGAGCATCTTTGGGGTTTTTTGTTTCCCGCACACTGTATCTTCAGGCCATAGCATAGTGCCTGGCATATAGTGGGTGTTCAGTAAATACATAAATATTTGCTAAATTGAATAGCTGCTAAGCAAACAGAGTAAGTAAAAAAGGCAAACAAATCACTCCAAAAGCATAGCAAGTCAGATCTGCTTAATAAAAATAACTTCCCTGTTTGTAGAGAGTACCATAACTGCACAGATATTTCCAAGTAATCTAAAAGTTCTGCTAAATAAGGCAGATAATGGTGTTGTCCATTTTGAAAGCAGTTAGAAAGATTGTTGGTCTGAAGAGGGAAGCCTTCCGAATTTGGAGACCTAGATATTCATTCATTCACATTTTATGAAGCACCACTAAATTCCAGGTCTATGCACTAGGGATCTATCCATGAAGCAGAAGAATCCTTCCCTCATGGAATTTATGTACTCTACTAAGTGACTCCTTCCCCCAAAGACTCTGAAAAAATCAAACTGTTACTATGTAATCATTTGAAGCTCATACTGGGAAAATCTTTGTGGAACTAAAGTCTACAATTAATTTTCTTTTTACTTTTTATTATTTTTTCTTGCAGAGTATCATTTTTTAAAATTTGCTTGGATTTTTATGGATCGTTTGCTATTTTTTTCTAAACACTCCAACAAATCTGTTAAAGACTTATTCATACTTTATCCATATGCTCAGACAACTCAAATGATTTCTATCATTTCATTTTTACCCCTGGATGTCTTCCTCCTGCAACTCTCTGCCCTCCAACTCCAAGCTGTGCATGGCCGGTGTCCTGAGACTTCTCTTTGCTGCTCTCTTGTGTAGGAGTTCCTGTATCTTGAGTCCCATGGTTTCCCCCTTGGTAGGTTTCTCATTTATTTTGCTAATGAATACCCTCCAGCAACTGCCTAATAGAGGAGGCAAAGGACTACTTCTTGACATTGTATATTAAAATTACGTTTATTCTACTTTCACATTTGATTGATAGTTTTGGTAGATATAGTTTTATTTTTTGAAAATAATTTTCCCTCCAAATTTTGAAGGTATTGCTCCAAAGTCTTCAGCATCCAGAAGAACTATTGAGAAGTCTGAAATGATTTTGATTAATAATCCTGCATATATGATGCTTTTTTATTGTTTCGGGGGCTTGTAGGAAATGTGGCGGTAGCTTTGGCATGGGGCTTTTTTTTCTTTCTTTTTAAAAATTCGATTGTGTGGCTCTTTTCAATCCAGAAAAGTGTGTTCTCCCATATCAGAAAAGTTTTCTGTGATCCTCCTTGGTAGCCTCTCTTCTGACTTCATTTTCTAGAACACTTTAAAAAAATCAATTGTTGGGCCTCCAGATTGTCTCATTTTACTATCTTTTCTTTCAAATTTTCCATATGGATGTGTTTTAGTTCTATGAGTGGATAATTGTATCCTCTAAGACTTCTTTTGAATATTGCATTTTGGTTACTCACAAGTTCTAGGAACTTTTTCCTCTCTTCTGATCATTCTTCTTTCACAACATATTTTTATTATTTAATGATCACAATAACTTTTACTATCTCTATGAGGATATTCATTAAATGATTTCCTTTAAAAGTGTTTCATTTAGCCTTTTCCCTAACAAACTAATTCAAAACTTAAAGGGTTAAAACAACAATTTATTGTTCCTCATTATTCCATGGGTTGATTGACTGGGTTTTTTTTGCTGGTCTTGTCCGTGCTCACTCAAGTGGGCGCAATTGGTAGGCAGGTTGGCCCAGAGAGAGGGCCGGCAAGGATGTCTTTCATTCAGGTTACTTCTCAGCAAGATGGTCTCAGGTGCAATGGAACTTTATTCTTCAGGAAGGAAGAAAATTATTCTTATTCAATTTTCAGTGCTATTACAGTTAGTATTGTTAACATAAGTGAGATCAGTTAATGGGACAGTCAGTTTGAATCTCTTATGTGTGGCGCTTCTTATACTTAATGTAAATTAAAGGAAGCTTCCTTTTACCATCAAGGGCATTTGCACCCATTTTACAAAATATTTATAAGAATCCATATGTTTTGAAATAAAAAAGGAGTCAGGAGACCTGGATTCTGAAGATTTGCTGAATAAATGCATCTGCCATGAACTGATGATGTTACTCTGAGTCATTTGATTTGATTGTCCTAGATATTTTCATCTGTGAGACAAACGTTTTTAATTCAGTTACCTGTAGCCTCTCTTTCACCTCCAGAGTTCTATTGCTTTTATAATGATGCTACTATTTCAAATTACTCTAGAAGTTAAACTCAGTGCTTCAGAGGATAAGTGTATGAGTAAAAAAATTCATGCCCCTCAGTAAAAACTAATTGGCTGAACATCTTCACATGAGTTGTTTCTGGCCTCACCTGGATCCTGAGCCCCCAAATCTTATTTACATCATCCACCTACCCCACCCTAGCCCTGTTTATAATGTTATTTTTTTTTCCTGTGTTACATATAACTTGTCAGTTTTATGTTTCATTCAATATTAAGTCCTTAGTTAATGACCCAACTTCCATTTCAACATCATTTCTTTGGAAAATATAATTACGGAGGTCTGGGAAAACTGTGATTAAACAGAAAAGACAATTTGTATATGTATCTATTGTTTATTTTACCAAAAAGTACTATTAGTTTGCGAGGGCTGCCATAACAGCATATCACAGACTGGGTGGCTTCAACAACAGAATCTTATTTTCTCCCAGGTTTGTTTGGGGGCTGGAAGTCTAAGATCAAGGTGTCAGCAGTACTGTTTTTTCCTGAGGCCTCTCCATAATTAGCAGATGGCCACTGTGTCTTTACATGGTTATGTCCCTGGTATCTCTTCTGTAGCCAAATTTCCCCTTCTTCCTCTCCTCCTCCGCTCCCCAGACAGGGTCTTGCTCTGTCACCCATGCTGGAGCAAAGTGGCAACATCATGACTCACTGCAATCTTCAACTCCCTGGCTCAAGGAATCCTCATGCTTTAGCCTCCCGAGTAACTGGGTCTACAGGCACACGACACTGCCCCCCCTAATTTTTTATTTTTTGAAGAGACAGGTTTTCACTGTGATGCCCAGGTTGGTCTTGAACTCCTGGGTACAAGTGATCCTCTTGCCTTGGCCTCCCAAAGTGGGATTTGAATTACAGGTGTAAGCCAGTATGCCCATCCTAAATGTCCTCTTCTTATAAGGGCACCAGTCAGATTACATTAGGACTCATTGTAACAGCATCATTTTTACTTTATCACTTCTTTAAGGCCCTATCTCCAAACACAGTCCCGTTCTGAGATACTTGGGGGTTAGGGTTGTAACATTTAAACCTTGGGAGGACATATTGTGGCCATAACAAATACTTAACATATTCATATTTATTTGTCAATTTTGATTAGGTCACATTTAATATTTGAAAATGATGTCATTAGAAATAATTGATTTTTTTACATTTAAAAATGAATGCAACTAGAAAGAAGTCTAGATCAAGATTTGTATTTGTGGCTAGTCTAGGTCCAAAAATGTTGCTTTCAGTTTGTCCAATTACAATCTATTCAAGTCAAAAATGAAAGACAAATTTCTATCTTAAAACCATTGAACTTACCTTTGGAACCAATTCCTTATCTGTAAATAAAGTTATTAGATTACAATAGCACCTCCCCTATCAGAAATCAGAATCTCTAAGGTTGAGGTCCATATTTTTAATAGCACCCTGGTGATTTGGATGTACATGTAACCTTGGGAGTCATTAGATTAGACAAAATAGTGATACCTAAATATACTCATAATAAATTACTCATTTAAAAAAATAAAACAGTGGAAATACACATCTAATCTCTTCTATCTCAATGGAAGTATAACAATTCTACTTCTCTGCTTTTCTACACTGAAAGAGAAAACAGATAGAACCAAGTGTTAGCTAGAAATGGGATTTCAGTGGAATTGCCAGGTAGTTGTTCTAAAGCAGCATAAAAAATTTGTATATTAAAATAATAGTACACAAAATGAATTTTTAAATATTATAGTTATTTAATGTGGAGTTTTGAATTAAGCAAAGAGTACAATTTTTCTAAAATAATTCTTGGTTTGTTTTCTGAAGTGATATATTCTGTAGATAAGTAGTTCTATAACTGTTCTTTCCATAGACACTTGAGTGGGCAATGCAATATAGTATAATAGGTAAGAATGCGGGCCTAAATGATGTAAACCATTGGCTACTACAAACGAAAAAAAATAGAATACTTTGAGCCAATAGCTGTTATTAATTATGCCTTTAACTACTTCTATGCTTGTAAATCCAGACATATATGAAAACATGCACATTTAAACTCATGCATTTCTAAATTATTTTGGTGAACTCCTCATGGATGTTAGAATTATAGAACTTTCTGGGTAGAATACAGTTTAGAGGACATTTAATCCAACTATTTTATTTACAGGAGAGGAAACAGGCACAGAAAATTGTGAGTCATGTAAGGTAACCCACAATCGAGATTATTTTTCTCTTAAACTCAGGTTGTCTTGCATTCTTCCTTGGTCTGGAGCCTAGATTTTTGAAGATTACTAAAATATAATAATATATGTGTTTTATATATATGTGTGTGTGTGTGTGTGTGTGTATATTAAGTACAGGTATGTATATGTTATACTTTTATTAGGTACAGATATATATTTATTCACTCAGCAAATCTTTAGAACCCAAGTCTCCTGACTCCTTCATTTTACCACATATGACTTTACCAATATTTTATAAAATGGGTGCAAATGCTTTTGCTGATAAACAAGGAAGCATGTAATTTACATAAATTGTAAGTACAGCAAACAAAAGATTGAACTTACTGTCCCATTAACTTACTTCACCTAAGTGGAAAATACTATAATAATATTATGGATTGAAATAATTTTCTTCTCCCCTCCGTGCACACATATATATGTGTGTGTGTGTGCAGGGACGGGAGAAGATTATTTCACATGCATTATATATATATGTATATGTGTGTGTTACCAATAAAACAAGATAAAATAAAATTACAGATCAGAAGTTCCAAATGGGTAACCTGCGATTAGGCTTTGCTTGTTGCACACTGTTAAAATATTTTCCATATTAGTAGTCAGTATTTGAAACGTGTGAGATTTCATATAAAAATACACATTAAAAACATCTACTGAAAAATAAAAACAACCTAGATCTGGCAATCCAGAGCCCACATATCTTCATGGTAACCATCAGTAGAAAGCGGGCAGCAGTTGCCCGTCCTCAGACAGGGCATTTGCCTTCCAGTTCACCTTGGACCTCCCATTGAGTCCGTAAGTCTGAGACCAAGGGCCAGTTCTCTTTGTTCCTCACTCCTTCACTCTTCTTTTTCTGACAGAGTTAACAGGGGCTGGAAATATTTCTTATACTTATGGGTCTTTCGAAATTAGGAAAAAAAAAAAAAAAGCATATTTCAGAGAAAAAAAATGTTCCTTCACATCTCCCAGTAATTCATTTAGATTTTGCATCTAGTGCTTAGGTCCTTTAAGTGTACAATGCATGCCAAAGTGCAGTGGATTCAACCTTTCTTCTACATCGTCACGCTCGAGGCCAGCACAGACTCCCATTAGGAACAGTGACGATACTTTAAGACGGGTGGTGGGAGGTGCCCGAGGAGAAATATTTTAGCATTGTAGGCAGGTAAAGGCAGGGTGAGTGAAGCCTGAAAAATTCCTCTCCACTTTCGATCTACTTCTCTGGGAAGGATCCACTTTCCCCCTGCTCTTTCTATTTAAAAATTACTGTCCTCTCATATCACTTTAAAATAGAATTTCAGCTCTAAAACTCCCCTTTATATAAAATGTAAAACTGAATATCTACTCCTAAACTGGATACTCTATTGTGTGTTTAATTGTATTAGTCACCATTAGTATATACATGACCTCTTACACTAAATTCACTTTTTAAATGTTCCTAACATTTTTTAACTCTTTGATTTTGGAGAAATTCCTTTGCTTTATTAAAAAGAAAGAATAAACTTATCTAAGTGAAAAAATCAGCATCGACTATATTGAAAGTTTCTGGAGATAATATAAACCATAAGATCAAAAGATGAATGGCTGAGGGAAGATCCAAAATTCAGTGGGCATGACCTGGGAAACTCAATTAAAATTACAAAATAAATACTCTTAATGATCCACACCACCAAACCACTATGAAAGCATTTCCTAGGTTAGAAAACTGAGCTTTCACAACTCATAGAAATAAATACCTTTGCTAATTTCCTCAGTTGTCTTTCATTTAACAAAGCCCAGGATGCCATTAACGTCATTGCACTGGAAGGAAATTCCAAGCACTCCATAAAAGTTCATATTCAGTTGAACTTCAGATAAACCTTTTTTTTTAAAGCAAATATAAAATAAAATAACCATTACCAGATTTAACTTTTTATCTTAGAACAGAATGCTGAGAATTAACGGCCTGGAAGTCAAAATCGATATTCAGTGAAGCCTAACTAGTTAGGGGTGAGATTATTCAAAGAACTACCTTCAAAGTTTTAAACATTTCCTCATCAACTCATGACATTAAAACCTGTACCTTTCCGCTGCCGATCTCTTATAGTAGCAAATCCCTTTAATAGATCCTGTATCTGGGCATATAACAATTAAATTGCTTTCAGCTCAATTGTTTGCTTTTAAATGAATTGAGAATCTTTGATTATATATAAATTCAAGAAGACAATGGTTACTTATAAACAAAGTAACTGGACCATTCCATAATTATTTTCTTTTATTTTTCTTCTTTTAAGTAAAGTTGTTTGGGGGTGGTAGACTGGCTAGCAGCTGAGAATTCTTCAAGTTAACCATTTATGTTAGAAATAAATTGCAATTTTTGCCCAAATAATAAATGTCTCAAAGTCCTTGCTCAAAGTTACAGAAAAAAATAACAGAAACAATATTAACTGTTATTTAAAACTACCTGACTAATTAGGTATAACACAGACAATAGTAGCAGAGCTGGGCATGGTAGCTAAGTTGTCAGGACAGATTCCTGAATCCATGGAACCAGAAGAGGGCTAGGACCAATTCATGCAAAGGTTTTTGGCTTGTTTGTTCTTGCTGATGGGCTTGAAAAATCTTTTTCCCTAAACTTATTTCTTGAAGCTCTGAATTCAACTTCAATATTAATTAGAAAGGGTAACGTTATTATTGAAGCCATAGAACACTGGAGGTGGAAGTGTAGCTATAGGTAACTGAATTAAAACTTCTGTCTCACAGATGGAAATATCCAGGCGAAGGGAATTTAATAACTCACTTATAGTAACACCATCAGTTCATGGCAGGTACATTCATTCAGCAATCTTTAGAACCCAAGTTTTCTGACTTCTTCATTTCATTGCATCTGATGTCCTTACGCGTATTTTATAAAATGGGTACAAATACTCTTGCTGATAAACAGGAAATTTTCATGTAATTTACATGAAGTATACACACCACACACAGAAGATTCACATTTATTGGTCCCATTAACTGACCTCACCTAAATTAAAGATACTGTAATAACACCAAACGTTGAGTAAAAGTAATTTTCCCTCTCCCCCTTGCTTAGAAATGATTTGTAGAACTTATTTGGATGATGGGTATCCATTTAAAAGGAGGAAAATTTGAACTACTACCTTCTTCCTAAGCTATATGTAAAATTATGACTTTGTCCTAGTGTGATCCTCATCTACATGCATAGTTTTCCTCAAAGTCATCTTTTATATTTATCACCATGGGAGAATGGTTGCTGCCCTGGATATGTGCCTGACCACCATGAAAATGGCAGATGCATTTCCAGAAGTTACGTCTTGAATTTTTTTCTTTGTATTTTCTTATTGCCATTCATGCTGACTGTTAGAATAGTAATAGCCACTTTTTAAAGTGGCTAAGTCCTGATTCAGAAGTGAAATTCTATAAAGCTCTTCAAATAGTTCACATGGTTTGAAAAAATTAAGCCAGCTCAATGGAGTGGAAGTGTTACTCCCTCACTCCCTATGGTTTCTGAAAAGCCATTAGCAACACATGTCTCCTTTGAAGCATTTATGCTAACATTATTTTCTTTGGTTTGTTTCCCAATCCTGCTGCCTTTCTTATAAATAACACTCGCAAAGAGAAACTTAACTGCACATAATGAGGAGAAAAGTTGTCTGGTTCCTTTGTGGCGTTATAGTTGCCAAATGGCTAAGAGGATGACCAGCAATTGCACACTCAGCCAGTGGGGCAGAGAGACAAAACCATGGTGTCAGTACTGACCCTCACAGAAGCTTCATACCCAGAAGATGCACATTTGAAATGCTATATAATGGTGTTTCTGTGAATACGCTTTTGGAAAGCTGCATTTAAAATGTGTATATATGTACCTATACTTCAATGTGAGAGATGGTGATTCAGTTTTTCATTTGCCCACCTTCCTTCCACATATTTAACATAACCATGATTTGTTAATAGTATTACTTTTTACCACTCTCTATTGTGTCTTATCTCTAGAACTTAACATTCATTTTTATTAAAATCATTTCCAGTAGGGAAAAACTAGGTCATATGCCATGCCAGGACCAAGACTTGACATGAGATTTGACATAACTCATGAGCCGTATTTTTTATGTTAATCAATTAGAATTTTGAAGAGTGAATCTTCTCCAGCAGAGTGTGTTAATGCAGCTATTCTGGGGAAAAGAGTAAAAAGACAGTGCTTCTAGGAAGATTGCTTGGGAGGACAATCAAGTGGCGTCCCTGCATGTTAAGAGGTTTGAAGACATTGGGACCAGAAGATGCAAAGACTTTACAGAAGGGTAGGAGCACCCACATAAAAGAGGGCAAGAACAGGACAGACCAACTGTGTTAAAATGAATGAGTTTCTCATTACCAGGAATACTGTCATTGACATGAGGATGCAATTATAATAATCACATTTGGATGCACTAGACATTTCTTCAGGCAAGATTACCTTTGAAAGTCACAGAGTTGCCTCTCTCAAAAGGAGGGAACAAGAATAGATGAAGAATGATTTTATGGTGAATTTATGTTGACTTGAGTAACATCAACCCCTGTTCTACTTACTGTAATTTTTCTACCCAAAATATGTATAATAATGACATGGTAGTAACACAATTGCTGGATAAGGGAACAAAACAGTCAATGAGGAATAAAAATGGAAGAAAAATTGAAAAGGGGTAAAAGAAATAAAAGTATTTTTTGTATTCAACTACGTTGTATTTCATTCGAATAACTATCACTAATTAAACAATAAAACAAATTTTGTAAATATTACTTCAATAAATCCCTTCCAAGTACATTTATCTCATTAAAACCTAACAATAATTTCAGTTGTTTCTTTCATTCTCAGAAAGATGAGAAAATGAGCAGAGATTAGTTAATGACTTGGCCAAAGTCTCCTTGTTAATGAAGATAATAAAAGAAAATGTATGATCTCGTTGATTTGTATTTCATAAAACTAAATCCCATGTTTTTTTAAATCACAGCAAAATATACTTCCTTCTAATGTTTATATGTATCACAATATATATAAGACATTTAAGTTTAGCGTGAAACAAAAATTAAAAGATTTCCACAAAAATCAGGGACCAGTAAAGGCCATTTAGAAAGCCAGGCCTTGTAAGGATCCTGTCATACATCCAGGTGTATTGCCCAGATGGCACAGGTATAAAACCTATGAAATGGGAAAAATGAGATCGTGAGTGCCATTATGACTGTTCTACATCTATAATACATTTATCCCAAGAGGCAGTTGTACAGCTGTTAACATATATGGGCTTGTATTTTCACTTGTACTTGCAAAGATATTTAAGATTTATGGTGATGGGTATCTTTCCTCTATAAAGACTGCAAAATAAGGAAATTTACCAAGGGTATAATCAGGTGATGAGATGTATTTGCCAAGGATTATTACAGCAAATGAATAAGTAAGATAGTAAGGCTTCTTCGTCATATGAACCATCTGCAGAAGAAGTAAAAATAAAGTTTTTGTTACTTAGTTGGTTTATTCTGTTATTGTGTTGTCTTTCATTAACCGCACTGCAGAAGAAATGGAAACATTTTCAGAGGAAAGGCATTTAAATATACATATAACTTGAAACCACTTTTTGAGCTCTAAGTAAGAATTTTTCAACCATAAATGGCAAAAACTTCTTTTCAGGGGTAAGTTATGATATTGCTATTGCACAATTTTAGTTAAAAATATAATTTTACCAGTTTACATGGTTTTAAAGTGATGTATGTTGAAGCTTGCTCTTAAAAAGTCTTTTCAAATACATACTGGCGGTAGTATTAGCTCCCATTCTTGCTATAACAGCCACAAACTTAGTGGCTTAAAGTAACACAAATTTATTATCTTATAGAGATTAGACGTTGAAATGGGTTTTAGTTGGTTAAAGTTAATGTGTCAGCAGGGCTGTGTTCTAGAGGATAATTTGTTCTCTTCCCTTTTCCAGTTTCTAACAGCCACCTGTATTTCTTGTCCCCCGGCCCCTTTTTCCATCTTCAAAGCCTGAAGCATGGCATCTTCTAATTTCTTTCTGACTTTGCTGCCTCCCACTTTTACTCTTAAGGATCCTTGTGATTATATTAATTCCACCTTGATCATCCAGGCTAATCTCCCCACCTCAAGATCTTTAACTTAATCACACTTGCAAAGTCTCCTTTGCCATGTAAGGTAGACATTTGTGGGTTCTGGAGATTAGGATGTGGACCTCTTTGGAAGGCCATTCTGCCTACCACAGAGAATGAATACATTTTACTTTCTTATGAAAAATTGATTTATCAGCACTATCACCTTTATATCCTAGCTGAAATTTTAAAAACTTGAAGTATATGTTCTATCTCAGTATCACAAGTTCAGTATTGAATTCTAGATCCTATGCAATGGTTGACATATTTATAATGGTCAAAAGTATTTGTTAGATGATGAAAAACAGTTCTCAGGAAAGAGAGCAATGTGTTCAGATTTTAGCTCTTCTCTCTATCATAATCACTGAATTAGAATTCAGCAAGTGCTAAGCAGAATATCAGTGTTCTTTAAGAGATGCTTTCTCTCTCTTTTTGCTTAGCAGCTCCAATGATTATCGGGAAATAAATCAACCGTCAGCAGTCATAGACAGCTATTTAAATCTGAGGTTTGAATGTCTTAATTGGTGCGTTAAAAGTTAAAGAGCCAAAGTCATGTTAGAAACATAAAACTACATGCATAAACTATAGTACAGTATTCCATGGTTAAGAAAGCATCACATTGTTTTCTGCATTGAATTATCTTGAGACTTTTATTTGGAAAAAATTAGGAAAACTAGAATTAAAATCTTAGGAAATTTTGCAATACAAAGCAATTGTCCAATTGTCTATGGCAAATTGAAAACACTCAAAATTAGTAAACAAAAAGCATGTCTGTTTTTAGGCATTGTAATTGTATATAAAAATTGTCCTTTAGAGTCCCTGACCTGAGAATCCACAGTTGTTTACATTCAATGTAATGAAGCTTAATATACTTCCTTTGTTATCATGTTAAATATTGGAATCATCTTACTTTTTGGAATCTGTATGGACTTTGAGATCATTATGACAAGACTTTGCAACATAGAATTCTTTAGGTTTCCTTTATGTTCTTTAAAACCACAATCATTAGGGGGCAATTAATATGGATATGAGTTATTTGTGTTATGGAGTGAGTTGCTAAGAAAGAGATCCTACTCATCCATTAGATACACAATTAGTTTTGGACAATGTAATTCCTAAATTCTAAAATCACCTTTAAAATCCATTAAAATATACTATCGTCCCAAACTAGTTAGTTTCACCAAGTCACAGTTTTACAACCTATCTAATTAATGAATAATAGCCTTACTTATATCCAATAAAACTATCTCTGTCTATATTTCCATGTTATTATCAGGTACCATGCAGAAACTTAATTTATAGAACAGATTGTTATTTTAAATATTATTTTAGGGTACTAAATAATCAGTAAAATCTTGAAAGTTATAAGAACTTTAAATTTTGTAAACTATTTTTTAAAAAGCATTATTTAATTATATCTTGTAAAAGATAGTAAATATGGTGTTAAATGGGTTCTTAAGTCAAATTTTGATTTAATAATGGAAGTAGCAATTTTTTCTCCATTGAACACATTTTTAACAGAGGTAATTATTCATTTCACAAAAATGCTTTTTGTATTCAAGTTTCCCCATAAACTAAAGATGTTTAAGCGTGGAATATTCCCATGCCAACTACTCAATTAAAAATGTGTGGGTTATCTATTTTTGGGATAATTTATGTCAATTTTAAAATCCTGGGTTAATTAAATTTGACCCCACGTCCCAGCATGTTATTGGATATTTGTTTAAGGAATGCAAATAAGTTTAAATCTAATCTTAATATTAACCACTGCTTATGTAATTAAAAAGTAGAATCGACAAGGGGGAAGAAAGGAATGCATTTTTAAGTATTCACACGCATACACGAAATGTCTGTGATAATCTGTAATATGCCCTCCTACGTGTGTGGATAATTTTTCAAGTTGGTGAAATGGAGTTGTCACTGGTTATTTTTATAATTGCTTAAAAGCAAATTTTTAGAACTTTAAAAAAATGTTTTCCTGACCGCAAGTGCTCAGTAGACTATTTATATTACAATTAAACATAATATTTTTATTTAAAAATACCAACTTTACTTCCCCAGTGTTCTGTAGCTACTAGAATATTACCTCCAGTTCTTATGGGGGCATATTTGTTCTCTTTAGAATAGCCAGAGAGCAGAACTGATTATCAAGTGGAGAGTTGCAACCACTCTGCAAACATTCCCTGACTTTGCAATGTAATAGTTACATATTTTATAAAATCATGCATTGCTTTATAAAATGATTTAAAGCAATTGCTTACCAATATATTTTATTCTATTTTAAAATATTAATTTGAATGTATCCAATAGCACATTTTAGTTTCATATTTTCACTTGTCTACTGGATTTATGACACTCTTCACATTTTAATCATACACATGCTATCTTTTCAAATTAAACTTTTTAGCAACATTATTTAATTTTTAAATACACTCATTCCCAAAATTGAAAGTTTTAAAATATTATATACCTACATAGATATATATAATAATGCTCTCACTAAATTTAGAATAGCCATTGAATATTGCAACACGTTGGCTACCACCTTCTTGCTAAGTAGGTGATATGAACCATGACATTACAATCTTAAAACTGTAACAAGAATGAGTTATGTTTGTACTATTTCCCATTCTCATTATATTCTTTGTCACACAATGAATTAATGTTGTGCCATTTTCTATTCTCATTACAATCTTTTCCTTATGAATTGGGTATCAGAATTTTAATGTCTTTTGTAATCTGTGAAATATAGTAGTATGTTTTGTTATACTACTATGACCTTGCTAATATTTTGCATTTTGATTGGTTAGCCCAAGCTGCAATATACAGGGTAAGGTTAGAGTGATTGGCCAATGAAATAATTCTTATTGTTTTTGACTGTTTTAATAAAATGCGTTTAAGAAACATTTTTGAAACCTTAATTTTTACACGCTTAAAAAATGATAACCTTGAGATAACAGGCAAGTAAATTTCGGTTTAGAAACCATATAGTGACTTTTCCACATAAATTGAGTGTAATGTAGATTATTTCAGATTATAAGAAAATGATAAACATGTGTATTCCTGCAGATTTCATTGCTCTTTTATTTACTCTTTTTCTGGTTTGAATGCACATAAATGTTCATAGCAAAATGGTTTCATTGTTTTGTCTACGTCTTTATCAACACCTTCCTGTCAGCTGGTCATTTGAAAAGTTATACTGGTGCTAAATATTTTTTTTGCTCTGTGAGATTTGCTATTATTGTTATATGTTGTAAATTTAAAATCTTGTCCTATATTTTCCTCAGGTTATAAAGTATTTCTGTACAATTTCCAATAAAATAATATTTTTAAGAGAATGATTTTGAGATAAGTAAAATCCAGATTTTTCTGACCCCTAAGCTGCTTTTATAAGATTGTTTCTAACTGACTTGTCACATTTATATTTATACCTTCACTTGTCCCAACCTTGTTTGGAAATAGATGTTCATAGCATGGAAATACTTGATATATAAAATTGGCTGCTTTTAGAAGAAAGTATATGACTGACAGGTATATTGCTATATGTTTGGGGGTTTGAAAACAATACATAAAGTGACAGAGGAATAAACAAGGCAAATACATGGGCAGCTGGAAGTGAAGATTGTAACTAATGTAAGATGTCTTATTAGAGCATTAATTTATACAATGCATTCTAACTACTTTTGGGGAGTAGGACTACAAAAATGGTAGAGCCATAGATGGAGAAAGGGAAGATAAAATACCAGTTCAGTAATCTCTGATGGTCTCATGTTTTAATGAGTGCCCAGAGCACTTAGAAGTTATAGGCAAGTTCTCAGCATATTATAGACACTAAGAAATTCATCAAAATTTTATCTTAAGTTATTGTTCAAACAAGTATTCCATTGGTCCATTCTGTTTCATTAAATAGGATGTTAGTGACAGTCTTTTCATGGTGAAATGGAAGTATCCAAGAGTATTTTTTATTTCTAGAGTCCCAGTTTTTGAAAGTTGCTTATAAATATTTAAATAAGTTGTTTCATTTTTAAAATTACCTTCTTTTTCTGATTCAAATACAAAAATCTGTACTTTGGTACTACATTTTACAACCTGTAATTGTTCTTTTCTTCATCCAGTCATTTAAAAACACTTATGTGTGATTATTTCTACTGAATGTAGAGCTATATATTGTAACTTCTAATGCATTGATCAATTTTATTAATAAGAAAGAGTGATCTGTTGCTTAAGAATTGAAACTATTATCTTTATGTCATTTATATACACAGCAATTTCCAGTATTCATGTTAGCAAAAACAAACCTTTCCCAAAGGCTTATGATGGCACTTGCAAAATATAAAAGAAAAAGATTCAGAGACAAGAAAGTTCATTTTATTCACAATCTACTCTAAACCTGCTGTGTCAAATCTGAGAATTTCCTTACTCTTTGGGAGAATAAAAGAACTTTATCACGCTTAAACATCTTTAAGTGTGCATGAGGGTACTTCTTTCTAGTAAAACTTTTATTCAGCAAATCATCCATTCTTCAGAAATAATGTAGATTTTTACAGCAATTACGAGTTTAAAGTTTGGCTTCACATATTTTACTGGCTTTTATTGTTTATAGTTGGAGTGCTCTAGTTTGCTGAATTCTGTTAAAAATAATGCAGGTATCTTGTCTATTTTTCTAACTTCAAAATATCTTTGATATGCAATATTTATTTTAACCTTTTATATTGGCATTTATCATTCACTGTTTACATTAAACATTTTAAAGTAAATTATGTCACTTTGTTGTCTTCCTTTAAATTTTAAACATCATAAGGGTTTATTACCACATTTTCCCTTGTTCATTTTTGAATGGCACTTAAGTTTTTTCATTTCCTTCCAAACCGACATTTCATTAAATAAGTTTCTAGATTTTTCAGAGATCAACATGCCTAAGAAACAGTTGTCACAATTTCTTATACTTTGCTGATGAAAAAAATATTGGCTAATTTAAAAATCAAATCCATGCAGCAAATGGAGTAGTAAAGAGAAATTAAAGTATAATCATGGACAAATCAAGTCATACTCAAATCTTCATTAAAATGTAATTTGCAAGATAACCTCAAGGTGCCTCAACAGTTATAGTAACATGTAGGGATCAAGCTATTCAATAGTAACACTTGTTCAAGTTGTCCTATATGATTAAGAGAGAACAAATTGTCATGGTATCTTGCTTAGTCTCACTTAAGGCCAAATTTTGCCCTCTGGCTTGACCTCAAGATTTCCATGAACTCTAACAAAACTCATGAACACACATCAAGGAAATAATTTATTTTCAATGGAATAAAGAGAAAGTGAAAGCATTGTGTGGCTGCTGCCTTTTAGGTAAATAAGCATATATGGTGATTATCTAAAATCTAACACTGACTTAACTAAGCCGTGTTTTTCTACATTGCATGCCTAAATAGTGATGAGATTTAACATGGTGTTTATCGGTTTCTATTCTGCTAAAAGAAAAATGGCTAAAATTTCAAAGATTAACTTTAGTGGTGAAGGATTAATTATATATATGCATGTTCACCATGGGTCATGACGGATTTTTCTCACCAGATTAGAAAATAGTAAGTTTAATTCTCATGCATGTTAATAAAGCCAGCATTTTTTAGTTTTTTTTTTCTTCCTGCCAGCCACTCTTTTTTTATATACACAATTAATGAATTTTCACAACAATTATCCAAAGTAGGAACTATTGCTTTTGCTCTTTTACAGATGAGGAAACTAAAGCATAAAAAGAAGTAATGTAAATTTCCCAAGGGTACACAATAAATAGGTGGTGGATATGAACTTTGAGCCCAGATAATGTGGCTTCAGAGCTCTTGTTCTTAACCACGAACCCACCTTCCTAAATCAAGA
Organism: Macaca thibetana thibetana; assembly: GCF_024542745.1. Lineage (NCBI taxonomy): Eukaryota > Metazoa > Chordata > Mammalia > Primates > Cercopithecidae > Macaca > Macaca thibetana. The sequence goes on along the minus strand of NC_065594.1, from coordinate 52,196,525 downwards.
AAATATGTCAATGGTAAAGCTGTTTTGCTGTTTGTAGTATCAGCTGAAAAAGCTTGGATAGATTATTTCCAAATTCAGGGATCTGTGCCTTTAGGAATTAAATGGCCACTACACCAAACTACATGTAATTCCCCAAATATGTTTAATTAGGAAAATATTCTTTGAAATATTTCCTAGTATATTTTCCCCTCTCAGCAAACATCTTTTTTTTTTTTTTTTTTCCCCTGCAGTCTTGCAGTCTTGCAGTCTTTTTTCTCTTAAGGCAAAGATGAGAGAATATAAAGAAAATAATAAAAATAATACAAAGGAAATCCTTCTTTAACAGGAAGGGTATAGAGAGCCTTCTTTTCATCTAGGGGAGAGAGAGAGCAGGACAATCAATTTTCTGGGAATGTCTTGTTTCCTGACTCCTCCACCCACTCCAGTGAAGTCTGTCAAACAATGAGAATGTTTTGAAGTAATTCCAGAGCTAATTCCTCTGGACCTCAAGATCATACACTGAGAAAATTTCAAGTTATCTGATTCAGTCCCTGTACCAATACGTGGGCCTGAATCCAAGCAGAAATTGTGGCAGGGCGAGGTAGAGAGTGTGAGAGAGCCTGCCATCCCTTATTTCTCATGGCCTCCAAATGTCATGGAAGAGATTCAGAGGTTGTCATGGGATGCTATGAGAGTCTCAGAGAGTATCTGAATGTGTCAGCCAACAGAAAGCCACCATGTGGCGGCGCGAAGGCAGATTCTCCAAAATCATTGGCCAAATGAACAGTTGAATTTCAGGGGGCTAAGCCATGTCGGGGGGCTGCGGGAGGAACAGCTGCTTTCTCCAGGAGCCACACTCACACACACTACTCCGTACAAAAAGAATTCCCACAAGTCATTGCAGCTGGATGACATCCAGATATCAGTCAATGAAATGACATCTCAAGTGGAGATCAGTAAAAGCCTGCAGAGAAGGACCACACAGAGGCAGGACACCCTTTCCTTCCATGATGAAATTACATGAGCTTTCCTTGTGCCATCTGGAGGCTACCAGAGGAGAAACAAAGACGAAGAAGGGTGAAGAAACCTTGAAATATACAAGCTTCTCCAAAGAGACCCAGTTTATGTCAAGGCAGCGGTGCTTATTTAGAACCTCAGTATTCTTTCTACTGCCCAGTGAAAATAGTAGGGGAGAAAGGATGTGTCCAGAACAAAAGAAAATTCATTTAGAAAATTCTAAAACGTACATTTTTTGTGTGTTCTATAGTTGAGTAAATTCCTATTTGTTGCAATATACACTATGGTGTTTACTATACTTTGCATATATTGATATCTGCCTCTTAGAAGCCTATCATTTCCCTCTTTCTCAACCTTCCTGCCCCCTTTTTTTGTTCATCTGTTGAGATTTGCTCCAAGTGGCCCTTTGCCTTGTGCAAGCCTTCCAAAATCTCAGTTATGAAGCACACCTGACTTCAGTTCCCATAGACTCCTGAGTGTTCCTCTACCACGATGTTTTACTGTAATTTGTGTTTTTATCTGTTTTCTCCCACTAGGCTATGAGTCTAATAGAAGAAACCATGTTTTGTCCATCCATGTATCTCTACTCACTCACACAATACCAAGTAGAGCAAATGCAGATGAAAGATTGGAATTTTCAAATTATGGCAGTCTGTTAAAAATAAAAATTTCACATACATCTCATTTTTGCCATAAGAATGATCACATTTGATTTTTCTCTCTTTTTTTCTGTAGGTAGATTAATGTTTTATTTTGAAAATACAATGTCACAAATAAAGACTTCTAACTTTTTATTATTATTATACTTTAAATTCTGAGATACATGTGCAGAAAATGCAGGTTTGTTACATAGCTACACACGTGCCATGGTGGTTTGCTGCACCCATCAACCCGTCATCGAAATTAGGTAGTTCTCCTAATACTCTCCCTCCCCTAGCCCCGCATGCCCCAACAGGCCCCAGTGTGTGATGTTCCCCTCCCTGTGTCCATGTGTTCTCATTGTTCAACTCCCACTTATGAGTGAGAACAAGCGGTGGTTGATTTTCTGTTCCTGTGTTAGTTTGCTGAGAATTATGGTTTCCGGCTTCATCCAGGTTCCTTCAAAGGACATGAACCCATCCTTTTTTACGGCTGCATAGTATTCCATGGTGTACATGTGCCACATTTGATTTTTAAAAAGAACTTTTGAAAGTGTCTTTGGAATATTATGTAATAGAGTCACTCTATTAAAACTCTTCAGGTCAAGCAATATCGCTGTACCTGACCTTGTTTTTTGGCATGTAGAATGTTTGAACTAAAAGGAACACTGAGCATGAGAGTCTGTTGTTCAGATAAAGGAAGTGGGAATCACTCAAAAGATCACCCAGCCAAAAATCACAGCCTATTCATCTGGTGGCTGCAATAGCCTTGTCCCCCTGGCCTCAGGAGAGCTGACCAGCTCTTTTCTTTGCCCCTCTGTCCAAATTTGCTTTTCTGAATTCCCCACAGCATGGCTTAGAGGGAAGCTCCTATACCACAGACCATACTTAAAATCCAGTGATGGTAGGCATATAGTTATATGTTGATTTTTAATATTAGGAACTCTCTGTCTTTAAAATATCAGTCTCTTTTTCTTTCTAAGATAATACATTTGGCAATCAAACTCTTTAGTGTTTATTTAACAAACCTTTGAGTAATTAAAGTACAGTTATACCCTTTTGAGACTTAAAACTTGAAATAGAGATAGATATTTTTGGTACATGTGTGTTTGGATTGAATATAGAGCCTGAAGCACTGTTGAAAAAAATCATCAAGCTTTAATAAACTTTACGCATGACTTGATTGCAGTTGTACATCCAAAGAAAACAAATATAGTTCCTAATTAATTCACCTTAGAATAGCAACTATTTGTTTAAAATAAGCCATTTAGTGAAAATTATAGAGAACTATTTGTAGAATTTTTAGTGTGTGGCTTTGTTAAAATTTTAACTGTCATAAAGAGACTGCATTTAAAAAAATTTGTGTTTGCAGATCCTGTACTAGGACTTTTTCTGAAGCCATCTTACTGTTTTATTTGTATGTTATTCTGTGGTCTTCCCAAAAGTCATTTAAAAAAATAGCCAAATGAGAAAATTTTGATTTTTTTACCCTTTATTCATATATTTTCTCTAGTATATTTCATGTGCCCAGATTTTTTTTTTTTGAGAAAATGTGGAATTTATTTTTATGTATTATTTTCCCCCTTGGCTGTTTCCACATTTAATTGTGAACACGATATCCGCTTAAATGAGATTATACTTTATGTAAATTCTGGTAATGTTTAGTCACTTACATCATCTTGAATTTGTCATCCAGTAAATATGTGTCAAATAAATATCTACCATTAGGAATCACAAAGACACATAAGACATGATTCCTCCCTCTAGGGAGGGATCTAGTTTAAGAAATAAAGCACATAAACACACAAATTACACAAAATATTCATAAATATCAATGTAAGGGATTTTATATGTTAGTTGAATGAAAAGTGAGAGGATTGGATGCAATTATCTCTAGTTTTTCAAGTTCTGTAATCCTGAAACTGTGTCATCAAGTTTATGGACAAGGAGTTCTTCGTAGGGGATGATCATTATGGGCAGTGTGCTCAACATTAGATTAAAGAGGTTATTTGGGCCAATACCTCACTGTTCCCTGGAAGTTCTAGTTCTCTATTCTGTAGAGTTAGTTGAGTAGAGAAAGTTGTTTTATATTCAGGTGAATAAATAACAATGCAGGTAACTAGGTAGGAGAAATACTTTGAATGCATGTATAATAATATGAATATATATGGATGATTGTAGGATCATGAAAGAGTAGCCAGAGATGGCTGGAGTCAGGGTGAACATTGAAAGGTAGTGGAAATAAGACTAAATGGGAGATGGGTCAAATTGTGAAGAACTTTGAATACAGGGTAGGGAGTTTGCATTACATCTAGTAGACTGACATCTTTGGAATTTTGTGAGCATGCGTTTCAAATTGGGCAGTCTGGTATTTTGAGTATTGTTCAGGAAAGAAATTGAGAAGGTAACAGATATTTTGATAAAAGGAACATTCTGTCAGAAAACCACAAGGATCAAGGGAAGAATTAGGAATCTGCAGGCAGGCTTTGGTATTTCAATTTGTGTAGTTTCTAGCCAGCTCCCCCTAATGAATGGGATGTGGCAGTGAAGAGGGACATGCTGAAAGCTCCTAGTCATTCATATTCTCTTTAATCTGGGGCATTTGAAATGCAAGAAAGTGACTGGTGTGGCAGCCCTCCCTGTGCATTTCAAATGTGTGAATCACAACATTGAAGAGGGGGAAGTGGCAAAGAATGTGGCAGTGTGGTTTCATGATCCATCTGGTGAAAGTCTGTGATCAGCCTGTTGGAAAACCCACCTCTAGGCTATGTGGCACCATTAGAGGCTTTGAGCAGGGAATGGACATGATCAAAGTTGTTTAATTTGACTTTTAAGGAGTGAAATATTGGAAACGTAGAAACTAGTTGAGAAGCAATTGCAGGAGTCTAAATAAGAGGTAATAAAGGCCTGGACAAGGGAATGAAGCAACGAGACTGGAAAGGAAGGAACCAATACAGGCAGCTTCAGAAAAATGACTAATATGACTTGGTGGAGTAGAGGCATCATTGCTCAGTGGAACTGGCTTATACTTTGAACAAAACAGACCTCATGCATTTGGATTTTAAGTATAATACATACTAGGTATATGGCTTTGGCCAAGTTGTTTATTGAAACATTTCATATTCATCTTGAAATATGGTAAGCCCTGAAGAGGATGTATAACTTTATGTATTGAATATAGATGACAGTGGTCATCATTATTTTTATTATTGTTATATCTGGAGATAAGATGGGAAGATGAGATGGGAAAGTGGGAGACAAGTGATGTTTTGCACATCAGAAACTGAAGGAATTGTGGTACCATTCAAAGGACTAGGGAGGCAAAAGGTTGAATTAGTTGTAATGTATCCATCACATTGATGATACTTTTCTTAAATTATCTTTAATCAATAGCTAGCATGGCTATATACAAATAAGTGCATTTTCTTAGTATGAAATAGACTTCTACAAAAGAGAACAGAAAAAATAAATGGACCTTGGAACACTCAAATAGATGATTTACACTGTACTGTGAAGAGGACTTCTGATGCTAAATTAGGCTTCTAAATTTAGTTTAAAATCCATTAGGCTACTTTGTGTCTTACTCATATATTGAATGTTTAATATGAGTTTAGCTAAACATAATGTGTTTCTATATTATACTTCACCAAATGATCTGCAGAGGGTACCATTGAAATGCAAGTATTTTAGGGGCTGATCATTAGGTTCATGTAAGAAGTGTCTTTCAGAAAGCAATCATTATGACTTAAATCTAAAAATCCAATTGATATAGGATACTATAATTGTCCAAATGAGAAAGTGGGCCGGAGTGCAGTTGTACCCTTCTTGGTTTCAGTATCATAATGGTTTTCAGAAGACATGTTAATCTCTGATATAGTTTATGACTTTGCATACATTTATCTTAGAAAAAATAATATTCCTAAAGGATTCTGTTATGTATAATTTTGGTCATTTCATCTTGAGGACTAATGGGAATTTCTCCATGGCTTCTTTTAAGACATTTTATTTTGTGTTGTGAAATTTTGTTAAAAGAGCAGGTTTTGAAAAGCTCTGACAGCCTCTTCAGCAAAAGATCCAAGATTGTCAGCCGTTGATGCAAAGACCTGAATCTGCTTTGACACCTCAGAATAGGCTTCTGGCAATGTTATGTCTTTCTTTCAGATGTTTGGGTAAATCACACAGCCCAGAACCTGCATCATACATTATGCCTAAGTCATAAACAAATGCTGCTGAGGTAAGGATATTCCTTAGTCCACTGTACTTTGTTCGATGTTTTGAAACTATAGATGTCGCTTGAATACATCAGTAAACATTTCTTCAGGGTTTGAATATGCATTCAAAGTGGCTTTTATAGCTCTTTTATTTGAGTCGCTTGAAAGAACTAAGCATCACTACTAATTCCAAGCAGCCATATTTTCCTACCAGTAAAATAGAAGTGTAAAAATATGTGAAAAATAAGGATTTATGAAACAAAGCCTTCCTAATTATAGTTTAGTGGGCTATGTTATAGGTAGAATAATGCCCCTGACAAAGATGTCTGTGTCCACATCTTTATTCCTGTAACTTGTGAATATGTTAGGTTACATGACAAAGAGGAATTGAGGTATAGTAAAATTAAGCCTGCTAATCAGCTGATTTTAAAATAGGAAGATGATCCTGTACTATCTCGTGGATTCAGTGTAATTGTAAAAGCCATAAACGTTGGAGAGAGAGGTAACAGTTAATGTCAAAGTGATGCAGTGTGAAGAAGATTCATTTGGCCGTTGTTGGCTTTGAAAATGTAAGGGGGCCACAAGCCAAGGAAAACAGGCAGCAACATAAGCTAGAAAAGGCAGGAAATCAGCTTCTCCCCTAGAACCCCAACAAAGAGCACAGGCTCGCCGATGCCTGCATTTTAGCCCAGTGAAACCCATTTCAGACTTCTGACCTGAAAAGTAAGATAATTAATGAGTGTTGTTTCAATCCACTAGGTTTGTGGTAATTTGTTAGAGCAACAATAAGAAGCTAGTTAATACTATTTTTAAAATAAGATTTATATGTGTCTGAATAATAAGGACAAATTTTTCTCAAATTTTAATTGATTAGAAACAAAGTTAAATTTTTCCACAAAATGACAGTGTTTACTCTTAGCCTTGTACAAAACTTTGCATTTTGAGCAATACATTAAATAAGATATAGCATTATTCAACTTTTTCTTTCTATGAATTTAATCTCAGATATTTAAAATTATGCTACAAGATTGATTTTTTTACAGAAAACATTTTTGGATGAGTTCCATCAAATCTCACTTCTAATTGTTTTTTCCAGCAAAAATTTTAGTAATTGACAACTTAAAATTATTAAAAATTATTAACTAATTTTTGTTCTGGAGTGCATTTTCAACATATGCATTGAGAATATTGTTGAAACAAAATAGAAAACTAATATACAAAATGTACTTGGGTACATTTGGGCACCTAACTATAATATACATGGATAGTTTCTATTGCTAAATATGTATCAATAATGTCCAGAGAACTATAGAAAAATTATCTCTCCCAATACTATTCCAAAATTGCCACCGAGGAATATTGGAGGAAAATCAGAAAATTATGACACACTAGAATTGTAGCCTATAAAAAATCAGCATAAGTGTTTTAGATTTCCCACCTTCAAATATGCTTTGAAACTGTGGTTGATGAAACTAGACAATCTTCTACATTTAAAATATTATTTTTTACATATTCATTTGTTGCATTGTTATAAGATCAGAAGTTATTTCTAACTTTTAAACTTTTAGTATGGAAACTTTTAAACATACGCAAAAATGAAATTATATGATAAGTCCTTATGATCACTCACCTTTAACGATTATTAACTCATGGCCAATCTTGTTTTATCTACCCCTCACTTATTTCCCTCCTCATTCCTACTATGTTTAAACAAATTTCACATTCATATAAATTCATATATATTGTAGCACTAAATTAAAAGGATTCTTTGTTTTAAAATAAACACATCATTATCATATCTTTGAAAATATCTTAATACTGTCAAATATCCAGAAAGTATTCAAATTTGTATTTCTCTCATAATGTCATATTTTTGCCAACATGTTTAACTAGAATTCAAATAAAGTGTACACATTTTGAATGAGAAACATGTATCTTAAGTAGTTTTTAACCTATACCTCTCCCCATCTCATTCTTTGACTTACGATTTATTTGTTGAAGAAATCAGGCTGTGTATTCTCTAGTGTCTTCCTCTCTTTCGATTTCGCAGATTGCATCTCCATGGTGTAGTTTGAGATGTTCCTCTGTCCTGTGCACTTCTTGTATACTGACAATTAGATCTAGAGGGCTGATAAATTCAGCGTCAAGAGATTGTCTGACTGCCACGCTGGCAGAATACATGTGATTTTTCACTGTTGCTTGTAAATGAACAGCCCTGGCTCATTTAAAATTTAATAAGAGTATAAAGCATGGTCTAAGAAATTTTTCAATACCATGGTATCCCCCTTCCAAAGTCTCTTCTGATGTCATTTATGACTAGAATAGAAAATAGCTCCTCTAGAATAATGGAAATACTACTTTAAGAGAGAAAAATTTCACTTTTTAAAGAGCTCGTAACTTTGCTTAAATGGGAGGTGACAAGGTAATTTAAATATTTCTTAATTTCAATAATAAAGGAAAATCTAAATATAGGATGTTTCTTTGTTAAGACTTTCTCTCTGCTCAAGCTGACTTAGAAGAAATAGAGAGGCCATATACCAGGAAAGATTACTTGGAGTACAATAAGTATTATGAAAAATAACTAATATTTATTTAGTGTTTACTAGGTACTATTCTAGGTTCTGTATCAGTATCATCTTATTGAATTTTCAAAACAACCTCATTATACAAATGAAGAAGTTGAGAAAAGTTGAATAACTTGCCCATGGTCCTCTAGTGACTGAATGCCAGCAACAGAATGCAGTCAGAAAGGATGATTCCGACATGTCCTTTTAAACTCTTAGCAAAATTGTCTTTAACAGCCTGCACTGGAAAGGAAGACTTACATCTATAAGTAATTAAGAACTGCACTGTTTTTGTTTTGCTTTTACAGATGTTGTCTATGAACTTTGTGTCTGAGTTTTGTTGCCTTTTGTTAACTTTAGGGTAAACCCAATCCATTCATGTAGACATGTTTGCTTTTTATTCCCCAGAGTTCAGAAAACGGGGCTGCATGAATGCATCTTGGACTGTGAAAAAAGAAACATAAATATTTATGGGCATTATTGCATGAATGCATCTTGGACTGTGAAAAAAGAAACATAAATATTTATGTACTAGTCATACACATTATTGCAGATATTTATCTAGAACTCTATTTTTTGGTGTTTGGTTTGTTCCACTTCTATATTGTGTGATTTATACATTCTAGCTACTCAAGAAGTGGCAAAAATGCATTTTTCTTGTTGACTCTTAATCTGTAATTTTTTACTGTGTAATTATGCACAAGGGTTAACATACATAACCTCACAAATTAGACATACAGTTGTAGGATTAGATCTCGCTTACAGTTTCTGCTTTCAAGATATAATACATACCAGTGCATGTACTGAGAGAATTTTTTAAAGCAAAAGGTAAAATAAGGATAAATGAATGTAAACTTTGAATCTAGATTCAAAGTACATTCTTCTTGTAACATCCATATTAGTGGGACACACACACACACACACAAGTGCATAGATCTACCTGTACTTAGAGAGGCACCATTGCATGATAGAAAAATCATAAACTTTGCAACCAAGTTGTTTTGGATTTAAAACTCTTCTCAGCATCTTGCTGTACCTGTGGAGGTGTGTGGAACCTCTTTGAGACTCGGATTTTTCTTTTTTACCGTAAAATGGGTACTATTAATGGATATTCATAACATGTGGGTAAGGTACTTGATTCATAGTGGTACCTGGTAAATTTTAGTTTTTATATTATAATTACCATTTCTGTCTTAAATTTTCACTTTATATACTCTGCTTGAAGATTTCCTTTTCCCTCTTTCAAATATCTAAACTTCAAATATAATGTTGAGGCATAACATTTAGAAAAACCAAGCATACCCTCTACCTCCCAAATATGCAGGACTTGACACAATCAAATATTGAGTAGCCATTCTCAGTGAATAGAGCTACCAGAGGAAAATAGTGTCGTTTAGCTAAGTTTTCAATTTGAACTCAAATAATTGCTGTCTTTGGAACCTTAGGTAATTTCCACAAACTCGCTGAGCCTTGGTTTCTACATCTGTAAAAGGGGATAATACTGCTTGTATTATTAGGGTAGGCTAAGTTACTGGGATTAAAAAGTTACCAAAATATAATGACTTAAAAATATACTCTATTATAGAGTTCTGTAGTGAGTGATCTCAGGTTACTCTGCCACTTCCTAGGGTGATAATGTTATATGCATGGTAGAAGTTGGGTAACTTCAATGTCTGAATTCCCGTAAGAATAAAAGGAAAATATATTGTGAAGGTTGCAAATTCTGTGCCCTCAGACCCAAGTCTGAGGTTGTATACATTACTTCTGCTCAAAGTCCCTTTGCAAGAACTTCATCACATGGCAGTATCTAACTGCAAGAGAGTCTAGGAAATACAGTCTAGCTGAGAGGACATTTGATTGGAAAGAAGGGGATATAAATTTTTGTGGTTTAGTATTAGCCTCTGTCATTTCTTCTTTCATAGGATTATTGTGAAGATTAAATGAGAGTATCTGTAATAGGTATTCGTACAGTGCTTTGCACCTCATAGCCACTGAAAAGTGTTAGTTGGGCTACATTTCTGTTGTGCGATTCCAATGTCCTATGATGTAAGGCTTAAGGAATGAAAGGATAAAGTTAATGGTTACCCACGAGAATGTATTTAAACAGCCTGGGCAACATGGTGAAACCACATCTCCACAAAAAAAAAAAAAAAAAAAAAAAAAAAAAAAAAAAAAAAAAAAAAAATTAGCCAGGCATGGTGGCCTGTAGTCCCTGTTACTTGGGAGGCTGATGTGGGAGGATCACTTGAGCCCAGAGAAGTCGAGGCTGCAGCAAGCCATGATTGTACTATTATAATCCAGCCTGAGTGGCAGAATGAGACCCTGTCTCAAAAACAATAACAACTGAAGAATATATTTAATGAGTACATCAATGAAAATGTGTGAGAACTAGAGGCATTTTCACATTTTGAAATCAATAAAAGGTTAGCTCTTACACATGAACTGAACAGCTTACTAAATTCATATGACTTTAGTAAACCTCCTAACAGTTTAAATGAGTTAAACAGGAGTATTCTTGTTTTTGACATAAGGAAAACAAGTGGAGGAGAAATTGGCCAAATATCACACAGCTGGGCAACGTTCAAACACGAAGGGAGCAGGACTTCGAATACAGGTATTTTAACCCCTGAATGCTCTGCCATAAATTGTTCTGCTCATTTCAAGAATGGGGAAAAAATCAGGACAGATTAAGAATGAAAATTGATTGATAATATACTTAATCATATTTGGGTACCTTGGATAGTGAGTCAATTCAGGAGAAAAGAATGCTTAAAAAGTGAAACAAGGGAATTATTTCTTATGTATTATATCACTGCCGCTAGTGGGAAAAAGTAATTGTTAGAAACTTAACTACAAAGGTTATCTTGGCATTGTGTTTTGTTTTATTTATAGATTGTCTTAACTAAGTAGTTAAAAATCTATTTGGTTTCTTGTTACAGGATGATCTCCTTCTCCATAAATTACAACATTGTCTATAAAATTTTCTGAATAGTCTGAATAGTGGGGAACCTAGGAAAGAAATCTGCAAATGGAAGAATGCATCCCTCAAATCAATTAATCAGAAAGGTGTTAGTGAATGTCAGATATTGTCAGAAATTTCAAAATTATGTAGAAGATAGTAAAGCAGAAAAAGAAATTAGAATGATGGAAAATGTAATTCAGTGTGAAAGTAAACAATTGAAAATGGGTTTTTTTTTTTTTTTTGAGACAGTGTCTCGCTCTGTCGCCCAGGCTGGAGTGCAATGGCCAGTTCTCAGCTCACTGCAAGCTCCGCCTCCTGGGTTTACGCCATTCTCCTGCCTCAGCCTCCCGAGTAGCTGGGACTACAGGTGCCCGCCACCTCGCCCGGCTAGTTTTTTGTAATTTTTAGTAGACACAGGGTTTCACCGTGTTAGCCAGGATGGTCTCGATCTTCTGACCTCATGATCCGCCCGTCTCGGCCTCCCAAAGTGCTAGGATTACAGGCTTGAGCCACCGCGCCCGGCCGAAAATGTTTTATTTTTGTAGATCCAGTCAAATATGTTTTTCCAAATTATTTATATGTGCGTAGACCCCACCCCACCCTCGACATACAATTTTTTGTGCTTGTATGTGTTCTTAAAAGACCAATAGATCTTAATATGAGCTCTGAATATTGGTGAAGATTTGTATAGAAATAAATAGGAAGGACATTTCAGGTAGAGGAAAGAGCATGAAGAAAGATGAGAAAACCATCACATAATAAAGCTAGTCTGATACTGAGAAACATTTATTTTGGAGCATTAAGGAGAAAAATTGGAAATTAGGACACATAGTGGTTAAGGCCATATATTTTTAGAGTCAGCAAAGTTTGATTTTTGTGTCTACATTTAATTATGCAATCTTAGACAACTGTCATATCTTCTCCAAGTGTTTATTTTCTTATCTTTAAAAAATGGGGATCATAAAAAATAAGTAGTATAATATACATAAAGCACTTATCCAAATGCCTGGCCTATGGTAGGCATCAAATAGCAATAGTAGTAATAATAATAATAGAATAATCGAATATATATCTCCTTAAAAATTGAGGCACTAGTAATCTCTAGTTTTCTGAATAGTCAAATCAGACATACACACATGACACATTCACATTTAAGAAAGATTTGTTTGGTGCATGGTTGTCACATAAGTTGGTGTGAGAGTGTCCACCAGGAAGCTATTAAACTAACCCTAGTGTTAGTCTTCCTGTGCTTTTTTTTCCTCTTAATTTCCTGCCTTTATCATTTAAAATTTTGCAGTGCATTACTGCTTATCAAGTAAAAGTTTTGAATATTTGTTGCTAAATCCTCTGGTTTTATACCAAGGCTTCTTCTCATTTCTTCCAGTGGGTTCTGCTGATGTGGTCCATTGTTTGTTGGGTGGTATTCACTTACCATCCCCACCCCACATTTGCAGAACTAGTCAGAACAAAAAGCAATTCACTGATCTTCCTTTTTGTCCTACCTGAAGACTAAGCCACCAACCGATGCCCTAACTGAAGATTTGTCTGAACTAGGATCTCACTGAGCAGCCCCACAAGTCCTTCCTCTTCCTCTGATCTTTGTGTGGTTTGGGGTGGAGAAAGATAAACTATGGTGCTCTCTTTTTATGCTTTTTCAAAGTACTGAATTGGAAAGTACTGAATTGGGTCCAGAGGTGGACCTGATTTTTTCCCTGCATATGACATACCACAGTCGCTTTTCACTTCATAGCCTGATACCATCTTTAAATCGAGATATTAAGCAGACACCAGTGTCTACAATTATTACATCCTCCAAACTTGAAGGTACATTATCACACTTTCCTAAGGTCCATAGTAATCGGAGCACCAGAAGGAGGCAGCAGATTTCCACTCAGCGCACATCAGCCTAAGAGCTCCCATTTTTGCTGAAAGCCTTTTCTCTATGAGTGATTTTCTTGAAGTCCTCTCCAAAGTATCTTGGTGGGTTTTACCCTCCTTTCCTCTCCCAGAGGAAGGGTTGAATAAAGCTCCTCATCTCAAACACTACACTTTTTACTGTGCAGAAGATGACTCATTTCTCTTCAGTGTCTTCTTACATAGCCAATAAAGTTGGGTTGGATGGCGGCTGGTAGTGGTATAATCTGTACTGCTTTTTTTTCTCAGCTTGGTGGATTTGTTAAAGAAATCAGGACTTTTAGTGCCTTATCTCTGCGAGCTTTGAGGAGGAATGGCCAATCCCAGGACATATGAAAAATTCCTCTCAATTTTATATTAAAATATTATCAAATTTAATATTTAGCTCTATCTCATGAGGTAGATATGAATAATATTTCAGTTTCAGAGACAAGGAAATTGGGATCTCTTAAAGATACAGAAATCTGACTGATGTTACACAGTTGATCATTGGTCTTGCTAAGATTGGGAATTACACCTGTCATTCTCTGAAACCACTTTTACATTTATACTATGGCGTTTCAGTTCAACAAGTAAATCTGTTTAGTTCCTACAGATTTAATTTTTTTTCAGCACAGATGTATAGAATTGAAGAATTATATTCAGTAGGCTTATGATTTAATCAGATCCAGTTAAAACACAAGACATAAATCTTGAATTATTAGTATTATACAAGTAAACAAGCACCACCTGATAGATTCCCACTTATATATTATTTATAGACTCAATTTTAAAGAGAGTGGCACTGCCTATAAAATAGAGAAAGCAAATAACCGTGTGTAGAGAGTGAATCTGCCTGTCTATATTTGATAAGTTAGGGGTGAGTTGTAACTATCTATCACTGAGCTCTTTGGCTTTAAAAAATAAAACTGATCATCTTATTATAAATTATTGGAAATGAACATCTACTTAAAAATAATTTCTTCTATTGGCCTCATACTTGGCATTTCTCTGCTAGAAAAAAATAAATTTGAGGATCAGCAAAACCAAAGGAAGGAAAATAGTATTGTTATATTAGCATTTCTCCCTAAACTCAAATGAGTTAAATATGACCCTTTTAATAGAAGACACTTAGTAATATTTCACAATATGTTTATTCTGGCTTTTTATTGCATTTTTGTATTTTGCAAATGGCATAGTTATTTCAAGCTTCTTGGTGTTTGGAGCTGTAGGTATTAAGATAATCCCAGCTCCACAAAGGAATTAATGAATGTGGAGCACTGCACTACCCACATTAGGCTGCCAGTCAGCATTAGGGCAGTGTGCTTTTGACATAGGTACGACATGATTGAAGACAGACTCCTCGAGTGCATGTGATGAGCCTAAGGATTGAATATTGTCTCTTTGGCTGAAATAACATCACTTTGCAAATTTAAGAAAGTTTATAACTGATGGATACGTAGATAGGTAGAAACTAGTTGGATGGATAGGAAATAAATAAATATGTCGATAGAAAATTACTTTCTAGGTATCTTTATACTGAGCTTAAATGCATTTGTAACATCTTATGAAGGACCATGAAGCCAATAAATGTTGGCCATTGAAATATAAGACTTTCAATGGGCTTGTGTAGATGAGAGAAAATATTTAAATATGGCAAAAGTTAAATGACAAAGTACTTAATTATCATTTTCAGACAAAAATTGGGCTTTAGTCACAAGAGTGGGTGCAAACATGTTTGTTGAAACCAATTCAGAGGAATGATGACTATTGTTTCTTTCTATCTATCTATCTATCTATCTATCTATCTATCTATCTATCTATCTAACTATCTATCTGTCCATTCATCCTGTCTCTCTAATCTTTCTATCTTTTCATTTCATTGTAGAAACAGACCATGTGCCAACAATACTTGGGAGGTTTAGTTTTCTCTTCTTTGAATTGAATAATTCTCTCTTGAAAAGAAGCCCTTGCTTTCAGTAAGATTTCTCAGGTTAAAAAAAGGTTTTGATTTAATGTTTGAAGATGGAGTTAACCTCCTGCTGTGCTTTAAGCATTTGAAAACCTGCTGCAAAGTGGCATTTCAAAGACAGCTTAATATCAAATTCAGTTTGCAATATTCATATCTAATTGCTATAGGATGTGTTGTTCTGTTAGTAAGTAGCAGAATAACAATGTTATTATGTTTGGCTTTCACATACATTTCTAGACCTTTGTCAAAGGACAGTATTCCTGTAAATGTGTTGAGAAACATTTATACAAGCCTGAACTCCTACAGTTAAAAAAATGGATTGTCATTTTTTATTTGGCTAAGATATTCTTGTATTGGTACTGTACTTTTTTATTTAAAAAGAGTCTAGTTCTAAGTTCAAATCCACTGTACTATAATTTAAATGGCAATGGAGACAATATAATACCTTCAAAAAAGATAGTTTCTTCTAAAACATGCTTTACTGAGGTCTACATGTTATAAAAAGTTTTAATAGTTGACTTTTTTTCTTTCTATTACAGCTTTTCTGTATGTTCAGAGTACCTTTTTAGCCCAATAAAACTAAAAAATACAAGTATGATGTTAGAATGCTACTTTTGTCTGGGTAAGAAAGAAAACAATTGTGCATACAGTTATTATTAATCATTAATAGCGTGACAGAAAAGTTGACTGTAGTGGGTAAAATCAAGTCAGTTTTATTATTCATTAAGACAATCCTGAAGGACCTACCTTTCACAGAAAGCATAAATAATAGAATTATAATATTTCAGTTATGATGTGAAATATGACCATATGCTAAACTGCTTGGCCTTTCTATAATCAGATTTTTCTAATAATTTGTGCAAATTTAAACAATACTATTACCACCTATTATTATCACCATTATACAGAAATTGTTGTTTGATATTTTTGGATCAAATAAATATTAATAATTTGAAAAGAAAAATCTTATTCCAAACTGAGATTTTAAAATATATTAACTATTATCATAATCATTAAAAATTAGCTTAAATGACCTTATGAGTGTCCCACATTTGATCTAGGCAAAGTTTCAATTTAAACTCAAGAGTCTTTAACCATGACCTTGACTGCTATAATGATTATTTTTCTATGGGATTGGCGTAGGCATATAATTCATCTTTAATTGAATTATATTCATGGTTTTTGCTCATTTTGGCTTAGGTTTCCTGGAGAGGCATCTGAAGAAGTTGTTTGATATTAACCCTACAGCAAAATAATGTATTTTCTTCCATTTATAAAATAAAGGTAGTGAAATTTTAACACCTGCTTGATCATAGAGGTCATATATTTTAAGTTTCATTTTTTTTGTAGATAATCTTTTCTCCTAACTAGGAGATAAATGAGAAAATAAAAAGTCATCCAATATGTTCTTCCTTATGTTGTCATTTTTCAAATTTCCACTGTCTCCGTATCATCTACCACTTCTCTCCTTTCTCTCATCTAACAGCAGGATACATATTCAGTCTAACTATCCATTCTCCTAGACTAAGGCCTTCCTCTATGCTTTCTCTCCCTTTCCTTTAGACCCTTCTAAGATCCTCTTCTAAGACACAAGTAGCACATTTTTCTGTTGGTTCCTTGGTTCCCTTAACCTCTCACTTTCTTTCCTTCCTGGCCAAATTTGTTGAAAATTCAATCTACACTCATTACCTCTATTTCCTTTACTTTTCTTTCTTAACTTACTTCAATAGTATTCCTTTTCCTATTTCTCTTTAACACAGAATGAATTGTTCCCAGCTTCCATCAGGAGGAATAGCTATATGTATCAAATATTTACTCCAGTTATTGAGACAACAAAACTAGTTGCAGGATCCATTAAGACACTTTCCCAGAGATCTCAGAGCCTTGAAGGATGTGGTAATGGGAATGGTAGGAATTGGAGAACTCAAAGTGCTATTTAGAAGATGGAATTGCAATCGTGATTTACCGTGGCACCCATACAACTCTGCTGGAATCTATAAAACACTCATCTTTAACACAGGATAGAAATAACTATACTATGTGTCCCCAGATTAGGATTAACCAAGGAATATATTAAAAATTTTTTGAAACTAAATTGCACTACATAGTGTAAAGTGGTAAGTCTCAGACTGGGAAAATATGGGAATCGCAAATTCATTCTTTCTTTTTATGTATTTAACAAAAAATGGAACCGACGACAGCAAGAAACTCTTGCTACTATGGAGTAGAAGTGAATTTTAAAGCCAGAGCACAGAACCATTGTTTTATAGCTTATATAATTAATGTAGGCTATAAATCCCAACTTTATATTAGAAGTACTACATAAGTAAACCTAACCCATATTTCTTTTTAACATACATTCATTTCAGATAGCCAGAAAAAATAATTTCTTTTATAAGCCTTGAGAATTTAATTTGAATTTGAGAATTAGTTTAGTTCTGTCTAGCACATGGGTTACTCATAAAGTTAACACTTGTCTTTAAATAATATTTTTCCCCTAACAAAAGAATTAACAGATTCTCATTAGCAAGTCATGTTATATAAATTTTACTGAATGTACTCTTTGCTAATTTCACAATTGTTCCAATAGATTTCTCACTGGCTTTATTTTTCCCCTTCACTAATTATTTAAGGTATTTGCTCAAGAAAAATGTGTTGAGTGTTGATTCTGTTCCATATTTTTGTGTAAGTGCTAGAGATGCAAGCAGGAATTAGGGGCATTCTCAGTGCTTGCCTTTAAAGGGTGCCTGGCCCAGGAGGGGCTCTTCTCTGCCACAGGGTTTTTGCAAAGGTTGTTCTGTCTAGAAAACTCCTCAACTACCCCATCCCCTCTAGGTGTCCTTAACACACTCTCAGAGCAGCCTCTACTTTTTCTTTTACATCTCTCACAATCATAATTAAATAATTATTCATGTAATCATTTATTTGACAGCCATATCTTCTGCTCAATTATAAATACCATAATAGCAAATAATCCTTCCTTAGAGCCAAACACAGTGCCTGCCACATAGTAGCCATTCAAAAATATTTGTTGAATGTATGAATGAATGAATGATTGATTTAATTGCCCAGAAAGAGTAAGTGGAGAGAGAAAAGGAGATAAACAGAAGCTCATTAATATTTTGTAAGTAGAGCATGCTAAGGAAAAACAGAGCTGGAGACTATCTTCATTTTATGGAAATTCTTGTGAAGTAATCTCCATTAAAAAAATAAAAGAGATAAGTGTCATGTCATAAACTTCAAAGTTGCAGTTAAGATAGCTATCGTGTGTTAAATGTGGTAAATCATAGCCTCAAAGAAATATTTCCTAACCCCCTTGTCTCTCCTACCCTCTTAATCTACTTAATTTATTTTCATAGTACTAATAGATTATTTCATATAGCTGAATCAATCCATTCATATACATTTGGTGTATTAATTTTACAAAGTATTATTATTATAATAAGGTTGTTAAAGTTTACTGTGGTCTCCCTCCGTCCCATAAGAATGTTAGTTTCAGGAGTCCAAGGACTTTGGGTTTTTTTTTTTTTTTTTTTTTTTTTTTTTTGAGGTCGGAGTCTTGCTCTGTCACCCAGACTGGTGTGCAGTGGTGTGATCTTGGCTCACTGCAACCTCCGCCTCCAGGGCGCAAGCGGTTCTCCTGCCTCTGCCTCCACAGCAGGTGGGATTAGAGGTGCCCACCACCCATCCCTGGCTAATTTTTGTATTTTTAGTAGAGATGGGTTTTCACCATGTTGTGCAGGCTGGTCTCGAACTCCTGACCTCAGGATCCACCCACCTTGGCCTCCCAAAGTGCTGGGACTACGGGTGTGAGCCACTGTGGCTGGCTGACTTTGGGTGTTTTTATTTTTGTCATCTATACTGTCTAGGAGAATACTTAGCACATAAAGGAAAGTGAAGACATTTTAGTTGAATGGTGTTGTATAGATGATTAGATTTAGAAATTAGAAGGGCATTGACGACCTTAGAGAATTTTGAAGATAGGGTAGCCGAGACCATACTTTTATGTAAGTGCTATTGAGCTAACCTGTAGCATTTACTTTCTTACCCAGCATTGTATTCTTAAACTTAATCTTGTCATATTGCTGAGATTGAAATCTGGAGTCTCTGGCTGACATACTTCTGAAGAGAACAATATGACAAATTGTCTGTCCCTTTCCCACCCTCCACCACACAAATTTACACAATATACAATCACCATACAGGGCAGGAAAACTGCATTCAGCACTTCTATCTGGAAACAAAAGAGTAGGAGACAAATGGCAGTCTCTAGTCTCTAGCAAGTTTCAAATCTATCTGGGTAAGATTTTGTGAGGACCCCTACTTGGGGGTTGGTAAGGCTGTCCCTTGATTAAGAAACAATTCCACTCTATTGAGGTGACAGGCTTTTCTCCAGTTTTCTCACTGGCTTCTGCCTCCACCCTGCAGAGGTTTCTTTCTTTCCTATTATCCTTTAAGACCATGTCAGAAATGGTATTGGCAATACACTCTACCTGATAGCTTAAGAGATTTCTCAGGCAACCTCCTGCTCGAGAAAGGTTGGAGACAAAGAGGCACCTAAATCTGTTAACAGTCACAAACTTTGTAGTCCAGGCTCAGAGTTTCTTGGGAAGTCCAACCCTCTCAAAAAACTGATTTCAATGAGTTCCATATGGCAGTAAGCATACCTACAAACATTTCTTCTTCAAATAGTTCCTAGATCTGTTACGTTACTCTGCTTTCACAGCTCCTAACTTCTCTCTCAATTTAAAGAAGCCCCTTTTGAGGTTATCCAGCTTCTGAAGGAAACGTATACCTCAACCTGCTATTTTTCTGAGTCACTTTAAACTGTTAAGGTGTCTTAACAGTAGATATAAAGGCCATCTCCTTGGTCTGATCTTTGTCACAAAACTGGGTTTTAATCTGGTTTTGTTGTGCAAACATCATCAATTCTAAAACTGTAACTCTCCAGATTTTTAGACTTGCTTCATTATCTTTCATATCTGTTTTCAATCTAGATAGTTTTTATTTTCCTGAATGCACACCTTCTTTTAATATAATGCCAAATACAGGCGTTTGCACAAAAAGAACACCGTAAATGGTCTGTTCTCTGACGTCCCACCCTAACGTGGCAAGTTCATTAAACACACATGCTGCTTCACAAATCATAGCAGGCAACAATCTTACCAAATATTTTGCTTCTGCAAAGAATGGATTGCCATCTTTCTACATTCCAATATCTGTCCCCTTACTGCCCCAATCCAATTGCTAAGCCAAAGCCATATATTTTGGTTTTTTGTTACCATAACACTCCATTCCCTGTGTAAATTCTGTATTAGTCAAGATTAAACTAGGCTATGCTACAATGGCAAACAACCTCTAAATATCAGCAGCTTAATCGCGTAAATTGGATTCCCGTTTCCTAAAGAGTTCAAACAAGGAGCAAGGTGACTGCCTAGCCACTCCCTGTAGCAATTCTTGCTGCATCAACCTTGTGGTTACAGCATCTCAGCAAAACATCTCATGGACAATTTCAAAACCAGGAAAGCACTCCTTTTCTTACTGCTCTGGCTTCCCTGTTGATGTGGAGGTGAAGGATATGGCTCATCTTGTTAGGGTTGCAAGCCAAACTTGGAACTTCAAGAGAATCAGTGAGCCTCAGACATCCATTAGATTCATGGGAGAAGTAGATTAACCTTGCTCTGCTCCTTCTCCTAGACACAACTGGCCTGACTTGTAGTGCTGTTAGTTCTTGGAGAAAGTTCCTACAAAATTGAGCAATCTGTCAGTTTCAGCTGACCTGCAATGCCTCTTCAGATTGCACTCTCTCTTTCTCTGCCTCACTTTCCTTGTCCAGTACTCCAGCTCACTGGTTTTGTGCATTTGATAAAATCATAGATAAAGTAGGAATGAAGGCAATAACCTAAAAAGTACACTAAATTGCTTAAGAAAACAGCCAGACTCCTCATCTATCATTCAGGGTCCTTCATAATCCACAGGCTTATCAACTGTGGAATGCTGTTCCTTCTCAGAAATCTCTGATTCTTCATTTAGAAATATTGATCATAGAATTTTAGTTGTATCTGTTACACCTATTGTTTTGTTACTTGGATGATATCCTTGGAGTGCCTTTATATATTAATAGAGTCATCAAATGGTTACTTAGAACCAGGCTTTATACTGTTCTTAAAACAGGAATTAAACTAAGTGGACATAGATGCTGTGACACCAGCGTGGTTGAAACGATAAACTTGGTCACAGTCGTTCAGGAATTAAGTAGGGATTCCAGGACACAACTCATATTGACCTGAATTTCAAAGCCCATATTATTATTTGAAAGTTCTCCTCACTCTCTGAATAAATATTTATGAATTGTTGCACTCTATGTGGATATAGTGAGTTCTTTATTTTCTACATTTGTGTATGTGGGAGTGTTAAAGTATTCCAGACATCACATTTTCAGGGCATGCAATAGTGGAGGAAATTGTTAGGAAGACGTTACTCTGAGGACATCTTGTATAGAAATCACATGAGAGTATAAATTTGAGGGAAGAAAATTAAAACACCATATGTAGCCATGTAAGATAAAAGACGTATTTTGGCAAGAAATAAGAACATCTTTCTTTTCTCCCTTCCTTTTCTCCCTCCTTTCCTTCTTTTCCACAGCCCTGTTTTTTTGTAAGACATAACCTTGATCTTTAGATGTGAAATAAGCATTCTAAGTCTCAGCCCCCAGAAACTCACTAAAAAACAACTATGATGTATTTTCTTAATTAAAGGGCACAAGAATGACACTCTGATTCCATTTGAAAAACACAGAAAAAATTTTAGAAGTGTTTTACAGTGTTGCAAAATTCTCCTACAATGTCTCAATTTACCTCTACTTTTATGATGAAGATATTAAAGAGAAATTTTTTAAATCAGACAAAAATTGATGAGTGTAATATTACCTAGTTGGGATACAAAGCATACCTTCTTGTATATATTTATTATAAATTTAGTATTTGTAGAATCAGAAGCATTTCTTAATGTGAAATCTTTGGAAATTGAACCTTCCAAGCCAAAGCTAGTGCAGAAAGAACTTGTGTCACTAGTAATACTTCTAATCTATATAAAAGCATATTAAATATTTTGCCATTATTTTGTTACCAATTTTTCTTGTTGTTTCTCTATAATATCTATTACGCATCCTTGATAATAAGAACAGAAAATGGCCGGGTTTGGTGGCTCACGCCTGTAATCCCAGCACTTTGGGAGGCCGAGGCAGGCAGGTCTCAAGGTCAGGAGATCGAGACCACACTGGCTAATACGGTGAAACCCTGTCTCTACTAAAAATACAAAAAATCAGCCGGGCGTGGTGGCAGGTGCCTGTAGTCCCAGCTACTCGGGAGGCTGAGGCAGGAGAATGGCGTGAACCCGGGAGGCAGAGCTTGCAGTGAGCCAAGATCACGCCACTACACTCCGCCTGGGTGACAGAGACTCTGTCTCAAAAAAAACAAAAACAAAAACAAAAAAACACAGAAAATATTTCCAACAAATATAGGGAGCCAGTTTTACTGGTATATTCATCCCAATTATGGATATTTTTGGTAAAAGTTTTCATAGACTTACTAAAATGTAACTTGATTTTTAAAAGTAGAAACATGGCCCAATTAATTTCTCAATAAACTCATTTGTTCTACAAAGCTTTGATTTTTTTTCTAAAGATTTTATGTAGGACAGTTAGAAAATCTCTGTACTCAAGACGGATAATTATTTTGTTCACTAATTCTTCTAAATATAAAGCTAATACTAATAATAGGAAAATTAAAAAGTATTGTTAACATAGTTATCTATGAAACTAATCTACCCTTTGGTATGACTATAAAATTATGTAATATAATTTCAGTGTCTCCCAACAATCAATCTTTTTCTTGACTGAAAGTCTTATAATATTTTAATTTTTATAGAATATGAAATTGCTTGCTATCAATAAACTAAAAGATCTAAAATAAATGAATTATCACCTCTACTTCTAAAGTTAATATAAGCAAAATTAATGCACAGAGAGGAGAAAGTATGAAAATTAAGATAAAATGTTGAGAGCATTGGACTTCCTATCCTTCCAGGAAGACAAGGACACTGTCCAATCCAGAGGATATATGCATCCAGGTAGGATTTGAATTTCAAGCAAGATATTAGCCTTGAAGAACATTTGGGATTCTAGGTTTGAAGGTTTTAAAGGGGATGAGATTTAGTTTGGTTTTATGGATTGAAATGAGTAACTTCCATTCAAGAAATTTCAATGCTTTCTCCATACTATAAAGCTATTTATGTATACTTGTAGGATGAAATGATTTGGAGACCACAAACATGTTTTTTTGTGTGTGCAAGTTTCAGATAGTATGTTGGTTTATAATACAAATTTTATATCATGTGTGCAGCAAACCCTTACATTTCCTTGGTAAATTTTTGCTAGATTATATAAATCAAATACATTTGCATATAACATGGAATTTACATTTGATTTATTCACTTTCATGTTGCAGATATAAATCTAACAATTAATAAACTTATGGTCCTCATTTTTAATCAGCAAAGAGTAAATCATCTGGATAAGAATTTTATAAGAATATAAAAAGGTTTTAGGAAGAAACTACTGAATAATATTTATTTAATGTTTTATTTAAAAAGAATCACATAAAACAGATTCTGTAAATAATTTCACATATATTTATAAGCATTTGGTGCTTAAAATAATTTTAACTCATTATTACTTTCAAAGATTAAAAATGAAAAGTCAACCAGTCACATTACATAAATGGGCCACTAATGAGAAATAATGACATAGTTAATTTTCTTTAGTGAATAACGACAACAAGTTTTGAAAAGCAAACATTTAATTTCATGTTTATTTAAAAATTTAATTAAATTTTCTTTCAGTGTTTTAATGAAAATAAGAATATCCTATCCTATCAAATGTTGATCTGAAATTCTTTAAAAACTTAATTGATAAAATTGTATGTATTTATCATAATTCTATAATTCTTATGAAGTTTTTGGGACTTGCATACCTTGATTTACTTGGTGTAACTTTATATTGGCTGGATATTTAATTATATATTTAATTTGACCATTCAGTCAATATCATATTTGGATCTTTAGAGTAAATTAGTCTCAAACATGTATTGAGTGCCTGTCTACTACGATGTGTTAGGTGCTGCAGGGGATTTACCGAGAAAATCCATTCCTCCTAATTTTCTTCCCAAAGCAATAGACACGTAACATGCACTTGTTTAACAAAACCCAAGAAATGCATACATGTTCTCAGTGCATCCGTATCCAGTCATTTCCAATCTGCTTCTCATCCTGCATTGCAAAGGCCATAGATAATTTCTAACTTGCTTGTCTAAGTTAATCTGCACCACCCATAGTGGCAGAATGTGTGTTGCCGACTATCTTGTGGTTCCATTATTTACTTCAACATCTTCTCCTCAAGGCCTGAGAAGAGAGGATGTTAAAATAACATAACATAAATAATACAATAACATAAAATAACAATAACAAGTGTCAGAGGGAAAAAAATCCCAACTACTCTGTCCATGCAATAGAGACAGAATAATGCAAAGAAAAGATGTTTTTTTTCCCCACTTCAGAGACACTGTTAAAGCAGAAATTAAAAAGGTGGAAGAAGATAACACATACTGGAAGAGAGGAAAGAGAGGATTCAGTGACCTAAGTTATGATGGAATTAACATGTATTTGAAATGAAAGAAATTGGTAACAGCACATGGCAGCAAGAGTGAAAGCAGCCAAAACAGGAGAGAAATCACGTGCCATCAAAACCAGAAGAACTATACTCGCACACACGCTGGAGGCAAGAGTGGACTCCATGGTACTCAGGAACTCGAGTTTTAATTGCGGGTGAGACAAAGTCAGGGACTTCATGAAATATTGAAAGGAGGTGATGGTCAAAACAGTTCTTTATTATCATTATTATGACCCTGTGTTTACTCCAGGGTTATGTGACCTATCCTCATACACAGATACTCCCTTTCATTCACAGCCAAATTTTTAGAAAAACTAGTCTATAATAACTGTCTCTCTCTACTTTTAATCACCAACACTCATCAATGCTAATCACACTGAAATATGGTTACAGATACTTCCAATTCCTCTTTCCTTTGGAAAAGGTCACCAATGAACTTCTAATTATCCAATAGTAGGCACACTTTTGTTCTTGAACTTTGTAGCATTGATGAGTTGAACACTTGCCCCTTTTCTTCTTCTTTTTTTAAAAATCATACTTTAAGTTCTGGGGTACATGTGCAGAACGTGCAGGTTTGTTACATAGGTATACTCGTGCCATGGTGGTTTGCTGCACCCATCAACCCATCATCTACATTAGGTATTTCTGCTAATGCTATCCCTCCCCTAGCCCCCAACCCCTTGACAGGCCCCAGTGTGTGATGTTCCCCTCCCTGCACTGATAAGTTGAACATTTGCTCTTTTTCTAATACCTGTTTTCACTGTGCTCCAAGTGCTTTTTCACGTCAGTACTTTTCCTTCAAGGTGCTGCTTTTATCTGATCCGTGCCCTGTTTTGTTGGTTACTTCTCTTAGTTTCTTTACTGTCTTTGTTCATTTTTTAAAACATGTGTCTCACCTAGGTTGTTTCATTGGTTCCTTTTGCTTTCCAATTCACTTTTCTCAATTCACGCTCTGTCAGGGTGATCTCACCCACACACATTGATTTGAAATACCACCTACAAAAGAAAAAAGGGATCTAGGAGTGTTTTCCCTTTCTTTCATTCACATAGCTCCACTTCCTCCAGAAAGTCTTTATTGATGACTGATGCTGTTTACTTATGTAACTACTAGCTACACCCAAGTGTATTTACCCTCATAGACATTATTTATCCTCAGTGTTGCTCACTGGCTCATTTGATGTTCAAGAGTTTTATGTGCTTTGTCTCCTTACTTTTTCTTAATTACATTGAAAATCAGGTAACGTGTTTAACTTATGTGCTGCCTATGATAATTCACAAACAAACAGTGAAATCTCTTTTGGGTACTAAAAAATGTCCAAGGTTTTACAAAGATATTTTTGTCAATAATCACATTGTCAGAGTCCCAGTTCTTTTTATATCAAAAGCACATACACACTCACACTCACATACACATAGATACATTAAAAGCAGAGTATGTCACATTATTTGAAAATAACATTCACGATCTATTTCCAGAATTAAGGTTTTTGTTATATATGGTTTTCCATTAATCACATTTTTAAAGTAAGACTGCTTAAAAGCAAGAACATTACATTTTTAATGAATTGAAACTACCTTAACAGTCTTTTTAAAGTGTTGGTTAAACTCAGATGTGAGTCTAAGACTAACTATACAACATTATAGAAAAGTATAAATAAAATAATGTTCTAAAAATTAAAATATGCATGTGCAATAAAGATAGACATTTAAATGAGATCAAGACTAGGCGAAAATAACCATTTATCTTATTTTTATTATCTCATTAATTAACAGATTAACCTTTCAAACAAAACTGAAAATAAGATATTATCAATAAAATACATGACATTCCTTTGTGAGATGGTTTAAGAATAATAAATAAATTTTATTCAAGGGAGGTAATGGCCAGGACTAAGTTTCTCCAGACAAAGGGCACCTTTTTAAAAAAAATCTTAGAAGTGCCTTTTTTTTTTTTTTTCCTAATTAGAAACATTGGTGTTAAGATGAGAGCTACACATTTTGTTTATGTCTTAAATCTATACTAAAAAGGTAAAGTAAAAATTAAATATGTTAATAAGCTGCCATGAATGAAAAAGAGAAATCTTTGACCTAAAAATATGATGATTTAGTGTCTTCACTGATTGATTATGACTTGGCTCTTCTCTTCCTTCATTTAACTGAGGCAGGTTGAGAAAAAGAGCTTATTAACATTGAAAAGAAAAGCCTCAAAGTGTGCATTTAAAGTAATAATTTGAAGAAATGTAAAAGTGTCTGAAACGTACAATTTTTTCATAAATACATATAAGAAGAAAAAACTGTAAATGCCTTTGCATTTAACAAATTGAAAAATTTAATTATTTGATATTTTAAAATGCTTTCTAATGCCAGAAATTGTCAACCTCACATATTTGCAATATTTATGTATTTGCCATATCAGCTTATAGTTTCTGCAATGATTTATGTACTTTCGGTTTGTATTTACTATTTCTTTTCTAAATTCATTTACCCCAATTTCAATCTTCTGTTGTCATATAATGGCTTTTTAATCCTTATTTTTATTTTGAGCTTTTATTTTAAAGAGGAGAATAATAATAGTATGTGCTTACATTTACATTGGACATAATATTTACTGGCTACCACTCCAAGCACTTTACTTTTATCAAATCATTTACTTCTTGTTAAGAACCTATTATTGTCTTCCTCATTTCGCCAATGAGAAAATTGAAACGTAGAAATGAAAGAAATCTTCCAGGTCACCCAGCCAACAAACTGCAAATGTAGAATGGAACCTATGCAGTCTGGATGAGTGTCAAACCACTATATATTGCTGCTTATTTAACTTTTTGGAAATAACTTAGGGTCTGTTTGAATTGTCCTTTTGTTTGCTTTCTGGTTTATTTTATCGACTGGTGTGTAATGTCTTCCTCTCTGTCTCTCTCTCCATGCATGTGTAGGTGGTTCAGTGAATTAGTTTTGCTTAGTTCCATGCTGGTTTGTTCCCTCCCTCGCTCGCTCCCTCCCTCGCTCGCTCCCTCCCTCCCTCCCTCCCTCCCTCCCTCCCTCCCTCCCTCCCTTCTTTCCTTCCTTCCTTCCTTCCTTCCTTCCTTCCTTCCTTCCTTCCTTCCTTCCTTCCTTCCTTCCTTTCTTCCTTCCTTCCTTCCTTTCTTCCTTGTTGGGATCTTACTCTGTTGCCCAGGCTGGAGTGTAGTGGTACACTCAAGGCTCACTGTAGCCTCGATCTCCTGGGCTCAAGTGATCCTCCCACCTCAGCCTCCAGAGTAGCTGGGACTACAGGCATGCACCACCACACTCAGCTAATTTTTTTATTTATTGTAGAGATGTGTTCTCCCTATGTTGCCAAGGCTGGTCTTGAACTCTTAGACTCAAGCAATCCTCCTGCCTCAGCCTCCCAAAGTGCTGGGATTACAGGCATGTGTCACTTCGTCGTTTCTCTTATAATAATTACTCATGTTTGAGTGAAGGAAACATTTTAAAGCTGGGTGTTTTGCAGGATGTTGAATGAGGGAGGAGAGGAATGAGCTTGAGGAACTGAAGAAATGATCAGGCACCTTCAGCTTAGGTACCGTATTTCTGGACAACTTTTTTCCCCACATCTACTTTGCTCTTTAACCCGGGTATGCACAGCCCTGTGTGGCCTTGGATATTTGAAGATCAATCATCACTTTCAGTTGATGGTGATCAGCAGCTGCAAACCCCTTTGCCACTCGCCCCCTTTACCACTTTGCCAAAATCACACCCTATATTCTTATGTGTCCATAAATTTCCTTCAGTCTGGGTGTCTCTGCTGCTCTGACGTATAGAATCAGATTCAGGGAACCCCTTGAAGCTTGTCCATGACTTGGAGCTTCTTTTTTTGGGTAAGGAACAGGGATGCACATGGGAGAAACCTAGTGCTACATGGGATCTATACGAATGGGGGTCACCCCCACTGATTTCACCCACATTTCTCTGTCATTTGGAGCCATTTCACAGAATTCGTGGGCGGGAGTTGTGTCTATTTCTTACATTTACTAAAGACAGGTTTTTTGTGTGTGTTTTATTCATTTTTGGATTTATCTGGTACAAGAGAGAATGGGGAAATTGTTCTCTGTTCATTTTTTTTGGCTTATGGCAAGATGTCTTATGGTACTAACAAGTTCACACTTCAGAAACACCTATCAATGGCCTCCAAGCTCCCAACACCATAGACTCTTTTCTGAAGTCATTCCTGCGTTTGATGGTGTCTCTCTGTCCTTATTGGAAATCCTGTTCTTGCTTAGTGGCAGTAAGAATAATTTCCCCTGCCTCTCCTCCTATCTCTGATTGTAACTTTTTTTGTCTTGCTTTTTGTCTGGCTTTCCTTCTTCCTTCGATGCTGGTATTCTCCAGGACTCTATCCTTGACTCTCTTGACTTGTTATGCAATGTGCTCTCCTTCAGGGATTTCATCTTCTCTCATCAAACAGGTGCTTCACCTGTGCTGATAGCTTCCCCACTGATAGCTTCAGCCCAGCTTATCTACTATTCATTTTTACATTTATCTTACATTCCAAGACACTTTCCACTTCATGTCTCACAAGTGCCCCTTCTATTATAAAGGGATGCAATTTTCTTTTCTGACAAACTTGTTTCTTCTTTATTTCATATGTTGGCTAATGGTATTGCTTTTCTCTCAGTTAAGCAAACCAGAGACTTAGTCTTTCCCTACAGTTCTCATTTTCTGTATCCTGTTCCTCTTACATGACTCTATCCTGTGTTTCTGTTTTTGTGACATCAGCCACATCTTTTTCTGTGCTACATTACATAAGCCCTACTGCCTTAGTTTGAGTCATCATCAAACATAATCTGCTCTAATGCAATTATCTCCTTATTTGCCTCCCAGTATCCAGGCCTACACCCCTCTGATCCACTCCCTCTCTTGCTGTTGGAGGGATCTTTCTAATATTCAAAATGGATCATGTCACTTCTAAGACTTCTTACCGTTGTGATTTCACGTCTCAGTTTTTCAGTTGCCTCCACTGCAAAATGCAGATAACAGTTGTACTCCCTCATACTGTTGTTTTCAAAATTAAGTGGGACACATCAGGAGAAGTGCCCAGTGCACAGTAAGTGCCTCCAAAATGCTCATGCCTCCTGTGGATGCCCTATGTTCCCTCAAACTGAAATCCTTTTCGTTTCCCATGCTCCCTCTCATCTCCACACCTTTGCAGATGCTTTTTCCTGGAAATCTTTCCCTCTTTCTTTAACTGAATCATTTCTAGTCATCCCTTGGGTCTCAATTTATCATCGCATCCTGAGAGACAATATCTCTGACACCTGAAGAGTAGATTTGTTGTCAATACTCTGTGCTCCCAAAGCATCCTTCATATCTTCAATCTGCTGATATCTTTTACTAGATATTAGACATTGTGGGAATCTAGCATTGTACCTAGCTAGATACTAGATACATGTAGAAATGCTTTGAATATTTTTTGATTGAAGAAATAAAGATGTATTTTTGAAGGGCACAAAGTGTAGGCTTTTACTACTTTTTAAATTTTTAAATTTGACTATCTGTAATTTCACCCTCAAGATATATCACTGCAGCTCATTCATTTGCTGCACCCATGAAGAGAACTCAGCTCAGTGTGTTTCTAGTTCTGACTGCTCTGATTCTCGGTAAAGCGCACATGGACCCAATCAATGGAAATGAATTCCTGCCTGCCTTGGGTATTACTAATAAATTTCTTCTAATATAGCACTCTCTCATGGTATTGGAATTATTTGCCTGTGTTAACTTACGTATCCAACTACCAGATTAATCTGTGAGCCCCTTTTATTACTTAAGTTCTATCTTCAGCACCATGGTGGTTATTCTTGGTTGCTAACTCCTTTCCTCAGTTCTCTGCCTTACTATGCCCTCCCTGCCCTGTGCCCTTGAAGGCTGACTGTGAATGTCATCACTTAGGCTCCTTTCTCTCTGACTTCCCATTGAGTTCAGCCAATGAGAAGCATGGAAGGGAGGTGGTGAGCAGGAGAGGAATGTTCAGTTAGTTTGTCTCCTGCTGCTTCCTAACTGCCTGCTGCTGTGGCTGCAAGCCTGTAGGACTACAGCTCCTATTTAGAAGCATTCCTTCCCCAGGCCACCATGGCTACACATCTAACTAAACTCTGGTTATACATTTTTTCCTTTTGCCCCTCCAAGCCTAATAGTGAGATTAATGACTTTCTGAATTCTTACTGTTTTTTTGTCTTGGAGGCTTGAAAAATCATGGTTGGTTTTTCTTAACTTTGCTCATACCTCTGTAAATAGTCTCTACAAATTTAGAGACTAAATAATCTCTTCAAAATCCCAGCTGAGAATTTCCAGGCTTCTGTTACCTGAAGAGATCATGTATGAAAATAAGCACCTTGTAGTGGCAGGCACAAAGAAAATCCTAAATGATTGTTTATGAAACAAACAAACAAAATAAGTAAATGAGTGGATGCTTAGTTCATTCAGCCCATCTTTTTTCAGTGAAAATTTTGTTATTATCTTGGTTAAATATTCTGCCCAAGTAATATTTAGTAGCAGTCCATTATTGTGAGTCTTTGAGAACTTAATCCCTACTAACAAAGTATAATAACTGACAAAAGTATCTCACTGGAACAGAACAATTAATCTAACTTTTCATATTCTGTGGTACATTTCCTTGTTTTATAAAACTGTGCACATTTTATGAAATCTATATGTTTTTTGAGAGAGTAAACAGGGGAACATCTTGTTATTTGAGATGCATGTATAGGTGGAGACAAAGTTGGGTGAAGAGAAAATGGTGTTATGGGCAATGTTGAGGTGTTCAGTGTTAGAAGGCAAGAATTGCTAATATTTAATAGAAAGTGAATCTACTGAAGATTATCTTTCAAGCTGTGTATCTCTTAAATTGATTACATTCAAAAAGAATGCACATTGATAGATAATTCACAAGAACTGTAAATTATCTACAGTATGGTATTAGATTAGCTTATATATGCAAGCAAATAGTTGCTTACAGAGAAAACCAGAGGAAGGTAATTGTGAAAAGATCAAGAAAATATGATAGATGAGAAGGAAGAGACAGTTCCTAAAATCACTGAAACCTAAAACAAAAATCTCAGAAACAGTGTTAGGAAATCTGGGAAAAATGGAAAGATTACTTTAAATAATGAGTAATTTATTTAAGAAATGAATATTTCTTTATTACTATTTATTTAGTAGAGTAATAAACATTACTTTAAATGATGAGATTTTTTAATGCCTCTGCCCTGAAAGACTTCCTTAGTGTTCGAGATTCAAAACATAAACTGATTATCTAAAAGTGAGAAATAATATTTCTGATGATTTGACTAATATAGCAATTTAATAGATATTTCGATGTGGTTTTCTTATTTTTGATAATTGAGGATAGTTGTTGAAAGCCAAGGGGATTCTATTACTGCAAAAAATATGTGAGTGATCTATTTCTTTTTAGTTTACCGACTGGATTTCTATACCATGGTATTTATATTAGAGACAAGGGAATAATGCAGTTTTCCTATAAAATATTTAAGATGTCCATCACGGAAAATGCCATTCCACAAGACCCTGTACAGATACACAAGCTATTTTATGTCACAATTACCACGTTAGAAAAAAAAGTCCCAAAAAGTGAGAAGGCAATTGCTGACTATTTTACTTTTTTCTCTCTCTCTTTAATTTTTACTCTGTGGGTACCTCTCTGCAAAAGATTTTAGGTGAAAATTATATTTATTGTTATTGTGTATTGTTCTTGTTACCAATGAGTAGATATGTTAACTATAGTAACTTTAGATGTGCACATTTTGTTTGAAAAGAATTATGGAAAACAAGTAAGTTTGCCATTGAATTATACTTTTAAAGAAGAGGTTATACAAGTTAGATTTATCTAATCAAGAAATAGGTATACAGATTTAGATATTTCAATTTAAAATTCTAAACATATTTAATGAAAGAACAGGATTTTGCTGAGTTAATATTTGCTAGAGGAAACTAATTAATAGATTTCAGGAATCTTATCTAGCTCTTCCTAAGATGATGTGAGGTGAATAAACCAACCAGTAATAAAGGTGATCATTTAATAGTTTATAGATTGACACGACTCTTATAAAGGTTAAATTTTCCTCCATTGGTTTTTTTCTCATTAAATTTCTTTATGCCATTTTCTACAATGCGTTCTCTGACAAGCATTGAGTCATTGGTGCACGCAGGCAAACAGCCCATAAATTCACCCCATAAACACAGATATTCGCTCACATTCACATGCGTGTAGAGACTCACAGAGGTTTCGGCTCTGAGGTGAGGCAATTTCAAGTTCATCTGTTAAGAAGGACACTTTCATTCTCAGCCGTCAGAATGCAGTGCAGTAAAGAGCCTCAGTGTGGAGCTCAACCACAGCCTACAGCAAAGGATCTTAGGGCCCTACCACCTTGGTGCAAGGTCATTCAAATTCCCTCCCTCGGTTTTTCTCTTTCTGCTTTATCCAACTGGGAATTCAACAATACAATCTTGAGTGGAGTCTTCAGACTATACCATTAGCTTATTGAACAACTGCACCTGCTTTTAAATTTTAATGATGCATTTTTAATATGATAAATGTAGTATACTTGAATGGTTTTATATGCAGGTCAGATAAACTATGATTTTTGTTACTCTTCAAATATTACTTTCCAAAGAATAGGCTTATAATTGTAAGGCTTATATAGTTACAGATGTGCCTGTGGCTTAAAAACGACTGCTGTTCTGTCTCAATGTACAGAAAGTAGATGTTGAAAGCAAGTGTTTTAAACATTTCATAAGTGGAGACATTTTAACTTAGCATTCAAAAGAGTAAGAAATATATTTTACTATTATCCTTGCTAATTGTGTTTAAGAAAACTTTAGTTTACTGAAACACTGGAAAGATGACATGTAGAAGTTACCATGGAAACTATTCAGGACTCCATTTTTTCATGGCTTGGGGAAACAGAAATTGTGAAGGTTTGATATGGTAATTACCTGATTAAACAGGAAATCATCTGGAAATCAGATTTATTTAAAAGTTGGGATCTCCTTACACATCCTAGACACCTTTAATCTTACAACTCCACAGGGAGCTTACAATGACCCAAAAGTAGAGATAAGGGGAAACAGTTCTATTTTTATGAAAGGCTATTTAATCTGCAAAACGAAATAGAAGATTGTGATGAAAGATTGAGGCAATTTCTCAGGTAATTAAAAAAGTTCTTTTAAATTACCCCAATTATCTGGATATTCCACAAGAAGAAAAGATGTTTGATTGGAATTAATAGGATATTAAACTAATTTCTGTAGTTTAGCTTATTTTTTAAAACATGCTTTGGAACATAACATTGTTTTTGAAGTCTTATTTCTTTGTAAATTTAGAAATCTCTAGCATTGGTTAAGCAATATTTTATATTTTTTGAATAAGTAACATTCCTCCTTTGCTTTAGAATTGTTTTGTGTTCTTTCTGATATAATTGCTCCTTATACATATGCTTTATTTTTATGTGGCTCTTTTGAAGCCTTGCGTATAGTTTAAAACTGCGTAAGTAGCTAAAATCTGAAACAATCATATTAAATCATCTTCATTAAAAAACATAGGAGGGATCAGAAAGCTTGTTTTCTGAAAAGAAGCATTGGCAAAGTCACTTTAATAAATCTAATGTGATATTACAATAATTATTTGAAAATGGCTCAATTTAGTCATGGTTCTCATAAAACGTAACAGAAAGTTCTATTGAGTTTGTAAAGGTAGATTCTGAAAACACTCTGATACTGTTATATCAGAACTACTCATATACACCCAAATTTTTGGATAATACATGCAATTATAAAGGAAAAAAAATCCAAATGTATTCTATATATTCAGAGGGACTAAACATACAAACTCATATGATAAGAATCTTGGATATTTGGGTGAGAAAATTCACCAGATGAGCATGCTATTTTTAAGAGCAAAGAACAATAATACATTTAATCCAACAGCAATCATATACAGTCACTCCTATATCTATCCCTCTGTCACAGAATTTGGCAGTGGTTCAGTATGAACTAAACCCTGAAGTTAATTTAGTAAATTGCCTAGCCCACAATAGTGGAAGGAACCAGGAAATTAGACAGGACTAACAAATAGTGTGATGGATGTCACATGTAACAATATCTATCATCAGTTTGTGAGATATTAACCCCAAGTAATTTGTGTTACTATCTGAAAACACTTTAAATCTTGTTTTTTATGTTTTAACTAATTCATTGATTGATTGTGCAAACCACCCATTTTTAGAAAACAAAATCAACCTTTTAGCAAATGGCTGAACTAGAAAATGGTAGTCAAGTGATCATCCTCCTGACATTAAGGGACCTGGGTTCCAGTTGTCTTTTGGGAGCAAACACCATACGGGAACCTCCGTTATCTCAGTTGGGTTAGAGTCAATAATATTAAAGTTTTTTTCAGCTCTATAATTCCTTGAAAGTGAAACTATTTATATTTCTAGTACTGCACATGTGAGTCAACATCATTGTCAATCATTTGTGGGTTTCATCATCTCCACTAGTCTGTGACCTTTTCCCAAGCAGGAATTGTAACATTTCATTTCAGCATACTCAGAGCTGAGCACCAGTCCTGGCACATAGGTATAACCTGGTAAGATATGATGAATGTATATACACAACTGTTATTCTTCTAATAAACATAAATAGTTCAATGAGTATCACATCGCAGATCCTTATGGAAACCAATCAGCTAAATGCATTGTGACTCATTTTTACTATATAGAAGGGGTAAAATGTGTCCCTTACTAGAAATAGCAATAAAACTGCATTCCTAATTCATGTATGCAGAGTCCTGTAAAAGATGGACTTCAGGAAGCATCACAGAGAGGTTGGTAAACATTGTATAGAGACTATGGATGAGATTACCTTCTGGACACGAGGGAAAGATGAAATTCTAGGATCCATGTGTACCCTGGCCTCTTTGCTAAGATTACAAATGTGTGCACATTTGCTCCTGTGTGCTTTTGAGCATTAATTTACTAGAAACTGAATTGAGTCCAAAATCTATTTCTATTCTGGCAGTGTAGCATGCCAGAATTTTTTTTCTTTATGTACTTTTGGCATATGTTCAATTATAATTAATTCTTAAAAATAATATTTCAGTTCCATTCTGGCTTAAAGACGTTAAGTCTCACCAATATTTATTTGCACAAATAAGGACCTAGTTCATGCCTGAAAAGCAGTAAAAGTGACAGTTGATTTTGGGGTAGTGGTAAGAGGAAGGGAG
The DNA here is from genome assembly GCF_024542745.1 of Macaca thibetana thibetana. Lineage (NCBI taxonomy): Eukaryota > Metazoa > Chordata > Mammalia > Primates > Cercopithecidae > Macaca > Macaca thibetana. The sequence continues at coordinate 52,160,290 of NC_065594.1, read as the reverse complement.
AATTGTCAAGTACAAAGTATGACTCCAAGAGGCTCTTATTTGTATTTGCAACATAGTGTGATTTAATGTAAATAGGATATTATTGATATGCAGTCCACACACCACTACCTGAAATTATGTTTTTTTAATTTGTTTCCTTTTGTGTTTTCAATATCCACCATTAGACTATGAGCTCTGTTTTATTTTCTGCTTTATCCCCAGTGTTTGGTTACCCAATGAGTATTTATCGAGTGAATGAATACAGTCATTCTCCAAGAATCTATGGAATACTTATTGTGTACATTATTGTTTTAGTGACCTGGGGGATTAAAAAGAAATCATTAAGATACTCACTATGTAAAAAGTGACCACTAGTTTACTTATACTAATTAGTAAGGCCTAAAGAACAATTTATAAGGAAATACAGGAGAATTGTGCAAAATGATTTTTTTCTTTTTTAGTAAGGGTGTTGAGGTAACCCAGAGATTCACATGGTTTAGAGACAGATGTCTTCATGTAGGCACTGGGACTTGAGCATAACCTTGATGACATGTTATATATTATATGTATATTTTAATATGGGGTAGCCATGAACTAAGAAGTGATACTAGATGTTCTATCTTTGGGGACATCTTTGTCTAAGGAGTTTTCTTTGTCTAAAGTAGATGGTGTAAATGGAAAGTAATTTAAAGATTAGCATGGGTACCATTACAAAAGTACTTTTAAAAGATAAGGACATTTGTTTCTGATCTAGTAGACAAATGAGTGATACAATGAAGATGGTATTTTAGGGACATGAATGTAGCAGTAATGTTTAGAATCATTTGGAATGTTGGTGGAGTCTGAAATCTGGGTGATTATTTTAAGAGAAATAATAGCAGTAATTCGTATATTAGATCATAGGGGCATAATGGCATAGTCAGAATAGAGAAAGAGACTCCAAAAGACGTTATAAAAAATCAGACAGTTTTAAGTAACTGGAGTAGATGAAGGGAAGAGATATGTCAAAGGTGATTAGAAGGTTTCGATTCAGAGTGATAAGGAGAATATGGTATCTATTGTTAGAGAAGTGTAGAGGGAAAACTAGTTTTGAGGGAGAGGACAGAATTGGATTTTTGGATAGACACAGCTGGGGTCACTTGGGCAAATCTGTTTGCCATCTTGGCATAATATTAATTAACTCAATATTGTTTATTGAGCACTACCTTGTGCTAGATAACATGCCAAGTAATAGCAACCCAACAATGAAAAACAAATACATATTCCCTGCCTTCAGGGAAGGAGGTGATATCCAACTAAGATCTTTGGGGTAAGGGAGAGTGAATCAGCCAAAGGGAGGGAATGGAACAGCATCTGAGACAAGATGGGTAGTATATATAAAAGCTTGAGGGCAGAGGGAGTCCAGCATATTTTAAGGGGTTAGCTTAGTATGGCAGGAGGATGCATAGTGGCACCTTCTCCTAAATTCATATGATTCTAGTTTTGTTCTCTCATATCGGTATATGTCGCTCACAGTAGTGCACAAAAAGCAGATCAGTTTCTTAGGGGAAAACGGAAATAAGTACATTAATTAAACATAATGAATTATATGTAAGTATTGTAAGTTTACATAAAAATAAATAACCTCAGATATTTTTGGTTAAGAAAGACTTACGAAATCATCTATCTTTTTCATAGAAGTGACACTATGTGGCCTCCTGGTTATGTAGAGATCCCATTTAGCCCCTTAGGAGAAAAGGGTAGCAGAATCTTCTGTACCTGAAGAAAAGCCCTACAAAACACCACTTGATATGCTAAATATGGAGGAGGAAAAAAATTGCAAGTGGCGTACAAGAACCTTTTGGAGAATAAGAGATTGAGCCCTCAAATTGCTGATGTATGGGGTTAAAAGTTAGGGAAATCCATTAAGGTGGACTTGGGTGGCTAAGATTCAAGCTGTAGGTGAGAGAAGACATCAATAGCTTCAAAAGCGATCCTTAATCTGATGACCTGGGCATAATCCAAAGTTCTGAGTGCGGAGAAGGAGGGCGAACCTATACTTGTGTGTCAGGGGCTGGGGTTTGTTAGGACTAAGAACGCCTGGCATTATATTGTGCTTACAGGAAAATTACTGCATGTATGAATGTAAACTCGGCATAGCTTAAGGCCCAGAGCAGTCATGGAAGAGTATCTGGTAGACTGTCCAAAATCAGTCTTCAACAATGGTGCATGTGGAAATAGCAACAGTAGTGAACTGAACAGATTCTCCATTTCCTTTTTGTTGAGGGGTTTAGCAAGTGGGTTGGCTGCTTTAGGCCCAGTGTGGCTCAAGATGATTGGACAGTCAGACTCCAAGGGGGCCACAAAGAAGAGACTGAACTTTCTGCTTAAAAGAGTGATGTTTGGGTTTTCAAAATATTAACAGGAAGAGCCAAAAAGATGTGGCTGTAACTACTTCATAGGATTGCTGTGAAGATTTAACTATTTCAGACCTAGCATTTAGACCTGTGCATGGTGTAGGTTAAGTACTCAATACCGAGAACTTGATTTGGTGAAATAGCTCAACCTGTAAATAAATAGATAGATCGATAGGTCGATAGATAGATAGATAGATAGATAGATAGATAGATAGATAGATAGATAGATAGAGATTACTAAAATGTACTTCTCTCAATAGAGAAACTATTTGGGAAGCAGTATCGAAATTTTTTCTGATGGGTATGAAATAAAAACCAATGGCAGGTTGGTCTTAAATTTTTTTAGCTGAGACACCTGTATGGATGAGAATCCCAAAGGAATTGTGGCGATTAAGTCCAAGTGGTGACATTTTCTGTGCTCTGGGCAGCTCCTAGGTGGGTGGGACTAATGTTCATCTCCGTCACTCCTTTTCCTTAACACCTGAGGCTGCCAACTTACTCCCACTTTCATGTTTTGTATTTCTTTCTTGAGGCATGTTAACATGTTCAACCAGGAATTGTCCAGGCTCGTACACCTGGAAGCAATTCTGTTTCTGTGTCTGAAAATTAACCTTAGGGTTATAAGGCATGCCAACATGACTTATTATGACCATCCTCCACAGACATGGAAGAGAGAAAGAGAAAGAACTTGAAATCGAGCAGAGAGGAGAGCTCCAGGAGGGCAGTGATTACATATCTTTCCTGTAATAGGTTTTAAGTCATAAACTTATTAGATGGGCTTGAGAGAAAGCCTTGCCGTATAATATGACAGAACTTCTGGTGGTAGCACTTTGAGGGTGAAATATTTCTGCATTCTTGCATCATCTGATCTGGTTTCAGGTAAGCACCATTATTTTCTGAGGTCTAAAGAAATTTTAAATGTGTTCTCAATGTTACTGTCAACAGTCTTTAAGAGAATAAGTTAGAAGAATATAGACAAAAAATTGTTCTAATTTTAGAAAAATAAAATGATATGTTTTTAAATTTGCAAATCTATAGTCCCTAGTATTCTAGAATAGTGAACAAAGGAAGTGACAGCAGCAGTCAGTGTGAATTTAAAAAGCTATGTTAATCCCATTTCCTTCCTTATAGTTTTGCTAGATTGGGAGATAAAGTGTCATAAAGGGTACTTGGCAATTTGCCATGAAAGTGTTGTGGGTGAAATGGGAAAATGGTGACTGGATTTATAGGAGGTGCCCTCATAACTGGCTGCCCATCAAACCCAAACACATATAAACCCAAGGGAGGAGTCCTATGCCTTTTGCTACAAAACTCACTGTGTCTTATTCACTCTTTCTCCAAGCACAGGGACGCCTTGTTAAATCTGTAGATAGAATTGAGTGGAGAGGCCTAGTAAGCTATCAATTGGATAAGTAGGGGAATCAAACACATCTCAGCAGGATGTGTGTGTAGGTCCAAACCAAACAAATTGAGGTAAGGTGTCCTTACTTGTGGTATTTTGTCAGTCAACATTTACTGAGATGCATTAAGAAAACATACTTAAACTCTACTTACCTAAATAGAAAAGTACTACATTGTATGTTTCAATGACAATTTTCCTTGCACAAAAATATCTTGTGGGGGAAGAACTTCAAAATATCAAGAAGAAGATGAATGTTTCCGATAATGGGCATATTCAACACACAGACACACACACACAGTTTTAGAGCAAACAGAAAAAAAAAAAAGACATGATGTGTTTCTAGTTTCTGGTCTCAACACTGGATTTTTCTATTAGACCTGTGAAATGAAAATTAAATGTTACAGTTCTTAACTTGCCCTGTTCACTAAGATCCCAGGTTTTGTAAACCCCTTCCATCTGAGAATCCTAACAGAGGTAGGAACATTTGCTTAACTGACATTGGGAAAACGCTCCCATTCAGGTGGATGAGATGCATCATAAGTATTCTATAGTCTTGGTTTTGTACTTCCTTATGTATTGTAGAAGCTTAGAGAGGACAAGATGTCTTTTGTACTCTTTCGCAAATTCTAGTATGTTATCACTAATGTAGTAAGTTTTCAGTTCTCATTGTTCGTTGCCAGGGTGGCAATAAACGTGCGTCATCCTTCATCCTTTTTCCTCTTCTTCTGTTCTCCAGTTCATAAAAGTAGATTCCTTTTATTTAGAAAAAAGACACAAATTTTAAGTATTTCAACCTCCCAGTGAAACCAGCCTATTATCCTCTAGTTAAGTAAGCAGACAATGGATCAATACTGTCTTCTAAAATATCCATAGGACATTATCTATCAGCATTAACCCCAGTGGCTGGAAGTTACCACTTTTCTATAAACACTGTTACTGAGATAGCCCTTCCTTGGCAGGTTACCCCTACCCCCCAACAAAATACATTAGAAACTGTGTTTTAGAGTAATAACAGAGATTTATTCCTCCCTTTTATTTTATAAAAGATAGTATGATTACAATGATTTCTCCCTCCAGGTTTTTGCCTGGAATCATGAAGGCTAAAATATTCATTTTGGTATCATTTACCAGAGTTAATTATAACACATTCACTAATATAAAATACCATAGTTTCCAACTTCATTAAACTCTATTATAATTACTGTTTATTATTACAGTCTTCCAAGTCCTTTGCTTTTGAGGGTGGGAGTGTGTAGGAAGTAGAGTGTGAAAATATTTTGGATATTGGAAGATGAAATGACCTTTTGTGTTACTCACTTTTGAACTATGTTTCACTTTTAGCAGTAAAAAGTACAAGTTGCCATGGAAATGTATGATGGTTTTTATGTATCAAATGTGGGTGTGTGTTCAGTGGTCTCTGCTTTTCTGGTAAGGAAAGAGAAATATTTGAATTAAACTGTAGAGAATACAGAATGTTATTAAACATTATTATGAAAAGATGCCCAATTTTCGTGGCATGATGTAGAATTTTACATGCCTTGCAGGACAGTCAGATTTTGTGGTACAGGATTAAGGGATAATAAAAGCTGTTCCATTTATAGACACTGGGGGAAAATGTGTGGAAAATAAAGAAACAGTTTGGAAGCACACATTCACACTTATGTTAGGTAGTTTGATTTTGAACTGTATCCTAAATGCACTTCCTTTTTCAACTTGTAATATAAATCTCATTACATGGTACAGATTAAGTACTTAAAAATCTTGAATTTGTGATTTAACTTGATGGGCAATGAGTCAGAGTTTTCAACCTTTATAAATTGAATGTATTAATATGCACGTAGAGCTAAATCCCACCTAGATGTCTGGCAAGCAGACAGGTATTCCTGAAATTTAGAGATGGGGACTTTTAAGAAATGCAGTATCTAGAGCTGAATAGTTTGACTCAGAAAACATGAGTTTTGGATCTTGGAATTGGTCTTGGCCTAGTATACTTGACCAGGTATTTTGACTCTCAATCTCCCTGCATTTTCTTTTATAATGAGAGTGCTTATTTTGTGTTCTAGAAAAAAATGGAAATGTGAGACTGAATTAATTATTTCATAAATGACTTGAAGATTCAAAACAATCACTGAGCAAGTGCCCGGAATTTATAAAGGCTGCAGCCTTCAATCATTTTCCTCAGTCCTCCAAATACAAGACCTAAAACTATGGAGAGCTTTGTTTCTCCAACTGTTCTCCTCATAGACAAAATTTTGAAAAAAAAAATCAAACCAGGGCTCAATTTATGTTTTTTCACACCTAATGAGGTGAGAAATTCTAGGCAGGCCCCAGAAACATTTTCAGTGTACTGGAATTTGATCTCTGTGAAATTTAGCAGTCTCATTTTGACAGTTTTAGCTTAATTTTACATAGTATTTCCCTTGCATTGTTTTAAGCTTGTGCTAGCTTTTCTTTGTTAATAACACAGATGGCACTGAAACAAACGAAGTGAAATTCTGCTTTCTTGTGCAGAAAAAAAATTAAATGAAAATTTTCATAAAAACTTTTTAATTAGAGAAGAATCCCTTTTAAACATAATGTTAGAGTGAGAATTTCACAGAAATCATTAGGACTTTAATTTTTATAGTAAAGAAAAAAATATAATATCCATTGCCATTAAAATGTCATGTTTACTGGGTATCAATCAATAATAAATTGTTCTTGTAAAATTTTTAAAATGTGGGCATTCTGAAAATATTGGAAAAAATATTTACCCAGAATGTTTGTGTGTTCATAAGTTTTGATTTTATTGCATACAGGTCAGTTAATTCTTCAAAGATGTGTTAATTCCTTCAGGGCACTAGGCATGCATGGCTGTAGTATTATTCATTTTATGGAATTAAGTAATAATCTCCATTGGTTTATAATTTACTCTGAGAAAGCAACTTAACTAACTGAGAAAGTAAGACTAAATAGTCTACATAATCCAGGAGTGGTAGAAGGAGGTAAATATCATTTTCAATTGAGAAAAAAAGATTGGAATGCATTCTAGCATTTTTTTCTTCACAATTGGACCTTCCTATTTCTATGTCTTAGATTATGCAATAGTTTTTTATGCAGCCCCTTTGATTACAAAGCTTACCTTCCAAGTCTAATATACATGTTGATACCAGGTGTCTTTCTGAAGACTTTAGTCATTTCTCAGCTCAGAAAAAATCGGTGACTCCTCTTTATCTGAGACCCCCTACAATATGTGTTTTTTAGTTTTATCCCTTTAGTTTCTCAAATTCTGATCGGTCCAGTGAATGCGGAAAATAGCCTGGATGTGAACCAGACTGAATTTGAATAACAAACTCAGCACTCACTCACTTAGGCAAATTACTTACACACTCCGTGCTCCAGTTGCTCATCTATTGAATGGAGATGAAAATAATAGTTCCAGCTCCTAGGGCTTTTGTGAACATAAAATGAAGGAACTCATGTAAATGCTTATAGTGGTGCCCAGCATACAGTAAGCATAGCTTAGATGCCAGATACTACTATTATTTCTGGTTTCTCTGTGGATTTTTCCTGCTGTCATTACTACCTGGCAAGTCTCACAGTCTCTGCATATCCAATTACCACTCCTCTTTAAAACCAGGGTCAGATGTTTTATATATCATGAACATATATTATTATTAATATAAAAGGCTATGCTCTCAATTACTAAATCATGGTTTATTCCAATCATAATGCACTCTTCTTAGCCTGCCTTGTATCCTAGTTGTATTTACAAGTGCCTTTATCTTGCCCATGGGTGAATGAACCATTAGGAGCAGAAATGACATTCTATACACTCTTGTGCCTCTGGATATGTCAAAATAGCAATCATTGAGGGTAAATATTGAGAAATATCTCCTTAATGTCCAAATATTTTAATACTATATATTTCAACATATGACTTTTATGTTAGTCTGTGACTAGAATCCTTTTTACAGCTTAAAATTTTGAAATTTGGTTAACAGTTCTCTAATAGGTCATCTTTGTCAGCATAGGTTTTTCTTAGACTTCATGAAACAAAACTCGAAATTTTTTTAAGAAAAATTCTATCTTGCTAAAGTTATATTTTTCTACATGGTAGAGTGTAGTGTGTTACTGTGCAGTGGTTTTGGACATCTACATTTAATAAGTAGAGTCTTTAAAAGCAAGGCTGAATATATGTATAATTATATATAGAGAGAAAAATTTATTTAAAATTTATACTGTGGTATTTGCCCACTGAAATCTTTGGATATTTCTGAGGGATGCACTCCCTCTCTCTTCTCTTTTTTTCCATTAATTTTTCCAGGTCCCATATAATTCTTAAATTTTAAGTTTAAGTTTCAAGGGGATGTGGAGAAGTATATTTACAAAATCCTAATATTCTTCATGTGAATTTCAGCCAAGAAGCAACTTATCATGCCACTGAAGCAAGATATGTCACTATGGAATTTGATTTATTACATGCTTCAGTTCTTAATGGAACAGAATGAGGCAATCTACCATGATTGTTGCTTCCAGCATAAGGTTAGAGAAGAAGTAATGCAAACAACCTCAAAATGAGGATGATGGAAACTATCTGCTTCTCTCTAGGCTTCGTGCTGACATCCACCTTGGATCCTCGGGTCACTCTCAGCCAGATCATCTCAATCATCAGCCTCCTTATGTGACACATGTACAAGCTGAAAAATTATTTTTTTTAAATTGGAAAAATAAGTGGTTACACTGCATCCTCTGTGGAAAATTTGGAAGTATACTCTGTAAATATGAGAAATTCATGAGGCTCAAGTGATTTATATCCTCCTTCAAGAAAATAGGGATTGGGGTAACAGAGAACCTTCTTATAACTCATGCAACTCATTGCAAGGTCAGTAGCCAATAAAGATATCAGCATCCATGATTAATTGTGGATGGATTCCACCCCCAACTTTCCTTTTATCCCAGAGACCTAGATAAATGTCAGGATGGGCCTTTAGTGTTCCAGCTTTGTCCTTTACGGGCATCTAGCAAGACATAACAAGGGAGAATTCAAGAAAAAAATATGTTAAGCTGACAAAATTTCATCTCAGAAGTAACATGCCACTGATACTAAAGAGATGCTTTTGCAGGGTGAGGAGAAAAGAAATATATTATTTGATTGGCATGAGAATTACCCTAAAATGCATGCCATTATAATTTACAGATTTATTCATTTGTATACCCGATTCAACTGACCTCTCTTTTTCTCCTTTCTCTTTCTCTCTCTCTGTGTATATATATGCAGAACTTCTCACAAAATGCTTAAGTGCTCTATATACCAGCCTTATTTACAGTGAGGAAACCATTAGTAATACTGCCAAATGTTTGTAGGAAACTTCTTAGATTTCAAAATAATTTCATATATATATATTTATTTTGATATATAAAGTACCCTCTAAGAGACACATTGCATATTACCATTTAATTTCATTTCTCAGATCAGGAAAAAGGCATTAAAACATCAATAATTATACACAATTATTATGTACCCATATAATTAAAAATAAAAAATAGAAAGAGTAAGGATAAAAATCTGGCAATTTGTATATGTTTCTGTTTGCTTTTTATAATATAATAAACCATATTTTTCTTTTAAGTTAAAAAATACTATCAATCATAAAAATGCTATATATTTTAAACTTTGAATGGAGGCCTCCCCAGCCATGCTGAACTGTCAGTCAATTAAACCTCTTTTCTTTATAAATTACCCAATCTCAGGCATTTCTTTTTTTGTTTTCTTTTGTTTTATGTCTTTTGTTTTTTGTTTTGAGACTCTGTCACCAGGCTGGAGTGCCGTGGCGCGCTCTCCCCTCACTGCCACCTCCGCCCCCGGGGTTTAAGTGATTCTCCTGCCTCAGGCTCCTGAGTAGCTGAGATTACGGGCACGCGCCACCATGCCCAGCTAAATTTTGTATTTTTAGCAGAGATGAGGTTTCACCCTGTTGGCCATGCTACTTTCAAACTCCTGATCTCAGATGATCCGCCCACCTGGGCCTCCCAAAATGCTGGGATTACAGGTGTGAGCCACTGCACCCAGCCACGGGCAGTTCTTTATAGCAGTGTGAGAATGGATTAATACAGGGAGATTCTAAAACAAAAAGATAGGCTTTTCCATGTAAGAAACTGAGATGAATTTAAGGGAGAAAGAGAAAGAGTAGATGGTAATGTACAGAGAATGAAGAGAAAGGCCCTCTGAGCAGGGGTCAGGAGGGCTAATGAAAGCACAGGTGGTGAAAATTCTTGGTGATCAAGAATGTTGTATTAATATTATATGGTAAGACATTTGCTGTGTGGTTCTGAAATCTTATTCTCATATTACCCCAAACCTTCAGTAAAATTTTCTGTACTTATATGCTCTACACATATATACTACTCACCTGCCCAGAATCCTGAAAAGGGATTCTTTCACAGCCAGGTTTGTGAATAGTGTATGCAAACTGTGAAAGGCGAGACAGGTCAGCAGAAATCAGAACTCTGAATAAAAGTGATCATGAAAATGTGAACAGTTGGGAATTTGAAGATTTTTGGAGGAAAAGGTAATTTCACAGGAGAGCAAGCACAAAATTAGAGTGAATTAATTCAATATGCTTACTCTATTCTCTTATCCTTCTTATGTTTACTTGCTTATTGTCTACACTTTCATTTTCTTCCCCAAAGTCTTCTAAAATTCCTTTCAGTGGTTTACTGTATAATTATGACATAAATTATATAGTGAAAACTCATAGAATTCAAAAAAGGTGAGTTCAGAAGCCCAACTAATACAAAAATTGTTACTTAATGATGGAAGATCATAAGCATAAAGGAAGGAACAATTTACGAAGCAACAGGCACAGTGTAGCTGATTAGTGTCTCTCTGTTCGTTGAAGAACAAAGTGAATTTATCCCAGATTCTCAGTTCTAGGACCTGAGAATGTCCAAATTGATCCTTCTCCATGATTCTTAAGACTTCTTGAGGGTTTATGTCCTTGAAGTCCTTTCTGCTGCTTGCTCTCTTATCTTTGAAAATAAAATATTTTAACAATTCGTGTGCATGCACACACACACATGCACACTCAGCATTTTGTATGTTTGACCTTACTGAGCCATCTCCCCTCTCCTTAGTTCCAGTCTCTGTTCCCATCATCTCTATTTCTTTTCTTTTCTCTCAGCCTCAAAAGTGGAAAAAATCCTCTCTTCTCCATGTCGCATACATAGCAACTTATAGGCACATTTGTACTTTATTATTATTATTATTTTTAAAAGTTTTGTGGCTACAAAGTATGTATGTATATTTATGGGGTACATGAGACATTTTGATACAGACATGCAATGTGAAATAAGCTCATCATGGATAATGGGTTATCCATCCCCTCAAGCATTTATCTTTTGAGTTACAAACAGTCCAATTACACTCCAAATTATTTTAAAATGTACATTTATTGACTATAGCCATCCTGTTTGGCACATTTTTATAACTTGAATATACTTAGGAACATTACACTCCATACCTTGGTTAACATAAATATTTATTTCATATAGCTATGAGTTATCCCTAAGAGGAATTCAGATGGTAACATTTTCTCCAATTTTTCAAGTATATAAACATTTGATATTATATTACACATATCTGCAGACTGTACTCATCTAAATTTGTAATTACCAGAACTCTTCTGATGACTTAATAAATATTCAGAATAGGCAGCTGAGAGGGTTAGAATTTAGTTGTCTGACTTTTATAAATAATCCTCTTAGTTGTTGGCGCCCTGGAAAATGTTTTATTATATTCATTGACTCAAGATTTATCTAATATGTTTATATAGAAGATAATTTAATCAAATGCTTAATTTATTTTCAAAAATGGTAAATTAATACATCTGTGTTTTCAGAGGTTTTCTGCCTAAGAGAAATCCTATTTTAGAAACTCCTAAATCTAAACACAGTCAAAACATGAAAATCGCATTTTCTCTTAACTTTTCTTTCTTCTTTATTTATTTAATTTTTTTAACTTTTGCATTTCATCTGCTGTTACACTGTGGTGCCAAATTTGCTCTTCAAAAATTCTTAAGCCTATTTCAAAATTCTCACTAATTTCAAGTGATAACTAAAATCATTGGTTATAGATCTAGTGTCAAATAAGTCTTTATCTCTTCCCGTGGGCGGCTATCTTCTTGACTAATGTAAGTGAAAAAAGAACTGCATTTCTTTTTTCCAGTTGAAAATGGACAATTTAGCCACCACATGTCTGCCAATGTACCTCTGTATGAGATGTAATTATATGTGAAATAATAGCCTTGCTGCCAAATAGTTTTCAGTGCTTTGCTTTATATGAGAAACAATACATTTTTAGTTCCAAAAGGCAATAAGATAATGACATTCAAGTCAATCTCTTGCTGCTTTTGCTTTCTTACTACATTTTTAGTCTCTTGCTCATCCCTCTCTAGTTTTCAATATGTTAAGATGACAATCTCTTATTATAATTTAGATAACATAGCCCTTGGTTAATTTTCAGGCTAATTTTTTTTTCTCTGAATATGTAGGTATTGAAAAGTCTATTCTCAATTTATGATAACAGGTTTTAGAAAACATTTCTCTCATATAAATCATCAGCTATTGTGTAGTGTTAGGAGTTTATAATATGCTATTTTCACTAATCTATTTTAGTGAATTAAAAGCCTATTCAAATAAAAAAAAAGGAGCCAGGTAAAATAAAAGTCAATAATAATAGCCAATATTTGTTTAGCACTAACCATGGATCAGTCATTATGCTAACAGCTTTATGTGCATTCTCTCATTCGTTCCTTTCTAAGCATCTATAAAGTGAGTACTGTTCTTATTTCCATTTTACATATGCAGATTCTTTTGAGTATGTGATTATTTTCTTTTTTCCTTCCCAAGAAACTAGCCAACCTTTTAAATTATGGCTGAGTAGCATTGTGCTACAGAGCTGTAAGCAAAGTCATTAGATACCCAGAAGAACCTCTTTTCTTGTCTCTTAATTGTAATATCCTAGGTTCACTGAGGTACAGGATTGCAGGAAAGAGTGACCTAACATTTTAAGACAGAGCAGTAAGCCAAATAGGGGGAAAAGGCATGGAAGCAGCATAAGGTGGTTATTCACATATTATGTCTCACCTTCAAATACATTTGGGGACTTGGAAATGAAAATATCAGTGGAGATCAATCCTATTAGTTACCTATTGCTGTATTATAATAACCTCCAAGCTTACCTGCATAAAACAGCAATAAACACTTGTCTCGTATAATATCTGTTAATTAAGAATTAACGAGGACCTTCGTTGGGAGGTTCTGGCCCTGGGTCTCTTATGAAGTTGCAGCCAAGATGTTGTATAGAGTTGCAGTCATATGAAGACTTGATGGGAGCTGGAAGATCTGCTTTTAAGATGGCCTATTCATATGGATATAAATTGTTGCTGGCTATTGGCCAGAGGCTCTTCAGTTCCTTAACACATAGACTTCTCCATAGAGGCTGCTTAAGGATTTTCATGACATGATGGCTGACTTTCCATAGAATGAATGATCCAAGGTGAAAGTGGCAATATCTTTTGTGGCTTGCCTTAGAGGTCACAGTGTCACTTCTGCCATATTCTGTTGGTCACATAGACCATCTCTGATACAATGTGGGAGAGTATTCTACAAAGGTATAAACTGCAGAAGATGAGAATCATTAGAGACTATCTTGCAGTCTGGCTACCACACCAGTATATACTGAAGGCTGAAAGACTCTGTAAATATCTGTTAAACCCCTAGGACCAATACATGACTACTGAAAGCAAAGAAAACACCCCAAAAGTAAATGAGATTAAATGATTTACTCACCTGGTAACTTGTGAGAATGTTCAGTCAGTAAGTCTACAAATATTTGTTGAGCCACCTCAGCATCACACACACATAACCAACCTGCACATATACCCCCTGAATCTTAAAATTTGGAAAAGAAAAAACAAATAAGTGTTAAGCATCTGTTTCGTGCTATGCACTTTTCTAGGTAATGAAGATTCATTGGCAAATGAAACTGAAAAGTCCTTCCCCTCAAAGAGATTATATTCTAATGTAAGAAATAAGCAAAGAATGTAAAAAATGATAATTTCAGATGAAAATCTATTTCATCTGAAAATAAAAGATGTTAATGTGATGTAAAGCAATGGGGGATTCTGTAGTTGGGGCCTCATAGTAGACTATTCTGAAGTGGAGACCTTGAATATGATATTTGACTGGTGAAAGAAGACAGCCACATAAAGATCTGAGTGAGAGAATAGGATGGACCTGACGAGGAGTAGGGCAAAAGGAATGAGAAGGAAACAAGCTTAGAGGTTTAAAAGGACAGTAAAAAAGCTATTGTGGGTTGAGTGTTGATATGGTTCGGCTGTGTCCCCACCCAAATCTCATCCTGATTTGTAGTTCCCATAATTCCCACGTGTTGTGGGAGGGATCTGGTGGGAGGTAATTGAATCATGAGGGTGGTTTCCCCTATGTTATTCTTGTGACAATGAATAAGCTCTCATGAGAACTGATGGTTTTATAAGGGGCTTCCCCATTTGTTGGTTCTCATTCTTCTCTCTCTTGCCACCTTGTGAATAAGGATATGTTTGCTTCTGCTTCTGCCATGATTGTACGTTTCCTGAGGCCTCCACAGCCCTGTGTAACTGAGTCAATGAAACTTCTTTCCTTCATAAATTACCCAGTCTTGGGTATGTCCTTATAGCAGCATGAGAATGGAGTAATACAAGTGTAGAACAATATGGTGAGTTAGGGGCCAGATCATATACGGTCTAAGGTCATGGTAAAGGATCGTGATTTTATTCTAAATGTAATAAGGATTTATTAGATAATGATAAATACGGGAGAGGTATGATTTGGTTCATGATTTAGACAGTTAACGTTGGCATTTTTGTGTAAAATTGAAGTGTGGAAAGTGAGAGACTTTTACAATGCTGTCTCTCTCAGTTATTCAAGGGATAATTTTGGTGACTTGAATTGGAGCTGAGGCAGTAGAGTTGGTAAAAAGTAGTCAGATTCAGAATATTTTTTGGAAGCAGAACTGAAAGGACTTGCCATTAAATGAGAAGTAAAGTTTGAAAGAAAAAAGAGGAATCAAGGATGCCTACAAATGGCTGGCCTGAGGTATGGGCAGATGGTGGCCCCATATGTGGAGATAGGGATGACATCTAGGAAAAGCTGTACAGAGGTTGCGGGAGACAATTCCATTTCAGTCACTAAAGTAAAACATTCAGTGTAGGTCCCATTAATTGAATAGGGTTGCTAGATGTCAAAGTAGAAATGTCACGCAGGCAATAGTATATATTAGTCTTCAGGAAGTCACAACTGGAGATGTAGATTTGAGAATCATCAGCACAGAGTACAGAGTCATCAGCTTACAGATGGCGTATAAAAGCATGAGATTGGTTAGGACACCTCGAGAGGGAGTACAGATAAAAAAATGAGCACATAGTATGGGATATTAGGGAGATGAAGAGAAGCCAGTGTGGGATAAGAAGAAGAACCTGGCAATAAGGCAGGAGGAAAAACCATGAACGTATGTTATCTTGAAAGCCAAGTGAAAAATTACTTTGAGGAGAAGGTAGTGATTCACTATGGTAAGTGTTACTGATCAATCAAATAAAGTTATTAGTATGATTTCTCCAGAGAAATGGAACCAGAATATGTAGATATAGATATAGATATATATAAATATAGATATATACATATATAAAAAGACTTATAAGAAATTGGCTCATGAGATTATGGAGGCTGAGAAGGATCATGATGTGTTATATGCAAACTGGAGACCTAGAAACTGGTGATGTAGTTCTAGGCTGATTCTGAAAGCCATTAGTGTAAGTCCCAGTCCACGGACAGAGGATCAATGTCTCAACTCAAGCAGTTAAGCAGAGATAAATAATTCTTCCTTTCTCTGCCCTTTAAAAAAATATCGGCCGGGCGCGGTGGCTCACGCCTGTAATCCCAGCACTTTGGGAGGTCGAGGCGGGTGGATCACGAGGTTAGGAGATCAAGACCATCCTGGCTAACACGGTGAAACCCCGTCTGAACTAAAAATACAAAATATTAGCCGGGAGAGGTGGCAGGTGCCCGTAGTCCCAGCCACTCGGCAGGCTGAGGCAGGAGAATGGCGTGAACCCGGGAGGCGGAGCTTGCAGTGAGCTGAGATGTCACCACTGCACTCCAGCCTGGGAGACAGAGCGAGACTCCATCTCAAAAAAAAAAAAAAAAGAAAGAAAGAAAGAAAAGAAAAAGAAAAAAAAAAATTCCAGGCCCTCAATGAATTCACTGATGCCTACCCACATTGGGAGAGAGCAAATTGCTTTACGTAATTAGGAGATTCAAATGCTAATCTCTTCCAGTAGAAACACCCCAAAATAATACTTAATCATGTATTGGGACATCGCATCATTGCCCAGTCAAGTTGTCACGTAAAATTAACTATGACAGATTAGAACTGAATTAACTATTGAATTTGGCCAAATGGAGGTCATGTGTGAACTCCAGAGCAGTTTAGAACATGGGGAACCAGTAAAGAAGGATTGGCCATTGTGGCAAGATGAATACTATTTGAATTACAGAGAAGACAGGGTTTAAAATGTTTCAAAGACATGAGTGTCTTAAATGCTGTTGGAATGTTAACTCATGTAAAAGCAAAGTATTGACCATAAATGTACACAAGTTAATGACCTTGATAGAGATAGTTTCAATACAGTAGTGGAAATGAAAGCCCAAGCAGAGAGAACTGAGGGGACATGATAAGTAAAGAATGAAATATTCTTTTTGTTGTTAAAAAAGGAATTGTTAGCTTAATGAAAATCAATTGTTGTTACTTTCGTCAAAATATTGGATATAACATATCATTGAAAGATTTTTCATTGTATTCCTCTTCCCTAGGGCAAGCATCACCAAGCAGCCTTTATATTTTATTAAATTTTACATATTTCAGACAAAATAAAAAGATGATTGTATACTTATTTAATTAACATCTGAGTTCATTAACCACCACATTAACCACCACACAACATAAGAAATAAAATATTACAAATATAATTGAGACCCTTGGTTTATTCTTCCCTAATTGCATTTCCCTCCCTTCCAACAGCTATCCATCGTCCTAGATTTGGTGTTTATATGTTTTTACAATTAACAATGTATATTATATATCCATTATATATTGCATATATAGTTTTAAAGCATGCAAAATATATATGGCATTATTTTGCATGCTTTAAAACTATAATAAAATCATTACATTATGTATATTCATATATGGTGAATATATATTACATATATTCACATATGGTGAATGAAATGCATGAGTATGTTCATCACAGCACTATTTACAATAGCAAATGTAAAACAATTTTTTGCTCATTTTATATGTGAATTTTCTTAATGGTGAAAAATTTAGCTATGTTGTATAATATTCCATTGTGTTAAAATTTGGTCATGTATATCTCCATTTTCATGGTGATTAAAACACAAATTTTCCACTTTTTTACTGTCATACACATTGCTGAAAACAGCTTTCTTGTACAAGCCCCTTGGCCACATATAAGAGTGTGTCATCCATCCAGGTAGAAAACTTTCCTTTTCTCTAAGACATAGCCAAAAGTCAGTATTATCATCACTTATGCCTTCAAAGTCCTATTTTAGCGCCTGAATAGCCAAAGCAAACCTAAGGAAAAAGAACAAAGCTGGAGGCATCACATTGCCTGACTTCAAACTATTAATATACTACAAGGCTTCAGTAACCAAAACAGCATGGTACTGATACAAAAATAAACACATAGACTAGTGGAAGATAATAGAGAACTCAGAAATAAAGCCACACACTACAACCATTTGGTCTTCAACGAAGTTGATGAAAATAAGCAAAGGGGAAAGGACTCCCTATTCAGTAAATGGTGCTTGGATAACTAGCCATATGCAGATTTAAACTGAACCCCTTCCTTATACCATATACAAAAATCAACTCAAGATTGAACATTAAAGACTTAAATGTAAAACCTAAAACTAGGTTTACTTAAATGTAAAGTCTAAAACAAACTTCTGAAGAAAACCTATGAAATATCATTCTAGCCATAGGCCCTGGCAAAGATTTTGTAATGAAGATACCAAAAGCAATTGCAACAAAAACAAAAATTGACAAATTGGACCTAATTAAACTAAAGGGCTTCTTGCTCAGTAAAAGAAACTATCAACAGAGTAAATATACAACCCACAGAATGTGAAAAAATATTTGCAAACTATGCATCTGACAAAGGACTAATGTCCAGAATCTCTAAAGAACTTAAATTAACAAGCAAAAAATAAACCACCCCATTAAAAAGTGAGCAAAGAACATGAACAGACATTTTTTAAAAGAAGACGTAAATGCGGCCAACAAGCATATGAAACAATGTTCAATGTCACTAATCACTAGAGAAATGCAAATCAAAACTACAATGAGATATCATCTCATACCAGTCAGAATAGCTGGTATTAAAAAGTCAAAAAATAGATGTTGATGAAGCTGCAGAGAAAAAGGAATACTTATACACTTCTGGTAGAAATATAAATCAGTTAAGCCACTGTAGAATAGGAAGCAGTTTGGAAATTTCCCAAAGAACTTAAAACAACTCATTCAGCCCAGCAATCCCACTATTGGGTATATACTCAAAGGAATATAAATCATTCTATCATAAAGATACATGCATGAGTATGTTCATCACAGCACTATTCACAATAGAAAATCAGCCTAGATGCCCAACAATGGTAGAACAGATAAAGAAAATGTGGTACATGTATGTCATGGAATACTATACAGACATAAAAAAGAAGGAAATAATGTCCTTTGCTGTAACATGGATGAAGCTGGGGACCATTATCCTAAGCGAACTAATGCAGGAACAGAAAATCAAACACCTCATGTTCTCCCTTATATGTGGGAGCTAAACACTGAGTACACATGGGCCCAAAGAAGCCAACAGTAGACACCAGGTCCTACTTGTGGGTGGAGGGTGGGAGGAGGATGAGTCTCAAAAAACTACCAATTGGGTACTATGTTTTTGTCTGTGTGACAAAATAGTATGTACAGTAAACCCCTGTAGCATGCAGTTTATCTATAGAACCAACCTGCACATGTACCCCTGAAACAAAAGTTTAAAAAGTCCTTTTTAAAAAATCTATATAAGCCCTGTTGATACCAATTGCAAATAATGTCTTTCCGTCATTTTTCTTTATAACCACTTAAAATTTTTTCTACTGTAATTCAAGTTCCAGTATTTTAGTCTAGTTCTCAAATAAAATAATAATAATACGCTGTGCAAACTACTGCACTTTAATATTTGTCATCCTAAAAAACTCTCATTGTCTTAAGCCAGAGTTCCATAGAAATAATAACAATGAAATAATGTGTGATTTTGATGATGTTTATTCTGATGCTGCAGTTCTTGAAACACAAGTGTACCTTAAGATAAGTGATCCTGGCATGTGCACAAACATGAGCATGTGTGTGTGTGTGTGTGTGTGTGTGGTTTGTGTCTGTGTGTGTGTAGTCAGGGCAATTACAGCAAGTAAATTTGTGATGTGAAAAATTCTGTAATTGATTTATTTAAATATGCTTCATCTGAAATTTTCTGAATTATTTGATAAAATATATATATATGTTTAAAGGTTGACTAACAGCTTACAAAACACTAATTTTTCATGAGGTAGTAACATTTTTAGAAAAGCAGGTGGGTAATATTTTCCCAAACATGTACAAATTAATATTTTGTTGGCAAGAATTTAGCTGGTATTTTTGATTTGTCATAAGAGCTCTCAAAAAGCTCTATTTCTCATTTTAAATGTAAATAATTATTTGACTGATTGCTGGTTTTGAATGTCTGAGTGGTAATACTACTTATAATGGATAAGAAACATAAAAGAAATGAGTGTTTTTAATTTTCTCTTGGGTAGTATAGTCTAATTGGTAAAATGTTGGATGGTGTTTCTGTCCTCTTTATTTTCCATTTCTAATATAGAATCAATTAAGAGTAAGCAGTTGGAAATAATTCTTAACATAATTCTGTGATCCCTTTTATAATATAGTTAATGTAATTCCTCCAAGTAAATGGATATCAATTTCAATAAGTTTCCTAAATGGAGGGTGCTGTGTGAGGCCTTTCATCCTGCTCTTTTAAAACTGACAATTAAGTACATACGACGTAAGTGGTGATTTCATTAGAACCCTACAAATACCTAGCCAAGTCATCTGCTTTTACTGTAGTCATTACTTCTTTTTGTTTAAAAATATGAGGGATGCATTTTGTTCATTTCACTCTAGGCAATTAGAAAACAATTAAATATTTGGTAATATCTAATATACTTATAAAATTATATATAGTAATTACATATAATATATATTTTTACATGTTATATATACAATTTAATATATATTATATATTAATTTTATACATAAATAATTGTGTATATTACATATACAATATATTTTATACAATACTTATACAATATATTTTACATTTTACTTTTACATACAAAATTTGTTTTACCTTTCTCAGTTTAATAGAATGATAGGCAATGTTAAGGCAGGAGAGTAATATAGACACATAGTAAGCATGGATTGAAGACTAACTGAGTGAAACAACAATATGCATTTATTCAACAAATACTAATTGAACATTTACTTTGTAAGCTCTTGGCACATAAATTGTGCATGGAGGAGAGAGTAATGATGAAAGCACATGAGTAAATTGTATCATATGTTGGAAGAGTAAAAATGCTTTGGAAAACAAAAAGCAACAAAAGGAAGATAGGAACTGTTAAGGCGAGAGGGGTCTTATCCTACATGCATTCATTAGTGAAGCTTTAGCAGTACTATATTGTGAAAGAAAGTGTTTCATAATGTTGACTGGCATATTAAATACATATGTGTATATATGTGTGTATGCATTATATCTTACCTATATTTACAATCAATTTTACATATAAAGCAACAACCTTAGTGAGAGATTTAATTATATTCTTTAAGGTCATGTGGTGAGCTTATTCCCATCATTTACTTTATATCCACTGGTATTTTTATCTTCTGTTTATTTCTGTAGTAATGCTATGTACTATAGTGTGTGAATTCTACCTCCCTTTATCTTCTTTATTCTTCTGAACCTATACACGAGGTTTAGTATCCCATATATTTTTATTATTGCTTAACCTCATTATCCTTATTATAAAATAACAACATTTGACATAATTTTAATACAAAAATCATTTTAAATATTCTTTTTTATATAATTGTAAGTTGCATTGTGAAATCAGAGAGAAAAATTTAATGTTGTGATACATTAAAGTAACGCTAGAACATTATTGCTTGCCACTGTTTCATGTAAAACAATTTAAACTTACATTAATGTGAAAATATTCTACTCAAAGAGTGTTTCTATTAGGTAGTATAAATTGTAATTTCTGGAAAAAATACACTAGATAATAATTTTCAAGAAACAAATGCTATCATCTGATAGTCTTTTTAAAATGAAAATCTAATATGATTAAATTTAATGAAAGACTGAAAATATGTAGGAAACAAAATTGAATAAAAATGAAATGTACGGGACATAAAGATATACTTTTAGTGTTTTTCATTTATCTTTTGTTTTAGATAAATGTGTATTATCTCTTCCTTTTCAACAGTAACCACCTCCAACCTTGTTTAGCATTAGATCTCAGAGGAAATATAAAGCCTATTCATTCATTTATGTATTTATTTAACAAATATTAATTGAATATACCAAAATCCACCGCTTCTGCTATGTGTTAGGGGTACAAAACATAAAGGCACTTGTAGCCTAGTGGTGGAGGCAGACAAATGACTAAATTTTCACCACATGGTGAAAAGCACTGAAATAGAGCTATGCCAAGACTGTCATGAGAGCCCGGAGAAAGGGGTACTTATTAAAACTATAGAGGGAGGACTGAAAGGATGATCAACAGAATTCAAGGTATATCAAGGGGTGTGAGAAGGGCATTGCAGTCACAGTGAAGAGCAGAGACCAAAACGTAGTGGTATGCAAGTCCAGAAGCTACGTGAGAAATTACTC